>NW_009647222.1:6241717-6315357 GCF_000708025.1 Charadrius vociferus
CCCCCCCCGCCCGGGCGACGGAGGATGCCCCGGTGGCGGGCGAGGCGAGGGGGTTCCACTTCCAACCTCGCCCTCCCGTCAAACTCGGGAAGGCGCTCCGCCGAGCACATGACCTTTTGTTGATCCAGCCGAAGCGATTATTTTTAGGCAAGTTAACATCCCGGCCCTCCGTCGGGAGAACATCCTTGTGCCTGAGGAGGGGAAAAGGGGGGGGGAGAAAGAAAGAAAGAAAAAAGTGAAACTCTTGCCTCCAAGTTTTGGCCGTCACCTCTCTCGCGGAGTGTCAAGAGCGGGGTTTGGGTATGACGAGCGGGGTCTGGGTATGACGTAGATGCGCCTGTCTCCCCCTGCCCGAAGCAGCAGCCTTCCCTGCCTTGAATTAAGTTTTTGCTGTCACTGACGAGGGCTTGTGACCTCTGAGAGTTTAGTCCTTATTTCATATGATCTGGTGCTCCAAAGAGGTTTTGAAGCGTTTTCTCAGGCACTTGTACACACGTCCATTGATGATCCGGCATCCCTTCCCTCCGGCTTCATTTCTAAAGGTTATTAATAGTCCCTTGTGCGGCTGCAGTAAACAATCCAAACTTTCATTTCTAAGCGGTAAATAAAAGAACACCAGGATGCGCGTTACTTAGGTTTTTCTCATCTTCGTGAAAGCTACCTCCTGTATAAACATTTGGTTGTATCTGACTATGCAATACAAGCTAGGTGCTAGACCAGCTGGTTAAAAATATGCTAAGTCAAGCTGTTCATCGTTCAAACCTACTGAATTTGATAGTAAAGGCATAGAAAAGAAGGCAAGATAAAAACATTTTAAGTGGGCTGAGGAACACACATGCAGAGAAAGGACAGGGAAGAACGCTTGAATTAAAAGATCGGAGAAAAATAAAATTGGGAAATGCAGAAAAGAACTATTTTAACGCTTTCAATCCTCGTTCTGCAACTAGAATACTTCCTTACTAGAAAGTGGAATTGGCATGGTTGTCTTTAATACAATTAATTTTCCAGACTTGCTTGGAATACTTGGCGTTATTCTTTGGTTTGTTATCATTACGGTAATAGAACAAAATTGGTTTTGTTCACGTGCGTTGTATTAACTTAGTTCAACTACCTGAGGAAACCGTTACTGTTTCTGGTGTCGCATCTGATCTAGCATCGAGATCATGCATTTGCCTTGTTCATACAATTAATAGATTCAAGTATTTCATATGCTTCACTAAGATCATACATAGAATTTTATAAGCAACCGATTTCGATTATTCTTTGAACTTTGTGATAAGCAGAATGCTTGTAAACTCTGTGAAGCAGAATGAAGTCCTTTTATTTTCCTGTTGGGGGACTTTTTTTAAAAATCTGTAGTCTCTCTGCATTCTAAATATATATTTATATACATTTTATAGCTAAACAAATAACTTTGGACAAAACATATTCCTTAGAAATAGAATGAGCTTCTCTACCACCACCCCCCCCCCAGGCGTACGTTTCATTTTCAGAGATCCTAGCTTTGCTCTTGTAAACATTCTAGTTAAATAATCAATACGCTGCTCTCCTTTTGCTATGCAGATAATAGCAAGCAGTAGAAATGGGAAGCAATAAAAACGAACCTCGGGACATACAATTTTTTTATTTTATTTTTTTTTTAACAATTTTCCCTCTGCAGCTGAAATCGGTAATACAAACCAATATCTCTGTTAATGATTACCATTTGTTTGCATTGCGTGTGTTTGACTATAGTTACACACATACACAGTGTAGATACTGTCCATGTAATATATGTGTTTATCCAAAACCAGCCATGAGGACACACTTTCTCTTACACAAAGATGCACAGACCCTCAGACGCGCACATGCTCACAGAGTTCATGTGTGTATGTATGCACGGATGATTGTTTTTTAGACATTTATGGCAGATTATCTTCTCGGATTCTCAGTAAACAGTTCTTGGAGTACATTTCTGCAGTCGCTGGGGTCCAGCATGTCGTATCTGCATGACCAACTCCAGTTCTGTTATTACTATCCATCTCCCACTATTCCCTTTTAAACTTGAATAGCAAATTACGAGGAGGTAAAGATTTATCAAGCAAAGTTGTTTTCAGAGCACCTGTATATCTCTCAGGAGGTTATTCTTCTCTCCCTGTCGTCCTTCCCGTGATGTTTCAGTGTATCCCGGTAAACTGCAAACAGTTCAGAAACTTTCAGTCACCCCAACTGAAGGGATGTGAATCAAGGGGACTTCTCGTGTGTGTCTGTGGCCATTATCAGGGGGCATTTGCGATACATGCTTGGAATGAAAATGATCCTCAGTGTCAGACGAATAAACATTCATTAATTCATTCGGCATCACTGGTAAATTGCAGTAGGTTTTGTGAATTAGCATGTATAATTAATTACCATACCAAAAATGTGAGGGTTTTGGTCCTTTTCTGAGAAGTTACTTGCACGTCTTTATTTCTGTTTGTGGCTGGTAAAAGCTTGATTGAGAGGAGCATCAGAATGCATACGCTGAGGGGGATGATGTTTGCAGAAACGTTGTAGGAAGAAATTGTAACTGGAATCTGCTCTGTTTGTTATACAGGGAAAGGATAACTTCTGGGATGTACTTTGCCACGTACCTGTGGCACTCTGAATTGGCTTGAAAGGTCTTGAGAAGAATAACTCTGTTGTTTGGGTTTTCTTTTTTTTTTTTTTTTTTTTAAAGACGGGTCATTATACTTAAATAAGTATGGCCACAATAGAAAGTTAGTTTACTTCCTTGAGTAAAAAGGTAGAGATAATGCAGCCAGAAACATTGTGGACAGCTGTGGAATTTACAGAATGATAATTTCTCAGAAATGCCCAACATAAAGTTTTAATGTCTTAATAAAATCTGATAAATGAAAAATGGATAAAGTGACTGCTTAACAATGTCCCTAGTGTATGGAATGTTCTTAAACCCAAATTAATTACTGCGTATTTACATTTCTCTGTAGACTGGGAGAGAGGCTACGCTAGGCATCCAGACAGAGTGACATCCTTTCTCTTTCTCTTTTTCATTCTTTCTCTCCGCCCCCCCCCCCTTTTTTTTTAATTTTTATTTTTAACATGCTAGTTCAAGGTAAAGAGGTATGCAGTGTTTGTGGAAGAAAGAAGGATGGGTTCATGCTTCCGTAGGAAAAAAGGAAGAGCTAGAAAAGACAAAAGGCGTGGATGGGAGCACGAGGATGGGGACAGTAAAACAAGTTTAACATTTGCAGTCACCAGTTCCGTGCGCTCGAAACGTTCTCTCTGCTAGTGACTAGCTTGTAGAAAGGAAAGGCTCAAGGATGTAAAGCAAGCCTCTGCTGTGAGGAAAAAAATAGACTTAGCTGCTTCACTGCTGCACTGCACGAGTCATTTCAGACTCCCACTGAATTTATTTTGGGGTTGTACCAACACTGTCAAATGGAGAAATCATTTTCCTAAAAGGAAACTTTGCGTATTCCTAAGTGCTTTTCTTAGCTAAAGTTACCCTAAAAGCTTGCTGCTTCTGCTGCGTTTGCTGAGACTTTTGGAGAAAGAATAATACCTTTCTATTAACCGGCTTGATCAGAATGACATCCCACTCTCCTAAAATCTACCTGTAGAAGTAAGAGTGATTATTCCTTCGTTTAAAAGGAAACAATGAGATTTCTTTAATATCGGGCTGAATAGCTTTTACCTTCCACCGAGAGGTTTTGAGAAAAGGACTTTATTGCTTATGTTTGTGGGTCTGCGGGTCTGGGATCTGAAGAATAAATACCGTGCCGGTTAGAAGTTTCAAATACTATTTTTTCACAGTGACAAAAATTAACATGATTTTATTTCTCTGAGATAAGGCTGAAGGAATTAATGCGTTTGCAGACTACTACGCGTGCGCTAATTCATTTGTTGTGCTTATGGTTAGCAAGGAAGAAGTTGACTGTTACGGATTATGGATTTTAATGAACATCTCAATAATTTACCAGTTGCTGAAATTGCAAGCTAGACTTGGAAGGCAAAAGCCCAAATGAGAGAGCTGATGAGTGACACGCCAGCCCGCACAATTCGACTGTTGTATTCATTGCATTTGAATCAAATCGGGAGTTTGGCATTACTAATTCTGGGTGGCTGGCTCATCATATGCATTCAAGGAGTTAATTAAAACACACACAAACACATACACACACTCTCCCACCAAGCATCTTGCGATGTTTATGTGCATAGTGTGTTTGATTGGTACCTTTAGATAGGAGAGGAATTGTTTTTCCTTCTCTTGCTGTCCAGAGATCTTAAATATATAACTAGTTTACAAAATATTTACTACTTCTCAGAGAGCTTTTAACGAGCATTTATGGCTTTATCATTTAGGAGGCATATAGTATCTGATTGAGTTACTTAAATGTGAAGCTTCCTGATAGGATAGGCTTACGTGTCTGTGTAATGTGATATATCTGTAGCTGTATAAAATACACTTTTACAATATTTATACAGGAAAAAGAGTATCTCCTCCTGAGGTAGATTTATAGTTTCTTTGCATGCTTTTCATACTATACTTTAAAAAAATCTCTTAATGTTGAATAGAATGCCTGCATGTTTGCGTCTCAGATAACTCTGCCTTCACAGCTCTTGGAGAAGTCAGTTTGACATCCTCTTGGCTTTCTATTTAATTTTTTTTTTTTATTATTTTCTTGTTCGGGCCTGGTTATAGCATAATTAACTTGTAAGTGCAGGGGGGAAAAAACATGTTGTTGTGTTGTACCTGTACATACTGGAAATATTCAATGCCTGTGAATTCTGCTACTGTAGTCAAGAGAAAAGCGCTCACAGCAATTAATCAATAGCTGTAGTATGTCTCTGCTGATGGTGAGGAGTTTGTTTAATAAATAGCATCCTTAGAAGCCAAGCGCTTTTCCCTTTTAAAGTATACGTGGATTTTTATCTAACTTGGAAAATGTGTGAAGTGTCCTGTACGTCCTACGAAAGGTAAAATTATGTTGTATTTGAGTATGTTAAAAGCTATGCTGCAAATTAAGCAAATCCTTTCACATTATTGTATTACCTAAACCAGAACTTCTTGAACTTTTGAAACGGGTGGCGTTTTTCTCTTGAGCTTTTGGCTTTGGGCAGCGGGTGAGGGCGAGGGCGAGCAGTCGCGCGTGCTGCGCCTGACGGGGATTTACGGCGTTTGTACCTTCTACATCTCCTCCCGCAGACCCCCTGGCGAAACCCCGCTGCCGTCAGCGGCCATAAAGTTTTCACCCGCTCCTTTGCTGAGGGTTACGATGCTAGCCTGCGGTCTGCCACGCGTCCCACCTCTCCCACACCCTACCGAGGGGCTGACTTGGTCCAAGTGGCTTGCGCCTCGCCTGGGGCCGGGGTTGGGCTCTGCCTGCGGCCAGTGGCCGCCAGAGGGGCAGTGGGGAGCCCTGCACGCCACCACAGCCTCCACTCGAGAGACGCCGCTTGTCACCTCCGCCCCGAGCCCAGCCTTCGCCAGCCTGAGAAGCCAGGAGTCTCTAAAAGTTGTTCCTGAGCCCACATGTCCTTGTGACAGTGTGAAGTTCTGCGCGCGGTAGTTGTTGGGAGAGAGCAAATTTAGCCAAGATTTTTGGAAGAATTTTGGTGAGCACTGCTTGCAGGGGCCATGGTACTTGGAAAGAATGTAAGGAGTGAATGGAAATTGTGAGATGTGCAGTGGTGATTCAGAGAAGCTGCCTATCTTTTTTTTAGGATAGGTGCAAATTTTTTTTTTTAAACAGGAAAAGAGGGAAAAGGAAAAAAGGAGTTGAGTTCTGGTTGCTAGACTCATCAGATGTTAGTATGAAGTTCAGGAGTGTTAGGGGTGCTGCCCATGCTATTGGGGGAGGGTGTGTGTTTGTTTGTTTTGAAAGAAATTTGCAAACGTTTTCCTAACCCTTATTTTTGATCTGGCATGGTACTTGAAGTCTTCAACTTTTCCTTTTGTCACCTTGCTTAAGGAAAAAAAAAAAAATCAACATGATGATATTATTTTTGACTTGTAGAACTCAGAGTTTAAGTGAAAATGAGAAAAAGTTCAGGCTGGCTTTGAAAGTTTGAAATGGCTTTGACCTTGTTTCCCTTAAAAGTGTTGTGGGATTAATCAGGTAACATTTCTCAATTCTCAATTTGTAATTATATTTGCTGTTTTTAAAATCCCTGTTTGGTATTCCAGATTTCCTTTTTATACTTCTTTTTTGAAATATCAAGTATGTAAATTCATATTGGCAACTGCTCTTTGAGAACTATAATACTTTTATTTTATTTTGTTTTACTATGTACTTCTGCTTTTGTGTTTTGTCAAGTTCATGTACACTGTACTCATTGTGTTTTGTTTTTTCCCTAGGATGTGGGTGTCTGCGTGTGATTTGATCTAAATATATCAAAAATGTTACCTTAGTGCTAATTTTTCTGTGTGGTTGTATTATAGTCTTATTACTACATATTTGTTCCTGTCTTACTAAGCTTAACATAATTCTATTACTTTTGGGGGCAAAAATATAAACAGAGTGAATAGACATTAAATTTTCTTGCCTGAATAATCAGAGTTCTTTTTAGCGGTGAGGAACTCTGTGTCTGTGTGTCTGCTATTCTTGCATAGTTAAGACCATCGGCTACATCTAATGTTCTTCATGAACCTTTGTAGCTCTAGAGAAAAAAGATCTAGAAATGTAGTTTATGTAAAGAGAAACCCATAGAGTTTGTCATCCTCTTGGTTTCTTTGGTGCTGAGCTTGATTTATTTATTTATTTATTTTTTAAATGTGGGAGTGAAAAAATGCTCCATGTTTCATTCATTCATCTCTCAGGTTGGGCATGGGCAAAGATAATGTATCTGACAGTGAGCTTGAGTTACTTGCCGTTGCCAACTCAATAGACAGCACAAGATGAAGAGTAAGGAAAATGTTAGTGGTTCTAAAAAAATTTTAGTTTTGTTATTCCGGTTTTACCATAGTTACACAAAAAGATTTCAGCAAACTTTTTTGCCAATTAAAACAGTGAGCCTAAAAAAATCTTGAGTATGTGTACCCATATGTACAGATGTGTTCATGTTTGTTCTCTGTAGTTCGGTATGTCCATTTACTGGTTTGCATTAAGTTGCATTGTCTTCAGTTTGTTGGGAATCCTAAAGAAACTGCACTTCAATAGAGTGTGATGCAGCTAAAACTCATCATAGTCTGAAAGACCAAAATGCATCTCTGCATACAATTTTTATAATTTTGAGGTATTTCTTGTTTCGAGAGAGAGAATGTTTAATGAAGGATGTGAAGCGTATGGTGTCCTCTTGCCTTTTGTGGTGGCCTGCCTGAGTTAGGGTTGAGGTACTTGGACGGAGCTTTGCGCCAGGAGGGAGCGTTGGCTGGCTGTAGGGCTGCCCAGGCTGTATTTGACTGTAGAGAAGTCTTCTGTTTTCACAGAAAATCCCTTAGCGGCCTCATTACATTCACTTTGTAAAACAAGACTGAAAACATTTTCTCCAAAGGTTTAGTCAAGTTTCTATTGATAGGGTTTTCTCCCTAAATTTCGCTGCTGTGGCCTCACTGGGGCAGAGGCTTTTTTGGATAGAAATGAGATGTGTGGGAAGGTGATGGTTGGTAAGGGCGGAGGGAAGGATGTTCTTACCCGTTTGGCGTGTCTATTAACAAACTGGGTCATTTTGTTGTGTTGTATTTACATGACTTGTTCCTGTGCTGGTGTGAAATGTGAATCACCAAAACATGATGATTATTTAAAAAAAAAAAAAAATAGGCTAAATGAAACAAAACCGAAATAGAACTGAAAGGCTAAGTGAAATCAAATGAAAACAGAACATGTAACATTATTCTTTTGGTACAGTTTCCTTCTGCAGTTGCTGAGTAAAGCCAAATAGGTTTCTTTTCCATGGCTGTTAAATAAGTCCAGGCTTTTGAGTTTGAAAATCACAGGGGCATAAAAAATACACCTCTCTTTTCAGGTTCACCCTATGGTTTGTCTTTTGCTCATGGGTTTTGGAGATTTCAGTACGTATTTGTGGCCAGTGCATTGTAAAGAAGGGTATTGATTGTCATCTTTGAAACTGTATGAATGTCGAGTTGATTCTGATTGTGCAACTGAGATTAGAATTTGGCAGAATTTCTCGGTGGAAGCTCTCATCCTTTGCTTATGTTTTCTAAGTTCTGCTCACTTTTGCTGTTCTTGCCTAAACTCTGAAATTAATTGTGTGACTCAGGAAACCATATTAGGCTATAGTGTTTGTGTGAAATACCATGGAAAGTATGGGAAAAATACTGTGCCACTCTCAAGTATGCCATGCATCTCTTTTATAGATAATCTGCATGTGTATTAGTGTCATTGATTTAGTGTGTTTTTGTGGAGTGCAAGCATCCTGAATCAGGACCCCATTATGCCCGTCACTGTACAAACACAAAAAAGAAGGTTTCTTTCCATTCCACAGAGCAGCCTTTGTGCTTAGAGCTTAGAGTAATATCAATGTGTCTTTGTATGGGGAAAATTCAGAAATGGAGAGTAGGTAAGAGATCCCTAGCATGGTTCATGAATGAGATTTCAGTCCTGAAGCCATGCTTTAGAATTTATAAATTGAGCAATGTATGTGCATGTGTATTCTCTCTCTCTCTGTACATTTTCTACATGTATGTATGTAGAAGTTGCTTTACTGTTAGAAGTACTGATAATATTAATAATAGATTCATGCTTCCTATAAAGTCTTTTGATTAGGAATTCAGAGCGTTTGGAAAGCATTAATATACAAATCATGAAGATTTCTGTGCTCTTTAGATTGTGAAGCAAGATTAGCCTCAACCTATAGATGAGAAAAGTGAGGGATGGTGTCACAAAATCATTAGCATGGGTGGGTATAAAATATAGAGATACTGACTGTTAGTCCTGTTTTTTAACCTCGAGACCCTCCTTTTCCTTCTTGAGATCCGAAGAACTGCAAATTACAGACTTCTGTCTGTCCAATTATAATTTCTAAAGGTCTCATTCTAGCAAGATGAACTATAATATTCAAATTACTTAAATATGTAAAATAGGGACTTTGGAGTATAATTAATAATATAAAGAAAAGAAATATTTACGGCCCCAGCTGCATCGGTTAGGGCTGAGAGGGAATGTTGTCTGTAGCCCCTCCAATTATCTGAGCGTGCTTCTAAACTAACTCCCTACCTGGAGGCAAGTTCCGAGAACTGGAGCTAGGTAGCAGCACCCACAATGTTTAAGCAGTAAATGGAGAGACGGTGTGTGCTACTAATGGTCAAGTAAAGGCTTCATCCTGGAGAACAATTAACATCTTCAGCCATATGTACAAGAGCTGTCGTATGTTTTATAACCTAAGGACCAGGCACTAGGGGAGGCCAGGAAAAAATTCTTCACATGGAGAGTATTAATGTGAGGAACAGACTCTACTGAAAGCAGCAGTGTAGGCAGCCACAGTGAGCAAACCAACTAGCTTAAAAGCAAAAACCACGTTGCAGAACACAAAATGCATTGTGATTCTTCCCGGCTTACGTGACATCTGTTTTTTAAATGTGTGACAGAGATCCAAGATGAAGGAAACGGTGCAGGCTTACTAGAAGGGAGGAATTATTTTCTTATTCATGTTGAAAGTCCTTCTAATCTCTTTTAGTATTTTTTTCTTGATTCCAACTGTATGCTCAGTAAGAGTAGAGCTGAATCGCTGGGGTCTGCAGGTAGATGTAGATCTAGTCTCTATGTTGCATCTCTTAATACACACTGTTGAGAAAGTGGGTATAAACTAAGGAGTCCTGGGTGGATTTGTCTCTGTAGATTATGAATATTACGACTGAGCTATTAAGTTATTTTCTTTGATAAGCTTTTTAAGAGGGAGACTACTTTCAAGATAATGGATTATAATCAGGCATGTTCCATAATGTTTCAGTAGTATTTTTTCAGCAGTGTGTTCACAAAGACCTATTTTGTGATAGGGCCAGTCAAGGCATCCTTTAAAAAAGTGCCCATTCATCCTGAGTATTTGGACTCAATGGCACTGAAGTTCAGTGTCAGGTCCTAAAAATCTAGGCCTAATTAATTAATGTTCTCCTCAGCTCTATGAAAAAGGCTGACGTTTTTCACCCCGGTAAACCAGGATGGCATGAAGTGGTGACTCACGAGGAGATCACTGAGCAGAAGCCCGACTTCCCTTAATCTGCAGCGAACTTCCATCAGTTGCAATGCCGGCAGAATTTCTAAAGCATCGGGAGAGATTTCTGCAGGCTTCTGCAAATCTGTAGATTTCAGAATTTCTGCGTTGGTGTGCTTTAAAGACACGTTAACTATCTGTTCCTCCTAAACAACACGTATCCCTGGCAGATTAGAATGATCAGAACGGCGGTGATGAAAACATTCCTGAATTCTGCCAGGGCTAACATCTGGGCTTTAGTGGACTTGGCATTGTACATAAAATCAATCTTCGTTTTGAACCTGTGTGCTTCCTAAGGTAGTAATTCCCAGTTGTGGCCACCAAGGTCTTAAGTGAGACCGCTGCACAAAAATGCATTCTTCCAAATATACATTTGTTTGATAACCTCAGTTGTCAAAAGTGTGACCTCTGTTAATTTGTCACCAGGCAAATTATTGTCACCAGTTCCCAGATTCCATGAGAACCCCAGGCAGACAGCAGAGCCCCATGCTGGTAAGCATTTCTGGTTTTGCTGTTTGTGGTAATAAACAACCTACTTACAAATGAGTTGACTGAGGTACCTGCAATTGAAGTGACTTGCCATGGGTTGTCCGGTGTAACAGCAGCAGATCCATCAGCGGATTCTTGGAGCGCTCACTGCCCTCGTCTGGAGCAGATTCCTCCGGAGCAGCATAGCCTACCTTAGATTTTCATATTGAACAAACTAACTGGTTATTAGATAAGAAAGGCAGAGCCTTATTACTAAAATGATTTACAGAATTTCCTTCGTGATGTTTATTAGAAAGGTGAAAACAAGAGGAATGAAGTTGCTGCTGTTATAGTTGGGTAGAGTCTGACACGGAAGCCTGTATTTTTAAAAGCAGCTATAAAAAATGAGAGCGTAATAGAAGTTAGAACATTATTTAAAAAAGAAGATAAATAAAATAGCTTTTTACATACATGTGCAGTCTATTGAAAGGCCATCCAAAGCACTGATACCAATTTAAGAAGATGATCTTTTGCCTTAATTATACATCTGGGAGATATTAGCTGAACATTTTGTGGAGAACTGTGAATACCTTAGTTGCCAGTTGTCTAAAATGCTGCTAATGATTGCTTCAGTGCCAGTGTTTTGATGGCTAGAACCTAGGCCTGAATATGGATACAAAGAACTCAATCTAAAAAAAAAGCGTGTGCGCACACACTTTTTATACAAAACAGATTTCAACCATCTGCTTGGCACTTAGCTTTGCAACTATAGGCTCTGATATGAAAGGGAGCACTGTCCAGGTTATGAATGGTGTCACTTTTATTGGTACCTTAGAAAAATCATAATGTTTTTAGAAAGCTTGTCTATCCAATGGTTTTCTTCAGTGGAATAATGAAAACAACTGCCTTAGCCAAAATTTTGTGCCTTCCGTCTTTCCTCCAACGGCAGTGTCTCCTTACCCTTGCAAAAGGGATTTGGTAGTGAAGAAAAGTTTCTGTTCTGCACCTCAGCGTTTCTGAGTCTATCAGAGGAGTTTAGATGAGTGGCCCTTAGAACTGACACCCCAGATGGTTTATGACACAAAGCACTGTTTGCTTAGGAATACGTTGTATAGCAGAGTCTGTTGCCCAAGCACTGCAGAGCGTGTCAAATCAGCATGGAAGTTAATGGACCAAAAGCCCTTCTGAATTTAACACTTTCCCATTTGATCTGAATTTACAGCTTTAAATCAGGACCGCAGTTTTCCTTTAGCGGTGCAGCGGTGGAAAGGAAAGTTGATAGCATAAATTACAGGCATATAATACAATCATTTTGACCCAATTCATCTCTTTAAAAGTTTAGATTGAACGAGGCTGACTAAAATCTTTGGTAAAAGCCTATTCATGAAATATATTACTTTAGATTTGAATATGTATTAATTTGATACTCTGACCGGTCCATGTTTTACTCTTAGTAGGTTAAGCAGAAAAAAATGCACTGTACAAAAAATGAAAAATATTTGGAGCTTTCACTCTGTTAGCAATTTAGGTATTATTTCTTTGCCTTTGCTAGATTTATCCTAAAAATGTGTAGGACAAAATATGTTTCTTCTTTGCTTTTCTTCTTTGAAAGGGTTTGATAGTATTTTCCCTTAGGTGCACATTTGGAAAAAGATGACGAAAATGCAACCTCCTGCATATAACAAAGCCTCTGTGTTTGGCCATCCATTTAGTGCCGTGTCACATTAGTACTGCATTGTTAACACCTTTGGACAGGGCTAAAGGTCCCTTGCTGCTGTGTCTAGAGAGCCGCTTATGTCAGATCATAACGTTGCTGGATGCTTTTCTCAATAAATGTACTTTTCATTAAAAAGTAGGACTGGATTGTTTGCTTCTGAGATGCCAGGAGGATGAATAGAAGGACTAATTGTTGTTTACACTCATTCTATAAAGATTTCCTTTTTCTGTGTTACATAGTCTCGAGAAAGTATGGCTTTTAACTATTACTTTTTATTTGCCTGAGTCTGTCTTTCTATGGAGAACATCCGAGATGATGAAAGAAAGATAAAGTTGGATCTCTGTGGATAAAATGATGATAATACTTGAAACTCAAAATTTTGCTTCTGCATAGTTTTAGATTAACCATCATGTACGGACAGCAAAAATCTGACGTTTTTAAAAAAACGCGTGTGAAATAAGCCTTAACAGTATTAAGGTTATAGCCCTAACAAGCTAATAGACTCGCAGCCCTCTGTATTGTTCCCATCCTGTCCCTTCCTCAGCTCTTCTTTCAACTTCTCGCCGCAAGCAGTCAGGCATGCTTTCTACATTTTTATGGGGAGCGCTGTTATTCTCACAGGTAGAGATTAAAACAAGAAATCTATTAAGCTTAAGAAAATTCTGAGGCCCTTTAAGCGGTGATCTGGATGGAAAGAAAGCCGGTTGTCCAGCCACTGTGTCACCGTGCCTTCCCATAGCAACTCTACTGAAGTTACTTAACCATCTTATTAGTGAAGCAGTTCTTCATGTCGCATGCCATAGAACGGGTTTCTTCAGGAGTGGGAAATAACAGCCTATCTGCTGTTCAGCGTTAATGATTGAACAAGAATAAGCTCCTGTATTCAGGGACGGGTGAGAAGAAATTCTGTAAGAAACACTATGAGTGGATTCATAATGAAACCTTTGCTGTTCAGCCCTCATGTTCTTGGAAATGTTAGAGGGGAAAGTCTCCTTGACCAATGTCAACAATTTGGTCATTTTCGTTGCTTCCCCTCCTCCTCCCTTTAGGTAATATAGTCATATTTATTGTCAATTTATTTTCTATAGATTCCTCCAATCCGCAGTGGTTGGAAGGGAGTTCCGGAGTGAGTGCATGGCAAGGTAAATTTGAGAAGGCAGCTGGTGGGATGGGAGGGAGGGTTGGGAGAAGGAGGAGGCAGAGGGTACGAGAGTGCAGCTACAGTTTTAAACAACCTGCCAATTGTCCCCCTTTTTATTAAAATGGTAGCTTTCAAACCAGCTCCCTGAACTGTTTAATTTGATTATGCTGTTAAGGCTAAGTTCCCTCATGCTGTTAATAAGGACCAAACAAATAGCTTGCTTTCTCATTTCTTTTTTTTTCTTTTCTCTCTTCTCCCCCCCCCCCCCCCCTTTTTTTTTTCTTTTTTTTTCTTTTCTTTCCACCACTCAAATTCTGCTTGTTTCTTTCTGATCTCTTCCTGTTGGTTTTAAACAAACTGCTGCCTTGTGTCACCCTTCTCATCACGGTTAGACATCCAACTTACAAAAAGCTTGAGATGGAGAGAGGGCGGTTTGCAGAGGAGGATGCACTTGGGAGATGTAGTGTGGCTCCTTCTCCTGATTTTCAGCCGGTTCAGTGTTACTATCAGGTTACAGTTGCATTTGCATTAAAGCTGGGTATGAATGACCAGGTTCAAAGGTTGGACTTCAGCTCTCTTTGTGGCCTGTCTTTGTCATAATTGAAAACAAAATGAGGTTCACAATATGCAGGTACCAAATGGCTACGGACGATCAGCCTGACAGTTTCTTTGACTATCTGGCTCCAGTGTGTGAGGGAAAGTGGGGTCAGGCACATGTCAGTACAGGACTTTGGAAATCCCTTGAAGCATTATGTGCTGCTTGTGCCTTCCAGGAAGCCCTGGGTACAGATTTGAAAGTCTCCAGAATGAAGTTGGCTCCTACATTTCAAAGGCTATATCACATCTGTATTTTCAAAGATTCTGATGTTATATTTAACACTGAAAGCAGGAGGAAAGGATGAACGTGTATGTAGGAAGAGTGCATGATTTTTGTAAAGAAATAAAAAATTGTGTGTGAAAGAATTGCAAGTCAGCTAGTACAAAAAACTTGTGCATCCTTTCAGAATTTTGGGGCATTAAACGTTTTTAATAGTTTGGCTCATGCATCTAATCTGTTTGGAAATATACTACTTCCAAGGGTGTTTGGGGAAAAAATCAGAGCTTGTTTTTCTCTCTCCTTATTTTTGTCTCTCTCTCTCTCTCTCCTTATTTTTAACTGTATGAAACATCAAAGTGAGTGCCTGAAATAAATTGATTTACATTTTTAGACGCATTTATCAGGTAGAGTTCAATAAAGCAATACACGTGCATTGTAATTGTGAACTATTGTGCATATGACTTGTTTTTTCTTTGAGATGGAAATAACCCTCTTGAATAGGAGGGTACGTGAAGCACCAAGGGTGGGTCTTGTATTGTGTTTTTACATTCTTAAAAACACTTCAGGAGAGTAATAACTAAAAGTTGCTTCTCACCAGGCGCCTTGTGTCAGTCTGGTTTTCTGCAAATGAATTAGGTGCCCTTATTGGTAGTCAAAGAGGAGAAGGACCGAGTAAGTCCAGAGAGCGCTGTTCGCCCTCACCTCCTGAGCTTTTATTAGTGGCTCCTCTGCAGCTCTGGGTAGTAGGAACATCACGGGAAGTTTGTTCGTCCTCTGTCTTTGCCGTATCGTTGTGTGAATGAACAGAGGCTATGGTTGTCCTTGAGCCTCCTTGCACAAGCCCCACATTCATGTATGATCATAAGGCTCTGTCCAGCTCCTACTGAAAACAATTGTAAGACTCTCATTGACTTAACTTGGGTGTTGGATTGAGCCCATTAAACGGCAAGAAAATAAAGTGGAAGTGTTGTTAATGATTCCTACTGATGCTTTTCCTGGCACAAAGTACTGCAGATAATTGTTGGGGTTTTTTTTTTTTAGATGAAATACAGTTGCATCTAAGTATTACATTTATTAGCTTTTTAAAGGAGGAATAACCAAACTGGACATATGGGGTGTTTGAAGTGTGATTGTGTGAGACTAAGATAATTTCAGGAGAATAGCTTAAGTCGCAGGATATGTGTGATGCCCTTTGTATACAAGATGTGGGATTGTGGAATTTATTTTGCGTGCACTGGTTTTCACTGAGAAAGAATCCAGAATGCAAATATAATATTTAGAATATATAAGGAGTGCAGCCTCGCTGCTGTAGACTTCAAGACCCATTAATCAGGCCTGATAGTGATGTGATCTCTGGAAATACTTCAGTTAAGTAGGTTTAATCCTTATTAACAGTAAGTTGCTTGAAACCATTTTGAGTAAAGTCTGAGAAGGAATATGGTACATTGAGCACACAAATAAAGGCCAGCCCTGTTAGGCTCTGAGTGGCTTTGACTCCTTTGAAGTTCTGTAGGTTTTGGACTTGCTTGCAAGATCAGGACACTAACAAAAGATTTTTCACCTTATCTTTGTATTTTTCCGCTGTAATTGGCAATGTCACTTCCATGTTAAAATGGGGTACTACTGATGTTTTTGGTATAATTTAGGTGTTGCCCCAGCCCTCCCCATGACTTGGTCAGAACATATGGTATAGGCAGATACTAAACAGTCTGTGTTTCTTAAGCCTGGAATGTTCAGGTTAAATGATGTAATTTCTCCAGGTTTTGGAATTTTTCCTGTTGAATTCAGTGTGATTTAGCTGTGGATGACTGTGATCCAGAGCCTCTTTAGGAACAAGGAGATAGGAGAGGGCACTGCTTGTTTCACTGCTTTTCTTCTCATTCATCAAGAGGGTGGAGGGAAGGAATGAAGTGGCAGAGCTTTTGTTGCTACTGTTTTTTGGGAAATGTGTTCAAAGAACTATTTTGGAAGATGATGGTGAAGTTGTTCCTACTATTTGCGCTGCATTGCCAAAACATTGTGCTCTTGTATGAGGTAATAGCTGCGGTTTGTGGCGACATTATGAAAACATTGGTTTGTTATGATGATTGCAGAAAAAATCCCAGATACATGGTAACGTATTTGTAATATTTTATTGAAGTGAAACATGGAAAATACAGCATAGCTTGAAGTCCCCTTGGACTGATTTCATGTTTCGGGAATGAAGAAGCAATTGTGCTAAACTGAAATGGGTGTACATGACATCAATTCAATAATAGATTTTGGGCCATTTTAGTATAGTGTAGTCTTTTTTTTCTTTTTTTAGTATAACTGTTATGTGTTACATTTGGTTGATAGTAGGATGTATTTTACATTGCTAATAACCCAAATTCGAATGTACAATTTCTTTTTGTCCTGTGAAACAGAGGCAATATTGATTAAAAGATAACCTTGCTGCTGGATGCTGTTGTAGAATAAGGAGTGGGACACAGGTAATACCCTACATGTTATATAGTATAGTCATTGAAGGCTATCTAAGTATCTGGATAGGCAAGAAGACCACAGACTCCTCTCCAAATCTAATCTTCAGGTAAGGTACTCAGCATAATAAACAGAAAGAGATTCATACTGTCCCTTTACACACTTCAGCTGGACAGGCTAAACTCCTGGGTTTCCCAGATATGCTGATTGAGAAGTTTGAAATTAATTTTTGAAATTTTGATTGCCTATTTTTATTTCTTCTTTAATTCCTTTTTAGTTAATGGGCTTTACTAAGTCTGAAAGCTTGGATTGTGGCTTTTTTTTGTTTTTTGTTTTTGTTTTTTGTTAGCTTAGTAAGGGAGTAGAGTTAAAGCAACACACTACGGCCATAACACTCCAAAGCTCTAGGTGTATAAAGCTGCTTGTTATCCTATTTTGACAATTTTATATGCCTGCTAGGTATCTGTGTCCTTCAGTTCAACAACTCTGCTTCGTCTGCATTTGGTGTCTTCCATTGTGTTCAGATAATCAGAACCTCTGAATGTTTAGTAGGAGTCAGTTGCAAGAGAGCACCAGTGATAAATGTTATCAGATTTTATGAGAAACAAGTCCCAAAAGAGGTGTATCAGAACAGTATGTCACTATACCAGCAAACCAGCACTGTTTTTTCTTTGTCCTCTTTTTTTCCTGTGACCATTTTCATCTTTTTATCGTACATTGCAGAAGACTACTCTAACATATGTATCTTTGAGAGCTGAAACTTCTGCAGTATTTTCGTACTGCTTGTTGTTATGACATGTTGAGCAGGATGTACAGCAGAGATGTAATGAATGACCACAGTCAATTATTGTGATGAACAATTGATTTCTGGTTTTTGAAAGTATACCCTTAATAATTATTCATTTGGCTGAACTATCCTATCTTCTTTATATGAGTTGTGTACAGAAAGATAGAGGCATGATACATGTTATTACTCATATAGCTGTGTCAATAATGATATAAGCTATATAGATGTGACAAATGGACTAGAATAAATAATGGCAAAGAACTGAACTAAAATATTTTGCTTTAGGTAAATACTGGCTCTTTTTGCTGTGCTCAGAACAGTTATATCAAAAAATCTCTAAAGACGTTTTAGTCAAGTCATTGGGGTACTTCTTCTGTCTCTTTTTGGTGTTTTTGGTGTCTCTTTTTCTGCTTTATGTGGTGATTCATCCAAATGTACAGCATTACATTTAATCTGTGCAAGAACGAGATGTTTAGGGTCATATTCTGTTTGTACAGGAATGTCCTTTTATAATGTTATAGGTAGTATCAGACTAACAAAGCAGGACAGTTAGACTCGCAAGGTATGGGTTGAAAATCACCACAGATTAATTAAAAAAAGAGATAATAGCAATTTATTATCCTGATATTGTAAAGCTCAAAATGGAGTGCCCAGAGCTTCTCTTTGAATTGGTGGCAGCTGGAAATGCTGAGAACTTTGCAGGGTTAGGCATCCTCCTCACACGCTTCAGAAGGTGCTAAAGTCAAAAGGAGCTTTTAACTCTTTGAGGTCATATGGCTTCACTGTGAAACGCTTGTCTGCAGAACATCCACGGTCTTGTGGTGGAGTGAAAAAGAGAATGGGAGAAGGAATGGCAAGGCAGGGAAGGGGGAGGACAGGACTGCTTACATAGGTAAACTTGTATGAGAGAGACAGCTGCCTTTCGTCCTGCTTTTTGCATTGTAAATGGATAGTGGCATGATACTGGGCACTCGGTTCTTGTTCTTGGATATATTTTTTTTTAAACTACTGGCGGTGGGTCATTTGGCATTTTGTTCTGTAACCAGGGTGAAGAGGAGGGTTTGGTTGGCAATTTATAGGTTGGGGAGGGTGCAACTGGAAAGGTACAGGAGTGGCAAAAAGGAAGAAAAAAAGGGAAACAAAGGTTGTTTTAGTTTTTTCTAAGGTGTATGGCTATATGGGTTTTGGGATTCAACATCCAGTGGAAAAAAGTGAAGAGATGGACCAAGGGAAGTTGTCCTGTTTATTTGACTAGGCCTTCCCTTGACTCAGTATGCTATAATCATCTTCATGCTGCTTGTCTTTGAAAGTATAATTAGCCTGGAAGTGAATGTGGGTGGTATGGAGAAGTATTTCTTCAGGGGAAAAAAAAAAAAGACAGAAATGGTCTGCTCAAGAGAAAAGTCTTGTGTAGCTTTCCAGTTCTTCGGTTTGGGCAGTGTATATGTAACTCCAGAAGCCAAAGACGTCCTGAGTTGAAGTCCAGAGAGAGTTCACTCGGAACAGTCTAATTGGAACATGCCCCAATTTATTACAATGATGATAACACGTTGTACTTCTATTGTGCCCTCTGTGCTAAGATCTCAAGGTGCTTTACAAATATTAAGGGATTAACTTGCACAATGCCGCTGACAAATAGGCATTATTACTGTCCCCTTTTACATGCCTGGGGAATTGAAGTATGGAGGAGTACAACAGCTCAGTTGTGCAACGCTTTTGTTGGGAGAGAAGAACTTAGGTTGAGTCACCCCACTGCAGCCAGAGGTTTGAATATAGCAAGAGGAAAACTTACTTAGTACCTGCGTCCTCCTGAGCGTTTGCAGCTCTCCACTTAGCTACCTTCAGAGTTGCTTTGGTAGACAAACTTGCAACCTTAGAGGGACAGGAGGCAAAGTTGTAATTAATTCCTCCTTAATTGGCATAGCAGTAAGTAATTCTGCTTAATCCACTCCTCGCTGTGAGGATGAAGTAAGTCTATAAACATTTGAATTGCGGAGAGGACAAGGGGAAGAGAGGGAATAGGCAGTGAAAGATGGACAGAGACAGACATTTCTTACACTGCTGTAGGCACACATTAAGAAATACCTACATAACTAAGACACCTTTCTTATTTTTTCCTTAGATTGCCTCTTGACTTAATTAGGTGAAATGCAAAGAAATAGACGATTCATTTTGGAGAAATTCACTAAATTTTCCCTACCCCTTCTTGTCTTTCATTCAGTCCTTAAGAGTCTCTGGAGTGTGAAATGTGAAGACACCAAATTGGAATTAATTTTGCTTTTTCATTTAACAGATTGTGTTACATTAACACCACACTATTGCCAAGCAGCAAACCTTTCCTTTCCTCAGATGTTAGCTACTAATACAGACTAAAGACTGCCGAAAGAATGGTTATACTGAAATGCTTTATTTAAGTTTATCCTCCCTTGTGGCTCGAGTGGGCCCTGATTCTGCTAAGATGTATTCACATGAGCAGTCTCACTGAGTTTGCTTTTATTGCTTCCTGGCAAGTGAGCTGGATTCTATTTCATATAACATTGCCCAAGTTAGAATTTCAAAGCTCACTCAATCCTCAGAGAGACCTTTGCAAGACTCTCTTCTCCTGTATCTACACAGGCACTAAACACACTGAGGACACAATTGAATTAATCGGGACTACTCATGTACAGAAAAATCAACCAAGATTCTATTTAAGAGATGACAACTTTGATATCATATTGTTCATTACCAGCCAAGGAATTGTTACTGCTTATGTAACCGGATTATTAAATTGTTTACTGATGATAAGTCTTGCTTCCAGTATTACACATGCATTAAGAGTCTGACAGTGTAGTTCTACTGAAAAGATAAATGACATCACAGGACTTATTTTCTCTCCCTAAATTGTGTTTTGTTTGCACTTTTGAGTGCCTTTTTTGATTTTCAGTCCTACAAGTTTAGCGCAGGAACAGTCAGGCTGAGTTCTCTCATGCCCTTGGATGGTGATCAACATTCAAATTCTACAGGTTAAATTCTTCTCCTGAAGTTACCTGCCTTTCTGGAAAACGTTTATTATGTGTGTCTCTTGGTTGGATAGATCCTGGAAGTAAGTTATGCAGATCCCAGGGGGGCTAAATCTGATTCTGCAGTTAGTATATTATTCTGTGATATGTGTCTGGAATGAAATGCTGCTCAGTGGCCTGTGGAGTAATTGGTTCTGCAGGACTTAGGAAAGTAGAAGTAGTGGTAAAGAGGCCTCAAATTAGAAAATAAAACAAACAAACAAACAAAATGTACGTGACAGTGCATCCAGCACTCAGGACTGTTTAGTGAGGAGGTGTCATTTGACATTACCTCTGTGTAGAACAGAATTGCACCTTAATGGTCCCTTTGTTTTCTTTGCTGAAAATGGCAGTATTGAAAGCTAAAGCTCCCTCAAGAGCGGTGGCCTGTTCATAGGTACCATCTCACTGAAGAAAATACAAGTCTATTCCCTTCATTTTTAGCAGAATTGTGTCTCATCTCTCAGTAAGAGACTATTCCATTTCAGGCTTCCTGTCCTTTGAACTAGAATTTTCATATACATTATTTAAAAGATCCTGTGCTACAATTGTAAGCCTAAATTATATGAATTTGAGAGAACCTAAGTGAAACTGTCTTTAAGGGATGAGTCTTCTTTCAGCCGTGGTACTGTTGCCTTTTTCCATCTTCCCATCTTTATTATAATCCTGTTGCATTTGGAATCATCAAGACTTGGTGTGGAGTTGCTGCCGATGGACCTGAGTCATGAACCCAGTCAGCAGTCAGTCTTCTTTAATGTGAATAAAACTCTTAGAGTGTATGTATGTGTGTGTTAGTTAAAGATGACATGGTTGCACATATGTAGAATTATCCGTCATTTCAACTATTACAAAAACGGAAAAATGTATTACATTGCTTCTGGGACTGCCATTCTCAAATGTAAAAGGTTTCAGTTGCTGCTGTGTTAACAACCCATGGTGGTGGGCGCTTCATTGTTTTTGGGTTTTTTTACCTGTTGGCCATTTTAAAAGAAAAATACTATCACTTGCTTCGTAATCTACAGCCTTTTCCAAAGATACTACATTTCTAAAAATTTTCATTACCTGCCTATGTCTTCCCTTTAACGTTAATTCTTTGTTTCCTTAAACTATGGTGTGTGTGACAATACACAATTAAATAGTCACCAAGCTTGCAGTTTATTGCTGTCAGCTTGGGTTTCCTGCTTGGTGAAATACTTTTTTTAAAAACATGATTTGTCACGTATGTTTGATCCCGCTGAAGATGCAAGGCACGTGTCATCCAGGGCTGCCATCCATTGAGTTCAACGGAGTTAAAGTTGGAACTGTGAGACTGTCAGATGTCATACATCAGTCGTAGTATTGCCCCAAATTCTGAAAATGGTGTGTAGTGTGTCATGCCCAGCAATTCTGGAAAACATTGGTCAAAATTTGTATGTCAAGGCTCAATTGCATTTTGACAAGCAGTCTCTTGTACGAAAAGGTGACCCTCTGTTTCTGTGCGACGTGGACCTGAGGGTAGCTAACACTAATCTCCTTTACTTGCAGCCATCTCTTCCCGAGTTCTTTTTCACAAACAAAGCATGGAAAGATCTTTTGAGATTTTTACTGATAGATTGTAAGCATTCACTTCTACTAGAAGAAAATCGGAAAACTGCAAAAGGGAAAATGAAGTTTCTGTACATTAGCTAGAGTTTGGCAGTACAAAGTAATGTGCGCTTTATTAAGCGCAGCTGAATGGGTCTAAATTAATTGTAACTGCTACTATATGTGGAAAGGTATAGAATGTAAAATATAATATTAATAATGAATGGTTTCCTGTTGATGGATAACTAATTTTTAAACTGCCTGCAAAATGGAGTTGCTGGACAGGATTCACTTAGCGTGGCTGCTGCCTGCTATGTAACTTTGCTGGTTTTAATAATGGCTGATTACACAGGTGGCAATAACAACAATGGTAGATTTTCTGAGAAATGCATTATTTTCACAGTGCCACTGATGGAAGAAAAGCTTACAAGCAGCTGATAATTAATGATCAATTTGGAGATTATCACAAACAATTTACAAAGGTTGACTTTTCCTTTAGAAGTCCCTTTGGATAAACTGGATGGTAAATTACCTGCCTAAGGCTTTTACTTTACTTGTGCTAATAAGATGAAAATGAATGTGTTTGAAGAGCTCTGAACTGAACTTTTCAGACTGTCTGATAATCCATACAACTCTTCTTTAAACATCTTAAGTGAATGAGCAAATAGAGACTATAATAAAATTGAAAACCATCATATGGGCGCATGTTACCACCCAGTCTAAGTAATGGGGCATGACAAATAAGAGGCACTGCTGTAGAGTTCATATTTTCATTTGATGGCATACATTAAATATTTGATCATCAGCCAGCAGATAGAAACAATTGGGCTAAGAGTATCATTTGCAAATAGAAGGGTAAGATTTAGACTGTCACAGTCTGAGCATGAGGTGGAGAACTTCTGTATCTTAATCCATGCTTCAATATCGTCTCTTTACGTTGTGGCGTGCAGACCACTTAAAATCCTCTTCTGTATTTCCTCAGTCTGTAAAAAGGAGTTAGTAATCCGTATTTACTTCAGAGGGGATAATAATCCTTATTTACTTCACAGAAGGGATATGTGAAGAGTAATTAGTATTTGTAAGTGCTTTTAAGGATGAAGAGTAGTGCAAGCGTAGAAAGCTCTCTAGTAAATTGTGTAAAGGAAAGGAGAGAAGCAGGAAGAGGTTTGTAGACGTATGTCGGTGTTGAGAGACATAGATGGGCTCCTAGTCAGATTTTCAGAAGTGTATAGGTGTCTTAATATTGGAAGTGTATTTGAAGATCTCTTACAGCAAGACAAACTCCATGGTTTTGGCACTTTAGTATCTTTATAAATCTGGCTTGTGCTTTATATCCATGACATACAGCGTCAGGGGGAAGTAGGGGGAAAAGGGGATAGGGGTGTAGAGGCCTGGTAACGGCTGCTCTTTCTGATCTTCCCCCTCTAAAGCAAGGGTGGAGATGGGGCTGAGAAGAAAGTAGGAGAGAAAGGAAAAAACCTCTGTTCATCTGATGAGCTCTTGTATAAGGCAGGTTTTGCAGACTCTTAAAAATGCCAGCTGAGAATCTCAGCATACATCTATATGCTTGGTCCATCCGGCAAGTAGATTAATGGAACCAGAAGTATGCTGTTAGTTAAAAGTGTTCCCCTAGCATTAGTTTTTATATTTTGGAGACTTTATTTTATGGTCGACATTTTTAAAGCTTAAAATCTGGTACACCTGTGTGAGCCATTGAAAAGAGAGGAAGACTAAGCAGAAGGGTGTTTGCTTTGTTTGTGAACGAAGGGACGAGTGGCTAGATACAAGATAGAGTAATACAGAAAGTACCCTTTTCTAGAGAACTTTCTTCTTTTAGTATGCCTTTATAATTAGTTATCCAGGGCAAGGTTGGAAAAGGGGCTGGTTTTAGATTTCCGTCATTATCTTGATAGTGTGTTTGATGAATGCAGTATGCCTTATTTTCATTGTACTGAGGAATTATCATCAGAGCTACTGAATAGTAGAGGAGACTGGAAAGCTGAGCTTGCGGCTTGCTGTCCGAATTTGTCCCTGATTTGCTGTGAGAGGGTGGGTTAGAGCTCTGACTTTCACTTGGGTGCCAGCACTGGGAAGTTCTGTGGGTAAACAAGAACCAAACTGGTGTCTGTTAATGGTTCGTCTATGAAATGGGTGTTGCCATTAGTATTTTATGATGAAGGTATGCGAGATTCCTTTACAACAGCTTTCCTGAGTGTGTTCATTAATTGTAAATTACCATGGTGTTACTTGGCAAGGGGTGAATTTTTTTCATGTATGAAGGACAGAGAAAGGGATCCAGTGAAACTGGATGGTGTAGTGAAAAGGATTCAGTGTCATTCTCCTGCTAAATGGTGGGGTTTGGTTTGGTGTTTTTTGTTGTTTTTTTTTTTTTTTTTTTTTTTTTTTTTTTTTTACATTATCACTGCCCAGAAAAGAAAGATGAATAGATTTTTGCATAAATACAGTCAATAGGTAAAATAAAAATGATTCTTAGGATCTGTTGGCAGGGCTGTATGAAGAAACTTGGTTTTGCAGTTTCAAAATACAGTAGCTGAACACAGTACTTAATTTTTGCCCTTGCTATGTGTCAGTATGCACAAAAGAATCAAGTAATTTAACGATACAAGCAAGTAATACAAACAGCGATCACCAATAAAATGTCTTCTTTAAAAGAAGAAAATTGGAGAATTTTATAAAAGCAGTTAAACATTCTTATCTCTTACATAGAAATGGAAAAACTGGGAGCCAGAGAGATTCAATAAATTCTGTGGGGTCATCTTGGAAGTTGCCGATAACTGGGCACTGAATAACAGTCTTCTGAATTCTTAATGCTGTGTCCTGGTTTCGTAGCCTACACTGAGGCAGAGAGGGTATTCAGCAGCAAACTATCTGGTCATAGTTTCAACGTTTGTGCTTCTTCAGCAATGGTCAATGCCAAAGGATACTGTTATAGAGCAGAATTAAATTTCTGTGATGTATTTCAATCAGTTCACCAATCCTCTATCCTACGTGTCACTCAAACAACTGTAGAGCTTGCCAGATGACTACTTACCCAAATCAAAAGCTATTTATTACCTTTTTCAAATTAAAAATGGGACAGCAGACCCTTCTTGTTGTATTTTGTATCCAGTTCTGGCTGGTAACCTTGAAAAGATAGCTGATCATCAGCCTTGTGATATGGAGGTGTTTGTTAATGTCTGATACCAATGAATCCATGATTTTTCTCAAGTGTCCTAGTTTAATTTGACTATAATTATTCCTAATGAGTTACTTTGGTTGCAGTAGGTAGCCCATGGAGTGGCTGGGCATCCTCTTCCAATTGAGAAGTATTCTTTCCAGTATCATCTTCCTATACATCAAAAGGCCTTTTGGGAGATCTACTTTCTGTTGCCTGTGCACTGTCTTTTTATAGGGATTCATGCTTGAATTGTTCTCAGTGCCAAACCCATATAGTTAGAAAAATAAAAAAAGTGGTGTATGTATGAGGAGTGTACAATTAAAAAAAAAGAAGTGGGAAGTAAGGACGTTTGGTTGTTCATTTTTGTTTAACAGAAAGGTTAATTTTCTAAGATGCTCAGCGTCTACACCTCTTACTCCTGAAGGAATCTGAAGGTCCTCGCTTCCTTCAGAGCTCAGGGCAGTGGTGCCCTTAGAATGCCTCGTTCTCCATCCAGTGGTCATTTTCCTCGTAATACTTGTGACATACGTTTCAGATCTGAACATCTGGATTCAGATTCACTTGTAATATAATTAGGTGTATCCCCAGCGGGGAGAAGGTTTTTGATGGAAGAAGTCTTTTCAAGAAAGCTATTATACCACTTGTTATGGCAATAGCAGCCAGGTTTACTTTACTGTAATGTATATTTATTTTTTTTCAGAAGACTATAGCTCTCATCTGAAGTTAGACCTCCATGGCAATATGTGCCTTAGACTGCTAAATTGTTTTAATACATCTTAGTAAAAACAGTTCTAGGCAAGCACATTTTAATGGTGATTTTTTTTTAAGTGTGTTTGAAGGCAGTGTGTGGACAGTGTGATGTAGGGGAAGAGCCAAATGTTTATTTTAAGATGTGTTTGAATGAATCTGCCTACATAAACTTGCCAGTGTTAAGAAAGAGGGGCTCTGCCCCTTTTAGATCACAAAGGCCTCTCAGTGGGGGATGGTTTTGGTAATGGAAAAAACAAAAAAGGTTCCAGTATGTGGTGGAGGAGGTAAAATAAACAAACAGCAATGGATGATTACTTCTCTCCATCAAGGCTTCTTTATCCTTGCAAGCTCAGTCAGTGGTCAGCATGTTAGACACCCCTCCCTGTTTTATCCATCCCTTAACTGTGTTCTTTGACAGCATTGGTTTATACAGCTGGGTCTTTGTGGAGCTGGATGGGAATCGCTGTTGAACAACAGACATGAAGGTAGACAAAGTACCTATGGAAGGGTGAATGGCAGACATCCGCCGAGTTTCCCTGGGGGAAAAAGATACTGGTTGCGGGGTTTTTCTCCTCCTTTCCACCCAACCCCCCAACTGTCAAAGATTTTTAAAGTGGACATCTTCTTGCGACTGTGTTTCAGTGCCTGCAACTGCAGCCTTTCTAAAGTAAACTTTGAGACTCCTTATGGTCCTAAAGGTATGTTGTCTGTTTAGAATGGTCTCTCATTTTCATATTTGTGGATTTGTTTTTACTTCACAGACCAATATGCATTTATTTGTGCAAGGGTATATGTGAGTTATGTGATTAATAGTTGTGTTTTTCTTGGCTAGCAGCTCCAGCAGTATTTAGGGTTAACGTTTGTTAAGATGAGTAATTATCAGCTGTTTATAACTGTTCTTTGTCTTGAAATTTGATGAGCATTTCTTGAATCGGATATAGCAAAAAGTCTGCTTTCAGATAGTGGTGAGCTGAAGTCAATCCACTTACCTACGTGTACCATGACAGAGGTGAGGAAGCACGTTAGAATGTGTGAGCAACAGTTTTGAGAAACATTCAGGAGCGCTTTAAACTGAACATGGACGTTCAGAAATCTGAAAATTACAGAATTGAAAGTGGCTTGAACAATACTACGGCAAGTGAATGGACATGTGCCGTGATTACACTACACATTTGTTAATGCAGATTTTTAATTCTTCTGGTTTTATGAGTAAAAACTGGGAAACAATACAACAACTGTCAACCTTTCGCAAGACGACTGAAGAAGACTTCACAGTACAATATGTACAATGAAGGAAGCGGGAGCCCTCACATCATACCATAAACTTTTTTCTGTTTTATCCCTCATGCAGTCATGTGTTGGAACAGAGATGGCATGACTCTGGATAATCTGAAGTAGGAGATGTGAGTGCAAAATCACCTGAACACTTGAAAAAAGTTCATCTTCTCTTTTGGCATATCAGAATGTCTGAGTAAAATTATTTTTATTTAAACAATTTTTGGTTTTACTCTTACTTGTATTTCAGAGTAATTTTCAGAGGCAGCAATTTTCACTAGTTTCTGAAAGGCAACATCTGGGCTTTGGAACAATCTCTTTTCAGCTTTGAAAATTCTACCTCAAATTGCTTAGACATTACAGATGTTCAAAATTTTTGTGTTTTTGTTTTTTCAACATAATAGAAAGGCAATCATATATTTACTCCCTGTCATTTTGTCTTCAAGTTCAGTTTGATTTTTCTTTCTTGGACTCTCTGGGATTATTTGTTCCTGGGCCAAGAATGCACCTGTCATGTATAAACCCGCCAAAAAAGGGGGGAACACACACATGCTTGTGAACAAAAAAATAATAAAAATTCTAGGCAGCTGGATTTAACCTGTTGGAAAGAAAATGTTTACATCCATTGGAGACATTGCTCTGCCGAAATATATTTTTTCATATACACGCACACACAGAGACACGAAACCCATTTCACTGTGCCTGTAATTCTTAAAGGTACACACGGGTTTTCTGAGGCCCCAATTCTGCTCCCACTAAAGTTATTTAGAGGCCCAGTATTTCAGCGGTGCAAGTTCAAGCTGTGAATATCCATTCATCTATGCATAAATACTTTACTAGCATGATCAGTTTTACCAGGAACTATAAAGTATACATATGGATGTATGTGTTTATGTGTTCCTGTGTATATTTGCATTTTTTTATGAAGTGATAGACATGATGCAAATACCTATGTGAGTGATGGTTGGAGCAAGAGTTTATATAATAATTGTAGAATGATACTGTTAAGTTCAGATGCGTAAACAACAGTGAGTATATTGAAAGTAATTTCACATACATGTACATTTATTAGAAGCGAACGTACATGCAATGTAAAGTTGTTATTCTGAACTTACCAGTAGGGAAATTCAGAGCTAAGTAGGGGGAAAAAAGAGACATTATTTTTTAGGGTTTTTTGTTTCCTTGTTTCTGGTTGGTTTGTGATTATACACAAACCCTGGTCAGGGAACGTTATTGTTTAAAAAAAAAACCAAACCAAACAACCCTTTTGTTGAGTTTGAAGTGTAAGTAAGGGAAAGAAGGGAACGGAGAGGGAGACTTGAAGCTGGTAGCAGTTTCTTTGGCAATCACATTACTGAGCAATGGCCTGATGGAAGAGTGGGAAAAGCTGTGTCATAATTTACCGAGATCTCAATCAAAAGAATGGCTTCTTGTATTGAAATCTAGGCATCTTTTAGGAGAGGGTTTTTATTATTAATGTTGATTCTACTGAAAGTAATTCATCATTTAATAATGCTTGAAGAAAATTTTATGTCAGCTTGATTAGACAAAGACTACGAATGACCAAGAATAAGCTCCCTAAATTGCGGAAGTTTTAATATTAGCTAACTTTTCAGAATGAGCCTGTGCTTCTTCAAATTTCTTTGTAATAAGTCGTTCATAATTGTCATAATTTTAAAGCTTTTTCAACTCTTTGCCTTCATTTCACTCAATGTCAATGGAAATTAGGTATGCACGTCTGTGTGTGATGTATAGATTCCTTGTAGCATGCAGCACAGCTCTCCCACTCAGCGTCTGGAGACTGACTGACTTCTTTTCTGTCATTTTCAAGTATTAGTTTGTACAGTGAAATTTTCAGGCCTGAAATCTCTAATTATTTGACTAGATTCCTCTTTGTAGTGCAGCAGGCAGAAGAGTGATGACTGCCTAATGTCATAGTGATTGCAATAGTACTTTCAGCAGTGAGCAGTTCCTAAAACTTTACATGAAAATAACACCAAATCTCTGCTATTTCTACTGTGACATGAGGACAAATGTAAAATAATAGTAATAATAAAAAGTAAAAAAGCGGGATGTATGAGAAGCTGAAGAGTGGGGGGAGGTACGTTTCTAAAATGTTAGGGGTGGGAGGGGGAAGGAAGCCAGAGTTAATTTGAGGATGCACTGGAAAATAAATGAGCTTGTGGATTTAATTCAAAATCATCCAAGCAGAGTCTTTTGCATGAAAGAAGCCAGTGATCAGGCTCAGTTTACTTGAAACATCAACAATGACTGCATCCTGCTGTTTCAGAGTTTGTGCTGATAGATGCTCATTGTCTTTGACACTGCACCATTACCGTTGTGCGCTGCCTGTACCATAACCACATTTTTGCTACATGCTTCTTCTGGTTTTGAGGAGTTCTCAAAAAATCCAGGTTTTGAAGTTTGATCTTTTTAGAAACATACTTTTCAGCAGAAGTAAAATCTGATCCTGTCGTTTCTGGTTTATAAACATACTACTAAATTTTTGGCTCTTTTGGTTGGCACACAGACTAGTGAAAAACAAAAGGCTTATGAAGTTGACAGGCACCAAACAAAAATAGGATACAGGTTCTCATGCTAAAGCTGATTTTGAATGTGTGTCTCTGGGTAAATCACTAAACGTTCCTGCTTGACACCTACTAGTTATTTTACAAAACAGGGACAATAATGGAAAGTCCTGTACGAGATCAACAAAAGAATTGGGGAACATTCTTTGCAGTAGTAGAATATAGTAGCTTGATAGCAGTTCCTTCACCTTACCAATTCTGTTTTGGTTGAAGGCTGGTTTGTTTCAGGCTAGAGTATTTCACTAAAAAACTTAGTCATGCACAAGGAATCTTTCCCAGTTACCTGCTTCAAAAGGTCAGTGAAAATCTTTGCATAATGCACGTTGGGAACATTCAACTTGAACTTTTTTCCACAATGTGTTTTCTCTAGGCTTGATTTTACAGTGGTTTTTCATGCATAAATTCCTTGCAAATGCAGGAAAATGGAGATGATAAATTTTTAGTTAAGAGCATAGAGTCTATAGAAAGGTGGGTGTGTTTTTTTTTCATTTGTCCAATGAAAAAAGAAAAATTTTACAAGGTTTTTGTTAGCATTTTATTGAAAGACACTTGTAACAGCTCTCTTATTGGAGCGTTTCAAAACTTGTCAAAATGAAACCATTTACCGCTGGAATTTTGAACAGTACCTTTACTCAAAAAAACAGTTTCCACACTATGTGGAATATCAGGTTTATCAGCCAAGCTGCTGATACTTTACTATACTATGCTTTAAAATAGATAGGAGATAGCATATTTCCTGCCTATTTTATATTCAGAATCTTCTAAACTAGTGGACTAAAAAAAATTGTTAAAGTTACCGCATACAGAGAGGAAGTCTGGAAAGCAAAAGGGAGAAAGTGAGTTGGGTGAAACAGAAATTATTGGGTGGCCTGAGCCATAGGATTACTTGTGGCAGCTATAATAATAGACAACTGCACAGAAATATTACACAGTTTATGCCATAGCGATCTTGGTTTGTGTTAACAAAAGTGACTTGTTCACCAAAACCCTTTTTGAATAACACAACTTATTTGTAGCGTCTCTGCATTTTAAGAGATGGCTGATTGATATGATCTTAGAAAGTAATAATTAACAGATTATTCCTTCTCAGTCTGAGTGACAGATGAGAGCACATTTCATGCACAGTTTTATTGATTAGCAGATTAGAGATGTTTGCTTCCTTTTTTTTTTTCTTTTTTTTTAATTGTAAAATTACTTCAGTAAAGAATTCCAAACCAGGCTGTAAATGACTCAAAGATATTGCCAAGTGAAGTCTGTTTTTAGTGGTATGTGTAGAAACAAGTCGGGCTTGCAGTTCCCAGTGGGACAGAGTGTGGGAGTCTGCCACCCTTACTCATGTTGAGTAATACCTTATTACACAAGTAATCCTGTCAAAACGAACAGGGTTAGTTTTTTTAAAGGTACTAGTTATTCAGTGTACATAAATAATGAATGAATTTGGGGCCAAAATGGAATGGAGACGGCCATTAGTATTGACTATCACCTTTTGCTTGGGCTGCCTGTAGAGAGGTCATAGCTTCAATAAACCTGGGAATACGAACAGTTTCATTAGTCTTAAATATGATCAGAGGTGAGGCAGATGTATTGCTGATGTCTTGGGTAAACTTGTGTTTGTGCATCTATATGTGTGTGTATGCTTACACATTAGATACACGTGTGTGTGATGTTGCTGCTGTCTGTAATCCTAAGTATTTTCTGTGGAAAAGCAGAGTCTGCAGATTTCCAACATGTACTTTAATTAGAGGGAAATATCCCTGCAGATCAGGCAGAATCCCTGCAGATCAGGAAGACAGTCAGATTGAATCCCGTTGAAGTTCCTGGGGCTAGTTTAGCGTGTTGCATTTGGGTTGGAATCGGGCTGTTAGCAAGTGAATTCCCGATGCTGTTGGTAGGCTGGAATGACCCTCCACGCTGCTGCTGGGGCATCAGATCTGCTCGTCTTGTCCTTGTGCATCTCTTCAGATTGCAGCTCTGTGCCTGTCTCCGCTGTACGGGGCCAAGTGATTTAAACTCTACCCATGAGAAAGACTTAGTTTATAGCTGCCAGAGAAACTCAAGAGGTGAACGCTTTCATGCCGATTCAGAAACTGGCTATGCGACTCCAGTCAGGCGCTGTCACGCCTAGTTATGGTGAGAAAACAACAATGCCTCTCTTGATAAGGGAAAAAAAGAATGTCTTGCACAGTCAAAATTTTGACATACAATTTAAATCATCTCTCTACATCCTGTGGACTTGGAGCTGTCAAAAAGGCAAAGCCTGTGTTTGAATGGAAAAGCTTTTTATTTCTTTAAAAAGTGTACCAACTATAATTATCCATAACTATGCAGGCCTGTTTTAATGCTGTTTTATAATTACAGGTCTTAATGCTAGATTATACAAAGTCATTTATAAATAGTCAGAACAGAGGGACTTTGGGAGTTTTTAACCTGTAGATTTCTGTAGGTTATGGCAGCTGACGGGATTTTGCCTGTATGTGTATGGGGTGAGCTATGTAATGATTGATGAATCCCTTAATTAACTCCCAACAAGTTAAGATTTATGGCCTCATATCTTTTTCTCCTGACACATCTGTGTTTGTCACTTTTGAAGACACGGATAAGCCATTTCTCCAAAAGCTTTTGTGGGTATCTGAAATGTTTCTGAGGTATTTTGCCTAATGTAACAAGATTAGAGTTTTATGACATAAAATTTATGAAATTTTATGGCGTGAGCAATCAAATTGGGATGGATGCTGGTTGTGTGCTAGAGGGCACTATCTCCTTGAATACTGGATACCATTTCAGATTTATTTTGCGTATACAATCATGTATGAAGTGAACCCAAACCAATGAACAAATGGAAGAGTAGTGGGGACACTTAAATGAGGTTCTGTTGAAAGTAATAATAATGAAAAAATAGAGCTGTGGAAAGATCACTTTTGTGAGGCAGTGAACTCAAGGGGGGAAAAAAACCCAAACAAAATAATGTTGTTTGGTAATTATTTAGGTGGAACCAATACTTGTAGATGGCACGAGGAAATAATTCATGTGGATGCAGTGCAGGTCTAACTCTCTCCAGTGGGGAAAATCCAGCCAGGCTGAAGTTGGTCCAAAAACACTGAGATCAATAGACACAGGGTATCAGTTTAAGACCACAAAGAGTCTGTTGTAAATTGAAGGGGAGTAAAAAAATACATGGAGAAGCTATTCTAAGATGAATTGCATCAAATATTTGTGGGATAAGAGGGAGCCAGAAGAGTGAGATTTTACTTCCCTGAAAAAAAATATTCTTGCTACCAGGAAAAGCATTTATTTAATGAAAATTTAACAAAAGGCATGCTTTTTACTACAGTTTCTGCATATTAAGAAGCCTTCCCCAAAACAGAAAAAAGAGTCCCTTTACAAGCAATAGGGTGATATTTGAATTCATCAGCAGAATTTAATCTTCAGTTCCATCCTAACCACTGATAAAAATCAAGTATGGGGATACGTTTCATAACTCTTGTGTCTCTACAGTGGTCTGAATACTGCCGGTGTCCCACTGTTTCTGAACTTTGCAGATTTCAGTTGTCTAAAAAATTACTATTTAGCTATTTATATTCAGTAGAAATGATTAATGCCAGTTCAAAATGCAACTCTCCTTGCAAGTCTTAAGTTGCAACAGATTGCATCTGCTGAGACACCCTTTAGATTCACTGTATTGCTACTTTTTTGAGATGTATCTTGGTTTTTTGTTGTTGTTTTTTGTTGTTTTTTTTTTTTAAATCCTATCCATAAATTGATGTTTGAGGAAATTGATGTAAACCTTCTTTCAGAGGGGTTTAATTGAAAACTGTTCTGAGTTTAAACGAGTTTGAGGAAAAGATCTTCAAGTCATGTAAATCGTAAACTGTCCTGTTATCAGTGAGGGTAGATCCAGGATGTTTGCAGTCCTTTGTTAAGATGAGGTAATTCCAGTCCTTTGTTAAGATGGGATAATTCCAGCCCTTCATTAGATGTAGATCTGTTTAAAAGAGCTCAGTTTCAGATAATGTTGTTACTCAGAATTCAGCTGTTTCCCTTTGTATATTTTTTATAATGGGAACTCCACTTGCATCTCGGATATAGAATCTGTTAAGATCTAGTGTTAGCTAAGTAGGAAGATGAAGATGTGTGAGAAGAGAATTCAAGGAGGGGGAGTGGTGAGCAGTGTGGGATCATTTCAGATTCATAAAAGGGACCAATAAAGCTGTAGAAATCATGAAAGCACCTATGAGTGAATTTACCATGTATCATGTTGTTTGCTGCTCGTGAACCTATCGGTGATTCGATCCTTTGCTACTATAGGCTTTGGTAGTTACTGTCCTTTCGGGAGGCATTTCCAAAAGTAGATAGGGATTTATTTATTTACTTGAATCTTCCATTTTCTTGTGGAAATTTCCCAGATGTTCATAAGGAGTAAGTATTTTCTGTGAAACTGTGATGTTTGTGTTTGATGTTAAAACGGATGATGAAATTTCCGAAAAGGCAGATTATGCCTAAGTCATGTTGGCTATGGACAGGGCTACCTGAAAACAAATTGCAGTCATCGTCTGAGCTGTGTGACCCTTACCTAGGGTTGTGCAAGGGTTTCTTTGAGCATTCTAGTTGCTTGGAAGACTAATGCAGATTAGATCAGTAACTTTGCCACCCAAGCTATTTTAGCAATTTCTTGGCCTTCTAGTGTTATGATGAGCACATGGCTTCTAATTTCAACTGGATCTTCGAAGAGCTGCATGAGGAAGAAAAAAGTTTCTTCTTCCCCCTGTAGTATCACTGCAGGTTAGCCTGCAGTCCAACCCAGAGGTTTTTGGTTTAGATCAAAACCATAATAATCTCTTGTTATTGCTAGTGCATAGAGGTGGTCACCTCTATTGCCTTCCTTGGCTGTCTTTATAAATTCCCTGCAGAAAATTATATCAGCCCTGTTGGGAACAGTGACAAGTAGAAGGCGATGATGATCTGCAGCACGCTAACTGAACACAGTAGAGGAAACCATTTATTCACTGGTAAAGTTAGCAGAAGAGCTTTACTTCAACATGCTAGTCAAACTCCTTATGAAGCAATGTGACAGAATCTGGGTTATTCTGGGTTAACAGCAGTAGGAGTTTTTAACACCACTTGGGTATAGAGCATATAATACAAATCATCAATGCAAAGGAAGGCATCCTCTCTATGTATTTTATTGTCAAAGTGAATTGTAGAGAGTTTTGTAGATGGTTTACAGTATTTTCAGTCCTCTTATTGAATATAAATGTCCTAAAGTATAGAATAGCACTGTGGAATAATTAACTAATGATTTTTATGTCCCTCCCTTTTTGTCAGCCAAAATTGAGACAACCATTTAGTGCTGATTTTCAGAAACGGAGATTTTGTAAAATCCCAAGCTTCTATTAAGGCAGCGTTGAAACGAGTATCCAAAATGTTACACTCGGAATCAATAGCAAATGTGTATCTTGGTGCGGTGCAATGCAGAATATGAATAATTCACATTAACTTTAGGAGAGAGTTGCATGGTTTCTGCGGAAGAAAAGCTTGGGATCTGTCACGTCAAACATAGCTGTAAAATGCTGAATTCAGTGGGCTAGTAGAAAACTGCCAGTAAGAGTCTATCTGGTGATCTCTGTCTTTATACATATGCTTTGCTGCAGACACGTAGGTGGGAAAGCCTGGAAGACAGAATTCAGGTAGGATGTATGAAGTGTTAGTCTGTTGGACTAAGTCAAACATTAATAGAAAATACAGATTGCTTCTCTATGTACAAGCAATAGGTGGTGTTCAGAACGGGCGATGTGCAGCTGAGTATAGGTTCTGGTAGGGATTTTTTTGTCAGAGGGTTTTTTTTTGTTGCTTTTTTGTTGCTTTTTTTGTTGTTGTGGTGTTTTGTTTTGTTGTTTTGGTTTTTTTTTTAATATAATCTAACTTGGCTCAGGAGGCAAAGCTCAAAATGAGATCATTAGAAACAAAATAAGTCCTAACAAAGGGCTGTTTAAAGTCACTGTTTGTTTTCAGACCCAGTTGACTGCTGCTAAGAACCATTTCGTGCTCAATATGCCAAATCGTATGGACATGCTCCACCTCACAGCAGCCCCACACATGGTTCAAGAGGCTGCTGGGCTTTTGAAATGCAGTCCTTTAACTGTGAAGTGGAAAATCAAAATGGGGTAATTAGAATCATAAATACTAGATTTTTGAGGAGAAACAGTATTCTTCAGCCTGTCTTTTCAACTTTTTACTTACAATAGTCTTCAGTTTCCTTGTTCATAACTCCCTATTTTCCATGAAATATTTAACCTTTTTTCTTTCTTTTCTTCTTTTGACGATGCCTGTAGGATTTCTTACTTCTCATTCTACTCCTTATTACAGATGCCCCTGCTTAGCACAGTGGCCCATTATGCCATCCATGCACATACCCTGATTTTCATGAACAATGTTGCTGTAATTAATCCCAGAAGTCGTCTGCATTTTAATACTTCAGTGGACCCCTTTATTTTGAAGACCAAGCCTGAAAGTGTTCTGGGTTCAGATTGTCCTGTAAGATTTTCAGTAGTGCCTGGTTTGGATGAAAACTGGATTTTCCGAAGACATAAGGATTCTTTTGGTCTGTCTAAAAGATGAAGATAGTTATGTGCTATCATAACAGTGTTATCAGACAGTGTCAAATAATTTGGAACATGGGCCCGAATTTTAAGTCAGAATTGGTGTGTGATTTTTACGTTGTGTGCTCTGTGTATCTTCCTTTTTTTATGTAGACATAGGTGCAAATTACATTTACATGTGTGTTTTCCTGATCTGGCTATAGGCAGGAAGTATAGGGTATCTTGATAGCAAATCTTTATTCACTTAGTACAACCCTGAATTTGTGTTGTCAAAAAGCTTAGATTGTTAATGTCCAAATGTTTAATTGCTTAGGTATCCCAGATCTACGAACCTGAAAAAATTCTTGCAACATGACTGTAACACTCTGTTGTTCACATCGGTGAAGTTTTATAAACACAGATGTTTTGGCTTGCTAGCAAGTTATTTTATTTTATTTCACTTCATTTTTTTATCAGTTATGGTTAAATACATGCGGATGATTATTCCTTAAAAGCTAAGTTGACAATAGCTTGTATCGGGAGACGTTCTATCTTCTTACAGTCTCTTGCAAATGCAAAACCAGATGGGTATTTTTTTAAAGGAATTGCATTTCATTATACAGTCTTCTTAGGTGAATTTTCATGTTTAAGAAGCCAGAATACAAGAGAGTGCTATATTAGTGTATTATTCTCACAACAAACAAGCCACTGTTCTGTTGCTACCTGCTTGGCCATTGTTCCCAATTGTGTATGCTTTGCAGTGGTATTTGGATGGTTTCCTGCTCTCTGCCAGCACAAAAAAGGCATTTCTGTTACAATGGCCCCTAACCACACAATGACGGCATTAAGGATTTATTTGGAGGTTTCATTATTTTCTCCTCTTTTGTTCCTTCCAGGATGTCTTCCAAGCGACCAGCCTCTCCGTATGGGGAAGCAGATGGAGAGGTAGCCATGGTGACAAGCAGACAGAAAGTGGGAGAAGAGGAGAGTGACGGGCTCCCAGCCTTTCACCTTCCCTTGCATGTGAGTTTTCCCAACAAGCCTCACTCTGAGGAATTTCAGCCAGTTTCTCTGCTGACGCAAGAGAACTGTGGCCATAGGACTCCCACTTCTCAGCACAACACAATGGTAGGTTTGCTAATGGTCTATTGTGCTTACATCCATTCTTTGAATTCTGCCTCTACAGTAGCTTGGCATCCAGATCTGTACTTTATGGAGTGTACAACGCACAGTTACACGTACAGAACATGCTACAATAATGTGAAAGCTTTGATCTAGCTGGACTGCCTTTGCCCTCCACTACAAATGCTAAATCACTTGCAGTGCAAACTCCACTTTTCCTCACCTTTGCCCGCTGGCATTTAGGGTGCTAAAATTTTTTAGCTACAGTGATGTGAATTTGAAGTGTATGTGCTCAGCAAACAGTAAATGGGTTTGGAACACTGTAAGTGAGAGTCATGTTTGGCATGGTGTCTGAAATATCACCCCAATGCCAAGTTTATGCAATAGTAAGGCACGAAAGTCTGTATAAAGGGTAAAAAAAGCAACTTTGGATTTTGCTGGTTTTAAAAATTCATATCTGATGCGTATTTCTCATGCCACAGATACCTACAAGAAAATTTGCTGTGCTGATGGAATTAAATCAGCCTACCGCTTTTTCACTTGTGAATTCCCACCTTTTTGTGCACTTTACAAGTGACACAGTGCACTTAATTCATTATGTTTAGCAGCCCACTGAAAGTCCAGAACTGGCTTTATCTAAAAGCAGGCAAACAAAAAGAACAAAAAGCAATGCCGTGTTCCTCAGTAGTATCGTAGTGTCACTATTGTACCGTGATGTGTTTGGGCCCTTCCTGCAGAGTACTGTGATACGTTTCTATAAAGATTGAAAGGTGCAGGGAAAGGCATCGAAACCCCAGGACTTAGGCACCTCGACAAAGCTGAGTATTGTGAAAACACTTACACAGCCCTTGCCTGTTTACAAATTGACTGTAACTTTTCTGTTAGTCCCCCACTTTGACAAGGGCAGTGACAATTTCACTTTAAGTGAAGATAATGAATGGACCTGCATATTTGAAGGCTTTTAAAAAGGCATTGCAAAATAGGTGATAGCGTACTCTCATAAAAGCCTGCAACAGCTCCACAGTGGTATTTAAGCCCTTACAGCTCATTATGCACATGTAACAAGCCCTAAGTAAAAAGCCTTAAAGATTATTATTTCTCATAGGACCAAGTCACTGGATATTCACTGATGCTGCTCTCCTCGACAAAATAACTCGCTGATCACAATCCATTTTTCTTCCTTTGTGGTCTAATGCTTAAATTCAAACAGGGGTTTGGGATATTTAATTTTACTTTGTTTTATTGCAACTTTAAATGAAGAAAGAATGTCATTGGAGAAATTTCTGATGGGCAGATGTGTCATTATCTTTTTATAGCTTGTTTACTTCTCATCCTTTACCATATGTTTTTATGGAGACGTAATTCTTTAATATACTGTTCCAGCCAATGGGATGTTAGGGTATGTAACTGGTGTATGAGCTTTGTTTTATTTTGGCCTATTTTAAGATAGTGTGTTGAAGATAAGGGGTTGTTCCTGACGACATTTAAGTCACTAGATAAACTTGTGGTGACACCAGTAGTGTAGAATAGTAGCGTACTGAAATAAAACATCATTGTCTTCTAAGGAACCCAGCATGAGTATTTTAACTACGCCTCACTGAAAAATTTAACTGCTCTTTAACTGATTTTAACAAATTTCTTTATTAATTTATAGTTTTTGAGACCAAAAAGTTTAGCTGATCATCCAGTGTGACTTCCTGCTATGAAGGTTGTATTTAATGTGATCTCAATACAGTGTGTTCTGTGTCTTTATAATACAAGATACAGAATTATTGCATGTTTTGGACAGTTTTGCTGTAGTACTGAGAAGCTGTAGGCTTACATGAAGCATGTTTGGGGGGTTGTAGGGACCAGTTTCGTCTTCATACATATTTAAGAAAATTGCCAGTTTGTATGAATCTGACATTTTTGTAATATCTGTCTTTTAGTGAGGAATGTCTTGTAAAAATCATCATCCAGGTAGGTCAGAAAGGATGTAGCCTGTGCGTCTCCAGAAAGAAAGAAGTGATCAGTGTAAGGGAGTAAAATATACATAATCACTCCCTCTGCTGTTGTGGTACATAGTTATAAGAAGGAAGTAACTGAACCTAATGCTTGGATAACTTTTAGATGACTTCAGTTTGGGTGATTAGCAGTTACACAAGTCACTCCCAGAGAGTATTCACTTCGGCAGCATTACAGAGGTCATTTTAATGCTATTTGAATTGACATTCTGTGCTATTTTATAGTCTCTGGGAAGCAAATCCAGGTGTATGCACATGTACACACATCGCCACAGTGCGGTCCAATACAGTTTTATTGATAGAGCTCCAGCAGTGTGCCTCACACTTCTTAATAGCTTGTCAGCTATACTACTACACCTACTAACTGAGCCTGCAAGTGACTATGGAGTTCTCGTTTTGCAGCCACATGCTGTCCTTAGCAGGGTACACCTTTACAGATCTCTCCAGTGCCCGATAACACAGGGTCAGACGTACAGCCAGTCTGAAATCATGTAGTTCATCACTCTGGTGCACCCCTCTAAACCATACTGCTTTGTGCATGATTGTTGGCTAAGACTCTTCTCTGAAGGGATTCTTAGATAGACATGGTATAGATCCAGAGAGATCTTTCTGTGTTGGCTTCCATGTACGATACCCATTTGGCTTAGAGAACAATCTCAATGGAAGAAAAACGCAGCCAGGGGGACTGGAAAAGGTATGGAATTGCACAGCTTTGTCTCATCAGTAGGCTGCGTAACTGAATTCCTCTTGTTACCACAGCCATCCCTGTCTCCTTGTATTCTGCCTCAGCACTGCATCGTGAAGGGACTGTTGGGAAAAGTATTTCAACCTTGAGAATCAATTTCTTGGCCTCGCTTTTCTAGCTGCTAATTTACCCTCTGTTTCATAGGTTACTTCCAGCTGTGCTTCCTTTTACAAGTCCCGCCAGCAGGGACATCTTAGGATCCTTAAGGTAAAGGGCTGATTGCAACAGAGTGATACTCAACAGTTTACCCAACTTAAACTTTTGAAAATTTACCCTGTTGCACTTCGTGAAGTTGTAACTACTGCTAACTTAGAGATGGAGCTCGGAATGCTGGGTAATTTTTTTATAAAAGGAGGGCAAAATCCCTAGAAAGAAATCTTCAAACCTAACCAAAATTGGCAAAAAGGTTGCAAACCTCATCTTCCCATCAAAATGAACAGGGTATTTCTGAGGATGCTGGAACTGCAGCCAGAGAAAGGTTAGTGCAATGGGCACAAACTGAAACGCCGAAGGCTCCGTCAGAGCATCAGGAAATGCTTTTTGACTGTGTGGATGACTGAGCATGGGAAAAGGTTGCTCAGGGAGGTTGTGGAGTCTCCATCCTTGGATACTCAAACGCCCTCTGGACACAGTCCTGGGCAACCGGCTCTAGGTGGCTCTGCATGAGCAGGGAGTTGGACTAGATGACCTCCAGAGGTCCATTCCAACCTCAACTGTTCCATGGTTTTGTGAAAGGCAGGGATAACTCTATCCCAGATTCTCTTCCTCTTGATAGAAGAAACTAGATACTTATTGTAAGTAGGAAAGCACTTCCAGTGATAAGAAAAGAAACAATAATTTTTCGGACTTAAACCAAAAGCGCAGAAGAAAATACAAGACAAGTCATTGGACTTAGAATATATCTGAGGGTCCCCTTAGGACGTTCGTAGTAGGCCATAAGCTTAGTGGGGAAACACTTGAGGATTACAGTATCAGTATCCTTTGAAGAAACCTATTAAGGCTACAGTATTTGGATAGCGCAGATAGTTGTTAGCTCATCTAAGTTACAAGGCTTTATTTATTTCTATTTGTCTGCCTTATCGTGTTGATTTTGCTACCTCTCAGGACTACTGATCTCACCACCAGTGTCTGCGTGCTAGTTTCTGAAAATAACAGATGTCAAGGCTAAAAGCACTGATTAAAGTATACCTCAGGCATGGTATACTGTGGTCAAATTCCACCATTCTTCTTAACTGTAGAATATCAATCACATGCTGGATGAGATATTAAAAAAAAAAAAAAAGAAATTCTGACCAAAAGGTTAAACTGGTAAGGTGTAACTTTGCCATTGTCTAGTTGTTCCAAATTGCATGACTGCACTGCTAGCCCACGTTTGTCCTGCACTTTCAGTGGGATTTAGAATTCATTTTCAGCAGTGCTTTAAATTGATAGGAAATATTACAGTGCACCGTTAAGTTGCTTTATTGCTTCACACTAAAAAATGTTGCATTTCTGTGGTGAATGAAGTTATTCCTCTGTAACTTGGGAATAATATTAAGAAATTTTTTGTCATATTAAGAATAACAGCACTACTGGTCAAAGAGCTTACTGACACATTGCTTCATGCTTTTCCTGCTCTTGTCCAAAATAAAAGGTTGTTTTATGCTGTATTTGAATTCTTTTATCACGTACATCCTGGCCCGCACTTCACCTGTTGGTCTGTGGTCGTCAGCATGTGAATAGTATTGGATCAGAACAACATGCGGCTAGAGGACTTAGCTACTATTCAGAAGTTGTGAAGAGAATGGAAATCTGAATGCATATAGCTTTTTAAAAAGTCAAATAGGACTCTAATTATACTGAGCTAAAGAATGCCTATTAAAAAAAAAACCCAACACAGTGGTTTTAGAGAAATTTTAATTTCCAGTGTACCTTTGTGCATCAAGCTTAGGATAAGTTATTGTGATGGTACAATGCACAGTGTTGTGAACACCAGTGCCGTTATTGTGCCAGCTCTAATAATGAGAATTTCATTGTTTGGGGAGAGCAGTCTCCTACACTCTAGACAAAAGTGTAATTACTTTTGAACGATGTGGAATGTGCTCAGTTTAATAGCACAGAGAATAGATTCACAAAGATTCAGATAAAGCTAGCTTGGAAGCCATATGTGCAATGTGGCAGTATGAAATTGTTAGCAGGCACCATAATTACAACACACACACACATACACACACACACAATTTCACAGTTTAAACTATAAACTGTTGTTTTTGTAAGAGATAGACAGGCTTATCTGAACAAGACTAGTTCAATTAAAACAAAGCAGAAATGGTGGTAAGTTTGCATTTGTCTTTTTTTTTTAATGTTCTTTCCTTCCTCTCTTAATGGTAAATTGATATTTATAAGATGATGAAAATGCATTGTTACAAACATTGCATTGTAAATGTCATCACAAAAGTAGCACATGAAAGCAGTTTCCACAGATACAATTTCAGACTTGTGTCAGAGTTTGATCTCTTCAGTCTTTACACTTGCACTGTTTCAGAGAATGACTCTGCGGGCTATTAGGAAAGGGAACAAATAAAGAAGAATCAGCCAGGACCCATCAAAACCTGTAGAAGTTGCCTACTACATCATTTAGTGTGGACTCTAGAAAACTCTACGCAGATATTGAGAACCAGTCGTGATGGAGCCAGAAAAAGTTTTGATGCCTCTCGTATCTGCCTGACAAAGTATCTTGCATTTAAGCTATTGTAACCTGCTTGTCCTCCTTGTCATGATCTCTAGTCTTATGTCTCTCCAATCCTGTCCCATCTATGTATGTAAATAATGCTCATAGTATTTAGCAATTACTTGCAAACTACTTGTTTTGCAAGTAGTTTGCGAGTTCTGTATAGGGCAGGTAAGCAAAAAAAAAAGAAAAAGTTTTTGTTCTTCAGGTGAGCTAGGGGTCAAAGCTATAGTGCAATTCAGGAGAAGTATGCAGGTTTATGGAAGTTCCCTTGGTTTGTTCTACCACTCTCTTAATACAGTGAGTTTTGTTTACTTGGGGCCACGGAGAACCAGAGTGGATATATCATTCCAGCTGAAGTCAGTGGGCAGAAAGACTGGCTGAAGTTTGAGATGACCTGTTGGTGTTTTGATCAGACTCTGAAAGGTCCAAAGGTGGGTTAAGGGACAACAAATAAGTAATGAAGTAGGAAAATATTTTTTTTCCCAAGCAGGAAGGTTAGAACCGTATTTAAAAACAATAAATTAACAAATCAAGACCAGACTTATCTTCTTCTATAAATTGCCTGAAATACAGGGTGCAGATGACTGTAGTTTTTAAAGGCCGTGAAGAGAAGCGGAAACAGCAGTTGTTTGTTTTTGCTGAAGATCATCTTACTGTGAAGCAGTCACGTTTTTAATGGATTCATTTGAATGCAGTTAAGCAGAAAATAATCAACAGAAAAGTAAACACCTTTGTTTTATAGAAGTGCTGGGAACTGTATGTATCCATTGTTTGCAAGTGATTATATGCCTAGGAATCAATTCATTGACTTCATACTGGAAAATATCTTCATTTCAGCTTCTTGCATAAATACTAGTAAAATCTAGTTCAAGTAAATAGCTGAAAAATTCCACAGGAAAAAAAGATAGGTAAAACCATAAAACCCACAGTCGGTAGGAATATTTGAACCAGATGGTCTCTCTTACAATGAAGAGAAAAGAAGTATTAAGTGCACTATGAAAAAAATACGTAAGCCTTAAAAGAAAAAAACCCAACCATCATTATCTTTCTAAGCAAGGTAATCTGCCCTAGGACATCCACAGTGGACACAATTGTTTCATTCCAAATTAATATCTCAATCCAGACTGCCTTCAGTAAGTAGCTCAGTTTGGTCTTACACACATTTTCTGAGATCTGCTAGGTAATTTCACCGAGGATTGTACGTTTTTACTGGAAATAGTGCATTGGCACCAGCTCTGCCAGGTCAGCCTAGTGGTATGTGCAGCTTTCATGGGTTGGAAGTGCAGCAACGTGCCCGTTGGAAGTTGCAGCCAGTACCCAGAAGACTGGGATAATGATGTCTTCCAGAAGGAGGGAGGAGATACCAGAGATTTGGAACAAAATTTTGCAGCTACCAATTTGAGGAGCACTGGTGAAGATGATGAAGACTAGGGTATGGAGAAAGCCCCAGGAGGACTGCAAGATTAGCTTATAGCAACAATGTAACAAGACTACATTTAAGTGTTCCTGCTTCTTGATACAGCTCTTGCTTTCAGCAGTCAATCCCAGCTGTGACATAAGCTAGGTAGGATCTACGGTATCTCCATCCTACCAGAACTCAAGCCGTAGCTGTGGACTTCGTATAGTTTCTCCAGTCCAGGTCCATCACCTGTGGCACTCAAAATTGTTCTGAAGTGCTGCCCTTTTCTTTGGTGATAGTGAATCCTTATGGTATTGTAGTGAGGCAGAAACTCTGCTGCCAGTTACACACCCAGTTCTCCATGGTTCTGGAAAGAGAAGGCAACAGAAATGCAGTTAAGTTTTCATGCTTTTCCTTTCAAACGATGAAGTTACCTCCTTTGGCCAAGCTTTCTGCGCTGTTAAGAAGTTTGTGGCCTTGGGCTTGCAGTGTAACTACTATGAGAATACAGAGCAGCATACCAGAATTTCATACTTCTATCTGACCTGTGCTTCAAGGCAAGGCACGTGGGAATCAGTTGATTATGTTTTGCCCCCTGTGTAGTACAGATTTCTGCTTTTGCACACCACCTTTCTTCAGGACTTGCCGATTCATTTTAGAACTTCTAGAACATGTTCCCTGTGTGCTTTCCATCCACTCCATATGCTTTTCATATCTACCTTACTTCCTCTGAGCAACTAGTGTGGCTTTTTGCCTTTCTTTTCACTGTAGGTAAAAAAGCCTTTTTCTCTTATTTCCAGCTTTATAAGAACAATATTACTCTATTGCTTTCTGTCTGCTTTCAGTTGTCCTCTGGAAACCTTTTTCTGCCTTGCCCATTTTCTTCCTCTGCTTGTAGTAATATTTAACCTAGTCATTTTTATTATTTAATCCATTCTAAAGCCTTTTAGTAAATAGCTCATATGAAGACATTGCACAGTAAAAGAAAGTATTGTGCTATTTGCTTGGACAGAATGTCAATAAACTAGAGGATGGTTGTTTTTTGATATGCAGCTTTACTTTCAGTAGAGATATACCAAAACTGAAATGCATTGTGAAGTATTGGTCATGGTTTCTTGGATTTCAGGGTTGCAAGGAATCTCTGTGATTATCAGCTCTGGCTCCTAGAAGTGCCAGAACCTTCTGCTACACTCAGTACTCACAGTCATGTTTTATGGTCTCCTCTCTCACTGTCAAATGTTTGTGTCCACAGTTAGGAAGTTACCCATTGCAGTGACAATTTGAAGCATTTCTTTCTTTTCTGTCCTTTTAATGGCTGAGTGAAATGCTCTGTCATGTTTTTTGCCTTGTCTCTTTAAGTACCTTCTCTCAGGTTATGCAAATTTAAGTTGGATTAGGCTGTGCCAAGGCCGGCTTGCTTTTTCTAATTTTTCTTGCTACTGCTAATGCTTTTGCAGATTCACCAAAAGTAATGATGGTTGGAAGAATAATGAAAATGTGGCTTCAGGCAGTCGCGAGCGTTTTAAGTGCCATGTCATCCAGTCATGTTTGTTTTCTTTTACGGGCCTAACTACTTCCTCTTCTCTTGAGTACATCAGTGAAATACCATTGTCGTCTCCACTGTAATAAAGGGATGTATTAATTTTCTCTGGAGTGTCACATGCTGCAATGTTTCTGAACCAACCAATGTTGCGAAGTGTTTCGAGACAATTAAACGGAGGAAACAAACTTTCTTAAGTAAAAAGAGTCTTTTATGTCTGGGGTAGCAAGCTTGCCTGAATAGTTTGGCCAGCCACACTTTCAAATTCTCTTTACTACTGTTAAGTTCTTTGTTTCTTTTTCCAGTTTAGGTGCAGTTGTGTGACCAGATAATGCATTTTTGCTCTTCGCAGAGAAGTAGACTCAATGAATCCTGTGAATTTAGCGTCACTAGATAAACTAATGAACGTAACTGAGTGGTGTTTGTGCCCAGTTTAACTAAGGATAATTTTTGCCAGAGCAGTGTAAACGAGACTGTCATTATGCATGGAAATAGCTTGCTTCAGAATCCTTTTTTTTTTATGCTTTTAAAACTGAATCCACCCCAAGGAAAAAAAGGGCTATAAAGATCAACTTTTTGTAGTTTGTACAGGCAACAGGCAAATTATATAGATTGTCCGAAACATAGACCAATAAAATCTAACATCAGACCGTTATTATCTTTATTTATATTGTACCCAGAACATGATTTATTTTTATAGAGACAGGAAAAAGAAACATTCCTGCCCCAGAATGCTTAGCTTATGACCCTGTTCCTGCAAAATAATCTGGTTGATTGGAACCTAATGCTGATGGTAGCAAGAGGGAGGGAAGCAGAGGTCACTGACTATAACTCCTTCTGCACATAGCTTTTTGTAGGATTGGAATTTGATGACACAAAATAAGAAATATTATAGCAAAAGGTAAAATCTTTCTGACATCTCAAGTCTGAATTACTGCACTAGATTGTATGTGTGGCTATGCACTAAGTCGTGTCAGAAGTGGAAACTTGCATTGCTTATTAATATTGCTAGCCAGAAATAATACAAAATACCTGTGCTTCGCACCCTCCTCTATGTTGATTTTCAAATTGAATTTAAAGTGTGTGTTTCATCTCTGAAACTGTAAGTGAAACTTACCTCTTTCTCATTCTTTTTATTTTACACTGCTGCAGTTGTAATCAGGAGAGTTGCTCAGGTTTGGATCCATCTGTGTTCAAAGGCAATAGCATTTGCTGAGGTTAGCACCTAGCTGCACAGGATCTGTGGGGCTCCAGAAAACAACCCTATACAAATGCAGAGCTGGATTTAGGACTCTAGGAGAGAGTTAGCTTCTTGTATAATTTTTAGTTAAATTTATGGGGGGTTTATGGTATATCGCAACAGTCTGAATAGTAAATTTCTGTTGATTATATGTCTGTTGGAACAGTCAGAGAACATTTTGGCTTTCTCTTATATGGGATGGAAGTTAGCATAAATGTGGTCATTAAAACACAATGTCTTGTCAATCGCAGTGTCACTTTTGAGGTGGGGATTCAAGGGTGGTGACTAGCCAGATGAAATGTTTACAAAGAGTATGTCCAGAGGTAAGTCAGTAACTTCAGGTTTAACTTTATGGTTAATGGAATTAAATAGGGAATAGCAGAGTGGGATTCATTTTGTCCTAACGTAGCTTCTACATAGGACAGAAAAATCACACCCTAGAAGAGCCTATTTTTCTTCATAGGTTACAACTGGAGCTTAGGGTGACAAGCTCCACTGTTTATCTCTACAGTTTAGAAATCTGTAGTTAGACAATTTCAACCAAAGAAGCCTTGAGTGAGAGGTAATTGCGTGGCCAGAAAATTTGCTTTTTTGTAACTAAGTATTTGCTATATAGTGCTTACCTCTTTTGGGAATATAAAGCATTCTGCATCTCAGAGCTCAAAACACTCAACTCACTTGAGTTTGTGTCCTGCATCTGGCTGATGTTAGTGTGAGTCCATGGTATATTCTTTACTTTTATAAATATAAAATTTGCAAATAACCCTTTTTTATTATACTTAAATTTTTTATTGTCTTGACACAGACAGTAATACACATAGAGTGTGAGGGAGAACAGATTGATCATTCATGATAGTTACATGTTTTTGTTTAAATTCGTTTGAAACCAATTTGATAAATTCTATTGGAAAACAATTTTTGGGATTTTATATATCTAGAAGCAGAATTGAAAATAGAGTGATTCAATTCTGCAAAGAATACATCTGTGGTAGATGATGTACTTTTCCTGTTTGCTTGTGGCCAGTGTAAACTTAGCTTTTGGGCAGAGACCATAGCTTCAGTTTTGAAGCTGTCAACATGAGTATTGGGTAATATATTGACACAGGGCCACAGTGAATTCTCTAGTTTTCCATGTGGGTAAACTAATTTGACTGAAATCTTTCATTTATACTTAGAGCTTGTATCTTTATTTTGCTCTGTAAAATACCACAGGCAGTTGTTGGACTCCCTACTTGTAATTTCATAAATATTAACAAAAATGGCAAGTTTTCAGTTTACTAGCTGAAATTAGACTGTGTTCCCAACTTTCCAGTTGTTGATTTATCATTGGCGATTTACTTCTCTTGTCTGTGCCTTAATTTATACGCTAGTACAATGGAAATTATACTTGTCCTTCATCCACGATGGTCTATGGTCTATGAGTATTTCCAAACTCTCAGAGATTTTTAAATGCCATACAGTGAGATTGGGGTTCAGTTCACCAAAGTTTAGGCACGTAAAAGTTGGGTGTCTGGGCTCTCCTCACAGTTCAGGGGAAAAGATAACCACCCTCCTAGAACAACCTTTCCAATCTTAAAATAAGCATCTAAGACAAGAAAGATGAATTGCCCTCTGAAAGTGCTTGTCTATTGACTATAGAGGGAGCCTTGATGACTAGTTTAGACTAGATGTCTAATTTGGGGCTAAAATTAGGTGAGAGTAATCCCATTCACACTACACGGTGGCATTAAAGAAATAACACACATACTGTATAAATATTCTCTCATATTTTTGTTGAAGTAACCGTGTTCAAGCTCATCGTGTGTGTGTGTGTGTGTGTGTGTGAATAGTCTCGTAAACTTCTTTTTTAACCATAGCTGATGGTATTTAGTGGGGGTTTTAAGAATTGGATATTCCCTAAAAGCAAACCTTCTGTTGTATATCCAGCCAGCAATGTTAAGTTCAAACAATAAATTTTATGCTTAAATGTACAGTTTGAAGTGCGTTGGTTAGTGACATGAATCAGAGAACAGAAGCAATCCAACATGCCTTTAAAAGGCTATTTTGAGAAGATTCTCTCAATATTGAAAAATGGCATTTATTCCAGTGGTTTTCCTCAGTTTAAATTTCTCAGTTACTATTAGAAACTTATGTGCTTAATAAGGCATTTGTCATTCTTACTACAATGAATGTCAGAATACTAAATTTAACCCGTTAAAGAGAACACAGTGTATGTAACCTGTTGTGTCTGAAAGATTTGATTTAGCCCTGCTCTTTATAGCAGTACTGGCAAGTCCAAATGCCATGCATAGGCTTAGTAGATAGACCTAGCAATATATTACTTAAGAAACTGTAGTTAAGTTCCAGTCTTACTCTGTAGAAACCTGTCTGCTGTGCTTGTTTTAATTCTATTTATGTCCTCATCTATGTTTAATCCAGAAAGTGGGTATATATACATGTGCGCAGTTTCACATTTTGGCACTGTAGTTGGTATATTGTGTGCTGTGACTTGTATCATGCCTGCAGGCCATAGGAAAACGACACAAATTAAATGTGAAATAGAGAAGAGACATAATTTAAAACTTGCGTGTTCTAGAGATGCAGTATGGCATATGAGAGTTGCAACATATTGCAAAAAAATTCACCCTATTTCCCCAACAAGAAGACCATGTTTTCAGTTGTGCAGGCTGCTGGAGACATAGGCAGCTTTCTTAGCTGTTCGATCGAAATAGCCGTTGCTGTATTTTATTTGAGGCAGTATCATGACCGCTGCTACATGTGCTCTGTCTTCTTTTCGTTCCTGTCTGACTACACAGGTCAGTGTTCTCCTCTGCCCTCTTCTGTGATTCTGCAATTATATTTATTTTACATAGACATGTGAGTTCCTTTTTCCCTTTTACATATGTTGTTTTGCTTCGTGCTGAGAAAACTCCACAGCCTGACAGGGCGCGCTTTTTTCTTTCTTTTTTTTTTTTTTTTTTTAAGCACTCCAAATTCTATCCAGCTTTAAACTCTTATGTTTATAACCCTGAATATCTCTAAAATGTCTTTACCTAAAACACTTTATGGTTTTATTACCAGGTTTATGCCAGTAATAATATTCACATCAGCTTTCTTAGGGATAATCTTTAAGCAGAACCTAGCAAGAAAGGCTTTGAAAACTATCATTCCCAGGAACGCAAATCTCGGAACATGAAACATCGGTTTAATCGCCCTCTCTGACAACTTAACACGACAGATTGAAAAATACAAGCCGATATGGAAGTGGGATCAATGGATTATCAAAGTCCTAAACATCTTCTCTTGAGGGGGGTGGGGGGGTGGAGGAGGGAGCTTTGGGGTCCATTGGCATGCGTAAGACATGAAGTTTGCATAGCTTACCGCAGATCCGATGCCGTCTGACTGGCAGGGAAGTTGAGAGGGAGAGAGAGAGATTTACATGAGGGAACTCAGGGGGCTTTGTCACGGCAATTGTATAAAGTGATATACAGTGCAAATCGACTCGAGCATGTCCCTGGATAGCAGGCGGTTTACAGCCTCTTCGAGCAGAGATTACTGCTTTATCTTGTCATACTAAATTAACGTGGCAGCACACTGTTAAACAGTGGTGACCTCTTCATCTGTGGAAATTGCTGCCTAGAGGAGAGATGGTATTTAAGACTCTCTCTCTCTCTCTCTCTCTGTCTCTTCTTCTCTCTCTCTTTCTCCCCTCCCCACTTTCTCTCCCTCTCCCCCTCCCTCTCTCTATCTTGTCTTTTTTTCCCTGTAGGGCCCTGAGGCATTTTTGGGTTAGGTTGTAACATTAAAGACAAAAAGAAAGAAAGACGGGGGGAAGGGAGAGGCTTTTAACATCAAGGTGACAACAGCTATGTGTTAATTGGGCCTTTGTTGTTTGATTAATAGCCACTTTGGTGTAGAATATTAAGACAGTTGTTTGGACAACTTTCTAAAAATGACATGTCCTTTCAGTAAACTGGGATTAAGCAATGTTCTCTGGTCTGCACATTTTAACTCATTGTTGTTGCATTTAGTCCTAATCTTGCTGTTGTTTAGGAAAGAGCATGCCGTCCGGCTCTTCTGGCACCGTCCTCAGCTGGCATACATTGCCATAGCTCACTCCAGTGAGCTGCTCTCATGCTGGTATTACTCTGAGGGTCAAGGTGATGAAGGTACCACTGCAATGTAGTTGGGCTCTTGTGCTAGACTGTACTAGAAGATTTTTAGAATTAAATAGTACTCCTAGAAATAAAGCTAAGCAGGTAGAAGGCCGTAGCCATTTCATTGGGCTGGTAGTGTGATACAGAACGGGAAAAATAAACCTTGCGCTCCCATCTTTTTCAGTAAACTGAGGCAATGAAGGAGGGAATGGCATCTCTTCCTTAGCCCAGGTTTTCTGTTCCTGATTTTTCTGTTTACTGTGCAGTGATTCATTGTGGGTCCAATCCAAATCTCTTTGAAGTCAAAATAGACTGTTTTGTCTTTAATAGGCTTTGGATCAAGACCCACGTGACCTTAGGCAAATTATTGCAAATCAGCATTATGAATTGCTTTGAAATTTGCAAGCATACATATCCAAAGGACTAATTTTTGCTATATTTTTTTATAAGCAGTTGGGAGGCCAGGTGGAGTCAGGTTGGCCAGCCTAGCATTGGAGATAGCCATATGTTCTGAAAACGGCAACATTATGGCTGCATGTTTGGGTGAAGGACTCTTTTCCTACCTCTTTCGTTGCTGAATATTTTAAAAAAGGTTCTGTTCCTATGTTGTTGATGTTATCGGTTCACAAGAGAAAATGCTTTTACGTCAAAAACTCAGCACTGACTCTGGGATGCCATAGGACTTATACTGCTTCAGCCATATGAAGAAGGTTGTGGAAATTTAATGATCTGAGATGGAAAAGGACTTCAAGACCATCTAGCTTAGATTTTTCCTTGCTCTAGACAATTGTTCCTTACTGTGAATTTCTTGAGCTGCCACCTACACAGATTCATGCAAAATTCTGTGCGTTTTGTATTGTACATTTTGTATGTAACATTTTCGGAGGCAAGCTTTTATTCATTTCTTTCAGATGCCAGCAAAGCTTATTTTTGCAGTAGAATATTTGCCATTTGAGATGCAATGTATCTGTGAACACCGATGTTACCGTTTTCTTTGGATGAATTTTGAAGGCCGTTGAGCTAAGCACTTATACTAGAGATACAGAAAGGGCTGACTTCCTGATTTATTATTTTTAGAAATCAATGTATTTGATAATTTATGTACAGCTTACAGAGGCCGCGTAAGTGGCTCATGAATCGATCAGCAGCCAGCAAAAATGAAAGCTAATGAGCTCATTTTAGTAGCAAGTTGCTCATTAGCAGGTAGGCTCACTGATCTTTCAGGTTTTCCAGTTCAAAGTCACATGGTCTTTCCATGTTCTTGGAAGAAGTAGTTTCCTTGAAAAGAACAAAACAAAAAGAAAACACAGCAAGGTTTTGAACATTTTCTCATTGCTTTGGCATATACATTTACAGTAAATCCTTGATATATGGCTAGAGGGGCAGCTACCTAATGGTCTGCAGGGCTACGTCTGTGCCCATCGCTGTAGTACCAACAACTTTCAGCAGCTGAAATTGAATTTACTAGTGAATTTATAAGTTGTATGGGAAGATGAGTATGGAGGCCTTTTCTCTGCTTCTGCATCGAAATCGATACATTCCCAGCACAGCACTTTTCCCAGCACAGCATTTTCAGCCCAGGTTTCCTCCAGCTCAAGTCAGAGGTGGGATGCTAGAAACTGCATTACTGTGCAGAACTAGGCAGTATGTCCTTGCTGCCTATTCACAGCTGACACTGTGGCCTGCCCTGGTTAGATAACACCAAGCCTGTGTCCTCCTCTCTCCTAGTAATAATTATTTGATGCCTTGTTTGAAAACCTTTGGTGATTCCAGTGGGATTTTTGTAGAGCGTGCACAAAAACTAGCTCATTTGGCCCAGGTGTTATCCTTCTTGGTCGAGATACCAAGAGCGGAAGAAACATGGGAATTAACCTCCCCCGGGAAGTACTGTAAGGGGCAGTACGAAGAAGTATTGTGGACTTTATGCGCTAGGCTCATAAACCTGCCTGAGAGCAGGGTTTTAGCTTTGTGCATTAATAGAGTACATCAGCGTCCAGCGCTACCATTGATTTTTTTTTTCCTTTTAGTAAAGAAGCAAATTCATTATTAATATTTTTGAAAAGCAAAACCCACTGCTTTAATTGCCAAAACTTTGATAGAAAATTCTTGAATCCTTATGTTATTTATGTATGTAAGTATATATGTAAAAATATGTAGGTGTATATATATATACAAACACACGTACTTTAACTGTCTCCTATAGACATGAGAAATACACTGCTGCTAATCAGACTGGAAAAAAACCAGATTCTTGACAGAGTTGCCTGAGGCCCCTGCAAAAGAGGGACTCTTGAAACATATTTTTAAAATAATTTAAAAAAAGACAGATTTTCCAAATCTCAGGAATAGATTTTCAACTGCCTGATTTGGCTTGAAATGAATTGGCTGAATCAGTTTCTTTTTCTTTTAAGTAAGTCTATAAAGCTTTGATGAATCTGGCTCATTGTTTAGCACTTATCTCATGAGTAAAGCTTGAGAGGTTTGGCTTGAAACTTACCAAATCACATCTTTGGAAAATGGCCCAAGCCTATTGATTTATTTGAAAAAAAATAAAATAAAATAAAAAATCCAAAGCAAAACACAACAAAAAAACCCTGATCCAGCTTAGTGAGTAAGTCCCTTACTCTATAGAGCCCCTACTGAATGAGCCCATCTATTTATCAATGTATGTGAGCCCTGCGCTTTATGGAACTGTGGGGCTGAGAGGGATTGCGAGAGGTCATCCAGTCCCAGCTTCAATCCAGGTATCAGCTGTACCAATGTCATTTCTGTCAGATAATAGTCCAACTTCCTAAAGTTACTCAGTGCAGGAGACTTACAACCTACCAGTCTATCTGTCCTGGAGTATTGTTGTCTTTACCATTGGAAAGTTGTTCCTAATGTGTAACTCAAGTCTTTTCTGCTTCAGGTTTAGCCCATTAATTCTTGTCCTAGCCACTGCAGGAACAGAAATGTAATTCCTCTTTTCAGCAAATGTTTTTGTATTTGAAGACTGATACCACATACCGTCTTCTCAAACTTGTCTTTTAGTATATTGAGTTCTTCTTTCCACCTTATTTTTTCTAAAAAAATTTTACTGTTTTTTTCTACTTCCCAGAAACTAGTAGTAGTGGAAACATTTACATTTTAATAGCTATGTCTCCTGCTTAACAACAGATGATTCTTCATTAATGACAATAATGTCTGCAGCAGGTGCATGTGAGATGCTGCTGAAAAACTCTTAATTCCAACTAAAACCAGACCCAGAGTGGCTCAGTGATGGTTTCATAAATGGTGCTGACTAGTTTTGTCAATTAACTTGCAGTTAAATCCTCTCTCATACTAGTCTTGACTAGTTAGCTGTGGTTTAATTTTTGAATGGAAGGAAGGCTTTGTGTGTCACTGTCTTTGGCTTAGTTCACTGACAGAAGACAAGTTGTGGGGCTGCTTAGCTTTGCAGAGCTCTGACTGCATAACTGTTGAATAGCAAAATGGATTATAGTGCCTCTTGCATATCAAAGGATTGCCAAGGAAGTCTGACTACAGGATCTTTTCTTATGGGGAGGAGGAAGAAGAAACGTTGAGTCTCGGGTCCTAGAGTGAGTTTCCAAGACAAGGAATTGGCAGGGAGGAAATCTTTTAAATATAAGACATTTGATCTGGAAGTCAATGGGGAAAAAAATAAACATCAGACCTCATGATATCGATTATCGTGAGTCACGTTTAAGAAGTAGTCAGTCCTCTGAATGTAATTATTTTCACATGTACAGGATAAAGCGTGCAACAGATTTAAAATCAAAATCCATTTCCTTTTGTGATCTTTAAGGAATCCACTGTTTGTACAAGCTGAAATAAGGTAACTGATATAATTAGGGTTGTGCTTTTCTGTATTTTATGGATTTAATAAATCCTCTGTTAAAAGGACACGTCAAGTCAATCTTCCCACTTTATTAGTGGGAAGTTGACAGTTTTAAGTTCTACACTTAGTAGAAATTCACCTTGATATTAGTCAACAGTTCTCTTTTTATTGTGTTTTGGGCTACTTGGTAAGAGAATAGCCACATTCCCACTAAAGCGATTCTTTTTCCCTTGTCTCTCTGTTTTTACATTTTAAGACTTTGTCTTGTGACCACCAGAAAGAAGGTATATGTATGAGCCATCTGGAAATCATAGCTGTTTGTGCTCATGGAACTTGATGTATTTTACAAAGCAGTAAAATAAGTACTGATCTTAAAGGGAGAACGAAGACTAGGAATACAGTTAATTTGCTGCACACCACTGTTTGGTTTTTTTTGAGCTCTATTGTGGTAACTACAACTCCAGTGGTGAACACTTAGTGATTTCTTCCCATCTGTGCATCTGAGAGAGGCTGGAGATCGGTCTAAGCTACACTGGAATAAAGGGGTGTGCTTTACTGCCAAAGGAAAACCAGTATGCAAGACAAGATGGCAGTGATGGATCAAATTTCCAGTTGATCATAAGGGGGAATCTTCATGCAGTGCACGTTTACCAGGGGTGTAAGTGAGCACAGGCTAGTTGTCTAATGTTGTCTAACCCTTTTCTTTCCACTTTCCCTCCTGATGCTTCTTGGTGGAAGATTTTGGGCAAACTCCCCCTTTTTTGGACTTTGGAAGCACAGAGGCAGTCAAAAAGTCAAAGTAATTGATGGCAGATGACAGCTGCTAATGACCAGCTCAACCTCATGCTTCAGTGAGGAAGGCAGATAGAATTTCACAACATAAGGATATTATAGAAATCTTGCAGAATTAAGAAAATTTGAAGACCACATGGTAATAAACCACCCCATGGGTCCTGTAATAAAACAAATAAAGTTTATATGGTGGTAGGAAGATGACCGTCAGCTCACCAAATAGGAATATTGTGAACAGGTGTGGTCCTTGTGCTGAAACTAAAAGCACAGAAGAGTAGATATGACCAAATGTGTCACAACTCTTCTGAATTTTCTGCATGTGCTTCTGAGGAAAGTGTTTGAAGAAGCCTATACAGGATATCGGCATATATTGTTTCCAAGAAAGAAGATGGAAATAAAAAAGAGCAAAAAAGCCCTGAGATTTTGTCAAAACCAGTGAGAATTGAGGTACAGTCCTTTCAAATGAATGGCAGTGTTAGAAAAGGAGCTGGAAGACTTGCCCCAGGAATTGTGGTATGAAATAGCTCTTCATCACTGGCAAAGGATCAGTTTGTTCTGTTGCAGTTTCGTTTTTTCGCTTCCAGATTTATCAGTTCTCTGTCGGGTACTCTTTTGAACTGTTTTGATAAATAATTGTACTTGTGAAGGTTAATGGAGTGTCAGTCCCTTATTTACTCTCAAGTCAAATGTGGTGCATGCTAGTCAGAAGTGTAGCTCATGCTTCATGACCAGCTGACCTTAACGCTTTAAAGTGTGGTTATAGTCAGACAAATGACTGTAAAAGTGACATGAAAGGGTCCCATGTTTTCTGTCTTGCTGTGGCTTTAGGGGTCAAATTTAGTTGCATAAAAATATGATATTTTTATTAATTGCCTATAATGCTAACTTAACCTGGGGTTTGAAAATAAAGCTGTGTCCTTTTTGCCTCACGTCATCCCTAGTAATAAACATTTTGCAAATGGTACTTAACTATTTTGTTGATATGTCTGCAAAGCAGAGTCTAGTTCCTTCTTTTGTAGCTGTATTGACTCTTTAGTGCTAATGGCAGTTAAAAAAAATTTAGTCAATAAAGCAAGCAGATAGACATGACTCAGAAAATACATGGGGAGCAAACACGTTGAATAACGATGACATTTTAAAGCCACTGTTCTTCTTATCCCCATACCTTGTTGTTCACCTGTTACAGAACCAGAACACAAATGCTTCCATGTAAACTACTACTAATCAGCGCCAATCTAAAATTAATGCAACTGTGTAGTCATAAGAATGGCTAACAAACTCCAAAGATGTTTGTCACTGTCTATTTTCCAGTTTATTTTCGTTAGTATCTTCACTGGGTATTATAAGAGAGTGTTTCTTTTCATCAGTACTTAAGCAAGAGAGGAAAACCTAAGACAAACTACTAGTTCTTTTGAGAAATTTTCACAGCTAATTCTGGTCATGTTTTATTAAGTGTACGCTGTGCATAAGCTGACTTCTCTGGTACTAAGACTCATTCTGCTACTTCCAAGAAAGAAAGTTCTACTTTTTATTTAAGTGAATAATAGCTGCGATGAAAATTAATAAAATTGCACACAAAGGCTTAAAATAAAACGTGTACTGGAAGTGAGATTTCCAGAACAGTTCAGTCTTCTGAACAAGTGATCCTACTGTTACTGAAAATAACCTGTGGAGGTAAATGCAATTTGCTGATGGACATCTTCTGAAGCTCTTGCTAATCATTGAATATTCTGGCTGGCTTCTCTAGAGAATAAATATATGCTGAAATCAAAAGACACAGACTGATAATTAATATCTTAATGGAAAAATGTTTACAAGAGGATGTTGTTTAGACGGTCTACAGAAATTCTCCATTTAGTCACTGAAAATATAACTCTGTATCCTGTTCTGTTCTATGGGCCTTCCTAATCCCGGGTTTTCTCCTTTGAAGATAATGTTTTCGCTTATTTGTGTACCTGTGATTTCTATATCATCTAATGTTTTCAGATTACCAAGTCTTTATCTGGTAACAGTGTCTTGATTTGTATAGGCTTGCGTTGAATCTGAACCTGCAATGTAAAGACTTCCTTAGTTTACGGAACTGATTCCTAAATAATCAGGGAAAATTGATGTAATGATAAAGTTGTGTAAAACTAGGTTGAAAGACAGGGCAACTGGTAGAGTATGTATGTGGTCCTGCCAAATTTTTTATTTTTTCTTTAACATAAGGCCTGGATGGAAGGGAGCAAGTACCTGACATTTCTATGAATGGCACAAACATGCTTCCCAATTAATACGTGACACTGATGAAAGAAACAAAGTGGTTATATTACAACTATTGCTAACATTAATAGCCATGAACGTGACTATGGTGTACTACAGTGACTACTCGAGAAAGCAGTCAGGTATATCGGACGTTGCAGCATAGTGTCACTGTAACATCTTTCGACCATCTTTCTTTGAACCTTGTTATGAGCACTATGAGATGGCTGAATAACAGAAATTTAATACCAAAATGCATTGAGAAGGGCTTTGTATAAATGTGTCAGTGCAACTTCCAGGACTGTCAAAGATGCTGTAAGGAAGAGCGATCCATCTGAAAGGCATCCAGTCTTAAGTGTCAGGAACTAGCTTTTGCCTGCTTGTACCTTGTACAGCACAAATAAGCTGTCAGCACAGTTCCTGTTTATAATGTTATTTGCATGTGATTTTTCACTCTTACTTCACATAATTGAATTTATTCAGGCAATTTATTTTTCAAATACGTAGTCTCCACATATGTGTACATCTGAAGATTGAAAAACTTCAATTAAGAAATTTTATGTAACTCTTTTGAGAATGTTTAAATATGTATACTGTACGTGTAGACACTCGTAGACCAGAATAGGAGGGAGGAAGAAAATAAGAACCCTCCAAAATGTACTGTAATTTCTTTTAATGTGTATGAATATATATGTATATATATAAAAAGATGAAGTGTGACTCTTATAACCATGTCTTTGTGTTCACCCCCTGTCTGTGCTCAAGATCTCTAGGTGCTCGATAGGAGCTTTTTAATTATTTTTCCTTGTTTGATGTTGCTAAGTATAATGAATGGATTGCAGAGAACTTCTTGTTAGAAACCTTCTGTACATCAGCTCAGTGCTGGTAGGCACAGTGATACCTGGCTGGATTGCATCCTGAGACTCACTCTTGATAAATTTAAGGTCAGAAAAAGACAGATTTTGTAAAACCATGCTCTATTAGTCAACCAGTACTTCCTTGTCACAAAGTAGACTTATGTTTTTCCAGCCAAAGTGGAGAAAATTGTGTCTGTCTTATTTGGGTTGGGCAATTCTGTGGGTTTTTCAGCATCATTTCATGATGACTGAAAACTACAGGGAATACTCAGAAATCAGTGATTCAAAGAAGAGCTTGGAGAAGAAAGGTTATTTCCAGCAAAAGTTATTCATCCTCTGCTGATGGTGGGTAGTTGGCTATGACTGTAGAAGAATACATGTTATGTGGGTTTTTTGGTTTGTTTGTGAACAGGACATACAACAGTGCACAAAATTAATTGTTAAGGAAAATGTATAGTGGGCCTAATCAGCTACAGGAATATGATTTCTTTGAAAAATTGCATAAGAGAATGAGAAAGAACTGCCCTAAAGCTAATAAAGATCATTTGTATTACTCAGAATAATTTAGGTAAGTGATGAGAAAGGGGAGGAAAATTAGCATTTCTGTACAGTTTGCTTACTGTGTAATTCTTAATCAGTGGTGTCACAACATCCCTTGATATCATCTTATCACAAAGGTCTCTTCGTAGTAGGCAATGTATGCTTCTGACTGCAGTTTAAAGGAACAGAAGAAAGAATAACTGATCCGCAGAGTGAGAACAACTGTGAATCTGTCATAAATTAGAATTTATTGGGTTTTTTGCGTCACTTGATCACAGTCTAAACTGGCTCCTGTGTGCAGGGTCTATGTGCATTTTAAATCTTGTTTAATAAGCTCTGCTTGAATGAGCTTTAGAATGGGACTTAAATGATAAAATAACATCATGCTGCTCCCCTGAGTAGAACATAATGTTACCATTTGAGGTGTGCTAAGACCTAGAAGAGCGAACAGAGAATTGGTTCTCAGTAATCCTTCGATGCTGAATGTGCCCTGCCATTACTTTGGTTTGGAACCTGGGAAGTCAGTTCGTGTCACTTCCTAATTTCCCCTATATGCAATATCACAAAGGGGTTTTGTGGGGATTAATGAACAATTTTTCGAGTAGCTCTAGCACATACTACATTTATGTAGTAGTGTTTACGTGGATTGACTTTTGTCATATTAATTTTTATTAATTATTCCGATATATTTGGCATTCTCTGATCAAACACCACACTGTTTAAAGTGCGTAAGAGCCAAATAAGATTGATTCCGACTCTTTCATCTCGTGTAAAACTGACATTCTGTGATGGTGTTTATTCTGTGTTGATAAACACAGTATATATTTCTTTCTTTTTATTTTATTATTATTTCCTATGCAATCTTTCCTCCAAAGTTGAGACGGCTACTTTGGTTTGTAACAGAATTCAAAATTCTATTTCACTGAAATTGTGGAACATTTTGGAAGGAAAATCAAGTTGTAAAAGACACAAAAAGAAGAGCAGGTGAAATAAATTTTGGATGGAAAATACGTCTTTTAGTAACTGTTAAAAAGGATGAAAACAGTTACTACTTGGAAAAATCCTACAAATTAATGTTTGTGTAGCCATTATTAAGAAGTGTAAGAGAGTAAGTAGTAGACAGAAGGTAATTGGTAAAGTCTGTAAAAAGCAGGTAAAAGAATAGAGAATTTAGATGAAAGCAGATCCATGAGTCCCATGTGCTAGATGATACCCATTTCAAAAAGAAATGAATGAGACACACATATTTCCGAACCAATAGAATTAATTTTGAAAAATTCATATTCTAAATGTGTTATCTTATGCTACAGTTAACTCCAGTGGAGACAATGGGGCTATTTCTCAAGCAGTTATTCCATTTAAATAAAGTAATGTTTCCTGGCCCTTCTAGAAATTGAGAACTTCCAGAAGATTGCTTTCAGAAAAAGAAATAAAGTGATACTAATCTCTGTGGAGGCAAGGATGATTTTGACAGTTAACATCCTGTAAGTCTAGTTGTAATCTTTTGGAAAGCAAGAGAACAAATATACGGTAAAAGTAAATAAATAGATATGAATTGAGAAGGCTCATGAACAATATACAACATATATAAAGCAGAACGTGATTATTTTAGAAGTATAGTGGATTTAGCCACACAGCTACCCTTCATGTAGCATATGTGCAAGATTCCTGATATTGGATGTGTGGGCTAAGATCTTCAAAAGTATCAAGAACAAATAATTCCAAAAGGGTTGGTTATTGGAAGTTGCATGGAATTCAGTCCATAAGTATGCATGCATTGTGAGGTGCTTCCTTCATACAGTGTTTCATGCATCTCATTTGAATGTTCCGGGTAAAGTAACTATAAAAAAAGAAAATTAGTAATGTGTCAAGTTACTGAGAGGAGGGTAGGATGATGTCATGCAATATGATTTTATTTAACTGGTGGAAAGAGGCAGGTGTGCTGAATGTCGAAAAAGATGGGTACCTTTGAAATGCTACAACGTCAGAGATTGTCATAGGAATTCCTTCAGTAGAAATGAGGAAGAAATTCCTAGGGCAATATACGGTGCACACGTGTCCTTCATTATTGTACCTTTTTACTTACCCTGGCCTGTCAGAGCCTCCTAGTTATGTAGCAACATCTGTCTCCTGCGTTGTTCTGAGGTGGCTGAAAAAAAAAGTGGACCGAAAGGAATATGGTTATAGTAGTCCTTTGCCTGCTGTAAGCTGTCTCGTTCTTGGTACCGGATTCCTAGGACAGTGAGGGCCTGTAGCAACATTTTAGAAATAGGGAGAGATAAATACATTATTACAAAAGTTGAACAAGTGAATTACAATACACTCATTAAAGTTGCCAGTGGTGCACCCAGGAGAATAGAACCATAATATCAAAGGAATCAAGGGGAGACTGCATGGCAGGAAATAATCAAATGTAAAATTACAAGCTGGTACAGCTGGATAAAGTAATCCAAAACACAGATAATCAATGGGAGTAAGGCACTTGGAAAACAGTAATGCTGAAAAAGATTTAGGTGTGTTAAAACAAATTAGATACGAGCTTGTCATGCAGCAAGGCAGCAAAAAAGGCGGTAACGAGGAGGTAATTGTCCTTCTCCTCGTAACTCTGCTAAGATTACATGTGAAATAATGTGTTCAATTCTGGCCACGTTAGAGAAGTCAGCAAATTGGAGGAATTTCAGATGTGAGCAACAAATGATTAAAGAGTTGTCGGAGCCGATTTGTGAGGGAAGACTGAAAGAGGAAAGGCTAAATACGGGCCAGTAATAACAAAGTAAATACATGCTAACTGTCCAAAAAGATGTGGATGGTACAAGCTCTAATGTGGACGAGGAAAAGTCCAGAGCGCTGGAAGAAGCAGCAGTGTAAGAAGAGTTTTGGGTGGAAAAGAAGCAAATATGAGCAATGAGGGGTTCTTTTACTGTGTAGAATATTCATAGAGGGAATGGGAAACGTCACTGTCTGAGACATTTTACTAGTCCAAATGAAACAACTGGGACCACGCCAGAGGGCCGAGCGTGCCATTTTGTTACATACCTGCTTTAGGTACTTGGCAGAATCACACTGCCCTGGGAGAATTAGAAGGACGAATGTGAGCACAAGCCCTTATGGGCGCAGGATATTTTCTCTTTTGTTCCTCAATTTGGAGGGTTGTTCTCTCCAGACAAGATACCCTCCAAATCCTCCTCAACACAGAGGACACAGTTTTGACCAAATTGTATGTGACTTGTCTTTATTCTCTTCTCTGCCACCCGGACAAAGGAATGCAGTGAAGTATGTCTGCCTGGTATGAATTTCTGGGGCTACCAGAGAACAGATGAGGTGATCTTGCATCCCTTTCCCATCTGAAAATTGTGGTGAATCGTGAAATGAAAGCTGGGTAGCTGCGAACAACCTGGAGCCATTGCTAGCCTTTGGCATTCCTTTTATTATATCACTAAATTCTGTTCAGACAGTCGTCTCCTGTACTCTGAAGGAGTTAGCACAGACAATGGGTTTGTTTCATAGTAAGAAAGCTGGTGATGAAACTGTTTTTGACACTTAACATAAGTTTTGTAACACAATACCAGAGTTGTTGTATGTGGTTAGTAAGCTTCTATTTTTACAAAGATAATCGTTTTATACCACATGATTTCCAAACTATTAGAAGGATTTAATGTATGCTGAAGACTCTACCAAGCTGTTTTGATAAGTAGTCTTATTTTTTGTTTAGCAAGGTCTTAAGGGTGATCTTTAGTCCCCCAGGGAAGAGATCATAAAAGTCTTAAAAGTGCTTTTGCAGAGTTTTATTTATTATTTTTAAGCATGAAGATTACAAGCATGAAGATAACAAGGCTGTTATAGTACAACATGTTCTTTGTTTTTGCAGGTTATAGCTGACATATTAGGAGTTCTCAAAATGCCAGTTTTGTTTGTAAAGTATTTTGAGAGCAAATAGATGTAATCCTATATTACATTCTTAAAATGAGTTTTGCTGGAGAAAGAAGCAGTAGGAGAGATCTGGTCTGAGGATGGGTGTCAGTAATTATGTCACTAGCCAACATTTACCCAATATAAAGTGGTCGTTACTATTTTGCTATACTTAATGTCTTTATTCTGTAGAAAGATTCACAATTTACTTTTACATGTGGGGGAAGACTTCATTGCAAGAAATGAGGCAAAAGGGTGGGCTAAAATAAACCCAAAATCTGTAGCACAAAAGAAAATTATTTAAAAACCCCACCCTGTTAGACATCCAATATAAAAAGGTTCTAAAATTTCACTCACAACATTTTCTCATATTTTTTTTTACTACAAACAGATCCACAGTTTACATATAATTCTTTGATTTGTAATAAATCAAGTAGAAATGGGGGATAAGCAGTAAGAAGTACTAAACTTGAGCTGTATGTTTGGGGATGGGCTGGAATGCAGAACAGCCAGAGAAGAAATGTTTGTCTTAAAGCATGGGTTATCAGATGGTGCTCTGTACTGTAGATAGTCTGATAATGGTCTGTTGAAGAAGCGCAGAGAGTCAACCAGTCACACTGTGCTGGTTCCAAGTCTTTATTTTCAGTGACTTATGATGAAATCAGTGGGAATTAAATGACTATATATTATTGTGCGTTTTCAAAAATTCCACTAGGCACCTTCTTATACCTTTAGATACTTTAAATCCCTGAAAAATCTGCTCCTGTGTTCTGTGAATCACAGAGGATAAAGTTAGAAATCAATGCAAAACGGAGTATAAGTTATTCCTTTTGTGTGAACATAGCTGAACAGTTTCTTACAACTCATCTCCAAACCTTGGAAACGCTTGAAATTTTCTCTTGCTCGTGCAGTTATGGCAGCAGTCAGAGCATCATGGTATTTGAAAAAAATCAAAGTACATTTCACTGTTACTGTCAGATATTGTGGGGTGGCGCTTGATATATGGGAGAGTTCCCAATTTCCGGTTTCAGATGATTGGGCTGTAGTGCACCACAGAGTAATGTAAGAGCTGAGTATTTATTGCATCAATAAAAATGAAAATACAACTGCTATGAGGCTTTTGTCCAATAATCTCTAGGCTTTTTACATCAATTATATAAAATGCCCTAAGCTGCAGGAAATATTTATTATTGTCTCAGTTTTACATATGGAGGAAAAAGGTAGAAGAAAGGAAAGTGGCTGATGTAGCAGAGTTCATAGAGCAGATGGTCTTCTTTTTGAGCTTCAAATAATTTTCAACAAGGTTCATAGATGTCAAACACTGGAAATACCTGTTAGTCTTCTTGTTGAAACCTCTGCCAGATATCTTCTGCTCATCAAAAAGAGGTCATTAATTAGGTACAGCATTTGACGTCAAATAGATACAACCTGAAGGACAAGAGATAATAATGGCTGCCAAAAAAAAATTAAAAATCCAGTACCAAGCAAAGTATTAACATTTTAGAGGGAGAGCTAGATGTGATCAGGATTTGTAAGTCTGATCATTTGTAATACTTCCAAAATATGGATCATGGAATCCCAAATACATCATCTCAGCAAAGCCAAAACAATATTTGACTTGAATGTATTTTGCTTGACTGTAGCATGATCATAGAAAAAAGAAAAAAATGCGCATCTCTATTGATTGGGTTTAGTTTACCTAATTCAGGTAAAATTCTTACTTCTCTGCCACCTCTTCAGCTTACTCTTCAGATCTATTCATCAACTTCTTCACTGTCCATTACATTTCAGTTCCTTGTCACTATTAAAACCAGTCCTAGAAAAAAAAATAATATCTGTGTAAGAATAGCTGTTGGTTTGCACAGATCTGACTGCAGGACCATAGCCTGTGGATGTACATCTTTCTAGGTTTGTTTACGTGACACCCTTTGACATCTCTTTTATCTCTCCCTGGATTACGTGTTCTCGTCAATTCTTACTTCCTAACGGTGTATTTATCCTCTTCCACCTTTTTTCCCCCTCTATGCCCTTTTACATGGTCTCCCTTTTTCTCACTGTATCCTCCCTCCACTGTTCTTTTAAATTTCCTTGGGATCATTCTTTTGCACCACTGATGAGCAACTTTGATCCATGAAGGAAACCTATAGACAAAAGACCTATTTAAATGTAAGATAGTGGCAAGGGAGTTCTAACGTGTATAAAGAATGATGTGCACTGGGGAGCCTTGTGGAATACATGTTTCATCTTCCTGAAGGTGCCAGGTTGACAGCTACCATAAACCGTACATGTTTATGTAATATCTGCCCTACAGCCCCTATGGCATAGAATGTAGGAGGAGAGAATTTTCCAAATTACTTAAGTGATTTGAAGATACAATTCCATTGAAAGCTGATGGCACTTATGCTCTTAAGTAAGTTAATTACATTAATTAAGGCAAAGATTATAAATGGAAGGTTAAGAAGACATAAAAGATCATTCTTGCTTTATGAATACTGTTTGTGTGTTTTGTTTCTTAGAAACCTTAAAAAATATTGGAAATGACAAGTTTGGTCTTTCTCATAATTGCTGATGGACCTCCTGTGGGCATTGGGAGTGTTTTTATAGCTTTCAGATTTTCACTTGAAGTAGCTGTGATGTTGAATCTTAAACAAAGATACTAATTTCCTAAAAGTTTATTAGGTAAAATAAATAAACAATTTAGTACTGTTTGCTATTTATTTTTAAGAATCATTTGTCTTCAGAACTGTGAAGTATTCTGGTTTTTGATTATGTCTTATGTTACCAGCTTCCTGGTCACTATGGAGACTATAAAATAGATAGGCCTACATGTGTAATGCAGAAAGCAGAGCAAAAAATTTACTTTCGGGTCTTCTTTACACATTCTAAAAGAGCAAAGTATGGGCAAAATTCCAGCTTCGAAATAAAGAACCTGCTAGGTTGCTTTTAGGATCACAGGCTTCTTAAAATCAGACAATATCAATGCTTCTTTTAAAGACGCAAGTATTTTATTCCAGGTGTTTTTGGCTGCAAAGCCATAAGCTTGGTTCTTGTAATAATTTTTTTTTTGCTGCAGATGCAGCCTCCTTGCATACCATATGGTGGTAATTAACAGTTACAGACTTAGTTCTGAGTTTTCTTCTGCTTCGGTTATTGGTTGGTTTGGGACAAAATTTTAATGTCACAGAAACAGAGTTTTCTGTCTGAGTTTAACTGCGGATAGGAATAATGTGTATTTCTAGATGAGGAAGGAGGAGATGAGATCTGTTTAGAGTGCCAAGAGATATTTTGGAACTCTCACCAAGGACAACCTGTTTCTTTTCATCAAGTATTTCGCTGTCCCTCTGTAGAACTGAAATAGGCCTTGGATGGCCCCTGGAAACGGAGAGAGGCAATTTGAAAGATACAGTTGGAATGAATAGTTTCTTTTAACAGCAAAATGTTTGCGCTTTTTATGAGAGCAAGGGTAACATTGTGTAATCTTTAAAAAAGATATCGCTCAGTGAGGATAAGTCCATTGTCCAGTGACATGACTTTTCCTGTCAATCACAAAGGTGACAAGGGGGCTAGATTAAGTAAAGCTTGCCCAAGATTAACAAAGGAAGATTATTGACCTCATCCTGAAAGGGCAGAAGCCTGTTTTATCATTAAACCTTGGAAGAGGTATTTCCTCCATAGGTGGAAAGCTGTTTGGCAAAATAGAGGCAACTTTCTTGAAAAACGAACGAGTCTTCCTGTGGATTCTAGCTTGGAACAGACGCAGAAGACGCTTAACGTGGGCCAGTCCTTTTTTTTTTTTTTGTTGTTGCTGTTTACTTGCTAACTGTAAATTCTCAAAACTACATTTATTTCTGGAAATTTCCTTTCTACCTTCTTCAGGTGTTGGTGAGTACAATCCCAGCTCAGGGTTCGATGAAATGTTGTGCCAGCACACATTAGCAGAGCAATTCGCAATGCAAATGAACAATAGAGCCCCATCCATGAAGCAGCTGCTAACTGCATAAAACTGTTACCAGGATTAACAGTGCCAGAGGCTGGAATGTAATCAAACTTGAACAGGTGAAATGGTTACACAGCCGAGAGAGGCTGTTCGCTGGTAAAAGAGTGTCTGTTTTCTGCACTGTTTTGGTGACTGAGGGATAGGTTGTGCGTGTGGCTTGATGGACTTCGTTTTAAAATGTCAGTAGTAGATATTTAGGTTCTTTAATACCACGCTTCACAGTGTTGTTGCTTTTTTCTCAGTTAACTGAAAAAAGTCATGTGAGTTTGTCCTTTCAAAAATGGAACCTGCTAAATCTCACTTGTTGGGAGGGAACTTCCTTCTCAGGGGATTAATTTTAAACTGCTGCTGACATACCTTTCTTGCCATTAAGGATTTCTCTGAGTGTTTTCAGGGGGATAGTTAAATTCTCCTACATAGTATCAGAGGAGTTTCTTCGCTAAAAGTTTTTTAGCTTTATACAACCATTGACATTAGTAGGTTTTATGTGGAAGTATCCTGTCTTTTTACATGGTAAAAGTAAAATCCAAAACCACTGAAAGTTCTTTTTTTCACTTTCCCCAGTAATGGCATAAGAAACAGCAAAATAAAACACAGGGATGTAAAGAGAAAGCCAAGGTAACAGTGGAGCGTTTCAGCTGGTGGTTCTGAATGACAGAATAAAAAGATCATGGACAAGTGGGGAAGGCAGATTCTTGAGCTGGTGTGTGAGAGGATCCATGTTGAACTCTCATCAACAGCAGTAGCTGATGTGTGTGCTCATCAGCTGGTATGGAAAGGAGAGGATTCCTCTTAGATTGCAAATCACGCAATGAATGTGTGATTGCTACAGATCTTTTTGAATGAATAATTCACTGGTGTACCATAATTTAGCCCACTGAGATGTGATTGCAGCTGTTCCCCTACTGTATATGTGTTTTGATTAAGTGGAGTGTATCTTAAACCTCACAAGTGTATAAATAGCCCATGTATGTGAGATGCAAACACTGCATACATGCACACATAACAAGAGCAGTCTAAGGAAATACTTTGTTTTGGGAATGATTACTTAGATATATATTTTAATATATAATTTGTCTTTTTAAAGAAATTGCGTAGAACACTTCCATTTCCTTTTTTGTCCAGCTATGAAGTCTTCTTAACTGTGGTACCATATAAATCCTTTCAGCCAACATTGTAGTATCAGGGCGTCTCTGTGTTATTAATGAGTTTATCATTCCAAGACCTTTCCAATATAAGAAATTACTTCCTTTGTGCCTATTTTACAGGTAGGAGACTGAAATACAGAAACAAAAGTGTCTTTTTCCATGGTTATACAGAACATGTAAAAGAACAAGGAACTGAGGATCCAGAGTCCTTTCGTGATGCTTTGCCCACAAACTACTCTCTTGTCCTCTCCCTCTCACACTTCCTTTCCTTAGAAAAAGAGGCAGGGAAATAGTAGTAGTTTTGAAAATACTTGTGGGTTCCATTTGAATGCCAAGCAATTTGTGATTTTGAAAATCACCTTGTATTACCTTACGTATCATTCAATCTTGTGTTCTTATGCTGCTTCTCTTACAACAAACTTAGAATGTGTTTGTGCATACTCAGAATATATTTGTACACATAAGAACACTTGCCTGTACCCAAAAACATACGTGGAAGCAGCATTGATGTTTCCTGAGGTTTAGGCAGCTGTCGCAAGTACTTTGTGTCTGTGACCAGTGTGTGACATACACAGAAACACTAGTGAGTGTCTTTGGGGCCCACTTTGGAATAAAACCAAGGAACTAGTTCCTGGTAAAATTAGGAATTATACTGTTCCTATACATAATTGATGGTATGGGTGGATTTAAGAACTGTAACTAAGGATGGCATTTGGCTTATCTATCTTCAAAGTGTGAATAAGAAAGCAGCTTTCAAGATATTTTCTCTTTTGGCCTTGTCTGTAGGAAAAAAAATCACCACTTGGTGGTAAGAAGTTTGAGTGTTAGCTGAAATCTGAACTGATGCTGAAGTTAACTGTTTTGTTTGTCTAGATCAGTGTTAAAAAGCAGTTTATTCAGGTCTATATATGTGAAAAAAAATTACAGTCGGCTCCAACTCATTTTTGAAGTCCAGTGTTAGCGACTAGTAATTTTCCAAGTGCAGAACAAAAATGGAGGGAGTTGCAAGAAGACAAAAAAAGGAACACTTCTGTTGACTAGAGTCGGAAAATTTTTTAGGGCTTGGTCAAAAGCTCATTGACGTCAGTAGAAAGTCTCTCATTAACATCACTGGGTTTGGCTTTTGGGGCATATGATGGCCCAGATTGTAATCTCAGTTAAATCCGATTCTGTTAGGGAATTTATTCACTAGTATAACACATTCAAGCTGCTCAAAACTGTTTGCACTAAAAGTTTTCTTAACCAAAGGTAATATTTTTGCCAAAATGATGTAGTCTGTGAAAACAAATACGTTCTTTACTTCATATCTCCCATGTTGCTTTATTCAAAGTTTATTGAGATAATTTTTAGCAATTTATGTTCTATTTATGAAAAGACACATTTTTTGGAAATATTGCGGTTTATGAAATCAGAGACACCAAAAATTACTTGGGGAAAAAAAAAAGATAAAATTGTAACGTAAATTGCTAAAAACAGTATATGTGTCACTTTCATAACCTGTAAAATGAAAACAATTTAAAAATTATTAAGACTTTTTCAACCAAGTCTGTAACTCAGATCACAAGGTGGTCTAGGGGCTTTTTTAGAAATAATAGTCATTAAACATCTGGAATACAAACATGTAAGGAAATAGGATAATGAAAAAGAAAAAAACCTCTGGAGCATCTGATCAAAATAAAAACTGTTCCTGTTTGCAACATTGTATTATGCAGTGTACGTAGCTTGCAGCAAGCTCTGTTTGGAGACATTGACCTAAGTTTTGCAAGGTATAGATGGCATATGTTAGCAGAGGAAAAAAAAGGGTTTCAGAGATGTGTACAGAAAGGTAGGGTATAAAAGAGACATACAAGGGGAAAGAAATATATGCAGAGAACGTTGCTTTATGTTGGAGGAGGAGTGGAGGAGAAGGCTCTCACGGTAATGAAGGCAAGTTTGAAGATGCTGGAACCAGTTCTGGTTTCCATTAAAATTAATGAGTAGACCTCTGTGGACTCTCACGTGAGGAGGATCGTGTGTATGTTCCAGGTCACAGAGTTTTGCCATTGTGCTGCCAGTGAAAGTCATTAGGACCACCTGTGTGAAAAATATTGTCTCTACAAGAAATGAAGATATGAGATGGAAGAGGAGAATAGAAAGAGAATTAGAAAACAGAAAAGAATTGCTTCATCCCTTATAGATGGGAGAACTACTTGAACTGTGAGTTAAAATAAGTCATATGGTGAAGGGCATTTAATACTTGGTTACTATTTCATTTCTTAAAACAACTAGCCGTCAAGGCATTAAGTAGTTTATAAGGTCAGGAAATTAATGGTCCTTGTAAAAATTGAAGATTTTTTCGAAAGCAAGCTGTGAAAGAACAAACAATTAAAGGTAATCAATACCATTGTTATTAGGAAACCTATGAGTACAACACTTCTTCTCAATTAGGGAAAAACTGTATTTTATGTTTCTCTCCTGCAAGCTGATCTTTGTTCCCTTCAGCCTGTAATCGTGGTTTATGCTTTATGGATAGGCTTTGTTCTGGGTGTTTTTGAAGCATTGCATGCCTTTATAAAGGTTTCAACAGAAGAACAAACACCAATGAACTCAAAGAACAAAGGATTGATCTCTCTTTCTATTTTTATTTTTTTCTTCTGTAAGAAAAGAAAGAAATGTTTCATCTCATTTTTCTCCCCTTTCAGGAAGTTGATGGCAATAAAGTGATGTCTTCATTTGCCCCGCACAACTCATCTACCTCACCCTTGAAGGCAGAAGAAGGTGGGCGTCAGAGTGGAGAACCGTTGTCCAGCACAGCCCTGGGAACCCCTGAAAGGCGTAAAGGGAGCCTAGCGGATGTTGTAGACACCCTTAAGCAAAGAAAAATGGAAGAGCTCATAAAAAATGAGCCAGAAGGTAAGGCCTGGGAAACTGGCCAAAATTTTCTGTTTTGTTTTCTTTTCTCCAGATTCTTTGGATACGTATACTTTTTAATCTTCCCATTTTCTGCTCCATTTGCTTTTTCTCGCTAGCAAAATTTGAAGTAAAGAACTCATAGTTCTCGTCTACATTAGAGATAAATTTCAGCAATATCCCATCATAGCTAAAATTTTTAGCTTTTCCAAAATGAGAGCCTTTGTCTGTCTTTTTGTCACAGTTGCAATAGACATGGCAACCTCCTCGACATGGGTACAATGAACACTGTAATTTTTACAGCCTGGGGGTCATTTACACCACTACTTCCCCATCCTCCATTTCTAGAGCAAAAAGCAGTGTTATCAGCAATGTCATTTTTTTCGGTGAAATTATCTGGTAGGCACGTCATTATTTGAAAGGTAAGAAGTTAAATTTGGAATTCGTGAAAGCTTTTGTCTGGAGCATGTCCTATCATGTCATCTTCTATTTATCTGTGGTGCAGGTACTATACAAACAGACACAGTACAGGCTTTCTCTGCATTATGTCTGGCCAGCAAGTTTCAGCCTTGGTGTATCATCTCTGGAGAATCAGTTTCTTTTTGAGACTGTGTGTCCAGTTGGTGACTATGCCACTTGTGCTCTGTGGGCTGAGACTAAGACTGAACATCTCACTGTAGCTGAGAAGCTACAGAACAGCTTTCCTTTAAATAAGATTTTCAATTCCTGCCTATTTGAGGCAGAGTGAAACCCCTGACTGGAAGATGAAGTTCTCACTGTATCCTCCATAGGTGTCCAGCATTCAGGTTTACAGTTAGTTTTCCAAGGGACTGTGAGACAGCTGCTGTTGTGTGAACATACTGAGCCCTACTCCTTAATGCACAGTAATAAGACTTCATTTTCATTTACACCCGCCTATCCTGTTGTAGAAACCTATTTCGAACGTTTAAAAGCATGGCCCTCGGAGCCCATGTAGGTGTTGAAGCATGAGTTGACAGTATCTGCAAGAAAATTTTAGGACAACCTGCATACTGGAATGAAAACATGGATGCAAACACAGCCATGCTTGTCACAAACATAAGCACGACAGGACTGTAAATTGGTCGTCTTCTTGAGCACACAGTAAGGGTCTGTTGGGAAACAAATTCTTTGTCTAAGCATTTTTTTGAATATTATGTATAATCATAACATTTCATTTTGCATTTACATTGACTTAATGGTCAGTGCCATGACCTACCTTGTGCCTTTGAATGGAAAAGATCTTTCCTGTGTATGGTATGGGGTGGGAGGGAAGGAGACCAGACTTTTACATAAGAGGGAGGACAGAACAGGGAGTCGCGGGCAATGTATAAATACTCACAGAGTATGAGGTTGTACAAGCTGCACAGACTCCATTAAGGAAAGGCCACAGATAGACATGAGAATGGTTACAGAGCCTGTGCATTATCTCAGCTCTACTAAAATGAAAATATACAGTACAAACAAAAGATCTACAGCTTTGTGAAGAGATTGGGAGAGAGAGAGGGGGGCGAGCAACTGAATGTTGGGCTTTGCAAATGCATGCAACAGAAAATCTTTTCTTCCCTCTAGCCATTGTTCTATTGTCTTTCAAAGGCCATTAAAATGAACAGCAGGTTGTGATGAAAATTTCATTAAGCCCTAGTTAAATCATTATGAGGGTGCCATATTCATGTCTCTGCTCACTCCCCATCCAGGAAAAAATGAATAGGAAAGGGGTGGGGTTTTTTCCCCTTTCTCCTTAAAAGCAAACTAACAAAAGTTCAGAAGTTAGAAGAGAGTGGGAAATGGGACATGAAACAAAAGGAGGCCAGAGAGGTGAGCTGGCTAGGAAGAAAATTAGACTTGTGTAAGAGCATTGAAAGGTGGTGAGGGACAAATACATTATTTTGACAAGTCTCCCTCCCCCTTCCCTTCAGCCAACATGAATGTTTTTAGAGTGGCTAATTAAAAAATACATATTTCTGGGTGCAGATGGCAGGAGTGTTCTTAAGAGATCCT
>NW_009647222.1:6315413-6330632 GCF_000708025.1 Charadrius vociferus
TTCTCTGTTTGACTGCAACAGAAAATCTACTTAACTGTCAGGTCTTCTTTATGTAGTGCTAAAGTAAAGTTGTCAGTCATCACTGGTTACTAGTCAGGTAATTAGCATATTAATAATAGACTCATAGAATACCAGGTTGGAAGGGACCTCAAGGATCATCTGGTCAACGCTTTCTTGGCAAAAGCACGGTCTAGATAAGATACCCCAGCACCCTGTCCAGCTGGATCTTAAAAGTGTCTAATGTTGGGGAATCCACCACTTCCCTGGAGAGATTATTCCGATGGCTGACTGTTCTCATTGTGAAAAATTTTCCTCCTGTGTCCAATCAGAATCTCCCCAGGAGTAACTTGTACCCATTACCCCTCATCTTTTACGTGTGACTCCTTTTAAAAAGGGAGTCTGCATCTTCTTTGTAGCCACCCTTTAAATACTGGAACACGGTGATAAGGTCTCCCCTAAGCCATCTTTTCTCGGGACTTAACAAACCCAATTCTCTCAGCCTTTCCTCATGTGGCAGGCTCCCCAGTCCTTTGATGATCTTTGTGGCCCTTCTCTGGACCCTCTCCAGCCTGTCCAAATCTTCTTTGCATAGCAGGGACCAAAACTGACCACAGTATTCCAGGTGTGACCTGCCAAGGGCTGAGTAGAGTGGGATAATGACTTCTTTATCTCTACTGGTGATGTCCTTGTTGACACAACCCAGCATCCCGTTGGCTTTCCTTGCCACAGCAGCGCGCTGTTCACTCATATAGAGCTTGTTGTCCACCAGGACTCCCAGGTCCCTTTCCACAGAGCTGCTCCCCAACTGGGTAGATCCCAGCCTGTGCTGCGCTGCTGGGTTTTGTTTTCCCAGGTTTTCCCTTACACTTATCCTTGTTGAACTTCATAAGGTTCTTGTTAGCCCATTCTTCCAGCTTACCCAGGTCAAATAAATTTCCCTGGGAATAAGATAAGTTACAAGTGGGAATGTTTGGTAGTTCATGTAGGTAACAGTTCAACAGTACGTGATCACTGTATTTCAGTAACAATTTTTAGTCTTGCTAGTTTGTGGAGCTTTGTAGGAGAAGACCAAGGCTCTTGGTTAAGCTTTGCTGCATTATGTCAACAACAATAATATAACACTTTATTTCTCTTTGGGAAGAAAGGGAAACATTTGCACCAGTAGCTGAGGTTTAATTAAATCAATTTCCTGTGAATCTTTCGAAGACCAGATATGAGCCAGATTCCCATTTCTCTATGTACTCAAAAGTTTATATATTATTTAACTTGTACAATGGGCTGTGTTTGCTCCGTTTTTATTGTTTGAAATTGTCTTCTGAATTACTGCGGGAAATGTGCTTTTGAAACATTCTTTCAAATGGCCTGTTTCTTCAAAACCAGAAAAAGGGCTGGGTTGGCAACTCTAGGTCTCGATCCAAACCTTATATCAGTCAGGGAGAGGACTTCTCTTTTCTTAAGTGGGTTTTGAGGACAAGTGAGATATTCCAAAATATTGATAACAGCTCTGACTGTTTTTAAGAAACTATTGATATAAGGTAAATGGTTTTCTTAAATTACATTTGTTAGAAAGTAAGAGTTAATACTAAGTAAATTTTGTCAGCAAGGGACAGGGATTTTTACAGTGCTATGAAACATACTGCTCAGAGTGCATGAATGCACACATGTATGTATGCATATATGTAAGCACATACAAGTACCCACAAATGCGCTGACAAGGGAAGCATCACTATTCATACTAATGTTTTCCGCATTGATTTGTTGTATATATGCCCTTGGTGAAAGGCCCTTGTAGGAAGCCATGATACCTACTCTTTCCTAAGAACTTCCCAAAAACTTGTTACTTTCTTTTCTTCCTTGCATATATGTGTACGTTTTTGGTTTTCACAGGGGTTTATATTATACTTAGCTCTAAAGCTCTATGCTCTTTTCTTTTTTCCCCCCTAAACTTTCCATTTTACTGATGCTGTGTGAAAGTAAGTGATTGACAATGAGTCATGCTGACACAGAGACACAGAGTGTTTCAGTGAATGTAAAACTTGTGGAATTTTACTCATTGCTAATACAGTGCTCATTTTTCTTCTCCCACGTTCTGCAGAAAATCCTTATATGCAGCTTTAGTATTAGGCCCCCAAAGGCATAAACCTATTACTGAAGTCACACAATGTTATTTTACATGAAACATTCTGTCCTTTCTAACTTGAACTTCAGAAGAAGAGTCAGTCCCCTTTTATTCCTGGTATACAATAATGAAGATAATGGAGTGGGTTTGGAGAAGCCTTATATACTGTGACAGACCTCAAGCCCTTGCCCTGAGGGTCGTCTGCCGACCATGGGATTCCTTTTGCAGCTAAAATCATTAGGCGAATGAGATACAGGCATGTTTTTCTTCTGTTTTCTTAAGGCATCAGAGGATGGCAGAGACTCTCTGTCTGTCTGTTCTCTTCATTTGTAGAAATGAAATGGAAATCTCTTTGAAGTCACTGAGCTTGACACAAGTTCATGAAAGCAAAGACCAAAGCAGCCACTTAGCTTTTTCTTGCACTATTAATGGGATTGGATTGCTGTATTTTAATTTATGGCCTGTGCTTGTGGAAAATTAAATCTCTGAAATCTCTGTAGCCTTTCCTGTAAATGTATGGCTTGGCTTATGGAAAAAAAAAAAAAAAGGGGCAGACAAGTAAATTCTCTGCTATTTTTAGAATAAGCCAGAGTACTCACCGGCTCTTTACATCTCCTAACTTTTAATTAAGAACCAATCTTTTTCCATTTTGGTAGTATATGTTTGTAACAGGTTATGTATCATCTGTTTATCTTTAAAACTTACATACTGTGTCTTCTGAGGCCAGATCTATGTTATTGTATGCAATCTGTAGGAATTCTGCATAAAAAGGATCGTAGGGCATTTACCTGACCATAGAGACTGCGCATATGAGAGCGTGCACATGTGGGTGCACTCATTCTTCTGTAATGAGAACCTCTGAAACTCAATTCGGTTTGGCCATTTAAATGAGTACTTTGAATTTTATATAAATACATGTACATGGATATACATATGTATAAAGTGCATGTATTAGATTTATTTATTTAGATATAAATATATATAAAAATGCACATACAAGAATTATGTATATATAGTATTTATAATATTGTTCCTACTCCAAAATTTCTATCTACTAGTCCTTAGGTCTTCTGACCAGGAACAATTAATCTCAAGTGTTTAGTAAGCAGGTAATATATATGTTTGCAGGGCTTTAACAGGCAATGTGAGTACTAGCGCCTCAGGTATTATAGTATGCTGCAATACTATAAGTAATTACTTTGTCGGAACGAAGGGGATGAGAAAGGCCCCTCGGGCATGATTTTTGTCTTCTGAACATCCCCCAAAGGCTATTTGTGTTTGATGTTTAAGTTTACATTATAAATCACAACACCTGTTCTTGTGGTAATTTAAATAGCTGTTGTTTAAGCAGTTCTGTAGTCTATAAAAGTGAACCATATTGAATTCAGGCTCTCTAGTTGAAGTGAGATCCCCGAATATCTCCTAATGTTATCAAACTTTTAATCAATATATCTTGTAAAGAAATCAAGAGGTCTCCCTCTTCTTAAGCCATAAATTCCCAAGCAGACCATTAATGGGCACAAGAAGGGAGGCCTTTGAAATGCATGACTTCTGTTTTTAAATCACATCTGATGAGATGGGAAGAAATAAAGTGAACAGATTCGGGGAAAGCCTAAGGATACTCTAATTGGTTGAGGTTGGAATGTCTTTTATTTGGTTCTTCACTGTCCCTTTGACAAAGTACGTGTTGAAGAGGCTTTATAATGCTGTTCTACTGAAGGACAAACAAGGATACTTTGCAGCTGAGTACTTTCAAGTTTTGTTCGTACGCTCCTGCTGCTGTGGAAGGATGCTTCAAGTGCGTTGTGGTTCCATGTTCATCTATGCAGTTTGTTACCAGTAAAATGTGTCTTTTCTTGTAGAGCAAGCCAGCATCAAACTTCCATGCACTTCTTTCAAAGACCCTGCCATATGGAAATGTGCATTCATGTACTGCTGATAAAAATAAAAAACAATTTTTTTAAAAAATAGATGAAGTTTATGAAATAGGGCTATGTGAAGAGAAGCCACTGTTAAGTGCTGCAGTAGCTTAAACCTTTGTTAACGTGCTTTAACTCTAGAACAGAGGCAACCTAGTTTGAAGCTCTGCCAGCTCCTACTTGCTCAAAGAGAAGTTTATTCATTTGTCACCTTCAGTTTTTAAGTGTTTTCCTTCCTAATAGTTTAGCCCAATAGTCACGGTTTATTTCAATGGATGTTTTCAAAATTTGCTTAGATTCCCGTCCAAGTCTCTCTTGCTTACATCCTCAAAGGTTTGTAGCTTTTGGATTTTTCTTTTCTCTTTTGATAAAGGCATCTGAGGTGCTGATACAGCATCTTAAATATAGAAGAAAGCATTATGGTCAAGTGAGATGCAGGAAACTTGTGCTTTTGTAGAGAAGATGCAGTCCCTCTCCCCCTCCCTCTTTTAGAATGAAAGTCTTCTCTGATGGATCTCCGTAATTAAAATTTCCTTCCAGCGCACATTCACTGTATTAGACAAGCAGCAGCCAAAGCGAGATGCTTCATCTCTCCCTTCCCATCTTTTACAATGCAGTTCTTAAGTGGTTCACCAAGACCAAAATAATTATTTGGGCTTCTGTCTGCCCCTAATTCCCCAGGTAACCAGACTCTTCAATAGCCGTGATTAATTTCAGTAGGGGTTTTGAAAACTTGCTGTCACTCTTACCCCGGGATCATTTTGATGTGCCTGTTGCCCCCAGTGTATTCCAGCTAGATCGGTTTGCAGTCTGCCGTCTGCCTTTATTTTTTGCACTCCACTCTGTTTATTTTTATTTTTTTTTAATTTCCCCCTCCCCTGGAAAAGCCATTTGCTTTCTGAGCTTCATTTCAGTCCTTGGATCACTGCTGGAGAAAGCCCTGACCCAGACTGGTAATATACGAATATACATGAGGGAGTGTGCCAGCTCTTTCTGTCTGCTTATGTGCCACAGCTTTTGGGAATGTCATTTATTCAAGAGTGAAGAGCGAGCCACCTGTTTCTCAGGCCTCTTGTCCCTCGTATTAAAGGTTCAAGCCCTTGCTGAATAGTAACATCTTAATCTGGGCAACATACACAACATTTAGCTGAAACCTATTTGTCGAGCTAGCAGGGTTTGTGGGATTTTTTTTTTCCCTCTCTCTTACCCCCGAGGCGCTTGTCACGACCGTGCATATTAAAATTAATCAGACCTCCCAGGCTTGTGCAACTGTGTGGTTTAACATGAAGAAGTGGATATCAAGCATTTGCCCTAATTAAATAGGCCTGCTTGGTTTTGTTCTAGTGGATACTTCGTCTTTTTTTTAATAAGAGCTGCTTATGGAGGAGGCACGGCCAGCTCTAGAGTTAGTGGAGAGCTCACTTCAAAGTTTTCCCCACCACCTGCGCCCAGGATGCTGAGACCTGAAGGGCTCCCCGCGTTCTTTCTTAACAGCACAACTTGCGGGAAGTGAGTGGAGGGGGAAGGGGAAAATATGGCCAAACGAGCGAGAGAGCGATCAGGGAAGGAGAGGCAAGGAGCTGGGACGAGCGTGTGGATTGGCTTTTTGAAGTTGATTAAGATGACCTATCATCCTGTCTGATTAGCTTTAGATCTAAGTCTGTGCCATGAGCTATTCGCAAGGCTGTCTTGTGTCTTCTGTTTACCAGAAGCGGGGGAAAGCCTCTAGTATGGCAAGGAGCAACATTTGCAGCAACTCCCACTTGCTTGTTTAGCTAATGAAGTAGCCTTGTAAAAACACTCTGAAGCTGTTGCTTACTTTTATTAGTTATGTGTCTGCTTAACTTTGGTATTTTTAAGGTGGTTTGAACGTTACCGGTTTTACACAACTGTATACATCCCTTGCATTATAAACACGCTGCACTAGGAAGATAGAACTCCTTTCATCATCTTTGCTTCTCATACAGTTTAATTGTATTGTGGTTTCTGCATTGCCTCAGGAGAAAACATGCTATATGTGTGCGATTTCTATACTGTATTGTATCAATTCAAAAAGTGCTCAAAACAGAGTAAAGGAGAGTTGGGGGGACACCCTAAAACCTGTTAAATAGTAATTAAGGACTGATACCATTTAGCAATTCAACAAGTTGATTTTAGCCAAAAATAGTAGAAAATTTGGAACGGTCAACATTTTTAGACAAAATGTTTCATTGGAAATGATATTTTTTGTTTTTAGATATTTAAGATGATTAATCTGAAAGAGAAATGAAAACATTTCAATTAAGATTAAATAAAACATTTTGGGTCAGGTGGAAACAGCTTTTCCCCTGACTTGGTTTGGCAGCTGAAATGAAAAAATTCAAACTAGTCAAACAAAAATGAATTTTAAAACCTGGAGAGGTTTCAGGGGTGTTTTTGTATCTAGTGACCTGAGGAGGACAAATGAGCAGTTGTTATAAACACCCTTAAATGTATCTGAATGTTATGTGGTGTGGTTTTGAGGGTAAACTGTAATAATTTAGTCAGAAAAGCTTTCAAAATTTGATGTCCTCCAAATGTGCAAATTTCTGTGTCTTCTAAAGCCTCAGTCAGAAAAGTTTTGTGGCACCTGAGGCTTTTTATTATGAAACATTTTGGAAGTTTATCATACTTGATAGTTAGACATACTTGGCATGTCTTTGTGGCAGAAAGCTATGAGTTTACTCTAGAGGGCCTAGAAATCTGCAGTTGTTACACCCCCAGAATTTGATTTTTCTTTCTATTAAAATTCTTGCAATCCAGTATGCAGGCAAAAAAACAAAGCTTTATTTGTCTGTTTCCATAACAGTTGAAATTGCTGAAGTGAAACCCAGCAGGTAGGATGATACTCCGTTGATTTAGAAATTTATTGCACATCCGGGCACTAACTCCTTGCCATCTTTCTCTCTCTCTCTCTCTCTCTCTCTCAGTATTATTATTATTCCTATTTTATTTTTCATTTCAAACCTTGGCACAACCCAAATGTAACCATATTGACACTGCCAAGCATCTGTCTGGTGCTTGACAGCATCATAGAAACCCTTCCACTGTTTCATCTGGGTTGCTATTGGTTATTTAACAACACAATGCAAACGGTGCAGTGTGGGTGTATATGAAATGGAAAGAAAGGTTGAGGTGGGGGGAAGGAGCCCGGTACAAGTAAATACGTCTTTCATCATATCTTTTGTTTGGTCTGTTTGCTGTGTGCTATTCAGTAGTCAATAGAAGTTGTTTGACGGTTCTGCAAAAGGGTAAGAAACCTTTTCTTAAACTTTTATTCTCCCGCGTTTGTCTCAGTCGAGAAAGTTTTCTGCTTTTGTTTTTCTTGCCTGGCTTTGTTGTCACCTGTCTGTTGTTGAAGGGGTTTTGTCTTTGCTGTTTAGCTGGTGTGATATAAGCTGATACTTACGGAACGCTCCTTATTGAGCAGTGATCTCGTACAGGTGAAGCGGACATTTCGAGAGCTTATGAAAGGTTTACTGTGGCGGTCTTTGGGGCAATAGAGTTCTTTCAAGCTTGTGTTTTAATTTACTTATTTAGCCAGGGGATGAAAGTGAAAAGTGAATGAAGAGAAAAATCAGTCTGTGCTTTCTGTTGCAGAATGTCCCGTTAGCACTTGTGCGACTCAGTAAGGCTTTCCGAGATGCTTAGCCTTGATTTAATTCGTATTTAAGATCTCTCCTCCCAGCACATTAATATAATGTCAATGTAGAATGCATTGCATGGTGTAATTACTGAAGAGAGCAGTAGTTGGGAAAACAGACGGTAATTGAACACATGGCTGTTTATTACAACAGGACAGTGCTCCTACGCTGGTATTTAGGGCATTAATAGGGAAGAATTGATTTGTTGTTTTAAGATGAATTCAATCACTGTTGCTTAGGCCTTTGTTTGTTCAGGCCGAGTTATGCTTTGTTTGTGTTATGTGCCCAAGAGGTTTACACACCACAGCGTGGCATTAGTCATGCAGAGGGCTTGGGAGCAGAGAGCCATTTAAATGAACAAAGGACATTTTTCTTTTTGGCTCTGTTTATCTTCCTCTCTAGTTTTGTTACCCTCTAATCTATCTCCATCTCTCTCTCCCTCCTTCTCCCCCCTCCTTTCCGCCCCAAACATTTCTGATCAATGCAGAGGTCCTCCCGCTTTCTTCCTTCCCCCACCTCTTTATTCACCCTCCCGAAGACAAATGGAGCTTTGATTGACAGGTGGCAACGTGGGGTTGCGGCAGGGTGTAAACAGGAGTGGTTGCTCCCAAGTTTGTGCAAAGAAGAACTGGGGTTTGGGGCTGGGGGGGAAACGTTCATTTTGGAGGAAAACGATTGATTTCAAAGCGAACATGAGATGTCCCACTGCACGTCTCAACTCTGGTGTTTTTGAAAGAGGGAACGTGCACACCTCTTGTGGCTCCTGCTGGCTTGCACTCTGGTTGGGCACCGTGCAGGCCACAGCTCGGGTTTAATGAGCCTTCTGCCCTCATCTTTTTACTGATGCCAGTCGAAGGGAGGAAGAGAGAACCGTATGTCTGAAGCGGAATTCCTGGTCACCCCGTTGTGAGCGGTATGGTTTATATTTTAGGCTCATTGTGCTTGAGAGGAATCTTGTCTTGATTTATTTCTGAGTGTGGGAGAGTTAATAGGCACTTCAGAACGATGTGGGCCAAATTCTGCTCTCGGATGTAAGTTCACAACTCAAATATACGAGAGCTTTAAGAAGGCAATGTTTGACCCAACACAGGATTTGTAAAGAACCCAACGTGAATTGTTTTTTTATCCCTATACGGACAGGGATTAGGTCTGTTCCTAGAAAGACCATTATTAAGAGAACTGAAAGGTAACACCACCAACAAACTCTGTACAGTCATTAATTGCTAGAAAGTTAGATTTCCTAGATGGTGAGATACTTGTGTCTAAGTAATACAGTGCATGATGAATTAGCACCCAGACTTGCCTTTTGGAGGTACAGAAACTATTAGCTTGTACAGGACAAGGAAGGAGAGCCACAGATGCGTGACATAGAGAACCAGATTCTTCCTGTCAAGAGAGAAATAGCAATTTAGGACACGTGTTCATACACTGCAACGTGCAAGGAAGCATATGAACCTCCATGGTTCATCTAAGCCTTTTAGCCATGATTAATTCAATAATTGAATCTCCGAATAAATAATAGAAGCACGGGAGATGACAGCTAGAAGAGGATCTGAAGTCCAACAGTGGTTTTATCCATGCCTGCAATTTGGTTGTGTGTGAGACATTCTAGTTGGCCATTACTCAATTGTTTTCTAAATATCTACCAAGTGTAATTGCAAAGGCCCAGCCTGTATGCCCAAGGGGAAACTTCCTTCCCACCTCAAAAAAAACCCAACCCAAACAGTTATTGTATTGCTCTGCCAACAAGCAAAAATGATCATGGCTAAAGGTTTATGTAGCCCTGAAATTACAACTGGTGTCCAAGTACTTTATCAGAAAGGAAGGTGTCTCTCCTGACTTGGAAGTGGTTATCCAAGTGTCCTGTTTTTCCAGTACAGTTTGGAATGTTGCATTAGTTTTGTACTGTAGATTAGGCCACAAGGTAAATAGTCTAGAGACAAAGAACGTATGGAAGAAGAAAAAACCTCTCAGTTTTATGTTCATCCTTGGTCATTTTTTTCCTAAACCTTTCTTTCCTAAACCTTTCTCCCTGCTTTTCTGTTTTGCCCACAATACATATCCCATTTCAGTAATGGAGCATCTTATCTCCCACAGAGTCAGGCACCGGGGGTAAAAAAATAAAATGGCCAAAAAAGTCAACAACTAAGCACAAAAATGGTTTCAGCTGCAGTCATTACTGTGTATTCACTCAAATCCTGTAAGATCACTGTCTTGTTGCAAAGTGTAAAGCACATTAATGTATTTTTTCTGGGATGTATATGCACTAGACTTAAATAAAGCAATATATTTCCAAATAGTTCCTTTTCCTTGTATGTGAAATTAATATATGAAGATGAAACTAGGGGACAGCAGGCTTTCGCTAATGATTTTCAGCTGCAACAATTCTGGATTCCACACTGAGCTCATGTACAGCCTTAATCAGCAATGCTGTTTAACTAAATATGGAGACATTTCACTGAAGATTATTTCATTTTAAGTCTTTTTTTATGCATTTCCTCTTGCTGTGTCATCTAATTGATTCACAGCTCCTGTGAAGCTTTGGGGTATGGGACACACATCCAGACAAAATGCATTCTTCCTTTACAAGTTTGGCCAAGCCAGTCCTTTCTGAGTTCAGAGGAATTAAGAAGCTGTCATTGGGAATCATTCTGTAACTAACCATAAAAGTATTAGATGAATTATACACATGACTTAGGGGTTTAGGCTATAACCTGTTCTTTCTGCTGAAAAAAAAAAAAAAAATAAAATCAGTCATTTTGAGATGATCATATTACTGCATTACCATTTTTACCAGTAATTTTTTTTGCTAGACTGGTAAGTGAAAGGGGAAGCACGGTACTCAGGGTATGTTACACGGTATGCATGACCCAATATTTTAAAGTAACGGGGCCCACAGAAGACAAAAAGATGAAAAAATTAGAGGTGCTGTCTTACATTTCCAAATTGCAAAATTTTCTCAATTTCTCTAATGTAAACTGGTTTTTTTGGTTGTTGGTTTTGTCCTGGCCTTATTCCTCAAGTATAGCACGGAGCAAAATGCTGTTGAAGTACTAGAGAGAGAGAGTTCAGCTGCCAGTTAAGTTTCATCCTTGGTTTCTCATGTCTTTGCTAATGATTGATCTACTTATATTGGACATAATGAACGTTCACCAGAAATCAGACGAAATCTACCAACCGCCACACTTGTAAGTATTTTCAGGAGCAAATGAGATGCAGTGTATGGCCATTTTTAAACTCATCTGCTTCAGCTCTTTTAGTAGACAGGTCCCTATAGACATAAAGACAGGTGAAAAACATCAAGAGGAGAAGAATGAAGATGCCTTCAGCATTTGCATGAACAGGCATCATTGTGGGAAAATGAAATGGGGAGACAATTTTTGTAAGCTTTTCAGTATAGCTCTTTAAGGGGAGGTTAAAAGATGTACTATACTATTCTTCAGACCTTCTTTCATAGGATGCGTCCTTGCAATCTGATTAATCTTGGGATAGGGAAAATATTAGTGGGGATTTGTTTGTTTGATCAATTTCTCTTTTTTTTGCAAAATCTTGTTCCTACTAGAAGAGGACGTTGGGATCGTTTAGGCAATCCCAGGTAGTTTTCCTCCCAGGCTGAATGCATTCCATAAAGCTGTCAGTTCTTTAGCTTAATACTGGGTCTTAGTATATTAATTCAAGGCTTTCAGTGATCTAGGACACAACATGTGCCAGGAGTAGGAACTAAAATTAGAGGCAGACTTTTGGCTGTGAGAGCTGCTTGAGGCTACTTGGGGTGAAAGAGGAGGGAAGAGGTCTGACGTCAGTCACAGCCCAGGGACTGCAAGATGTCCAAAGCATCCCCTCAGATACAGGTTTTTCTGCGACACACACTGCAGTTTATGACCCTTCCTTTTTTGTCTCATCCCACTCACTGATACAGCACTCGGTGGTTTGTTTCACACACCAACTCCTTGTCGAAAACTCCCGTAGTTCACTTGTTACAGCAAAGTCCAGTTCTTGGTGTACTGGGGTTGTGATCCCCCCCCCTCTAAAAAAGGAAAGAAAACTTAAATAGTAGCTAATCTTTTATAACATACACCTAAAAAAAGTGAAAAAATTGTAAGACAAAGTGAAATCCTTACGAAGGATTCTGTTTCCATTCATAGAAAACAGCTTTTGATGATGTAACCTAATGGTAAAAACAAGATAAGGTGAAACAGGGCTGAGTGACAGGAAAATTGCGTCTTCCTCCTTCACTTCAGTGAATATATTTTATTATGTAAAATTTTATGCTCTTGGCTGTATGCAAGAATCTTTTCCCTGTAATTTTTTTTTTATATATCATAATTCTGTTAAGAACAATGAATGAGGAATAATTAGGCATTATTGTTTGGTTATGTAGATTCTCTTGTGATCCCCTCTTGTTTACTTCATTTAAACTGTTGATACTGTTCTTGCCATGTAGAAATGATGACTGTGTTAGTTCATGAATATGATATTCCAGGGACCTTGTTTTAAATTGCTCTAACACTCATTCTTCCTCTGTGATCATTTCAGGCCATGTGAAACACATTCTTTTTTTGTGAAAAGATACATCCTTAGAAACACAAGTTTAATGTTTAGAAACACATTTAGTCTTTACTGAAAGATCTTCAGTCTTTACCTTATCCTGGCTTGTGGCTTTCTAATAAAGTCGTAAGGCTGCACTTTGGCACTGGTGTGGGGTTCACATAAACATAAGAGGGGGTCCTGGTCTAAAAAAGATACGTAGAGGCTGTTCTGCTATACAAGAATTTTGCCTTATATTCAAACATGGAAAGATTTGTAAGTTTTTACTGTTAGGGGAAAAAAACGTTCTCCTCTGAAATCTGTACTGTGAATCTAAACTCTGATATTTTGCTCCTATTCATGTGCAGTACTTTCTTTGATGACTGTTGGAGTTCTGATCTCACAGGGAGAGGAGAATATTGGAATTGAGATTTCTTGAACAGAGCATAGGGGATAATATTGTGTTTAGTTTGTTTCACTAGATGCAAGCTAATCAGAGAATAATTAACAGTCAAAATGCCAAGGTCCTTATTCGTGTAAAGGATCTGGTATTGAAGTCCTCAATAAAGTAACACTCACATTGAATTCAATGAGACTTTAAACTGAACAAATGCTTCAGGATTTGTCCCCAGCTATTTTCTCCCTGTCAGTTTTTAATGAGCATCCCATAAAAGTGTTTAACAATTGTACTGACTTTGATTTTTCAAGGTTTTGGAGAAAATTGCTTTCTCAGGTTGTGAAAAAAATGTTGAAACAAAAAAAGCACATATTTCTGTCGTGATGTCTGACATACTGTAAGCAGATTCAAAGACTGTCTCACCTCATGCTTTCTGATAGTCAGTATGTTAAGGATGTTATAAAGAGTATTGTATAGAAACTGCCGGGAGGAAGAATTACAGTTGATAGATGGAGGCATTTTAGACCTCATCTTAAGTTCTTGGGCTTGAGATAAAATTTAGATAGAGAGGTAGTTATAGATGCCAGTACTTTGTTTGTTTGTTTTATAAATGAAAGGGAAAAAAAATGCCACTGCTAAGATCACCATACAGAGCCTGGTGTTTAAATGCCGTGATTTTTGTGTCAGAAGAAGCAGCTAGTGTATCTGGATTCATCCTTTGCCTTGCTTTCCTCGGTTGTCACTGAGAGCTCCCAGGCAGAGACAGATGGCTGCTGGTTTAGTTGTGTGCGTGGGAGACAGGAACTTCCACATGTGATTTTTTACCATTTGGTAGTAATTAGTTTGTTGTATAAATTAACATTAACTGAACCATTCTTCAGGCATTGTTTGTAATTATCTTCTTTGAGCCTCTGAGTTGTGTAAAGAAATAAAAAGCGGGGAAGAAACCGCTTCTTATTTTGTTCAGGGAAAGGACTCTATCATTAGGCAGAACAGAGCAGCAATTATCATCGCATGCCCAGTAGACTGACAACTTCGAAAAAACCCTTTAAAAAGCAAGATTTTTTTTCCTGTAAATATTAATGGAAATTAATGATTTAGAAGTTCAGATAGATTTTTACAAAATTTGTAAGAATGAAGTATGAATACAAGCAATGGTGATCGTGCCTTCGTGACATCATCATCGTTACTGCTACTGCAGCTACCGCTGCTGCTACTTATTATTTGATGTGTGTTTATCGTGAGTAGAGGATTTCTTTCATTTTTATGATATATGTTCTCTCAATTTTATTCCATGTTTTTTCCCCGTCTTTGAAGTATTTCCTGTTTTTTTTTTGTGGTAGACAGTAAGGAACTTGTGTCTGCATATCAGGCAATGAACTGTCGTTAGTGCTGGTTTTCTCCAGGGATTTCTGTCACTTCCAGCAACCAGCCAAATTGGAATTGTCAGGAGAACAGCCTCTCACATGTTCCTTGGCACTTCTGTTTCCAGACTTGGCCAGAATCCAGACATGCAGAGGTTCATGGACATGAAAAATATCAGGGAAAATGCCCTCTGGTATTAGCCCAATATTTTAATAATGCATTGGGAATCTCTAGGTTCATTTGCTGGAAAAGTTCAATGCTTTAGCAAGTAAGAAAGTTTTATATTTCATTATACTGAAGTTCTTCCCTTTCCTACCCAGGAGTAGGTGAGAACTGGTATCGGTGCCCGCCTTTTAGTATAGCTCTCCTGCCCTGGGTACAAGGCTGGCAAATGGGCAACATGGCACTGTGCAATAAATCCTCTCGCGTATAGGCTCGGTTGCGGTAGTAAAATGCAGGTACAGTCCATCACAAGGAACTCCGCAGCTTCATTAAAATTAATTTACTATCCGAAGTGCAGCCTCTAGAGAAAAGTTCATGTGACATGGGTTTTAAAGTGTCTTTTGTGAAACAAAATGAAGACAAATTCAGATCCAAACTTGAACTTGTCTGGGTAAATTGGTGCCAATTGTGGTTTTACTTAAGTTCATTGCACACGGGGCCCACACCTGAGAGGTGTGTTTGGGTCTTTTTTTCTCCTGTCAGAATTGCTATTAATATTTACGTTTGTTCAGATGCATAGTTTTACCTGGACAATAAATGCTAAAAGAGGACTTGAAATTCTGAAATGAGTAAATATAGATGCAGCTTAGTTAAGAATTGTTCTGTTTTTCTTGGCACGGTGAATTAGCCTATATGAAGCTCCGTGCTGTTTGGGGAAGAGGAAGGTGGGAGGGAGCGTGTGGGAGCTTTAGTGGCTGGAAACGCAAAGAGAATACAAGCTGAGTATGCTGAAACCTGCGGCGAAGAGAAAGCTACCGTGGATGCTTTTCTTTCTCTTTTTCTTTCTGGCAAGGGTTAATGCTGTAACCGAGAATATCTGTGATTCTCTGGCTTTTGATATCAATGAATCAAACGTTTTCTGAACCATTCTGTTGAACGCTTTTTTTCTTTTACCAACTACGAAAACTAAAGGTGCCAACCATGCTTTGATACTGATGTGACAGCGCGGTGGATAGGCTTGCACTTAGCTGAAGTGAGCACGTGAGCTTTTCTTTTTACCTTCGTCCT
>NW_009647222.1:6330642-6339620 GCF_000708025.1 Charadrius vociferus
GAAGGGTTGTGGAACAAGAAGGAAGAGCTGAACACAGCCTTTTGTTGGATGAAGTATACAGCTGCAGCATCATCGTACCAACTGTAGGGCTGTTTTTTTCATCCCTGAAGGAGTACAAGGAGGAAAGATTGGTCCTGTGGCTAGAAGCACAGAGCAGAGTCGGAAAATACAATTTCTTCTGGTTTTTGTTTTGTGGGGTTTTTTTTCCCACAGATTTTCCACGTGAACTTCATTCTCTGTGTGCAAGTTCTGCATTTGTAAAGCATGGTTGATAATAGTAACTGTGTACTTCTTTACAGTGGTGAAATTTAATTACTGCTTGGGAGATGCAGCCTGATGGTGGTTCTGCTTACAAGAAAGGACTAGACATAGGTCTGAGGAAACAAGCTGGCTGGAAATGTGTGTCCATTACAAGTCAGCCCCATTTGTCTGCCTAACCAGAAACGAGATTGAAGGTTGAGTTTGGAAGCCTTTGGCCTGAATTCAGTAGCTTCCTCACAGGCAGAGCTCACTTTTGCCTCAGTGGGATTTCTGCAAGCGGAGCAGCTGCAGAGTTGGGCCCGTAGGGTGGTTGTGCAACGTGGAGTTGGCACTGTAGCTTTCTGCGGTAGTTGTACTACTAGGAAAATATTTCGTTTCCGTATCTCCTCCTAGATTCTCCTTTCCTGGACCAGACGGTTCTCCTTGTTGAATCTTTTGGTGTTCTTACCTGGAGCAAGGGCTGTGCTGGGACGTCAGGCTGTGGTCCTCCCAGCTGGCAGTCCTGGTGGCTAAGGACACCGCACAGGCGCGCTGGAGCACAGGATCGTAACCGTAGAGGCAGACATACAGTCATCCACTCCTTGCCTGCCACATAAAAAAATTCTTGCTGTTTCACATGCTTTTCCTCACATGCCTTGTAGAATTTATTTATTTATTCTATGGACATGCGAGTTACAAGCTTTGGCATGGCAAGAAGGTGAGGAATTTTTTGTTTTGTTTTTAGTTTGGGGAAGAGGCGGGTGGGAGGGAGCGTGTGGGAGCTCTAGTGACTGGGAGCTCAAAGAGAACGCATTAATTAACCCGGGAGGATCACTGGGATGCGGGAGTGAGAAACTGCAGCTTTAAAATCCGGTGATCTTTATCCATTGTTGGGTTTGGGTCAGAGACCTTGGGATAAGAGAAGGGGGAAGAAGGGTGAGCGGGAGGGTGGGCACAATGGGAACCAGATGTTTCAAGCGGACGGGGGCTGGCCTCTCTGGTATTGTGTGACAAGCCCCCCATCTCCCCCGCACAGCCAGCCTTCAAAAGTATGTCATTCTTCTCTGAAGTCCTTCTGTCCTCCGCAGAGGGAGGGGGAGAAAAAAAAAAAAAAGAAGAGGGGGAGGCACACGCGTGCACGCACATGCATACAGGCGTACATACATGCACGCAGACATGCTCTCACAGACAGCCCTGGCTCTGCTTTTTTCCTTTGGCCTACCTTGTCGAATGGCCCTGGAAGACTAAACAGGTGTTATCTACTTTTGATTTCAGTGCATTTAAATTAATCCTGTCAGCTCAGCTGTTAAAACAACTGTCATCTCCAGCTGTTAGTAATTTTCGACTGGGCACTTTTACAGGTTGCCAAGTTCTGAGCCTGCATTGTGAATCTCTCGCTCCCTTTCTCTCAAAGCGCTATAGTAACAATTTGTATTTTTTTTTAAAGGGGACTTGCATTGCACTGTTTTTATATCGAACCCTGTTTATTATATATTGAAATAATAATATCACAAAACCCAACATCGTCATGCCAGACTTTGGAATAAAGAGCTAAACCATGTGTGGAGTGCAGTGCATATCAATCTTCTGTGGGTTTGTTGCAGCCTCTCTGTGCATTTTAAATTTGAATGAGAGATGAATCAACCTGAGGGGTTGGGGGGGAGGAAGAGGGGGAGCTCTAAATTTTTATTGCCAAAAATAAAGCCTCGTTTTTAGAAGCAGTGCTCTCTTTTTTTCCCCTTTGCCTCAATGTACATTTAATTTTCATAACTAGTATTAACAGGAGGTACCTTGTAATGAAAATATTTAAAATACCTTTCAATTGTTGGATTAATGACGTGCACATGGTAGCCTTAAGGATTGTAGGGGAAAAAAATCGTAGATTGGATACATGTTATTGATTTCGGTAGACACTCTCTAATGTGACTTATTCCTATGTGGTCAGGATCTATAGTCCATTACCAGTGCTTCAGAGTCAGATAGCACTTGTGGATTACACAGATCTGAATCCTGACAAGGAAGGTTTTCTGTGCCTTTAAGGTTTCCAGTCATTACAGTTGTCTGGCCAGATTTTCAACTGGTATAGAACTGACGCTGCTCCCTTGACTTATGTTGCAAGCTGTCCTTAAAACACTGTAAAGGATTATTCAGGCATTCTTTTGCACGTTCCTAGGAAAAGGATGTACTTAAAAAGTGGCTATAGGTAATCTTTTTCTCAGCAGACCACAGATGATTTCAAGTGTCAGGTAGCCAAATAAAAGGGATCCTTCAAAAAATCATGCTTTGTATTGTCTGTCTCCTACATAAAAAAGGACAATGTTTCTATGTCTTGTAGTAAAATATAGACTTCAAATTTGAAACCTCATTTCTTAAGATTTTCATTATCTTTTAGTTTTAAATTTCTTCAAGAAAATTCTGTTAAAATGGAAATACTCCCCAAATAGTATCAGTATAATTATTTTCCTTTCACTCTTCATTCTTATGCTTGGATGAAGAATTTTATTATTTGAGAAGAGAATTCAAAAAGTTTAGTAATTATATGAAAGAGAAAAAGGAAATGTCAGATGCTGAAGTGCCATCTAATTCAGCAGGGCAGGTGCTGATCCCATTTCCACCTTTAAAATGTATCTTTGCTTTTTGGCATGTGCAGCCTGTAATACTGAATTGCAGCTGTCTGAGCATCATCCTAAACTCCAGTTCAGTTGTGGTTGTTTTTGAAGGCCCCCACGTTAAGGCCTTCCTAGAGAAGTTTTGAATTCTTTATGAAATAACTGTATTCAGATGCATCAGTCTTTGGGTGAGCCGTCATTATTATCTTTCATCTCAAACAGTCCTACCATTTAAGTAGGAGATGAAGCAACTTCCTCAAATTTCCCATCCCTTACTTAAATGATTTTAATATTTTTCAGTTAAATGTGAAATGATTACTGAAAGTCCCATTTAGTATTAAAATCTGGAATACTAGTTTTGAAGTATGCATCTGTGCACAGGAGGCTGTGGATATGTAGGACCAAATTACATACATACAAGCACGATGACTATTGCTACTAGCATTAGCAGGAGCTGTGGTTGCTTATCTTGAATTCTGCTGTGTTTCTCCTACTGCATGGATAAATACAGGGGCTACAGTGGTATACCGGACACATTTTAGTGGAGAGTTTAACGTAATTTCCTTAATGTAAGAATTCAATCAATAATATATTAATCTAAAATTCTGAATTCATGGGAGCTCCTACTGGGCAGGAATGTCATTAGATCAAAGCAAGCACTTCCTATAAAATACTGCTTTTTTGAAAAACAAACCGATGTGATAGAAAATTCAAATGAAGAAAAGATACACTACTATGGAAACCTTTTTCTACCCAAAATCCAAGCATTTTGTTTTAGGGAGATCAAAGCGTTCAGACTCTGATGCAGTTTCATTTGATCATTTATAGTGTATGTGATACTTCATTGTTTAAACCTGCATCAAGCCCTGTGGAAGATGCATTGTCAAATGTTCCTGCTTACAAGGATTTATCGATACAGGTTTAGTTTCTGCTTTGCAAGACGTCCCTAGTTTTTTGAAAAACAACTGACCTTCGAAGCCAGACTTGCTTATGGTTCCTGAGGTGGACTGCTGCTTCTTTACTCCTTCCATCTCTACATCTCGTCCCCACCACCTTTCACACCAGAACTGATGTTTGACTCGTGGCTTCTGCAACAACCTGTCACCATCTCCTTGGTGCCGAATACTGTTAAAGGTACGGCAGTTCTTAAAATTAGATGGTGGTTAACTTAATGCTGCAACGGCTAATTTACACATATTATTCTTGTTGTCTTTTCTCTTTTGCAAGTTCCTTTCCTTGCAGACACATAGCTTGAATCTCCTTTGGCGTGACACCATTTTAAAAGACAGGTAATTCCAGTGACCTCAATGAAATGATCTATGTGTAAAATTGAAGTGAGACTGAGTCAGAGCCCAGTGCCTTCAACGTACAAACGTGTGTCTACTTTGCTTACTCAAATTAAAAAGTACCTCCAAACCTTTGAGGGTTTTGTGCAACTTGAAAGGTTCCATTAATCTTATCTATATGTAGTAAAATGTTGTCAATTCACACTAATGATTCTGGGAGTTAACAGGTAAGCACATTTTTCTGCTGGCTTCCACTTGAGTGAGGGACTGAACCTAAACTCTTGACCTTAGACATCTAAATTTAGGGGTATTCAAAATCTGAATTTTGCAACTCGAGTCAATATTTAAATTTCTTTGACTTTGCATTTAGTAATTTTGGCCAACTGATTTATGTTTGACAATCCAAAGGTGTAAGAGATATCTGCACACACTATTATCTCTCAGAAGATAGACAGAGCACACATATGAAGGGTGGGGGCTGTGGAATGCTCTAGCCGGACTGAGGAAGAGTCTGCAGGCACACGAATATTCGTGCAGCTAAATTCATAAAACTTGTCCTCGTGCTTGGGGATCAAGGAGGACCTTTAGTGGCCCAGAACTCAAGGAACCTGTGATACTTCTAAGAGCATTTGTCCATCCATTTGTTTCTTTCTTGTGTGACTGGAGTAAGTACAGGAAGATTTACCTGAAGTTTGTTTTTTGAGAAGAGAAAAAAATTTACCCCATCGCTTTTTTCCACCGTTGACAGAAAAATGTATAATATGTGGAAAAACAGGCCCTGGTTATTTATCCCCCTTTTCTTTCAGTTTTCATCTTTCAGTTCCATATCTTATTTTCCCTTCCTTCTTACCTTCTTTTCCGAACTTTCCACTTGTGTTCTTGCAAGAGCTCATTAACATCCATTAACTAGATTTGACGAGCATGAACAAGCATCTCCAAGGCAAGCAAGAAAAGCGGCAGTAATAGCAAAAATAATAGTGAAAACTTGATACCAACAGGACATGACTATGTAAAGTGCACTGCAGTGTCAATATAGTGTAGAATATTGCTAGGCTCTTAATTTAGCAGTGATTCTGTTAGATGAGATATTAAATGCAGTTCTTGACTGTTCTTACGGATATCTAACCCCAATATATAATAAGCTATGCTTCTGAAATTCCTATATTCATAAAACCCAAAGTGCAAATTTAAAATTATCGGTATATTGCCATGACCCGCTGTGTGTTTGGTAGAAGCGTGACATTTTCAGTTTAGTTTGTTGTCTAGGAAGGACTGTAAGCTAAGCTGAAAAAATACTCATTTGCCTTCAAAGCTATAATTGTAAATGCATTGCTTAAATTGATAAAACTTCCCCAAGTAAACGAGCAAAAAAAATCTGTGTCCTGCGAACTATCGCCATCTATCTTTGATAGGTACCCCTCAATAAGTGCATTCAAATAGCTGCACACATATTCAGTGGTACCAACATGATTTGCGTCCAACATGAGAAAAGAGGGGGATTTTTGCTTTCCTTATTAAATTGGTTGTTTTGGTAGCTTTAAACAAAACTTTCTTTAGGTGTCCTGGGTGATGGTCAGTATTTCTCTTCTCGCCAGGTGAGCTGCTGGTTGGTGGTCATGTGTCTAGGTTTTTCTGATTGCCTCTAGGTCATGGAAGATGACATTTTTCAGCATTTTCAGAAAAACACCAGAGATAAGCACAGGTGTGTGGCACTGGTAGGCTGTCATGAACAAAATCAACAGAACTAAGACTAGGACTGTGTATTTGTCCCTGTGTGTGTACGCATATGCATGTGTTTATGTTCCTGTAAGAAGCTAATGTAAACTGATGCTTATTTCTGCTTTTCTGTGGAGGGCAGGAAAGACAAAGCCCTGTTTTTTAATTTGCCCTGTTTTTTAATACTTGATACGTTATAAACTCATTGAGGCAGAGACCATGCTTACTTTGTGTTTTCTTTAACAGTAATTATATTGTTAGTATTATTAAAAAATAGCTCACCTCACATAATGCGCACTAGTAGAGGTAATACTCCTTTGTGATTTCCTTCAAAATTTTGTTTTAGAATTTCCAACATCTTAACGTTTTCTGATCAATTGATGTGAAAAATTAAAAATTTATTTCTACCTTGGATATTGTCTTTTTAAGTGGATTTTATTTTTCAAGTTGTGAAGAAGCTGCAAAATATATAATTGTAAGTAACTTTTCTCCCACCCCATTTCTGTCCACCTTTTTCTCCAGTCAAATACTCTGGACTTATTCGCAGGATATTTTTCAGTAAAAGAAATGCCTGTAAGTACTTCACCTCAAGTTAAAACAATTAGAGCAGATACTTTTATGCTAAGCTAGAAGAGTAAGTGCAGCTTTTTCCCTGTTGAGCAAAACAACTTTGAAACAAGTCTAATGTGCAATTATTGCATTTTTCAGCAGTTTCAGGATACGGTCACGAGTGAGTTATCATAAGGTAAACTAAAGATAAGAGTTTGCAACTTGTCAACTACTTCTAGAGTTATTCCCTGCATGATTTGTCTTTACCTATTGTAAACTGATGGAGCGCTGTCTTCTTCCGTTGATCATAAGTTAGCATGTGGAATAAGAGCGAGTGTGCAAGCAGTTACCCAGGAGTGGCCCGTGTTCTGCGAGGTCATATTGCAGCCTGTCTTACAAGAAGATGTTCAGATGGTTTTAATTTGGACAAGGTCCATGGCTGCTCTAGGGGTATTTCCTTTTGAGGTTGCTGTGTCATACTAATACAAGCTGTTATGCTAGCAAGTCAACCATATGAACCTTTTAGAATTAATGCTACTCTTTAATGCACAGTATTCAGTTCATTTTTTTCCTGATAGAGAGCCAGTCGATTAGTTCTCTTGTATAAATGATTTTCTTTCATTGGTACCTTTTACAGTTGTCACATCTTTGTTTTTCAATGTGTATCTTGAACATTCCAAGAACATTTTGATGTTCTCACAGCTGTAGGGACTGTGGTAGAACATAGTTTTAGGAGGCTTATTTAATTGCCCAGGTTAGAGATCTCCACCAGTTCTCCTGAGGAGTGTCAGTGGAAGGAAAAGTCATGTGAACAAGAAGGCTCGTGCATCTGTGAAATATGGGAAATATAAACAGTAAAATGTAGGAATTTGACTTTGATCATATTCCCAGAACTGTGTAACAGTTTGCAAACTATCTAGTCAGAACCCCCTCCCCACTTTTTTGGACTTAGCTGAAAGAAATCTAATGGTAAATAAAAAAAAGTTAATTGCAAGTCTGTTTGTAGACCTAAATTCCTTCCTGTAGAACTGCCTCTGTCCTGTAACTTCTCTCTTTTCCCTGCTTCCATTATATTGAATTGTAGTTCAGAAGCAGCCATTTAACCACTTCCCTAAAGCATAAAAATCTGTATTACAAGGTGAAGATACTTCATGGAAAAATTCTGTCTTATTATTTCTCTTCTGTATTTTAAGGAGGGTAGTTATACTGCTAGGTATCTAACTTAGGTGGGCTAATTCAAGCTCTGACAACACCTACTCCACTTCATCAACTCCGTGGGAAACTTGACCCTTAACTACCCAGCTTGAAATACCTTGAAACCAACTGAGACGCATGAAGGAGTCTAAAGTAAATAGCCTAAACACACTTCTCCCCATCCAGCCAACCATTATGTATCATAAATGTAATTCCAGACTTGAAATTTGCCCTACGTATGCATGGCAAATGCAGATTGTCTCAAGCAGACTAGATAATCTTGGCCAAGAGAAAATGAAAGATCTTGAAGCATTTTTGGAGTCAGTGTAACGCATTGTGCCATGACATTTCATTGTGATACGATGAGACAATATTATGACGCAGGCGCTTTGACTTTTAAGTTTCGCCTGTGGGGGAAACTCAACGTGGTACAACTTCCCCTCCCACGTATCTAACAGTAGTTGCAGGACATATTCACCCAAACTCCTTAAAGCCAAAGGCTACACTGGCAGTGCTCCAGAAACCAGATCACTGCAGCTAGTGCTCGTATCTCCAGCCTGCACTGTGAGTGCCAGAGCATCTGGCTAGGCTTTCTTCTTTCCTAACCCTACCTTTCCATGGAGATTGGAACGTGAAGTTAATATTTGAGGGACATGTTGAGGCTGTTGAGACTGCTTCATAGAAAAGGATAGTTGAGAATCCAAAAACTTTCTTTCTTTTCAGTATGTGTGTGAGCATGAACAATACTGTCTTTTATCGTCTGTGATAGGTGATTTCAGCTAATTTGTTGACTACTCATAGGGTGAAAAGAACCAGAAAAGACTTAATATGCCTGTCATTGAGTTACCAGAGGGCACAGGAAGTTGGTTGCATTGATGTTCTGTGGATCCTTTCTTCTTTTTAGGAGAACGGTGGGTACTTTAGAGAGGGTTACTTGTTTTGGTTTGGGTTTTTCTGTGTTTTTTGTAGTCATTGGTGGCAAAGAAACAGATGAGACATATACTGACATTGGTGTCACATATCACATTGAATGATGGCATTGTGTTGTCTCGTGGCACTACAAGAAATAACCCTAATAAATAAAACCTTAACAGTTCAGCCTATTTGGTGCACTTGTTGGCAAACTCAGCAGAACAGGGGGAGAAGAAAGTGAGCTAGGCCTACTGTGTTGTGTCCCTCCTTCAAAGATGCTCGCTGCCTGAAATTACACTGGTGTTAGGTTGCTTCTTCTGGGTGAATAAAATGGAGAATTTAATTATTTAACACTTTTGAGAATTCAGCAAAACCAAATTTATTAACTGTGATCTTATTTAGTGATTGTCTAAGCCTACTGAAGTCAATGGAAGTCAGTGAACTTTGGATTCAGCCTGGTATCTCCTGCTGA
>NW_009647222.1:6339632-6349170 GCF_000708025.1 Charadrius vociferus
CTGCTGAAACTCTCTTGTGTTGCATGAAGGGCTCCGATACTGTTTAAACTGTTTAAGCTTTTTCCCCAATTTGGAAGTGTCTTCTCTGTGTCGGGACAGAGCCTTCATCTAGTGCCTAACTTACGGAGTAATTGTATTATACCTGTGTAAAGCCTGCTGTGGGGAAGCTCTTGTTTGGTGAGGTGGACAGACTCGAGGGGTGATGCTAAGACGTAATACTCGATAGTAAAAATAATGCTGTGCATAAATTTTCAAACCTGACTAGTTCCAGCCAGTAGAGTTCTGAGGCAATTTCTGGACAACTGCTCTTCGGAAAAATACATAAATGCAAATAATGTGCTAGGCAAGACCTTGAGCAAGGAAGCTTTGAATGGAACGGTAGTATGTAATTTTAGTTGTAAACAACATGGGCTAATTTTGCCTTGACAGGGTTCGGCCGAAATAAGTTGTAGTTAAAAGGATTTGGTGTGCCATTCAGTGCAGATAGCTAACGGTTTGGTGGTTTGCAAGGTTTCCTTTAATGTGGTTATGCTCAGACTGTATATCGGACAGCTTCAGACTATTAAATTTCACTCCTCTTGCTAGCACTTACTTCTCAGCTTCTAGAATGTTTTTATTTCTGTTTGTGTATTAGTTAAACACTATCTCAGCAATTCAGATGCCAATGTGAACCTTCTTCCAGAATGATTTCAGAAGGAAACTTAAATCCAGTGGTATATCACAAGTAGTTCGATGCTTCATTTTGATTTTTCTTGAGAATTTTTGTTCTCTTTGATCCCTGTCTATTTGTGCAGTGTCCCAGTGGTGTATATGTTGAGGCTTATATATTCTTTGCTCAGTATCTGCCAGTAACGAAACTCCCAGGTCTGATCCACTTTATCCTGTCCATACTGGAAGCACCAGAGCCCAATGGCCACCTTCTCCTTCCAAGCAGTTCTGGGAAAGAAGACTGGACAGTGCTGGTTTCTTGTAAGACTGTTCCCTTGTTTGAACAGTAAATCATCAGCTTATAAAGCCCTACCTTCTCCCGGCACTGTTGTGCAGACGCATAGGAAGACTCATCATCAGTTTGCAGCAGAGTAACATTTCCGCCCTAAGTACAAAGAATAGTTTGTAGCAGAGTAACATTTCCACCTGAAAGTACAAAGAATATAATGCAAATAGCTTGTTTTCACACTCAGAGAAGAGGAACAGTAGAAAGAAAACCACCCACAAAAACCACCTAGAACCTCACAGATAAGGAAAAAAAAAACTAAGGTGATGTTGATTACGTGTTTTGAAGGGGGTTAATGGTTTAAAAGGCTGTGTGGCATTTTCAGGTGAGGCTGATGGCCATAATGAAGCCATTTCAACTTTCAGTGCAACTCAGAAACGTAACTATTTACTTTTCCTTGAAAATGGACTTGGTCTCGGATGTGATTTAAATGTTCAAATGTTACATTCTAATAGTTCTTTAGTATTTGTTTCAAGCAAAGTGCAACCCTGCGTGTCTTTCACTTACATTAAAAGAATAAAGAAAACTAATATTGTTAAATGTCTGTTTTAAAAAAACGTTTTAAAATCAGCACTATTCTAGAAAAGTGGTTCTGTCACTTTACTAATTAGCCAGTAATAGCATATATTCTGGACTACTGCAGTGTTTCAGGTCTACAGTACTCCTTCTTGTGGAAGAGACAACTGTCACCTAAGGCCGGTATCGTCAGTGGTTGCTTTTATTTTAATGCCAGGTGCAGTAACCTTGTGAAGTGCAAACTCAGATGGGGATCCTCTGTGCTAGGTTTCGGTATCGGCAAACTGTAAAAGCCTTTCTTGCCTCAGAGACTATAGACAAAAAGTAGTCTGACAGTAAATGTGAGTCAGGGGGCAGAACAGGAGTGGGGACCTGAATTTGGATCACCTCAACCTCACTCCCTTATTTTAGCCAACACAGTGCATTTCCAGATACGGTTTTGAACCTCGCAGCTTGGGCCCACACCTAATTAAGTTTGAATGTGGCAGAGTAAATTAGTGTGTGGGTGTCTATGGTCACGTGTGTACCAGGGGCATCGCTCCGTGCTACGCTAATTAACCAAGTTTTTGTGAGAGGTGACAAAAAACAACTCTGATATTTCTGTCTTTGGTGTGGTTGGAATCTAAGTGAGAGGAGTGAGACAGTAATGCACATAGAATAATTTAATACCAGACTTACTTTTAGTTGTGGATCACATTTTTCTTAAAAAATCCCTTTGCCTGTGGTATTTGGTTAATGAAACGAGTTAAACTGGCATTATGGGTATAAATAGAACATACCAATTCTGTTCTTGTTTACTCCGTTGGTCCCATTTGGACTCAGCAGAAGGGAGTACTTAACCAAAAAAAAAAGCAGAATTTGCCCCACTTCCTAATACGATGGACTGGAAAACCTGTTCATATCATTTTGTTCTCTTTTTAATTTTATTTTTAATGTCTGTAAATTAATATTTAGCCTTTTTTTAAGAGAGTTTATTTAGATTCCCCAAATCCTTCTTTACAAATAAACAACACTTTTAGAAGAGGCTCTTCTTAAATACTAGAATGATGCTTTTCATACACCACTTTTGTAGTGTCCAAATTTGATCAATGGTTTTGGTTTTTAAAAAAACCCTTTTTATGACAGTATTATCTTAGCATAAAATTCACTTAACCTGGAGGTACTTAGGCCATGCTTTACAAAGGGTGGATTTAAGCAAGTACTTAAAATGAAGGGCATACTAAATGAATTTCTGAACTAGGGCTACATACACTCAGCAATAAGAAGAGTGGTGGTACCTATTTTTTTATGGTGTAGGTGATGCTGAAGAATTAAAAACTGAACTGTTTAACTGCGAAATGTGCAATATCCCTATTTCAACTGCTACATTAAAACGAGGACTTTGTTGGATTTATTTTAATATTGCAAACAATGGATTTGCCATTTTCAATTTTTTTTTCTTTTACATGTTGCCTTTTATCTCTAGTAATATCTAATAACTGGAGATGAGCAGGGAGATCTTCCAAAGAAGAAAAATTGAGGGGAAAAGAAGATAATGAAATAAATGCTTAAACCACCTGCATAGACATATAGGCGCTGTTTTGTGTTAGTGGGAGGAAATCCAACCTGTTCTTTGGAAAGAGTCACTTTGTGTAAAACATATGCCTTCATCACTTTTACCTTAGCATACATGCCCCCAAACATTATTCTTGGCCATAAAAGTTCCTAGATCCTTTGGGTAGCCTCACAGCTGCCATGTTTTACTTTGTAATATCTTGTGAGTAGAAACAAGGTTGTAGTGCCCAACAACCTGGACAAGGAAGTGAAAAGCTGAAGTTGAAATCCATATGCAAAATTAAAAGCTGCACCCAAGATGCGTGCACTCCATACAAGTTTCGCCATTTGTGTTTATAAAACAGATTAAGGCCTATGTGTTAAGTTTAATTTTGCGAACTTCTGGCAGTTTGTGTGTAAACACCAAAGTAACCTTAGCCTTGCTTTAAACATGGTTTTGTTTGCTTTAATATCCTATAAATTTTACTCTGACATTAAATGTGTCATTGAGCGTGATGAAGCTGGAGGGTACTGTCTCACTCAAGTGCAATTTTTGTCATCGTTCAAAACTATGGTAATGCGTTTGATGATTCTTATCTGTTCTTCAATGTATGTGGTTATCTTTCTTATTTTCATTCTCATACATATCTATAGCACTGTCTAGATCTGGTAGATTTGATTTGCTGTATATGCTGAAAGAATAGAAAAACTGACCCTCTGTTTTTATTATATTTTTCTGCAATCTTGTAGACCTTGAAATTGAAGCTGGCACATTTGTAAATACGTTTTCTTTCTTGGATCTTTTGAAAGTTGATTTTCTCCATAGGTAAATTAACCTGTGATTCTAACAGTGAGTTTGGCAAAATCAACACAGTGGGGTGTGGATCCAAGACTTATTTAGAATTCTGTGTTAATAATGCCACCCTGCTTCTGTAGATGAATCTATCAGTCAGCTAATTGTATTTAATGCAACTGACAAAGAGCAAGCTTTGCTTGCTAGGAGAAATTCTGACAGAGGATTCAGTGTTTGGATGGGAACTGAATGAATACTCAACCCATTCCTGATATGTGAGTTTAATTGATCACCTGCCTGTCTATCTCTAGGAGTTTTTGACTCCATTACAGTCCGGTAGAATAGTTTCACAAAGGCACAAAAGAATATTTTCGGTCATAATTACTTTTTTTTTTCTGAAATGCTTCCTTGTTCAAAGCAATATGCTTTATTTGCCCTGCTTGAATTTTGAAGTCATTTTGAGAATAGAGTTTTTTTCCGTATGTATACCCATGTGCATAGTTAGTGATGCCCTTTAAAATCTCAGTGTATGAAAAAAACTGTAGAAGAAAATGTTTCTTTTACAAAAAAAAGCATTTTGCTCTCGTGCACAAGTGAGGATTATTACTGCATTGCGAGGGTTGCGTGTGTCACATTTATTAAACTCATGTTGGAACAGAAGTACAGGTTAGTATAATTTATCAAACTTATACTTCCCTTATTCTTGATAGTAAATATTAATAGTCTGTTGGAAGTGTGTGTGCAAATTTTGGACAGAAGAACAGCACGAACCCTTCTTGAAATGAATAAACATAGGAGTGAATGGTAAAAAGCTTCTGCATTATACTGTGCGTTGATTTTGTTGCTGCTTGTATCCTAACAGTATAGACACGTGTTAGAATAAAGCCAGGTAGTAACATTGTCTATGTAAAAATTTATTTCTGTCCCTGAGGTATTTTCACATGTATGTTGTTAGACTTGAGCCATGCTGTTGCAATGACAGGATGGTCATCAGGCATTTGGTCTAATTAAATTCAAAATTTGAGGTACATATACCCTGTCAGGTTAGTTCAAGGCTTAAGAGAACACTTGAGCCAAACTGCCTAGTTCTTTCTATTAACTGATTGCTGTTTCTCCCTTTCATTCTGCTATGGAGCAAGCCGACTTCCTCTCCAAACGTGTCAAGGATGGAGCAGACTCATTCTGAAATACCGTTTCTGTTGACAGTTCGCATACAACTGGGTGTCAGTTTGTAAGACCTGAGCCAGATTTTGGCACTAAAGAAAAGAAAGAAGAATCCTCAGATACCGTAATATTTATTGGGTGTATTTCTGCTTGGTTGCAGTGGAATTATGTAAAAATCCTACAGAAATAGGGACTTTTCATAAAAATCCAGTGACTGCCTTTCTTCCATCCTTAGTTCACTCCACCTTAGTTTTGCTTGACCTCCATTCTTGTACGCAAAAGTATTTTGCTAGTTGTCCCACCTCCCCCCAGCAAATGCCTAGTGCCTGTCTGTTCCCCCAGTAACACCTTTGGCCTGACGCCCTGTATGTTTCTTTTGTAGCTTATACCTTGCATTTTAGGATTTGGAATGCATCTTCGTTTGGCTGGGGAAAGCATTCAACCTTTTCTTTGCATTACCACAGTTAAAAATATTAGGTAAAAACAAACGCTCGGTGTCGCTGCCTTTACCTTGTTAGACAGCTATGCACTGGATCCAAAGTTTTCCTCACAGGACAGAGACTGGAAACTAATCTTTTACTGTGATAATGTGACTAATAGTTATTGGTAGTGATTTCTGTTTTGTTTTGGTTTTAATTGGAATATGCAGTTCAAGAAAGTACATTTTATAGTTTAGTAAACAAATGGCAGTGGAGGGTTTTTTCTGGAATGTTTTATTACCTAGTTGAGTTTTTCCCTTTATTAATAACTTTCAGTTGCTACATTAGCTCTTTTTGTCAAATGTTCCCTGTGTAAGGGATAATAATGTGTCTGATGAGCTTAGCTTTAGGAAGCAACGTTTGTCAGCTGCAGGAAATGTGCTCTGAAGGAAATATAGGACAAATTCTGCCTGTGGGCTCAACTGTTGGTCGTCTAGTAAGCCCAATTCATCATTGGAGTAACTTAGAAGTTAAGAAATGCTATCCCAAATTCTGTCTGTTTTCAGGAGACGTAGGCAACCATCAGTTTTTATTGGACGTGGCAGTGGCCCTAAAACAGGAAAGACTGGCCATGAATAAAAGCGATCTGGAAATTAGAAGTTTTTTTATCATTAGAACAGTGGGGTTCTGGAGCAGCATGTCAGAGGAAAAAAACCCCACCACCTCAAACTAATTTTACAGAAGAGCTCTATAAGTTAACGAAAAGCATCGCATGATATGCTGACTGTAGTATAGGAGGGACAAACCTGATGACCTAGAAGGCCCCTTGCAGTGCTGTAGTGCACTGTAGTATTTGTATGCAGTTACAAAGAGAAAAAAATCAACAAGCCGTAAGATTTACTGTGTGTACTTCCAAAGGGCTGTTACAAGTCCCAGGGATTAATGAGAATGCAGAATATTAAAATATGTATTACAAATATTAAAGCGTGTCACAGCTGTCTGCATTCTTCTAACTTTCTCTGAAGACAATGCTGAAAGAGGTCTGTAGTCATTTAATCTTCACTTGACAAAATTTTACATTCTTGTGCAGTATAACTGTCTTTTACAAAACAGCTGAAGGAAGTTAGACACTAAAACGCAATGCAAATTTTGCTTAGAAATGGCAGCTTAAACTGTCAGATAGCAAGAAAGTAATACTGCCCTTGTTACTCCTGTGTTTTCATTTTTTCCCTAGCTCGGAGGCTAAGCATTTTAGTGTGGACAGTCGAAGTTTGCGAAGTTAAAAGCAATTGAAAACAGAAGGACAGAAGGGGAATTTTAGACAGCCCAATTAGTAGGAATTATTTTTGGCATCTTGTGTGGCATAAATTATGTTTTTCTTTTGTTGGCACTTGCGAAAAAATAACAGCTATTGATTAGGCCTGTCAAGCCCTTGTGGCCTGACAAGATATCTTTACTGTAGTCATGTGGGCACAAGCTAGAAATGATGCTGAGAGAGTGAGATCCTCTACAATCATCTCCTCTCATTGTTATTTTTAGTGGGCTTTTTTTTAGATGTACTGTATACAGTAGAACCTTATTAAAGCTTCACTTAAGATCCTCAGATAATCACCCTCACCAGGCTGCTTCTGAGAAGTTTTCAGCAAACCATTTTTAAACACAGCAATATATTGATTTGGGGGAAGGGGACAAGTGGGAGGTTGCTAATCTGGGCACTTGGGTCAAAGCTAGTGTTCGTGTCCCCGATTCCTTATTTTAGTGGGAGTGGGCAGCAAGTGTAGGCGCATCTCTGTCACTGATTAGAACTTGGTTAGTTTTTGGTGCTGGCAGTCTGAAAAACTGTGAATGTTGTCTCTTAAATGTAGAACAGATGTAGATTTTTACTCTGATGAAATGAAATGGGGGACCAACGCTGACAGTGGCATGAAGAAGAATTTCAAAGGTGGCAGTGAGAGGATATAGTGGTTTGTTTTCATTTTCAGATCTGAGCTGAGGAACAGATATGGTGATCTGTATTTTGGAGCTGAGTATAAGCATATAAGGGTGAGATGGGCAAGTCTTTAGACTTCATGTTGTCAAGTGAAACAGGTGGGAGGGACAGGGTTTTGAACAATTTGGTTTCCTGAAATTTTCTTGTCCCTCTTAGTTTAGTATCAAGATGTGGAATGAGAGAAAATGCTTCTTGCCTTGCTTTTTGAGGATCTGTTTACCAGCATAGTCCATGTTTAGGTCCAGCAGCAGCCTTTGATACTGAGCAGTGAACATTGTTAAATCATCTGTGATCTCTTCCTGAGGTGGAGGGTATCACTCTTAGGTGCTCCTCTATTTTCTTTTCTAAATAATCAGACAGTTGTGGTCACTTGTTCAATTGGCAAGAGAGACCATGAATTTCCTCATTGTTATCTATTCAAAATTCCTGGGAAACCATTTGGAGATAGGTAGCATGGGGTAAAACCAACAATATGCAGATGGAGGTCATCAACATATTGGTGGGTGGGAGAATTCATTTCAATTTTCCTCCTTTTCTTCATTGGAATGCAAAATATTGTCAGGAACGATGACTTGAGTCAGAGGGAGTTTGAGTTCCAGTGAAAGGACAGCTAGTTCTGGCTGCTGGGACATCCGTGTCTTTGGTCAAGTGTATGGAGTTAAGAACAAACTCCCTCAAACCCAGTTAAGACGAAAGAATAGTGTCAGACATTAGGAAAGGATTTAGGTGTGATAAAGGGTGATTCCAGTCCCCCTCCCTCATTCATGATGGTCTTTTTCTCTCCTTTTCCAAAAAGTTCTTGCTTGGGCCTGTCTCTGATCGGTCATCTATTCCTGGAGTTTCAGGTGGCTTTGGTAGCTAAAAATTCCCTTTGCTTGTTTGTGCTTGGCTGAAGATTGCAGCCTTGCCCTTCATATCTGGACCCTACCACTGCAATCCTTGTCACTGTGATTTGTAATTGCAATTATTACAACACATGGTGCAGAGGGCTGATATTTAGACACTGCAAAGAAGGTAATCACTCCTGCAGAATGCCTTGCTGATTTCTTATGGATGACATTAGCCACAGGGGACACACTGGATCTGCTTTTTGATGCCTTCATTGGCTTCTCATTCATTTCCAGGTGCCGCTCCACCAGGTGCTAGAGAGTGACAGAAACCCCTGATTATTTTGGCACATGGCTCAGCTTCAGAATAGGCCTTGGCTCTGCCGCTGGGCCTTCTTGGGCAAGCCATTTCTTTTTCTGCCTTATTTTCCCCACTTGGGAATAATGATGTCTTTCCACCTAAAGCTGGAAAATATCACAACCGTTAGGACGTACAAAGTCATCATCAGATTTGACACGGTCAAGCAAACGTTGTCAATATCAGCTGATCTAATGAAGTTCTCTGCTTTTACCCACAAATCTTGCTTCTGCCATATACCCATAGAGTAGGTAGCTACAACACTACTACTGTAGTGATAATGACCTCTTTTGTAAAGCACTAAGGTCTAATGATGAAAAGCACTATACTAAACTGCCCGATCAGTTCTAATTGGGACCCTCAGAGTAACAGCCCTCAATGTAATTGTCTTGGACCTGCCAGGAGGAAATTTTGTCATGTGCTGGCTTACATCTCCTAGCTTCCCGAAGTCTGACTTTGCAAATTATTCAAGGGATGGTGCAAGGCTTAATTCTTAAGTTTTCATATCAGGAGCGTGATTGAAGTGTATCAGTTTGCTTTATAGGTTTTTAGAGGTACAGTAAGACACTGAGCTGGAATCCTAGGAGTTACGTAGTGTAACAGTTAAAATACATTTATCACCAACACTCTTGGTTTAATTGCTGTTGCTATTCCATCTAAGAGTTGTATCCTTTCTGTCCTTACAACCACTTCCTTAAAATACTGAATCCATAACTCTCCTGCTGAGATTTTTTGGTATGCCTCCTTTATTCCTCTCCCCTGTTGATTTTCAAACTCTTTCAAGGACTAGATTTAAATCAAAGGGCCTGTCTTTGACTTTAATAAGCTTTTAATAAAATCTGAAAAAAAAAAATGCCACCAACACCCCTACAAGAGCAGTTTTTATGAGAGTTTGCCTCCCTGCTCTAACCCCACAAGACCCCATATTCTGTGAGTACTGCTTC
>NW_009647222.1:6349182-6371346 GCF_000708025.1 Charadrius vociferus
CACACCTGGCCATAATTAAGTAGTCTTTGTTTTTCTTTCAGTCTTAGCCTTGTTTTAACAAACATGGTGTAATGTAGTATTGGGGGGAGCTTATTAAAGAATTAACTTCAAGTAAAGTAAAGCCTGACTGCCTGGTAAACATGCCACCCAGTAAGAGACATTTATTTCAAGGCAAGTTCTAAACTGTTGACTGTTTTGGAACCTTGGATATCTCCCTTTACAGTAGGATTATTAATTTTCTTTGCCTTTTTTATTTTCTGTCATGTTCCCCATCCTGATTTTTTTTTTTTTTAATGGAAAGTTATGAGTACGTGAGGATTTTCTCAAGACTCCTAGAAACCTTGCCGTGTCAGGTTGACCATCAGATAAACTGGTTAATAAGAACAGATCCCCCAAATTAAAGCACTTCAATGGGGTTTGAATTGAAAAGAAAAACATTGAGAGGGAAAATGAAGGGAATGCAATATGGACATCATGCGGGATCTTGCTCTCCTTTCAGGTGGGAGCTAGCACAGCAGTTTTTAACAATCAGCCCTTGTGTGTTTGTGTGTTTTCCTTCCCTCCATGTTGTTTCACAGTTATCTGTTAGTAACAGCAGTATTATTACACACAGATTAAAAGACAGGCAGCTTTTAGGCTCCCTGACAGTTGGCCAGAGCTGAGATTAGAGATAAAAGTTAATCCCGTGAGGTAATAGCAAAAAAAGAGTACAAAGACATGAGATGAGCCGATAATGGTTTGTTTAGGTAAGAAGGCTTCCCTTGCCTTGGTGATTGGCTCTTGCTCAGTGGTGCTTTGAGTGATAGCTTCCCAAATCCTTTCGAAGGTTTGTAAGAGTTAGCAGTGGGCTGGGGAGAGAGCTAGGGGAAAAAATATGGCAGCCAGCAGTGGTAAAACATAATGAAATCATTCTAACCATAAATGGAAGGTGCCGGACCATGGGGGAGATGAGAGATGTTTTCTTCCACAGCTGCAGAGCTATTAGTCAGTTAACACTTGGACGGAGGGAGGTTAAAACAGTCTCTAAGTCGGGGTTTTAAATATCAAAGAAACTTATGTTTATGTTTCTTGTAAAGGGAAAATAACTTGAAAATGTAACAACACGAATATGACTGAGGGTGGTTAAATGTTAATAGTCTGAGAGATTTTAAGTTACATTTCTTTTAAGTTTCACTGGTTCCTGGCTGTTTCATTATACCTATTGCATGTTCAGAGAGAAGAGTTTTCAAAGATTTTCTTGTATTTCATATATTTAGGAATGCTCTTCAATCTGCATGACATCACAAATGAAATTCAAATAAATCCATCCCTTTATAGTCAAGTTATGAAGGCATATTCAGCAGAAGATTAGGAACATGAAACAAGTGAATCTTTACTTCTGTACAGCCCTATCATTTTGCAGCTAACGCAGATAAATATGTGTTTGAAATAGAAGCTATCTACCAACCACTGGCAATTCAGCACTTCACTGCAGTCTCAAAATTGAAGAGGTAGAAATTCATATCTTTGTTTTTTTAAACAAAGATTGATGAAAGCAGTAGCATTGTGATTCTTGAGTATAATAATAATATGGTTCTGAAATAACCAATTAGCAATCTAGAATTACTGGACCTGCCTTAAATTACTGGACCTTGGCTATTGCTAACACTAGGCTAAGAAATGAACTGAAATAAAAGTGTGCTGTATTAGAGTATCTAGCCATCAGAATTGATGGAAGAAAAAAATTGCCCTCAAATTTGCTTCTTTGTACTTCTCTTTTGATGAGGGCAGGGAAGTAGCATGAATACCAAAATGCACAATTATAAATGGAAGACCTCCAGAGTGACCATAAGAATGAGTTCCATAAGATACAATTTGTTCTAATCTCTGAATTTCTTTAGTTCCCCTAAGAATCTATTTCAAGGAGTCAGTAAATCAAACTCTGAATATTCTTCTTTTCTGTCAAGGATTGAATAGCTAGACATTAATTAATATCTCACTTGGAATATTAATGAAAATTATTTGTGTGATCACAATAAGGAGGTCTTGGAAGGAAAAGTGATAAGAAGGTTGGAAACTAACCAGCCAAATTTTCTCACTAAACTTAGAAGAAAGTAAAACCTGTTATTTTTTAGGATTTTTTTTTAATATTATAACAAAGTATTTCGATCACTCACCAGAGCGTTTGCCACTCTTCCAGTGTCTGTGGACTGTGGGATAGACTGGGCTAGTAACATTTGTAGATTAGTGTTCAAATTCATGAAATGTGAATTGTTCATATTCATCGTTCGAGAGAGCTCCTTTGCGGTTTGAGACAAAAATATTAGTTAGCAATCAGTAAGTATTGTACTATGTCCTCTTTCTGTACTTACACATAACTGAAGTGTTTGCAAGAAGCCATCTTACAGTGGAATGAAAACACCTCTCCACAAATCAGTAATACGGCGGTTTTACTTGAGAGGCTCGCCATCTTTTGGGAGATACCAGTTTCCTCCGAATAGAGAAGCACAGACTGCTGTAGCTACATTACAGAGCTGTAGGCTGTCATCTTCTGATACGTGAGATCCTAACATTGCTAAAGTAACACTAAGATGTCACAGAGGTAGTACGTCCTCCTACAGAACAGCGCATCTGGGGGTGTCTTGTGTGGTGACCAGACCTGCAGATACTTGCAAGATGCTAATTTGTGAATAGAAAGGGGTGGGAATTTTCACTTTCAGAATTTCCTGACAGAAAAAAAGAACATTTTCACAACAATATTTTCAAATTAGGCCTTTCTCTGCAGCAAGCGTTTGTCCAAGTATGATGCAGTTTTGCATCCTTCTCTCTCTGAAAGCCTGTAAACTTGCCAAGGTGTGTCATGTCCTGTTTTGTTGTTTTGGTTTTGGCCATAGAAATTGCAGCCCCATTTTCTCTTTTTTTGTGCTTGAATGAGCAGGAAAAAGAAGTCAGAGTTTGGAGAATGTCCTTTTCCAAAGCAGCTCAGCTGAGTTGCTTTTCCTTAAATAATTCTGAAGCTCCTTGCTTCAGGCTTAGTTAGATTAGTACAAAGTCAGGTTATGAAGTTGTAAGAAGTTATAAGAAACTGTGGTAACAAAATTTAGCCTTATTTTTTTTTCCTTTAAAACAATTAGACAAGAGAAGGAAACAGAAAGAAAAGTACCAGCCTCTCCACTTGCCAAAAGAATTGTCCTATTCCTCTCTTCTGTTCAGAGGTAATTCACGTTTTTGGATAACAACTTGCCATAGCTTTCATGAACAGTGCTAATATAATTTGTTGCTAATAGAATTTCATGGTGCACATAGCTTGCAGATAATTGGTTTAGGAGTAAATTGAGGGGAGGGTTTTTCTCCAGTCTCTCCTTTTTATCATTTGCTGCTACTATGTGTCATTCAGAGTCCAGCTCAATCAAGAGTCTATTACTGATAGCTGAACAATGTGGTGCCTACAGATCTTTTATGATGCAAAAGTGGGCAGTTGCATTGTGCGTGTTTCAAAAGGCATGACATAAAAAAAAGAACAAAAGAAAGAACTTTACATACAGGCTTTTAGATAGGAAAGTGATTCATTGGAAATAGGTTTTGGCTATAATTTACTTGTTTAGAATCCTAAATTGAGTAACAGAGCTTCCTGAAGATTTTCATTTTCTATTGAGAGACAAAGAAATGATGTGAAGTTGGGGTGTCTCTCCATTTAGTATGTCAGGGATACTGTGCTCCTCTAACAGTACATCTCAGTGCTTCACGTATCCCTAACTTTTCCCAAACTAAAGAAATGAGAAACGAAGATCATTTAAGATCCCTGCAGCACAGTTTGGTACCATCACGTGCAGTGGTCTTTGTAAGTAGCAGGGGTTGGTATTAGAAGCCGTAGCAGTCATCAGAGGGAAATACAGGTTATCCAAAACCTGTGTGAAAGTTTTTTAAAAAGCAAACCAAAACATTTTTTTGAAAGTCTTACCCCAATTAATGACTTTCTCTTGACTGAATGGGTTTGTTCCCTTTAGGGCTAGTGTACAATTTACATGGATAGCGTCTTTCATGTTCTCTTGAAGCAGGGCATATTGGGAAAAAACTTCCCTTTTCCATTGTTGCAGTCAGACTTTATGTAATGATGATGAGTTGATATAGCCCTCAGTTTAGATGATATTCAAGTATTCGTGCACTTTTTCTTGACATGATAATCTATGACTAAACAAGTAGATTCCAGAAAAATAGGGTTTTTTTTAAAAACATTTCGTCTGTATCCATTGACTCACATGGTGAAACATACCAGAGAAATATGTGTGTGTTTGTTGTGCTTTAGTACATTGGTCTGGACCAAAAAGATGAAGTCTCAAGCCCCAGGAAAGCGAGGGAGAATAAAAAATGTCCTCAAGTTTTTTTACTTGTCAGGATCAAAGTCTTTTATCTGAACTGTCCTATTCCTAATTGTAAAAAGCCACAAAGTTAAATGAAAATCAGCTTTGTGATCAGAAATCAAATTGTAATAAGTAAAATAAATGTAGCTTCACTGTGATACCATTGGAGATCTCCTGCCATACTGCTCGATTCCAAAGTTGTACCTTTCTCCCAGTGATACTGTACAGGCAAACAACAGTGATTCATGTTGTTATTGTACAACCCTTCACAAGAGCGTGTGCCTGGAGGTACAATCCGACCACTGATAAAATACCTTCACTCTGAACCAAACAGCTTTCGTATGCTGTATAGTATAAAATCAAAAGGTAAAATTTTGTCTCTGGTTTCTCTTACCATTTTGTATTAATAGGGCAGTAGGAAACAAATGAAAAAAGTAACAGGAATCCCTTTATCTCAAAAAGTGAACCTGTAGAAGATTTTGAGTCATTTTCTTTTTTTGCTGTTTTCAGAAACAAACTCCTGTACAGAGATGATCAATTTGATCAGAGAAAGTAGTCTTTTGCAAAAAAAAAAACAAACCCCAACTTTAAGCAAGATCTCCATCAGTCATTCACAGGAAGATGTAGGGGATTTTGGTTCTATTTTTTTCCAGTCTTTTCCAGCCTCCTACGCGTCTGGGTTATAGGTGGGGTCAAGTTGGGAAGCCTTAAAAATCAGAGAAGAATAAATTTTGGTATGTTTAACATTTATCCGAAAATAAGAAAAGCCCATTCAAAAGATTTTTTTTTTTTTTTTAGTGAGTGAACTTTCCTGATAGTTTAAGAGACCCAGGTGATTCAGGGAGTCTCAACAATGTCTACAATTTTAAGTAATTATCTGAACTTTCAGACTTTTAAAGGTTATTCCCGTCACTAGCGGTACAACACGTTCACCGTGACTGGCAACTTTAGGGAGCGTGCAGTTTTTACTCTATTGACTCTTGGCTACTGCTTTGTTCATGTGCTGCTCTGTATTCTTGACAGCAAATTGATTTAACTTGCAGCAGGAAAGAGCGTGTGTGTGCGCGCGAGTGCGCGAGCAAGCGCGCGCAGGAGAGCGCAGGAGAGGGGGAGAGAAAGAAATGCGCCTATATGAAACGTACCGGGGAGGGGAGCAAGGCGAGAATACTGAATGGCAACATTTAGGCATTGACTGTGACATTGTATTAACCTTTTTAATGGATGTATGTAATAAAGTGACATGTAAATGGAGCACAAGGGGAGATATGACACTATATCTGGAAAAGGATAAAACAGTCAGTGAATACTGGGCTATTATAGCAGTTTGCAAACCTTGGATAAACTCAGTCAGCGGTTGTATAATTGGTTATTCAATCCCGACCCTTGTTCACAGCTCAAAGCCAGGAACACTGAGACCTGTTGCCAATTTGAGTGAATGCAGTGACTGTACTCGGCCGGGGCCTAACACTGGAGCCAGGCCTTTTCCTGTGGGCTGGTTTCCACCATGTCTGGGACTGGCGCGGTGACAGTAGCCCTTTTGTTGTGAAAGGCTGGCTGGTACTCCCCTCCTTTGCAAAATGTCTAACAGCTACACAAATATAAGAAAATAGGAAAAGGGACTTACTGTAGCTTTTCTCTTACCGAGTTAAGCGTAGGGGCTTTGAAAAGCAGGCAAACTCCAAGCAATAAGGAAAACTGAAGCGTGTTCTGAAAAGTTATGGCCAGATAAGGAAAGCGCCATGTTCTTCCAATGTATGATAGGAACCGTGGAGAAAACTGGATTCTCTTAAACCATGTGAGACACAAACTGTACATGCAGAGTGACGTTCTCCTGCTCCCTTTCAAAATACTCACCCCAGCACGTGCAGTTCTCTCCCACCGCATGCTGAGCAGCCTGGGAAGCACGCTCTGGAGAAGTGATTCCTGCGGGCCCGCTGCGGTGGCCATTTGTACAAGCACAGGAGCATGGACCCACTCCATAAAAAGTTAAAAAATGTTGACCTTGTCGTCATGAGTTTGTTTGAGAACCGCTGGTATGGAGGTTTTCTCTCGCTTTATGGAGGCAGCATTGTATAAGCCAGCTGGAGATGAACAGAGAGCGCGTTACAACTACCCCAGTTCCCTCCACCCTCATCCCTACACACACAACTTTCCAGTAAAAGCAGGGAGATATTTATGGAATGTCCTGACTCAGAGGCCAGCTGTTTCTCTTCTAGTAAAATGGTAGTTAGAAATAAATCAGAAGAAGGTTTGATTTTGGTTGATGAAATAATGAATATTCAGTAATATATATAGAAGATGAGCCTAGATGAGCTAATGATCCCTTCTGGTTTCCAACTTGTTGTGAATGAATCTGCAGTGCTATGAATCTACAGCTTCTCTTTTCCCTTTCCTCCCTTTCCTCCTCTCCCTTTCCTCCCCACTTTTGTCTAGCTTTCAGTAGTGGCTTCTTCCTCCTTTAGAAGCTTCTACATGTACCATTGTAGCTTCTACATGTACCTAGGTTACACAGTATTATTTTCGTCATGTCATCAAACTATGCCACTTCAGAGAGAAGGGAGTTATTGACACAGTAGATTATGCATGATCTTTTTAAGTTACAAAATAAAATCGAGGTAATGGTTAAAAATTATATGCCTCTAGATCACAAAGAGATGGGCTCGGGGGCTAATCTCTTTGCCATTCTGATTTACTCTAGTTCAGAGAAAATAATACAGAGTGCCCGATTTAATGAAAGGCTGCAATTCAATCAAGAGGTTCTGCTGAGGTCATATAATATAAATGGTTACAGCACCTCTTGACTGAGTTACAGCCTTGATAATTCAGTACTTTGTTGTTATTTATGAGGGTAACTTTTCAAAGCAATCTGCATATCTCCCGCTAAAACCTGCTTTGAAAATTTTATACCATGATGTCATTGAAAAAGAATTTTTTTCTTTTGGTAAGAAAAGAAAAAAAAAACCACACCAACAAAATGAGAGGGGAAAGGAATGCATTGTTTTAGAATAGAAAATTAATCACTTGGAAATGGACTAGTTATTGTGAAGCAAATGCAGAAAGAGTATTGAACTTGCGATACATGAGAAAAACTACAGAAACTCCTGCAGAGGCTTTTAATGGAAAATACACCACACCATCTCATTATAAACACAGCTTTGGGAGTGAAGAGTTGTAGCAGTGGAGAAAAAGTGGCGTTAGGGAAATATATATTTTTTTGATAATCACAGTTAATGTAGCTCAGCCTTAATTGAAGTATTGTATGGAATAGCAGGAACACATTGTAGTAGGGACTCTTGGAATTTGGGTGTTTGGGGTGTTTATATGAAGAAGGATGTATTGCATGCTGGTGAAACTAGAATGGTTTAGTGGTCAGGAGAACTGCACTGAGTCCATTGAAGCCTGTCCCTATTGATGTTGAAAAATCCACTCAACATACACCTCATCTTCGTAATCCCCCAAATATTATCTGTGTTTTACATTACAATGTGATTATTGTCTGCAAGGATAATGCACCGATGTCTCCTTTAGGTCAGTGTTTCCAATGTAGTGAATTGTAGGTGTCTGGCTGGAGAATCTACACTTTTCTGTAGAAGAGTGAATATTTGAGTTGCCTCATTAATTTAATGTAGCGAAGAGACTGGTGGGCTTAAAGGATTTTGTAGTAGCCCCACAGAGAACTACCCAAATGTAATTTAAATAAGATAGAGGAAACTTTTTTCCTTTATTTTCTCTGAGTTAGAAATGTTCAAAGTAGTAATAGCTTCTTTTATATGTTTTAAACTTACAGAAAGCATCTGAAATACCTATGGAAACAAGTGTTTCAATTATATCAAGGCTTTGCAGAAGCCTAGTTTTCGTGCAGTGTGCTCTGGCAGCGCACACCTTTGGTGCTTCTTTTTTTTATCTCTAGCAAAGGTAAACGGGAGAGGAAAGAAGGATAAAAAGTACAACACATTACCTACCAAGTTTACCTACCAAGTAAGCCACAAATCACAGCTGAGCTACACTTCTTCAACTCTGAATTCTTGGAAAGCAAGATGAACTTCCTCAATTAATTGTTTTAGAATTTAATATCATTCACAAGATTCTCTGAGAATTGAAGAATGTCTGTTGCCAGATTTAGAACCAACTAATAGATTCCATCTAGATACAGTAGGAATTCCCAAATTTAGAGGTCAAGTTTCATAAAGATTTGAAAATGCTTGATTTTGGGATGGCTGCATTACATTTCTTCATTTCTTTTCTCTGCCTGAGTTAGAATGAGGTCAAGATACTTTTTTTTTTAATAATAAGAATCTATTATTTTGGTGAAGAAATATTGCAGTTGATTGAGAAATGCATATTTCTACTTTTTCTATTTTCCTTAATCCCCAGCCATATAATAAATTATATCCTGGCTCTTCTGTTACATATAAAGCAAAAGCTGGGGGTGCCATTTTTAGCATTGTTCCATTTTCCACTACCTACCCTGCCATTGTCACAAGGTTAGGGATAATGTATTCTATATTATGCCCTAGAGTGTGACCTTTACTTTTTTAATTAGGCTGCCTTTTCTGTATTCCTGATTCAGCTTGTGTTGAAATAACTGGAAAGACACTGTCTTAGATGTACCAGGAATTAGATGGGACCCTCCAGCTCCATCATCGGAAATACATGAGCTCAGGAAATACATGAGCAAATGGGAAAGTTTCCCGAAGGCATATGATGCTCTGTGAGAGACCTGGAAGGTTAGCTTCCATTTTACACCAAGTGTCTGTTAAGGCACTTCCATTTCTGTAGCAAGGGAGCGGGGAAGCTGTGTAAATCAGTGGTGTAGGGCTTAATGGCTGTGTTCCCATAACCAGGAGGCTCCGAGTTTAGTTCAGTGGTTAGAACATAGGGTAGAAGGGAAGCCAACACAGAATAATTATTTCTTTCTCTTCTGTTCCTTCCCGTAACCATTGTATTTTACGTGGCATTTGGCTGTATCTATTTGTCATTCATATGGCTTATTCCCCCCTCTGCCCCCCAAGTACATTGGAAAAAGCCGTTGAAGAGGGAAAGGGGGACGCGGGAAGGCATGATTGTATGGGTTTTGCCAATTGCAGCTCTTAAGACTTTGCTGAAAGCTGCAGTCATCACTGTGGTTATGTGATACAGAAATTTATTCCATCAGCTTTCAAGGTATAGACTGCTTTCATTTACGCCATAGCATCCCCCCAGGATTAAGTCATTTGTTGCTGTGGCATTCTCTTAAAGACTGGTCACAAAAGAGAACTTTCTGAACAATGGGCCTGTTATCCCATTCAGCCTTTTCTGATCTATTAAATTCCCTGTTACACCATTCTGCAATTACTCCAGAACCCACCTTCCCAGACCCCCCATTCTCAAGCAATCTGGGAATTTGCCCTTGTCGTTTGCCTCACTCCACAGGAGCCCCACATCCCTCTGTTTCCCCACCCCACTTTTCATATTGACTCTGGGTCCTTTTCTGTGCTTGGCATACTCAGACGTGTTTTGTATGACTCTCCTTCGTACCTGCATACCAGAGAAACATTTAATATATGCTTATTCAAAGACTTGTCTATCTTATTCAGAGAGAGGTAGGTTTGAAAGGGAAGATTTCAGTCCCAGTTTTATCTCAAGATGGAAAAAGAAAAGCTGAATTGCATGCAAACACCTCTTACTGGATACAAAATAAATCTGTGTGTAAACTATGTACTGTTGAGCACAGTGTCTGCAAAGAGAGGTAGGTACCATACATGAGAGGTCAATGTTAGTCACGAAATTAAATTGCAAAAGATATGATTCCATATAACAGTTTGATAATGTTATTGTTCAGAGAGAGTTCATTAAGCTATTTTAGATGTGTCAGTGTTAAAATTGAGGTACAGTTGATAATGGACTTGGATTAACTTCTTTCTTCACAGTAGCACCAACCGTTCTCTGACTGAAGTAATTTCAGTGCAAACATTAAAATTTAGCTGAGGGTCTTAGGACCTGGAGATAGTTTGCATCAAAGTTCAGCGCTACCCCATAAAGATAAAGACACGAGAAGACAGAGCCAGGAACTGCCATAGTAAAGCTGCACAGATCTGTTCTTTGGGTTCTTTCACAGATCTGTTCTTTGGTCCAATATGCTCTTCATTTAGAGATTTGATCTTTATTTGAAGGAGCTATCACTCCCCAAAAGCACCCACTTTTACTGTCAGGAGGATCGTTCTTCGATCTTGCAAGATTGCATTCCTGAGTTATAGGTCCAGCTCCTCACAAGGATTTGTCTCGCCAATTCTCAGATCATGCATTATGATCCCTATGTCCTGTTCCTTTACTCAGTTATAACCCAGTTAATGTTTAAGATGATAGTCATAGAGGGAAGTTTGGATTCGTTTTTTCTTTCAATAGGTAGCTGTGGTCCCATTGAGAGTTTTGAATATGACGTCAGAGTCTTAGAAGAGATAGAGCAGTGATTAGAACTTCAGATTCATAAAGAGCCATGTTGTACGCTTAGGTGATTCACTGCTTTCTGTACCAGTCAGAGCTTTTCCGAACATTCCTTGTTCTTTTTGTAAGCATGGAAGGTAGAAATAATCAAGACGAGAACACAGATATGAAGATCACTGGTACCAGGTTTCTGTGTGATAAAACAAAGTGCAGCTTCTGCGCATTTACAGCAGTAGCCAGATGTCTCTTACCACCACACCTCAGAAGCAGAGATTGAATAGGATTCTGAACTGCAGATGTTGCAGAGAAGGTGGTTCTGTCTTCGACTGAATTTCTTTGTCCTGCTTCAGTTTGCTGATCTTGTGGAACTATGCAGGTGAATTCTTTGGAATTGCAAAAAAGAACTGGTTTTATTTCTGGGAAAGACCTCATTTCAGTCATCCCCAAGCACTTGAGGCAGGCCTCCTCAAACAGGTAGTTCGAGAAATCTGGGAGGATGAGTGCACCTACTCCTCCCTTGTTTTCCGATGGAACAAATTAGCTCCCAGGGTGACAAGGACAAATTTGTTGGACAAAGAGGGAGAAGGCTAACTCTAGGTGGCAGTTGATGAGATTGGTAGCACAGAGGTGAGGGGACTTTCTTGTTTCAGAGTAACTTCCCTTCATTGGAGGAAATGTTGACATTCTTCATCTTTCTGGGGTCTGTATTCTTTTTACCAGAATGTAGTGCCTCTTGATTGTCGTCATTGTGTAAAGAACTGCTTAGTGAACGACCCTAATCCTTGGGAAGATATTCTGTTCCTGCCCTTCTTCACTGTCTTTGGTGATTCGTGAAGCTATCCTGAATGCAGATGATCGGACACCTGTTTGCAGAGGAAGTTGTATCATCCTAAGGTGAATGGAGGAAGTCTAAGTTTTCTTTTAGTCTGAAAAAGTTCTCCTGCGGGATATGAGTAAGATTCCTCTCTGATAAAAAAGAAGTAAGATTTTGTCCCTTGAAAGTGCTGACAGTGATTTGAAGGCATAGTTTATGCTCGAATCTAAATCCTATTGTCTTTTCTGATAACAGAAGTTCATGTTATAGCTCTTTACCTCCTCTCTTTCATGTTTTCCCAGGCTGCTGCAGTTATCTGTTGGATGTCTGGGGAATGGGGCATGTCGGTGTTTGTGCGACCGTTTTCAATAGTCAGGGAGTAGCTGCAAAGTTACCCTGACTCTCCTACTCCTTCAGTGTATTGTGTAATATAAGTACATTTTGGATTTTGACAAATGAGTCCCCTTTCTTACTCTTGTTCTTTCCTTGTTCTCAGTATTGTTTTCTTTGTCGCTCTTTTCTTTTCCCCTCTTTGACTTTTCTGCTTTTACTTTCTGACTTTCCTTTCCCCTTGTCTAGAACTATTATGTTAAAGAGCTATGCATAATGGGGTTTCTCTGATTTCTCTTTACTTGTTTGGGGATTACCTGTCACAACTGTTACATGGCTGAACCACCCATGTATCTTGATGTTATTCCCTAACTCAGGAAGAAAAATGCTCGATCAAAAGGAAACCCAATGTATTTCCTCTCCCTATTTACGCCGAAAATAACAGAGTCCAAAAAATCCGTGAATGGAGACAAGTGAGAACAAACAGAACAAGTTGTCAGGGCAGATGGAATGCTGTACTTCGGTGGAGAAGCCTGTGTGCAAATCTTGGAAGATTATTTTAAGCAAGTCCAAAGATGACATTAGCTTTAATAATTTCTACTTAATTTGACATAATGATTCCACGCAAATATCATTTACATCACAACTAGCAGGCTGATTTACTGTGAGACTACCTGCACTTCAGAAGCTTTGATTTATAGTGTACATCTTTTTTTTTTATTATTATTATTGTTCATATCTTTCTGGCATCTGGCAATCGATGATTGAGATTTTGTTTTCACATATGTTGTGCAAGAGGAGTTCAGGATGTGTAGTTGTTTAGCATCAGGCGTATGTGCTTTAATTCTCACTTCCAGTAGTAAAACAGTCTGCCATAATTTTAAGAGAATAGACATCTGAGCCTCCTATGTGTTTTCTTGGTTGTTTCAGGGGGATATCCTTTGCAGTTTTCTATTTTCAGGTTTTTTTAATCCTTTTAATGGTTTTATTAACATCCCAAATGAGCATTTTATGGTTCTCTCAATGTTATCATTAGGTTCAAATTATAATAGTACACATTTACTCTAGGAAGTACATAGGCAATCTGATGACTGTAGCCCTTTCACTCCACAATTATGTCAATTTATAATTTAAATAAATAGGTCTAGATGATCAAAAGATATACATGCTCTTCCTTCAATTTGGAAACATATGACTCTAAAGCAACCTGTTCCATGATATGTCAATAGTTTGATGGTTTTTAGCATTGTATGTTCAACTTCCAAGTGTATTTGCACTTCCAGGTGACTGGCTTGCTGGTGTACTGATTTTGTTTGGACATGGAATTGCCTGATCTGTCTTCATATTTACCTGATTTGCCAGGACAGTAGCAATCCAGGGTTTGCATTTGATCGAGCTTATCTGTTATATACAGTTTATTAATTGAGTAACCTCAACCAGTAAATAAATGTGTACGAATGTGCATATTCATTATTAGGATCAGAAAACGTTTTGGCACTTTTTTTTTTTCTCCTAGCAGTAACAGGTCTGAGTGCATCATTTAAATAGGTTCTGTCACTTTCATTTAAGGGGAAATTAACTTTTCTTCCTCCTTCCATTGTTCTCTGAAGAGGATTATAACATGGTCGGTGAAATGCTAAGAAGGCTAAAGAAAAATTACGTTAACCTCAAAAGAAGGAATGTCTTACTTATTGCCTAACCTTGTGATTATTCTGCAAAAACAGATACTGGGAGGGGGGAACCTCTTCTTTCTGTCCAACTTCCACCTCCCTTTACTCTCGCTGTCACTCCTGGCAGTGTAACTAATGGTCATATCTGGATCCAGCCCTCCCCACCTCCGCTCCGCTGACATCATAAATTATCCAGATCTAAATGGACAACATTCATTAGCTGTGCACTTTACAGAAAGAGCCAGCTCAGGAGCTAAGCGCTCGCCCATTTTTATTAAAAGTTAAAAAGCTCCTTGCTGTCACGGAAAGGGGAGGTTGGAGGAGGTACAATGGAGGACAGTGCCGCAGAGCTAATAAATAAAAATAATAACTATTACCATTGGTTGAGTGACCCGGGGAGAAGAGCACTACCGAGCCATTTGTTGTTCCCTTTCACTTGTCAACAGCAGTGGCTTAAAAGCCTTTGCCATTGTTCGGGGTCTAATAGCACCTGTTGGGAAGATAGGAAGACAGCTGTCAAAAAAAAAAAAAAAGAAAAAAAAAAAGAAAAAAAAAAAAAAGAAGAAAAAAACAGGGTGGGGGAGGAGGGTGGAAACTGATGATTAGTTCAGTAACATGCACTTCGGTGCAGCTGCAGCAGGACATTTTGGGGCTTCCATTGGGAAGTGAGGCTTTTCCCCCCACAGCCGGTGGGGTATCCCGGCGCTCGCTGGGACAAGCGCTGGCGGAGCCCAGAGCACCCAGGGGTGCCGGGCGAGGGGACTGGAGCCATGCCTGCCCATTTCCGAGAGCAGTGAGAGTTAACCAAAAAAAACCCCAAACCCCAATCCAGGCCTCAACAGCGGAAGTTGCGGCTTTATGACGAGAGTGCTTGTTTCACTTTCTTTTTTTTTTTCTTTTTTTTTTTTTTTTTTTCTTTTTTTTTTTTTTTTTTAATTGCTTTCTTGTATTGGCAAATAAGGTTCCTCTTCCCTCTTTGTCAAGGTCAAGGTGGCATGTAAGGTAGGCCGAGAGGGAAGGAGCCCCGGGTACCAGCAAGTCCCTTTGCAGCTGATCATCCAGGGACCGGAGACATACACTTTTTGGTGATGGGAAATAATGGCTGTGGCAAAGGCTGAAAGCTAGGCTATTTAGAAAATTGTCTTCTCGGCTTCATCACATATAGTCCTTGCTTTTGTCATTTTGAGGAAAATTATGAGCACTTCAGGACTCATTTTTTTTCCATTTTTAAAAAAGTGGCTTTGAGATTTTCAGGTAAAATGCTATAGTAACTGTATGTGAAGGGCTACATTGTTGCAGTTGAAGTTGGGATTTGAGAAGTGGAGGGGTTGAGCTGCAGAAGGATTTCCTTGAAATTCTAGCCAAACACTGTAGTTCTCAATTTATGTTTTACGGTTATTTAGATTATATAGTTTTTGGCTCTCTTGGGGGTTTGTTTTAGGGTTTTTTTTGAGAAAGCATTTAATTACTTAAAAAGAGACAGGTCAGCACAAAAGATCTTTTCTGTCAAAGGATAAACTGGAATCTTCCTAGAACATCTTCAATGATGTGTCAATACCCATAAAAAGTTAGTGTATAGTCATCTCGTTGAATGCTTTTTTTAAGCCCTCTTGCTTATTAAGGATGGGCTGAAGATGTAAAAAAATTAGCAGACCAAAAACATTGCCCTCTGTTAATATTAACAAGATATTATGGTCCCTTAATTAGAAACTGGCTCTTTCGGTAGCGCTAATACAAAAATGTATTTCAGGGGAATATGTACTTCAGTGGAGTATCTCTGTCTAACTGAGACAGAAAAATAAAACTGAAGTGAAATTTAATGGTATTTAATTCCAGATGTCTCTGTTTTTATGTTGTTACTCTTGAAATAGTCTCTGGAAATATTAAAACATCTTTGTGGTTTCAGAATTTGAGTGAAGCTCAGGCTTGGTATAGTGCCTCCTTCTGTCAACTGACACAGGTTTTTTTGCTGGGTGGACCACTCCTGAGAAAATCAATTCCTTCTTTCATTTAGAGGGGCCTGGAATTAAAGAGGCATTAGAAGGTTGAAGAACATAGATTAAGACAAAACTCTCTTTTTTCATGCACAGGAGAATTTTTTTTTTTTATTTTACTATTGCCCTTCTTTTCATGAGGTTTCCTACTGGTGTAATTGTAACATCAATGACAAATGAAAAGGTTGCTCTTCAGGTGTTTGAAAGCGAGTGACTCTGTTTCATTTATTACTTTTGTATGTCAGAAAGGTGCAGGGAATGCTTTTAAAATTTAGCTTATTTTTTAAAGTTTGGTGAGGTTAAATAACTTGCTTCCTTCTTGTCTGTTAATTTAATTAGAGTCAAAGAAGATGGTGGTAGTGGGGATTTGGGATCATTCTAAAGATCGTGTATGCTGAAAAAGATGTTCCAGCAACAGTTGTGCCAGTGCAATGCCGCATTTGGCAGAATGCGTTCACGACCAGCTTTTGCGGCCAACTCACTGGCCTGGATCTCCAAAGGCAGTCGGGAGCCTAATTCCTTTCCAGAATGAGATTTATGCTCCTGAATGCCTTTGGGAATCCAAAGCACTGAGTCCCAACAAATTTCAGTGACAAAAGATATATTGTCCTGTGGATGGCATCCAGTGCCATTCACAGCGCCTCTGTGTGCCCTTCTCTGGGGGACACAGTTGCTCTGCTGCAGAACAGGAAAGGCAGAGATTGAATCCATTCTCCACTGTAAGGACCGGCCACATCCTACTGTATATTTGCAAGGACAAGGATTTAGATGGAGGGTAACTGAGCAGTGACTGCAAACTATGCTGTTGCAGTGTTTCCTCAGAATAATTAAGCTGTAGTGGTTTTGGGGGTATCCTGCAAGTAACGCAGCCCCATCCCTATGCAAATCTGACGCACCCAGCCAATGGCTCCAGGCTTGATGTGGAAGGCCGGATTCACGGAGGTGTGAGTGGAGCACGCCACTGTCCAGCTGCCCTGGCACACAAATAGGAATGCCACCCCCACCACAGTGGAACAGGTGGCAATTATCATATAGCAGCTTGCAACCCTAGATTATTGTTGTTTAGAGAGTGGTCGACATAGACTTAGTAGCCTTGATGGGGTCTGTTGTCACTAAGGCATGTAAGGCAATGAAGGATGCGCTCTACAAGGTAGCGTGCTGGCTGTAACAGAGATTGAGCTGGAATTCCCTGTTGTTCTGAGGTGAGAGTGGGGATGCAGGCTTGTTCCCTAACTCAACGCTGTGTTCGTGAAAGAGGTGGTTTTGTCGGGTGTGCAGGCCTCAGAGAGGCTTCATGGACATTTTATTGATGTAGACATTGTCGGTCCAGAAGAGTGTACGACAGACACATGTTTAGAAATACCTGAATTCTTCACGTTCTGAAGGCAGACTCTGTTCAGAAGCTGTGTACCAATAAAGGGGATGGAAGCTGAGAAAATCTTGACTGTTGCCTGTGTATCCCCAAAATGAACATCAGCTCTGCTGCTGGGAGATTGAAGGACTGGCAGAAGGTATTACATGACAGGCTTGATTTCTTTGCATTGTATGTGTCATATCTGGAGTGTGACACTGCTCCTGGAGTAGGTGATCATTTGTTGAAACAAGACAGCCTGAAAAGTACACAGCTAACGGTGCAACTGCCAGTGCATTCAGGTGATGGAAACTATTAAAATTTCAGACAATAGCCTGACTGTTCCTGAGGGTGTAGTTGAATGAGATGCTGGTTTTGGCCGCAAACCTAGCTTAAGAAGTCCCCGTGCCCTCCCCCTGTCCTGCTTAGCCATGTGTTCCTGCCTTGTGCTGTGGTTTGCTGGCTCCTTGCTTACATACTAAGGGATAATTAGTTCAACAACTGGTAGTATAGTGTATCTGAAAACTACTTGAACCTTTTCTTCCTAATAAATGTCCTTGTGTTTTTAGATAACTTTCTTGTAAGACTGGCGGTATGCATTGGTGAGCAGTTGTAAAAATAACTGCTTGTATATTTCTAGATAGAGTAAAATCATGTTTTTAGTGGCATTCATAGATTACTGATTTTGATTTTTAAATCTTGAATAATGTACTTACTGTGCTACGGAACTTTTTTTGGCTATGTGAATTATTGGGTTTTTTAGCACAAAAAGCCGTACTCTTGTGCCAAAGATCACAATAAAAATGTCTTATCATTCATACAGTGTATACTTCATTAATGCAGCATGATGGGTATGGCAAAAGAGAGCCAGCAACTTGAAAACAACTCTTGTATTATTAAGCATACGCAAAATTATGCAAGTATGTGCAGCAAGACTACTATGGTAACCTGATGTCATTGTGCACCACAGGTAAAACTATGGTCACCTGTGGACACAGAAGCTGATTTTGTCCTCTGTAATAAAATGCTGTGGGAGCTAGCATCTGGCTGGGGTGGGACTGGAGATTCCAAGAGCAGGAAGGCTGGTTATCCCTGCCAGAGAAGGGAGCTTTTTAGTAGGTTTGGAAGCCACCCATGGACATATGTAGCCCAGCTGTTTTCTGCACAGTGGTTGTGATGGAGTGGTGTAGTAAGAGTCATGCTATGATGTTCTGGCTAGAGCACCGTAGCTTCCTGATATCTCATCAAAACTTGAATACTTTGTTCAGCTCTGTGACACAGTTTATGCCCGAAGACCAAAAAAACATTTTGTGTATTAAAAAAAACCCAAACAAAGAACCCAACAGCATGCTAGTTTCTGCCCAGTCAGAGAAGCCCCAGGTAGTATTTCACTTAGCACCACATTTTTGCTTATCACACCTGAGCGACTCTTGTCCTACATTTGAACACTACATTTATAGAGGTGTTCCCTACTGTCTTCTCCAAAAGTCTAAAATGCTTTTAGACTGGTGAAAAATTGCCGTACTGCCTGGAAGGCAAGAGAAAAATGTATGTTGTGTGGTCTTTGATTTCCAAATTTAAATACTTTCTGTGTTGTGCCTGCTCATGATTCATAGTGTCTTGCCTAGCTGCAAGTAGTTCCCTAAAAGCATGATTCTGTTGATGGAGAACCATATGTGTATGCAGATGCTGTATGTCTATGTAACCTGCTGATACCAACCATTTCTTCATAATAGTTGCTTTATTTTCTTCGCTATGAAAGTTGTTTCTGATTTTGTATAGGTAAGACCTCCGAAATAAAAAACGGGTGCATAGAAAAAGAAATTTCTTGTGTCTGTATATGTGCTTCTCTGCTCTTTTAAAGGAAGAGTGGAAACCTGCCCTTCATCTTGTTTCCTGATTTAAACCGTAAAGGGTTAGTTGTGGTGCAGGAGCACAGAACAGAGTGCCAGGGGGGTGGCGTGTCGATAGGTGAGGCTTGAAGAAACGGTGAGTGGAACTGTGGCCAACAGGTGTAACGTATTTATGACCGTAGCAGAAGAAAAGGGTGAATAATGGATGGAGGGTAGTTGCCAGCTCTTTCATAATATAAAGGAAGGTGCTTGCCAGAAGTGGAAGGTATATCAGCCAATGCTAAAGTTTATTCATGATCATTTGTGCCGACCAAATACTCCTTCCTCTAGGAATGACATGTGTTGGCAGGCAATGTCTGGTGGTCTGGCTGGGTATCGAGCAACTCCTGGCTTCTCTCCACTCTGCTACACTTCATGTCATCATCCTTGCTGAGGCCAAACATCTTTCTTTTACTTTGTTATAAGGAGTCTTTCTATTTCATCCCAAGACAAGAGCTGTTCACAGTAGCTGCGGAGGAGGGAGCACTTTGGGCATCTTCTTGGGAGAGCACCCATGCTCAGACACTCAGACACCGTGCCAGTGGGAGGCTCCAGGAGTCATATTGTTCCTCTGACTTGTGGTGGAGTTACGTCAGCCTCCTTCCCTTTTATCGAAGTTGTCTCTTCTTTATAATGTCAGAGCTTTGCTCTCCCCATTCCTCTTCAAATATGGCTCTTCTGGAAGTGCTTCATGTGGAGAGACCCCATCCCGCACCTTGTTACAGCATGATGGAATTACATTCCTTTCTCTGGAAGCAGGCAGCTGCATGAGACTGAAGTTTGCTTTTAGTAAATAATCAGCAGGAGCAGAAAGAGGTAATAAGAAGAGATTTGGCAGTGAAGACCATTCTAAGCTTTTATAAGTGAATTTCCAGGACTGTGGCCCTGGAGCATGGATTGAAAAGAGCTACCGGAGAGGTTAGGCCTGAAGGGAACGCTGCGCTGTGGGACTGTGTTTTTGGACGGCTGCCGAGGCAGGTTCAGGTACACAGGCATCTGTGCTGCCACTGAATTGAGAGTAGGATTAAGTCACTCCCAAAGGGGAGTTACAGTGCCTGAAAAAAAAAAAAAAACCAACTTCTGGAAGTAAGACTATATTAAATAGAAGTCTACCAGACAGTGCTAAAAATGGTGCCTCTTACTATGGCTTTGTATCCTCGGCCGCTTGCTGGAAACAATCCGCTCCTTTCTCAGCGTGAAAACGTTAAGTCTTTTAAGTAAAGAAGTCAGTGAAGCTATATTTAAACATCAAATGCAGAAGTAGAGGGGCAGTGGCGTGCTTGTTAGCATACAAGAAGTTAGATTAAAAGGCGATTTTATGTTAATTTGCTTAGCTGCTTCGCTTTCCGGTACTGTCAGAGCGATTCAGCATATGTATACGTGTGCCCAACACGTATGGGTGTACACGTGCATCCGTATGCGCAAATCAGAGCAGATAACGTGGGACTATTACACCACCGAGCAAGTGGTTTGATTCCGTGCGCTGAAGGCCTGTGTGAGAATTACTGGCTGCTGGCATCGGACTCCAGGTCTCATTGTTGCGGATGAGGGAGTCAGCCTCCATGGTGCTTGGCACGGGAGGCATGGAGGGAGGGAGGGAGGGAGGGAGGGAGGGAAGGAGGGAGAGGGGGGGATTGCCATACGCAGTGATGCGAAGAAGCATATGCGAGCAACAGAGGCAAGGGTGAAACAAGAAAAACAAAACACGCTGTAAATATCTCTAGAAAGAGCTAATGACTGATAAATGTGCTGAATGGAGACAGCAGAAATCAATTTTGTGGATTAATTTGTATCTCTATTAATTCAGTCAGTCTCCTCTTCGCCAACATTTACTTAATGATTCCTGTTCTTTCCCTCGGTCTTTCTCTTTGGTGCCCTACCGGTAATCCTCTTCTATAACCACACTTAACGCTTTTTGTAGTGTTTCTGGAAGGAAACTTTCCCAAACATTAACGAATGTTTTCCCAAACATTCATAAACAACCCCTGAACAACCCTTCTGTAGATGTATTCATACTGTGCTGTGGATAGACTTGGAATTGTTTTACTGTGTGCCGTAGGACCTATGCTGCAAATAGATAATGGGGGGGGTCTTCTTAGCTCAAGTGGGGCTCAGAAAAAGAAGTGGGGCTAATCCTGGGTTCCTCTCAAAGATGGAATTAGGAGACGTTCTGAAGAGTCATGATACTCAGAACGGCAGAGCGCTCTGCAAAAAGCTTTATGGAAATGCTTATGTAGATTATCGTTCAGATATAGTTCAGATTTTGGATGTAGCAACATTGTCCCAGTGAATCCGAGAGGAGAGGAGTAGGGATTAGGCATAGAAATTGCTGTGTGCAGGCCACCTTTCCCAATTTCAAGCTGCACATTATATGTGCAAGCATTAAAAGTTTTACTGACTTTCTAGTAAATCCAGAGAACGAGCGCTTGGCAAACAAGATACAGTGTTTATTTCTTTTCTTAATTTGAGAGCATCATCTTCCCAATGAAGTCTAAAAAAGAACTGAACAAAAGATGACTTTGTTTCTGCATAATTGGTGAAAGCTCTACAGCTGTAACCTTTTAAACAGTTATTTTTAAGATGTGTAAATTTCAAATCTTTTTTTAATGGGGCACATAAATGACATAATAAATGTTTGTTTCCAAGATATGGTGCATAATGTGTTTCACAAGCAGTTACTGAAATGTGATAGGTTGAGTATATGAATAGCATATTTTATGTAAGTACAATATGTTAACACGGTATATAATAGAATTAAACTAGCTGTAATTTAATATAGCTCTTTAGCTCTGTAAAGCTATAGGGGTGGGGAAACTATTGTCTTTCAGAATTAAAGTTCTTTTTAAGTATTAGCAGAAGGACGATTATTTGCTGATTCTATATCAAAACTCTGTTGAAGTGCCTTATGTAAAAATTGCAGCTTGAGTCAAGAGAGGTTTGAAACTAAGTTAGTACGTCAATTAAATATGATTACATGGGTTTTTTTGGAGGAAAAAAAAACCCTATATAATATTATTTTAAATAGTTAACATACAGTATTTCAACAGGGGAAACGCTGATTAGATCACCACAATCTATTTTATGCCATCAGGAATGCTGAGGGGCTTATAATCGTGTTAAATTTTCATATTACTCATATTCACACATTAATGAACAGATGCATTGTTACTATTGGGATTTTGCCACTTGGCCTTTCACATCTCTAATCACGATTCCCCACTGCGATCTTTAACCGTTCTCGCCGAAATTCAGGCATTGATAACATGCCCGTCCCTCCCTCGCCTTCATTATCCTCCGCTCGTTTCGCCGCCGGAATCACCGGCGGAGTCAGGTTGCGGCGGGCGGGGGGG
>NW_009647222.1:6371607-6372438 GCF_000708025.1 Charadrius vociferus
GGGGGGGAGGGTGGGGGGAGCTTTGTGGCGGACTTGGCTGACAATAGGCTTAAAAGTAAAGCCGGGCTGCTTCTTTTTCGGTGCCCGGAGGGCTCTGGAGCTCCTTGTCAGCTCTACAATGGGTTTCTATCGCCGCATTCCTTGCTTTTGCTGCAAAGGTTTGTTAGCTTTTAATGACTGACAGCCCCTCCGCTGCAAATACCGCCTTTGCTCCGGCCCTGTTTACATAGAATTTTTTTTTGAAAAGCGCAGGGAGGGGGGAGGATATAGAAAAAAAAAAAAAAAAAAAAAAAAAAAAAAGTGAGCGGGTAGCGTTTACTTGACCTCTTCAGATATGTTTGGAAAAAAAAAATATTTCCTTCGTGGGTGCTTCCAGGGGGACGTACAAACTTCAGAAGTAGCTGTGGAAGCGCACAGAGAGCGGCGGCATCGCCGGATGCTCAGCCCCGGCCCGCAGAGATGATGTTCACTGCGCCGCGGCTTCTGCCATCTATTTCGTTAGGATTTAATTGCAGTTTTAGGGTTTCTGAGCGAAAACTTGCATTCAGGCAGCCCTGGGTGACTGGTTAGCGCAAGGAGGGACGGATGCGAAAGGAGGACGGATGGGAAAGCTCGGAAGGACGGGATTGTATGGGAGAACGGCGGAGTGTTGCAGCGTGTATAAAAATGTTAAGGGGGAAAAAAACCCAAAACATAAACAACCCCCCCAAAAAAACACCCAACAACCAACCAACCAATCTGTTCTGCTACAAATGGGATCCGGCTGCTTGGGGATGCAGCGTGGGGCTGCGTGTGGGCCCGGGTGTCCGTGTGTCAGTGCCCCCCTGCGAG
>NW_009647222.1:6372530-6409990 GCF_000708025.1 Charadrius vociferus
GGGGGGCGAGCAGCCCGGGCTCACCGAGAGCCGCCCCGCTTCCTCCCGGCTCTGGAGTTGGGGCTTCAAGAAAGGAGGCGGAATTAGCCAAACGAGATAATGAAGGTTGCTCGTAATGGTTTTTACTGTGGGGAAAATTAACCAGTTGCTAATAATTGTATGGTCTCTAGGCCAGACGGTCCCTTTGATAAGTTAACATGTACTCCCTTTATGCTCCTGGTAGGGGGTAAACAAATGCCTGAACAAATACAAATACACATAAACACAAATGTGGAGAATAGCAGTATATGTCTTAGATCCAGATAATAAGTGTGGGTATTGTTATTTAGATGGCGCATACTGGGACACTTATCTTTTAGTACACTCCATTTTCTAACTGAATGCAGTGCTAATCGTGGGATTGAAAGCTATTGTAATTGTGTACCCATCTAAATGCTGACAAGAATATACAATTACATTGTTTGGAATTGAGTTTAATGTTCTCTGAATTTTATTAGTATTTATATTTACTTATGCATTAAAATTCTACACAAAAAGAGGTCAGAATACAAGAGTTACAGACATAAATATCAGACCCATCCACACCCTCGCTGCATTTTTCCTGAAAATACCGAACAAACATATTTTATTTTATTTTATTTTAAAGGAAGTGATAGAATCTGAAATGAGCAAATAATGGGTTTCCATTCTAAGCAATGCCTTTTCTCCCTCTGGATTTTGCAATCTTTTAAAGCTTTTTTTCATACCCAACTTTTTATTATTATTTATAATGTGTGTGTTACTGGAAAATCTTTCCACAGTATGCTTACCACCACACGATGTTTAAACACACATTATAAAGTGGATGTAATTGTAAACACTCAGAGGGATATAATTACATGTAGCAGATTTAGGAACTAATTCTTTGCTTCTCTCTCTCTCTCTTTTTTTCTCTCTCTCTCTTTACTCTGCATTTTATCAACATAATTATTTTTTGACTGCAGACTAACACCCAGAAATTGACAGGCATCCATTATAGGCAGCAACTTGTTCACCAAATTGAAAAACAATGAGCTGCAGGTTTATATGTGCCCATTGTCATACAGAATTACCGGGGCTTTGTTCCACAGGAGGAAAAGGCTAATGGTTTTGAAACAGCAGGTGACAAAGCACACTTTTTCCCCCGCTTTTTTTTGGTCCTTTTTTTTTTTTTTTTCTTTCCTCCCCCCTTATCAGTTTTTTGTTGAAGTCATTACGAACTGGGGCCCAGAAAGGGTTTGCCTTATTTTTAGCAGATAGACTTTTAATGAGTTCTATTGTGGAGACAGTCATGTTGATTTGCTTACATTTTTTTTCCCCCCCTTCACTCAGAAACTCCCAGTATTGAAAAGCTACTATCAAAGGACTGGAAAGACAAGCTTCTTGCCATGGGATCAGGGAACTTTGGAGAAATAAAAGGTAACACTGTTTCTGTGCTAAAGCAAATTCTGGCTTTATGGAACTTTGCTTGTTTGCTCCTCTCCCCCTCCCCTTGAAACATCATAATTTGGGGCTTAAATGAAATGTATGCTCTCCATCTGTGATAAGAGAAATAAATGAAATGGCATATTACCCTTACGTAAAGCTTTTGTTGCATGTATCGTTCTGTGTTGTAAGAGGACACATCCTATTGCCGGATTGGAAAAAAAAGCCAATTCACATATCAAACGCAGGCTTATGCGGTATGAGAGTATAGCAGAGCTCAGCTTCTGAAGTCTGAGGGTGATCAGAAGTCCTTGCTAATTTTGGGGCAGATTTTGATGATGTAAATTTTTTTGACTTTTCTGCATGTAGGGAACAAAAAAAAGAGCAAAGTTTGTGTAATGATACCTCTAGGTACCGAAATTAGCCAGTGCAGATTTTAAAAGACAGCGTACAACATCTGTGCACTAAAGCATGTTCTTTTAAAGCCGTACTCCAGAAGGAAAATGACAAAATTTGACCACTCTCCAGCAGCAGTAGCTCTTGCTTTGCCAAGATATTTCCCCATTTTATATATGTGAGGTCATTTTAGGGAACCTGTAGTTGTTTGTTTTCATGTAATGTAATATTTTTATAATTCTTCCTCAGTGATTGCGATGAGGAGCTGACTCAAAATACAAGTGTGTCAAAAATTCTGGTTTCCAGAGCAGCCATTATCTCTCTGAAAAGAAACAGTGACTCCGATTCTTCTCCCATTTGTATCAGTGTACATCTGGAGTAGCGAAATCAAAGCCAGTGTTGTTTTGGAAATGTCAAAGTAGAGTGAGCTTAAAATTAAACCCTTCTTTTATGTTTACAAACTAGATTTCATTCCTCCCCACGATTTGTTGTTTGCTTCCTAATGTCCCTGATGCCGAGATCCTCGTTCAGGCAGGCTCGCAAACCTCATGCCTGACAGGTTTAAGGACCTTCTGCACAAGAGGTGGGCAGTGTTCGGCAAAGAATACAACATGACGTGCTCTGAGAGGTTAATGTATTGGTACATGTACAAAGATAGTGTTATTTTAATTAGACGTGCCTTCCAGCTTGTCACCAATAAGCCACTGGCATGAGTTAGCACTAGTCCACTGACTTACACAAGTAGGAAAGAATGCCACTTGCTTCCTCTAGCTTCTCCCTAAGAGGCTGTAATTCAAAAAAATATATTCAGTACATATGTAGAATAACTTTAAAACAGAATATAGCACTTTGGCCCCAAATAGGCTGAGATATTACTATTATTATTATTATAACAGAGGGCCAAACCTTGGATTCTTTATTCCCACTGAGCACGTTTTCTCCCTGTGCGTAAAGCAACAGGTCATAAAGAGGTAGGGTAGCCACTGGGCTTATCTGCGAGTTCTGGTTTTTGAAAGCATATTGTTTTAAAATAACATCATCGTCTGCCATGAACTGATGAATCTTTAAGATGTTTCAGGCCCAGAGTACACAGGCGGCTTTCATATCCACTTTTGGGTGTGTTTTTCAGCAGTTCTTGCATGTTGTCTGGAGCCCCTTTAACTCTTGATGTGCTGGAGCCTTTAGAAGGGCTCCCAGCGATTCTCCTCCGCCTTTGGACTCGGCGAAGCTGCTCTGAAAAGTGCTGCGTGCTGAGGAGGCGGTCTGTTCCCAGTCCTTGTGATCTTGTTCTGTTTGAGGGCAATCTTTTTTTCTCCCTTCCTCTCTTCCCCTTTCACAAGCTAAACTTGAAAGCGGCAGCAGCAGCTATATGCTAGCACGAAAGAAATTCAACAGTCCTTTCAGTCTTGCCCGGGGGGGAGGATGGGGAGCAACAGCACAGCCTCAAAGAAGAGTTTTTCTTTGCTTTAATTTTTGTTTTTTAGCTTCATATTTTGAACACAAGTCGAGTTATTGTTCTGTAGCTCTGTTCAAAAGCCTCACTTCTGAAGCTTTTTAGTGCAACTGTGGTTCTATGGTTGGGGGCATGGTTATTAGGTGTTTGGATCAGGTTTGGCAGTAAGCTGTGAAAACAGGCACTGGTTTATTTTTCCTCCTGACTGCCGTGACAGTTGCAATTATTGTCCATTGTTCCTAGGTGGCTAGAAAGGAGGGAGGATACAATAGAGCATTGCCCTCTGGGGGTAAATGAATTTGACTTACAGGTTCTTGGGGGGTCAGGCAGGCTGATTATTTAGTGCCCAGGAATGCGGTTTTCATGGCACCGCCAGCCATGAGCCGCCAACAAACAATGGCTCAGCTGTATTGCAGCTGTATTTAGTGAGGCAACATGAAAGGTGTGCGAGTTGAGCTGTTTTAGACTCACGTATGCGTGTACAAACACACATATATTTTGCTAGGAAATGTTTTTGTCCTCCTATAGGAACGTAGAGTTATTAAGTTTTCCAGTTGTGATTTTTTAATTAACTTCGCTCTCTATTTGCCTTGGCAGCTGCATTTTTTTTCCCCCCCTCGTTTCTCTATTAGCGATATTTGGAAAGCCCGCACGAGTAGTGTCTTATTATTAATACACCCTGGAATGTGGACAGCACTAGAAGCTGTACTGCCCAACTGTCTTCTGCGCTGAATAGTTTTTTCCACTTAACTGTTCAAAATTTCATTGTGTTTTTCATTAGATCTGGGGGAGTTTTAGTACGTCATGTGCTAAAGTCTCAGCGCTAGGCTACATATTGTTAATGCCCAAGTCTGTGTTATTACCATTGAGTTTTATTCTCTGGGAGAGATTGAGAGAGAGATGAGGCGGAAGGCTTTATTTTCTATTGCTGTTTTTTCTTTTAAGTTAGAAAGCAGTAATATTTTATCAAAGATAGGGGAGGTGGTGAATGGCTGGAAGTCACCAGACTCCCGCGTTTTGTATTCAGTTGTTCCTCTTACTTGCTTTGTTACTTTCGGCAGCTACTTTAAGCCGCCCTTTCTTCATCTGCATGCCTGCAAAATGGGAGAGCCACCACTTAGTGTTTGCAGAGGTCTAGCTGCAAACTTCAAGATCACAGTTAGAAGGATCTATATAAGTCCGGTTACTAATGGGAAAGGGAATGTAGTATTTCACTCCAGGGCTTGACTAAAAGGTACTGCAAGGGAATACTCTTATGCTTAAAATGGGGCGAAATCTAGAACCTTTCGTATCTGTAGAAACTTTAACTCAAATGCCTCTGTTTGTTTAGAGAAGCAGTCTGGGGCTAAATAAAGAAAACAAGCTTGGCACTGGAGATTTCTGAAGAAATTGTATTTTGAAATCCCTGCAATTTTTACTCTGTTCAAAACAAGTCAGTCTATAGTAAAACCCCCAAAACATGCCGTTAAATTGAAATATTTTAAAATAAAGCTGTAAACCTGTATATTGGATTGGTGAAAGCCTGTTCAAACTTAGTTATATCCATCATATTCAAGAACAGGGCTCAAAAGGCCCCCGGATTATGCACGGATAATGCAGTTTATTGGATTCGGTGGAGCAGAGAGAACTTCAGGTCTCAAACCGATCATCTACAGGAAGGAAAATTATACCCCCTTTCTGCTTTCAGTGTAGCCACCTGATACGGTGCATTGCAGGGTGAAAGTGGTTGCTTTCCTCCAAAGCAACGTTACCGACTGCAGCAGATGCAGCACGTAGGGTGGACCGATGGTAGGAAAAGGTATAGGAAGTCTGTTTCCGTGCTCTTCAGCGTCAGTGGCCATCCCCATACTTAGAAAACAAACATGACTTCTATTTGACTGGTGTTGCTCCTTGTCTGAGCAGACTTCAGGGAAAGGTGTTGGTCCCCCAGGTGGGGAGGTGCATCAGGAGGTGCACAGCTTTGCCATGCTGATGTGAGTGAGGCAGTTTTAACCATGACGAGAACTCTTTTAAAAACTTCCCGGGTGTACACAAAGCCTTTCTGCTAATCTTGTCCATCTCTGGCTTATCGAGAGTTGTCAACTAATAATAATACGTATTTTATATGTTCCCCACTTAGCTAGTTTTGAATAGGTGTGTAGAACAAAAGGCTAAACTGACTTCTGTTTCTAATCTTTCTGAGTTGGTTTTCTGTTGAAGTGAAGGCATTGTTAACAGTGATTGCGCCTGAATCTCTCAAGAAAGACCGGGCAAGCCTGAACCTGATGGTTTTTTGTTGTTTGAAAACCCTTCTCTATTGTACAGCTTAGTTCCCAAACAACCCAGGTGAAGTGTTTTCTGTTCTGCACTCACTGTGAAAGGGATCATCGTTAGGGTAAATTCAGCTCTTCGTTGTAGCCACTTAAATCTAGGTGGCTCCAAAGACTGTAACCACAGATTTATGAGCGTAATTGAAAGCAAGATTAGCCTACCAATCCTAATCTTTAATGCATGATAACACAGACATTTGTTTTGTGCGAGAAACAGGGTTCCAAGTCCCGTGAAGTATCAGTGCAGGTCTTACATCGAGCTGTGTTTGACGTGTGATAGAGCTGTGTTTGCTGAAGACTCTAATCTTGCTTCTATGTTCGGAAGATGGGGCATGAGAGAGTATGCGGTGAACGGTCTTACGACTGCCAATAATGGATAAAGAGAAATAATCCATTCGGTGATACTATAGCTCATCAGAGCCCATGAATTAAAGACATATGTTATGTAGATTCAATGTATGGATTAAAACGGATAATCTGGTAGGTGACACACAGAATCTTGAGATAAGTGGGCTATGCAGATTCGGTATATGGATTGTGACGGATAATTCCATTTAAGTAATGCTGGACAAGTTGAAGACAAGTAAGCTTCGGGTAGTGCTCAGGTTATGTGCAGTAATCCAGTGAGTGACACTTTGGATCGCGTAATCTGTAAACTGAAGACAAGGAAGCTGGGGATTCTGCATTTAGATGTGGCCAGGAGGAAGGAGGGGGAAGGGGTAAGAGATTATTCGTGGGGAGTACGCGGGGTTTAAACCTTTGACTAATAAAGCACAGATCCCTAGGAGATGTGTGAAAGCTGCACACTTTCTTAGGAGCTGTGTGACTTTTACATTTGCAAATCAATGGTTGAAAAATGTTTGCAAACTTGTGTCAGATGTGGACGTTTTGCATTATTTTTTGTGGATAGTATTGTATTTGGAGTGGGGAGAGAAGGAGGGTGAGAGAGTCATAAGTGAAGGAGGTAAGATATGTCTGGTTGTCGGTTTTTAACTGTGATAAATTCAATATTATTGCAACCTACTTAGTATCTTCTCTGTGTTTATTTTTTTGGGGGTGTTTAATAGTAGCAAATGGCTGAGAATGAGCTTTAGTCCTTTGTTAATGTTTCGAAAGTGCTGGGGGGGTGGGGGGTGGGGGAGCTGCCCAGTGGCACACAGGGGAACCTAAGTTTTGAGAGGAAATTTGGCAGCTGCTGAAATAGTGGAGGTTGATCACAATGCAACATGATACTCTCAGGCTGCAGAGAAGTAGACAGTGCCAACTGAGCCACACCAACGCAGAACTTCTTTCAGGCCAAATGAAACCCTGAAATGGAGATTGTGACTGAATGGAGCAGCTCCTATTTGACCCTAGAGCGGGAGGTTAGTTGAGGGTAGTATCTGCGGAAGGAAGGTTGGAGGAATCTTTTTTTAAAGCATCTCTGAACTGAAAAAAAAACGTGAATTTGTGACAATGCAGCAAATTCAGGCTGTTCCGGATTTTTTTTTTTTTTTTTATGTAAAGGTACTTAATTTGATCAGAAAAAATCAGGTTCTCTTTAAATCAAATACAACTTTCATTTTTAAGAAGTGATTATTAATAGAGAAAACAGAATAAAATTGAACTAATTAAAGTAGCAAATGCCAATGGCTTTATTTTGTTTGAACATATGGAGGCCAAACCACTGTATTTAAAAATCGTCCAGAGGGCTGGATGAAAAAAGGGACCTAAACCAGTTCTTCTCTGTACTAAAATTACCTGAAAGATGTGCTGATAGAGATTGAATGTTACTGAGCTACAATTACCAGTTTGTCAAAACAAAGCAAATACACACACACATACATATTTTCTACTGTTTTTCCTGCTGCTGCGTAAAATTCCACCAGCAAATGCTATTTCTCTAGCCTAGTTCTAGCTTGTCTAGACAGTAAAACAATGAATAACCTCTGAGAAATAGTCTCAATACAAATGTTGTCTATTCCTTTTGTAACCTTGACAATAAGTTACTAACCTGGTTGAATACCAAGCTTTGTTTGCAGTCTACTGTACCAAAACTTTTTTCTGACAGCAAATAAAGAATACTCACTGACAACTTCTTTCCAGCGTTGCGAAATAGTAACGTGTCGGTCTGCTATAGAGCAGACGGCTTAGTTCTTGTCCCCACAGAATATTAATTCTTGAGGGTAGTAATGGCAAAAGATGGTAATTGTTCATCATTTGTTTTTATTCGTTCTGCAAAGTCTTCCACTGAAACCTAAAAGATTAAGACTGTCCCTATGCCGAAATAAATAGCTTCCTTCTAGCCTGCTGTTCTAAAAAGGACTTTTGTTTGTCAAACAGAGAAGATTCATTACACAAATCTGTAGGTACAGACAAATCAGTTTGAAATCTGGGCTTTTTCTTTTTCTGGTGGCTGTGGCTTGCTGAGTAAAAAGCAGTCAGAAAGTTTTCTTTTATTATGCTGACTTCCCATATCAATCAGATGAAGTCATTTAATTTAGCACGGTAGGTAGTTTTAAGTGATGGCAGTCATTGTGTAGTAAAGTTGGCTTAAATACTTAATGAAAAATGCCAGTTTTTAGATGTTTATGTCCTGGCAGCTTCGAGATTTACTGGCCTGAAAAGCTCTGAGCGAGTCCGTAATAAAACACTCTGGAGTATTGATTAGGGGAGCATCAAGGGAGTTTGCACACGTGCACAAGCACCTACCCACATCCACCCACAAACACATACCAGCAAGTACATAATTTAAAGTATATACTCATTGCTTGGTCATAAACACTTGGCATTTCTGTTCAAAGACAGAGGAAAGAAGAGTTTAAATTCTGAACTTACCTCAGCCAGTTAGATCTGTTTATCAGACTACGTTTCCCGAAGGCACGTAACATCAGCTCCCCATTGCCTCACATATACAACTTCGGGTGACGTCAGCAGCGCGGCCGTCTGTGCAGCGAGGGGAGAATACTCCTCTTGAAAATTATTACCAGGTTTTAAATAGATTTTTTTAGGGGAAGCGTGACAAAGATTAGTTTGCTTACAAGTAGAAGACGACTAGGTGGGCTCTCTATTTTACTTTCCAGATTTCCTTACTGAGCAGAGTAATACTGGGTTTGGATTTCTAACGTGGCAGAGCAAAGTTAAAAATGGGCTGGGGAGCGGGGAGAGAAAAATAGTTGACAATGAGAACGAAACTTTCAAGAAAAGATACCGGAATAAAACCCTCAAGAAAAGATCCTCATTTTATGCACTGCTGATACTTTCTTTATTCTTTGGATATAATAATGTTTTTCTAGTAGAAGTTTAATTTTCCTGAGGACAGCTTAGTTAATAGGCTAGTCAGTTTGAAAACCCTCCTTTTTGGCTCTTTATCATTTTTATATTGAAACTGTTATTTCCCTAGCTTAAAAATGGCACTGAAAAAACACATCACAGAGAAATGCTTGGAGGTGACTCAGTTTTTAGCTGGTGTATGGGTTGTAGTTACGTCCTCATCGCACTGTTGTTACCTCAGAGCAGAGTTACACAGAAACTGTGTTGTGGCGTGGTTCGGACGCTTGGTTAGTTGGATGGCATCAGTAATTGCTTCATTCTGAGGGTCATATCAAACCAGGTCAAGCAAAGATTTAATTATTTGTATAACCTGTATCCCTGTTAAAGTCAGTGGGGAAATTCTTCGTCTTACTGATAAGAGTTGTGCTGGTGACTTTAGCAAGGCCAGCAATGAAAGGGCTTACTGCGCGTAAAGTTAAGAATGACTTTAGGAAAGTTTCTAAAAACGTCACGCCCCAGTTTTCTCATATATAAAAGTATTGCATACCACTACCTTTCTACCTGCTCACAGTCTTTAAGAAGATCAATTAGCTAATGCTTTGAAATTAAAAAATGCTCTATACGGCACGCTCTAATTATTATTACACATCTTCACATTCTTTGAATACAGAGTACTTCAAAATATTCTTATTTCCATTTATTTTCTTTTTCCCCCTACAAAGCTTTGTAGATACAGGAGGATTTTTCTTTTCTTTTGTAACCATAGATAATGATATGAACGTAATACAATATTATTGTGTCTTCCAGGCTTTGTACTCGCACATTGTTTTCTTTGATTTTTCTTTGAAAGACAGATGCTGACAGTTCAAAAGCTACTTACGTAATTACTTTGATAGTAAACTGACTCCGGGGATAAATTTCACTGTCTGTATGGGTGTGCGTGAGCGTGCACGTGAGGGCCCCTGATTGATAACATTCCTAGCAGTTTAATTGAGACACGTCGGAGGGGGTGAGGAGATCCTTGCCATGTCTCTGCCCCTTGCAGAATTCGCTTGGTGCTGCGTGGCTGCGAGCAGATCCCTAGGCTGGCTGCAAGCAAACGTTCTCATCGCTTGAGCATTCACAGCAAAAGCTTAAAATGCCTGTTAAAGAAAATATTGGCTTTCCTAATTTCTCATTTACATTCTCATTCTGTCTAATAAATTATAATAAAGTATTTACTGTTTTGATCGCAAAAGCAGTTTCTCTGCCTTTTTTTTTGCTTTGGTTCTGTTTTGGGTGGATATGCCAAGGTTTCTCCTGTTCGTTTTCTCACTTTAAGTGTGTCATTTGGTCATATTGGTGTCTTCATTCTAATGTTTATTAAATGTTACTGTCACTGCCAGTCTGAGACTGTGAATCAGAACTAAGAATGTGTAATAGTTTATTTCACATTTGAGTAAATTTCTTTTACTACTTAAACACTATTATGGATAGTGTTGATCTGAGATGAAGTTTAGGTTTGGCGATACAGAATGCCACTAATTTGAGTCTTCTTTTATTGCCATCTGCTGTGAGTGTTGCATCCACAACATGGGTTTTTTTTTCTTTCTGAATCTCTTTTTGTGATGATAGAGAATAAGCTGACGCATCTGGAAAGCATCTTTCTTGGGCCATTCACTGTATCAAGCCATAGTGTATACTTGGATGCTCTGTTGCCTGAATTGTTTTGATAAGTTGTGAAAAATCCACATTTTGCTGTTGCAGTGATAGAGTACAGAGAGAACAGTATGAGCACCTACAGCAATCTCCTGAAAGGCAGGTGGTCTGGCGGTTAAAAGCTTTGTTAAACATAAAATGTGCAATATCTATTTGTTGTGGATCTGACGGTAATTAAGAGTAATTTTTGAGGCAGTCATTGATGTAAGCCACTATCCTTTTACTCCTCACTCAATACCTGTGTGCAGTGGGTCTAGCTTGCTGTCAAGTTGTACACTGCAATAATGGGCTCTTGTTTTTTCTCCCAGCCAAGCTGCATGGCTGGAGTGAAAGCCCTGCAACCATACGGATACTGTGCGTAGAGCACAGCCCAGCTCCAGAACCATTCCCAGCTCCGTTCTTCGTGGAGCATCTCTAAGTGAGTTCAATAATGAAGGTAGCTGCTGAGGCTGGCGGCTTATCCTCGCTGAGGTTTGCACCGCCTCCCAAGTTCTAGCAGTGTTAGGAGCCACAGGGATACTTCATTAATTCCAAAGTAGCATGACTTAAGCAACTGTCTTTATGCGGTTGGTGTTGCAGTTACTTAAAATACTGACATGTTTTGCCCTCTAAGCTACAGAATTCTTAAAACGGAAATCCCGTAGCTGCCAAGATGCTTCACACGACGATAAAGGTTTAGATATCATGCGGGTTAACAGAGAAAAACCAGTGGTGATAGGCCAGAAGTCCACCATCCTTGCCTACACACAATCTACATCATCTAGAAAGGGATGCAAGAATGGCAACTGGTGCTCTGACTCTGCAGTGCATTTTAGTATGCCGGAAAAAATTCCTGTCGCTGAATGTACTTCTGTAGTGACCAAGCTGTTGCCCTCAGCTAGCTGTTACATAAATAATGTCGAGTATTGTTTGGCCTTTGTTTGTTATGCAAACTAAGTAATTTATGACTGGCAACTGTCAAATGGCAGTTTTGTTGGCCATTTCCACAAAAGAAATTATGGAAAAGGTGTGCTAGGTAATCAGGGTAACAGAAAATACCAAACTTAAACTAAATGCAAACACTTTACGTTATGGTCAAGACAGTCTGATTCAAGTACTTTTATTTTTTTGTTTAATTTTCACACATTTATAAGCCACCAGTTGTTTGCAAGAAACCTCAAAACTACCTGTGATTCATCATCAGTTGGGCTCATACGGATATGTGGGTAAGACAAGGGGAAATCTACCCCAAAACTCGCTATCTCCCAGTAGACCCACACATCCGATCTCTTTTGCCTCTGCTTTTGCGCAGGTCACTTGAGAGTACGTATGGCTATCTGAGTACTTATTTTGCAAGGAAGAATACCTTAAAGAATTGACATTATAATTAGGTATTACTGAAGTTATTGGAAGGACGGGCTAATCACATGAAAATAGAGTGCCTACTAAGCCATGTTTTCCAGAAAGTATTCTTCAACAAAGGATTTTTTTTTAAAGTTGACAGTGATAAATTCTCCTATTTGGTTTATTAGCAAACTGAAATTGCTGAAGAAATGTAATGCAAGAGGGCTGCCTTTTGTCAGGCGGCTTCTACTCCAGTTTATAAGCCAAAGGGATTATGCATAGTGCTTACTAAGCTAGTACATAAAGCACCCCCTTTGGGCATCTCAAAGTTTCTTTAAAAACTAAGTAATAGTGAAGAGATTGACTTTGGTGGATTTGTCCCCAGCTGCTCAGCCGCATGGTGTGCCTGCAACTCCGACGTCTGCAGTGGCACTTCGTTGCCCTGACCGCTTGCTCTTAGTTCATCCAGACTTTCCTCTCGGTCCTGCGATTCCAATAAAGCTGTTGTTTTCCCGAGGAAGAAGTTTTTTGCTCCTGTCTGGGTAAATCAGATTAAAGAAGAAACAGCAGTAGGTGGATGGCCCGTGGCTGGTTGGGCGGTTGTTTGGTGTGGCGGCCAGGGCGGTGGCACCGGGAGCCTTCTGCGCGCTCTCGGGAAGCGCAGCCTGAGCTCGGCAGCGCAGGGCTGGATATCAACGTTTCTATTTCTGCCGTTCTTGGTTACTAACTCTGTGACCCCTCTGTCTCTCAGTTTACACATATGGAAACATTTTTCCACCTTTCAAAGGTGTGGTGGGGATTAATTTCACTTTACAAAGTGCTTTTTGATTCCCAACTGAAAGCTACTGTAGGAGCTCGAAATACACTGATGAACCAGTACTGGCTGAAGATCTTTGATGTGTTTTAGTGTATTTGTCCAACAGTTTATTTGACAGTGATTTCTTTTTACTTACCCTAACTTTTAGGACTAAGCCAATCCTGTGTATTCCTTCTCTCTCTAGGTCTTTCTCCTTCCCTCTCTTGCGCACGCCCACCCCTCAGTGAAGGTTTGGAATAAAGTATCTGCTGAATAAATAAAAAAAATACTCAGTTTTCAGATGTTTCAGTGTGCCCAGCGTGTTATACTTCCAGTATCAGGATACTGATAGTCTTCATTAGATGTGCATTACAGTAAACCAACATGCTAGCCGTAGACAGGACAAAGAAGGAGCTGCCTTCTAGAATAATTCTTTTATGCCACTTGGAAACACTGCACCCTTTTTCCTGGGGAAAAACAAATGAAGGATGGAGGAGTGGCCATAGATGTTTCTGATGAATTGTATGGCCAGGTGGCAAATGCATTACTTGTAGCAGTTTTCTGTCTCCAATGTTTGAAATCAGAAACGTAAGTTAAAAGTGTCTTCTTCAGCAGTGTTAGCATTTTAGCACTGGCTTCCATTCTTTCTCCCCGCTTTTAACGGAGCAGGTTTAAAGTCCTATGGTTTCTGTTTCAGGGTGTTTCTCGTGTTTCCAGCTTGTACCGTGGGTTTTTTGGAAACTGTCTGAGAGTCTTCTGCTGTAGCTCGTTGTTATATGATGAGAATATTTTCACATAAATCTCTAGCATCTTAATAAAAAGTTAATCAAGTTACATTTCCTTTATATGAAAATGTTGGTTCTTAGCGTTTTCCTGCTTGTACGTGGCTGTCTACAAATGCCTGTAAGGGCTTGGACTTGGCTGACATAGCAAATGGGATGCTGCTTGGGAGCACAAGGTTGAAATTAAGTGAATGTAAATTAAACTATCAAGCAGACAGCCCTAACAGTGACACCTCTAAGGCTGTGGTACAGTCTTCCAAAGAAAGCAGTAGATGATTCACCATTTCAGACATTTCAATCCAATCTAGAAAGCTGTAGTAAATATATTGTGGGGAACATTCCTGCACTGGCAGGGGGGTAGACTAAATGAGCTATTACCAGTAGCTCTTTTCCATGTCTGACTGATAGTTGGCTAGGAACACGTTTAGCATAATCGCCAATTTTTCTACTTTTTTTTTTCACTTGGAGAGCACTGGTGACATTGGCAGAAGAACGCTTCCTGTGTTCGAGAAAGGTTTGTGTGGCAGGGTTGTCCCAAAAGCAGGCTATTTTCAGAGGAGGCACAGGCACTGATAGCCTTAATCCTTTCCTAAAGCTTTTTTCAGAAAGGTTTTCATAGGATCTGACTCATGTGAGAGGGTGTGGTGGTATCTGAGATATCTGTGGATTAGCTGCTACACATATTTTCTGGTCTTTTAAATTCAAATGATACTGGGTACACTAATAGGGCCGCTTTTTGTTTTAGTGTATGATTCATAGCTTTTGATTTTTCCTGGAATTTTTTTTCTTCCCTTCCCTTGTAACCACTGTCCTTCTGGGTAGAAGGAGAATTTTTACAGAATGATTATGAGAGCAAGGTAGTCAGTTCCTCTGTCTGTGTCTGCTGAACTCTCCCATAAAAAACATCCAATAACAGTACAAATGAGAGAGATGGTGAGTTGTGTTTAAATCGGTTTTTCTGATATGTTTATGCAAGACTTCTTCCTTTAAAAATACTCATCAGTGGCAGCAACAGCGATAGTAGTTATTGACAATTTAAATACTATATAATTTCAACCTAATCAGGGCAGCTGTAGGTGATATAACAGGTAGCGAGCATCCTGACAGCCGTTGTGTGCTGTGCTGGTAAGAGCGAGAAGGTTGGGCGTGGGGAGCCAGAGAGGTATCCAGCACCCAGGAGACTTCTCTGCTTCCCCTTGATTGTATAGGGATGTTAATACACACCTTGCAGTTTCTGTAACTGTCAAAGCATTGATGTGTCTTTGTCATAAGTTTCTGACAAAAATGTAATTGTCTTTCAAGACTGGAAGTGTTGATTTTGATCCTCGTGAAACGTAAGCAATGTTTAAAATTTGAAACTCTTTCAGAACAGGCAGTATTTTTTCCCCTATTAGTCTGATAAAAAGGCAAGGAAAATAGATGAAAGGGCGAGAAAACATTGAAGGAGGGCACCAGATCAAAGCCCGTGTACAGAATTATCCTCCATGGCTCATTTTCCTGTAGAGGGACAGGTCTTAATGTGCGGTATATTGCAATATGCTGCTGCTCTTTGGTTTTACTAAAACTTTGCTTACAATGAAGCTGCAAAATAAAAACTTGGCTAGCTCTAAATTTCCTCTCTTCTCTGTACCTTTTTTTTTTTTCACCATATGATGCCCAGGGACTCCAGAAAGCCTCGCTGAGAAAGAAAGGCAGCTCATGGGTATGATCAATCAGCTGACCAGTTTGCGAGAACAGCTGCTAGCAGCTCACGATGAACAGAAGAAACTGGCTGCATCACAGATCGAGAAACAACGCCAACAAATGGAGCTGGCTAAGCAGCAACAAGAACAGGTGAGTGATTATTGTAGTGGCTTTCAGCTTAAATGATTTTCCAGGAGGACTTTCCAGGAGTTTGTCTTTCAGGGTTGATACTTCTCAAGTTTGCTCTCCACCCAGAATTTTTTTCCATTTGTGTTCTTAGGTGAAGAAGTTCGAACCAAAACATATTGGAAGAATGCTTTAATTTGCAATATATAAAATAATGCTTTTTGTCTTTTAAAGATACACCTTCCGGCTTGGATGTATTATCTTCCAATAGTGTTTTTTCTAAAAATAAGTGTAAGTAAGCATACAAATTCAGCCCTCCTGAATAATCTTCCAATGCTGCTTGAATTGAGCGATGCTGAGTAGGTATAAAAGGAACCAAATGTGGCATTTGGATTGTAATGTGACCAATGAAAGGGTTGGTTTTGCCAACTGTGTAAAAAAGTGGGGGAGAAGAATATAAAGTCAGTCAACAAGTGTGACTTTTTTTCTTCTACTCTTGAGGGGCTTGATTTTCAGCTCTTGCAAACATGCCCTCCACTGAAAACGTAAACATGTTTTCACACATGAATGGTTCCAACACATGGACACATGATATTTTATGCAAGAACACAACTTTTCTGTCATATATGCACCGTGCAAGTTTCAACAGAAATTAATGTCCAGTTTTGTGGACTTCCAGTTTTGAAGTACCTGTACTTCAATGTTTGTATTGTACCAAGAAAGTCTTAAGACAGACATTTAATCCTTGGTTTTCCCTGTTTTTGATTATTTAAAAACCTTATCTTAAATACTGTGTATTTTGGTCTCACATATGAAATCCCACACAGGGAGAACAGACGTGACTTACCTATTAAACTAGAGAATTTGTATCACAATGCTGTTTATATGGAGAAGGTCGATGAAGGTGTGAAGAGGGAATTGGCAAGATTTTTCCAGGTGGAGGCATTCGTGAAAATGAAAAAAAAATAATGAAGAGAATGGAAAAAGGCAGTAAGAAATCCTGTAGGATTGTTAATAGGATAACAACGATTTCTTTCAATTTAAGAAATTATATAATATAATTGTGTTATATAGAAATTAAAGTAACCAAACTTTTAAAAAAATGTATTGATAAAAGTTATTTTGGTTGCTTAAAGAGAGGCTCTAGAAAGGAAACATTTACTCTTTTAGATGTGGAGTTAACTATGAGTGAGTGTTTCTTATGCTAATAGTTTAATAATAGAAATGAAAGAAATACCTAAGGGGAAGAATGCACAAAATTCCTCCCAGTAAGTATGTATAAGTTCCCATCTGACCCTGAGATGTGTACACATACCACAGGGGAAGAGCAATACTCCTTCTAATGTTTGTACTGCTGTGCTAGCTATTCATGAGAGCAGAGCTTTTGTGATGACTCAAATGAAAGTTTTTCAAGTTTGCTTTTTAAGTTTGAGATATATAATGATTTATCTCCATCAGTCCTCTGAGGACTCTAATTTGGTTCCGTTACTGTCTTGCTTTTTCTTTCACTGTGTGTAAAATGTGTCTACAGTAAGGTCCCCAATCATTTAGTCAATGGCGAGGGAGGGTGGAAGTCCTTACAGAAAACACAGATGACTGAGAGGAGGCTACAACTACTCCAACTTCTATACTCAACTTCTGTAAATTAGTTTCAATGTTGAGCTGTGTAGCCTTGCACTGCTCCCTTAGTTCCTTTCAGCTATATACGGGTTGAAGAGTCAGTGATTTTCCCAAACCCAGTTCCATTCTCTTTGTGTCTGTTTCTGCATCGAGGAAATATGCACACTAATACCTTCCTTCTGGGCGTCAGATTTCCTTTTTTTGGAATTTTTGAATAGGTGGTGCCAAACTTAAAAAGAATATTACTGTCCATCCTACTTTTTTGCCTTTCCTGCCTTCCCCTACTATTTTCCGGCTTCTTTGCCAGTATTGTTCTTCCTCCAGCAAGTTGGAGCAAATGAGTGCTCACTTTTTGGGGATTTAGCAGTGCTGTTTCAGATAATGAGGAGAGATTCTTGCATCAGTCCTTCCCTTAATGTCCAACACAGCATTTTCCATAAGATTTCTTTTCACACTAGTATTAGCTATGAATTGCTCCTGAGCATGAGCCCCTTGCTTCAGCCTGGACTGCTGCTACCCACACTTGAAGGTTTCTTAGCTTTAATAGAGCCATTTAAAAAACAAAGCGAGGCGGAAGTTTCCTATGTACCGACTCCAGGAGTGATGATACATCTCACGTTTTTTCTGTGCAATTTCTCCACAGATTGCAAGACAACAGCAGCAGCTCCTGCAGCAGCAACACAAAATTAACCTTCTTCAGCAACAGATCCAGGTCAGAGACTGCGTCTCCACCCGTGCCCCTGTTATCTCTCTTCTCTCCTTTCTGGTTCCCCATGTTTTCCCTCAACCATTATTGTCATACCTTCTTTAAGAATCTCTGGAGATGGCTTACATCTTTTTTATGGAAACACATGAGGATGTTACCTGTAATTAAGTAAAAAAGGTCAGTTTCTGGAAGACCTTGTATGATTAACACTGCTCCTATAGGATCGGGAAGCAGACATGAGAGGAGCTGGTCAGGTGAGCAGGGGTTTGCAGGACCAAGTCTTCTTTCAGCCATAGATGAGAAGTGGCAAAAAATGTTGCCAGAAAGAGTTGAATTGCAATGAATCACCTACAGCTCTGTTCTCGAGGTTTTGCAGAAGCAGTTCTCTTCAGTGATCGGTAATTAAGTGTCCCTCCTTCCCTCTGCCCCAGGTGTTGAAAGTCCAGAAATTTTCAAGACTTTGGGTGAAGTATTATCTGAATGAGAAACTGGTCAAAAGGTTGGTTAGATTCTAGAGAGCAACTGTGTAGGGTCTAGGTATCTACAGGTTTACTCCTAGTAGTAGAAAAAAGTTGTTAACCCAATATAACCAGTAAACTTTATTTAACCTCTTTTTTTCCTTGAAGTATTCAGAAGTTTCTTTTCATGCCATTGACTGTATTTCATTACTTTTCTTCCATGTGTATATATGTGTGCCCCTGTTTTGGGAATAATGCAAATCAGTTTGCCCATGAAGGTTTTCACAGAATAACAAAGGAGGGGTTTGACATTTTACAGATATCTAGAATCATGGTAAAATCTGTCTAAGCATGCAGTTATGTATAGAGCATTGCAAGTCGCTGTGGAAATGGATGCTGTGTTTTGTTTGTTCAGTAACAACAGGATTTTCGTTCCAAAGCTTCTCATTAATATTTCAGAATTAGTTCCCTAAAATTATAGGCCATATCCCTAGCTGGTCTAGGAGAACTTAATTCCAGCAAAATCAGGAGTTGTATGGCTTCACACAAGAAGAAAAACTGTCTGTATCATTTCAGAGAATGTTCTATCAGTATCAAGACTTCTGTACCTATGAAAAACTTCTGGGGAAGGTGCACCTTTCTGTTCCAAGGCAACTTATATACAAGATGTGCTTTGCAGAAAGTAGTTTTGAGATTTGTAAGACCTGGCTTGGCCTTGACCTCTGTATTTTTTTCCTTCTTTACATTTGTGTGTGGGAGGGATTTTTCTTTATCGCTATATCTTTAATAAGCCTTAAAAAGAAAAACAATAGTAGAACCTCTACAATAGCAAGGAAAGTATTTACATTTTTAGCATTTAGCTATGGCAGAGAGAGAGGAAGTTGTTCTATAAGCAGTGAATAAAAATAAATTGAAGTAACATAATTTGACCCCAACCCTTTTAAGTTTTAAGGCCTTGTAGATAAGAATGAAGTATGTCGTTTTTAGGGTAGTGGAGAACACTGATTATTGATAATGAGATATAGAGCCTTTCATCTCTTGATCCCTGGTCCAAGTTTGACCTAAGTCAGTAGTAAATGAAAGTCAGCTAGCTACCATCTGATACAAGCTGCAAGCCTAAGAAATGATTTGGAGGCCTGTCTCAAGGGATTTGGGATGAAATATTGACCCTGCCAAGGTCAGAATTTCACCTCCAGGGTCCACTTCACACAAAACCCATCAGATTTGGGGCACCCTCCTTTTGGATGGTCACATGATTAAGGTCAAGAATTGAACAGGCAGAGAGACAATACTGTCCTCTCATTCCCACAGAGATGATCTATTTGTAGCGAAATTTTGATTATACTGCCTGCCTCTTGGCAGTTCCACGGTCTGTATGGTCATGTAGTCTCATGAACCCTGGCGGCAGCCCAATTATTGTGAAGTCACTGATAGGGAAAAACATGTAAAAATAAAAAAAACCCACCTTATTGATAGTGAATACAAAACAAAACATTTCTTTTCAGTTACACGCTTAGTTGACTGTTGTCAGAGAGAAGAAACAATTCCTGAAGAAATCTGCCTTTGTATATAAAGGGAGACAATGAAGTCACCCTAACATGCCCACGTTTAAAATGGTCTGTGAGTTTACAGTCAGGTTATGGTAGGTGGAACAGAACTGTGACATGAATGTAGCTGTGAGTTCAGCTTTTCTGACCTTGCCCTAATTAATCTAACAGGCTTCTGTCACATTGGCCTGGAGTTTTTAAATAGCATTAGATTTATTGACAGGGAAATATTCCTACAAAGTCTGGATAACTATTTGACTTATGTGCAATTGAATGATTAGGCTGCAGTTATGAACACAACCTATTTATGACAAAGGATTCGTTTTACTTGAGCCAATTTTTTCTAAGCTTGTAAGAGTTGCCATAATTCCAGATAAATTATTACGCAGAAAAAAGCTATTGAAATATTGTATTGAAAACATAATACCCTAAGGTTAAAAAAAAGCACAACCTGACTGACCCCATGATTTATGACTCTTTTCTCTGAGTGCGCTAACTTGGAAACAGTTCCCTTTCTCCGTACTCCAGCATACAATCACCGATACACACACAATACATAAGCAGGGAGAGACTGCAACATGTCTCTCCTCCTTAGAGGACTGCAAATACTGAGGGTAACTACAGCTCAATTACACTAGCCACTTCTGTGATGTTGAAGAAAGATGCGTTAACTACTTGAGCTTAGAAAAATGTACCTGGCACGTGAGTCTCTAATTGACATTATGTTTTCTTCAACTCCATCTCTTCTGGATTAACTGGAAGGAGGTTTCACTAACACAGAAGACAGCCAGATTATCTTGATATAGGGAGTTAAGTAAAGAGATAATGCTAAACTGGGGAAAAGTTGCAGATTAGATTAAATTTAAGAATCCGTATGACCTCAAAATTCTAATATATGGTTTGTACAAGATTTTGTGTTTTGGCAAATGGTCATAATAATATTTTTCTGGTTTTCAGGATGTTCTAGACCTAATTTGTGAAGAGGGTTGAGTTTCTCTGACTAATTAACTAAACGTCCCCCATCTTATTTTACGCCACTTTAGAATGCATCCTCCCATGCACACTGCTTTCTGTTCTATTTAATCTTTGTGTGTATGTGTATGGAAAAGGTTTTACTTTTAACAGCTTCTGCCTGCTGAGTATTCAGGGTCTTCTCCCCAGCACACTTCAGTCTTGCTATTTTACCAGAAATTAAACTGGAGTGCGTGCTCTATCCTGTTAACTCTTGTGCATCAACAGCCCCGAAGATCTCAGGTTGTGTTTCAGAACAGCTCCGTAGTGATCTGCAGCTGTAGAACAGGCTGAGGAAAGAGCATGCAGACACCAAGTATGGCTCAGCAAGTTTTTGGACTCAATCTAGTTTTGTCCTTCAGGGCCTCAGGGGAACCCTCACTGTCACCTCCCCATCTTCTTTTGTGCCGCCACAATCGGCTTCCTGGTGTCCTTGCTCTAGAACATGGTGAAGGGCTCTGTAGCTGTCCCATCGGGTGGGCAGAGAGTGAAAGCAACTTGAAGGCTAGTTGCTCCTTTTTCATGATGCTGAACTAGTCACCAGGACAGGCAATGAGCTTGCATGGTGAGGTGTCTTGAGGGGTGCCTCTGAGATGCAAAGTTTTGTGGGGTGGTGCAGTTTACACTTTCTGCTTGCACAGAGAAAAAGTCTAGCCCAGGTTGACGATTAAATAGTTAGCTTTGAAGCTCAGTGACGAATGTCACTTTAATTGAACTATATTTAAAATGAAATATGGTTGTTAAAATTCATAAAGCGATTCATATTCAGTAGGGCACTGTTGATAAAATAGGTCAACCTTGCAGCCTAAATTGTGATAAAACCGAAGTTGCTAATCTCACAATTTTGTAGAAAGCTTGACAATGTTTTGTGTTTTTCCCTCAAGCCCCAGCTCTTGGAGTCATGTGATGACAAAAATGCCAGCTTTCATTTCTTCAAAATGTAAACTTTCAGCTCTTGTATTTCCAGGCAAAATCTGAAACCATGAGCACTACAAGTTCCAAAATTAGAAGGCAAACAAAACGGAGGCCAAATGTTGTTTTTTAAACGGTTCTGATTTTTAGTCAAAATTTTTTTTGGAGAGCCCAGCTCAAGATCTTGGAACACTTCAGGTTGCCAGTAATGTAAAACTAAGATCTCAAAGCAGCAAGAAGCAACAGCGCTGCTTTACAATGTCTCTAACATTTGGGCCACAGTTTTGTTTGACTTTTTAGTTTAATACTGCCAGTACTTGGTTAATAATTTGTATTCGTTTCTGGGTGATGTACTTAGCCCAAGAACTGAGTACTATCTGAAACTTGAGAGCAATTCCTGCCAGGCGGCAGCCATTTGATAACTCTGTGTGTTTTAATAGAGGGATTTCTTTTTCCTTCAGAGCTAGAGGCTTGTCAGCAGATGTTCTAACAGGACACCTTTTCTGTTAGAAAGTTCAGATCCTGACTAAATCCTGATGCAAAGCTAGAAAGGCGCGCCTCCAGCCTGCTCCGCCTGCTGTGCGGGTTGTGACTTCTGCCCAGCGCCTGGCCGGACGGCGCAGGCAGCTCCAGAGCCTGGTGGCACCTGGCAGGCATGCTGGGGGACCCTGCTCCCAGGTGAAAAGCTTACCCATGGCCTTGATGGCCTCAGGTCTTGCAGGCCCTTCGCAGCCTGTGTGGCAGGGAGTGTGGGCACCATGGGCCCCCAGACTTCGCGCCCCTTTGGGTTGCAGGCTTCCTGGCTGTCCTGAATCCCTCAGCTGCCCTGGGTGTCCTCCTGGCTCTAAATAAGGCTTTCCTTTGTGAGTCTGGATCCACATTTCCACCCTCCCCACCCGCTGTCAGCTGGCTGTGTCCCTTTCCCCGTGAGTTTGTTGGTAGATGAAGAGGCCTGGCTGCGCTAGTATGTTCCCAAGTCAGAATATTCCCATTCTCATTAAGTTCTGAGGTTTAAGGTGGTTTTCCAATTTGGAATGTAATAAAATCTTGAACACTTGGAATTTCCTGCAGGATGGTTAGTCCCTTTTGTAGCCAGATCTATTTTTTGAAGTCTAGCTATATTTTGGGGGAGGAAAGATTCCAGCCTTCCAAAACACTGGTAAAAAGACCTGCTTCCAGGCTGCTTTAGATATCGTAATTTACCCACACAGTTATCTATGGTGATCGTTTTTCGTGGTTGTTGTTACTTAGATTTATTGTTACTGTTGAACTCCTTAGATGAGCAATCATCTGTTCTCCAGAACTGGCTGAATGATGTTCAGACCTGTTTGCACTCTCTGTGTTTGATAAAACATTGAGATTTTGATTGACCTATTTCAGATGGAGTTTAGTTGTAAAAAGTACCAGTGTCTCTCTCTTGTTGTGAAAAGACACTGACCGTTTGACTGTACATAAAGAAATGTGAAGATCTGTTCCCTGCCCCAACAAGTTTGCACTCTAAAATACTTCCAACACAATACTTCCATCCTTTCATGTTCTGTCACCTGCTGGAAAGCAAACTCCTGCAGGCTGCTATGTGAGCTAAGTACTTGGAGTACTTTGTGCCTATAGTAAGGAGGGTAGAGATCCTTACACTTAATCTTTGCCCTGTTGGTTTCCCCTCAGTGCAGCCATAAGGACTTGTGAAATTTCTTTCCTGGTCCCCAGCTTCTTGCATGTGTGTAACCCAGAGTTCTCTAGGAGGCTTTAAAGGGCTGTGGATGATGAATCCTTCACTCGAGATGATACAAAAATGAGCAACCACTACACAAGTGATTGGTTACAGATTCAGTAATGTCTGTTTTACCTCTCTCTGTATTACCATTTTCCCTGGGAATTCTGATTTTCTAAGAAGTCAGTGACAGCAGAGCAGTGCTTCGTGGTGCTACGACCCCTTTGCAAGCCATTGCACAGCAGAACAGTATTAGTTCTTCTGTAATTAGAGTCCTCTTTGCATATCAGAGAGAGGTGAGGACAAAAGGTTTTCTTGGTAGACAATAAAGCTGTTGAAGTGAGGGCCTGATCCAACTCCCACGGAACATAGTGAAAAGGCTCTTATTCATATTAGTGGGAGTTTAATGAGACCTTTCTTCAGTAGGAAACTGTGAGAAAGTATCTTCCTTCTCACTCTGCAAAATGTTTTCAGAACAGGCTCCGTCCACTGAGACGGTTTGTTTTTTGTTTTGTTTTTTGCCAGTGTGGATATGACAAGCTGTGACTGCACAGTCAAACTGAACAGGCTCGTGGATTGGGGACATTTTGTCCAAATTCATCATGTGTCAGGAGCAGCTGTTTTCCTGCAACTTGTAAACATGGGCATACTGGATTCAGTGAGACAGGCCCAAGAAGGAGTCACACTGCAGCCTTTCCCATGACTTTGCAACCTCTTCCCAACTGAGGTTGCCGGCAAAGAGGCTAAACAATTGTTTCTCACAAAAGCTCTGCAGCTGATGTCCTATCAGTTATCAGAATAACTCGCCTGTCCCTTGAGCAGGAAAAAGCCCCTGGGAAATTAATTATTCCAAAAAACAACCCCCCAAAAAAGAAAAAAAAAAAAGGCAAGGTTGAAGGAGGAAAAAGGGAAAGGGAGGAGTGAAAAGAAGAATCTAGGCTAGCACTCAGAATGAGCTAATTGCTTTCTAGCCTCGCAAGTTCAGTAAATAACGTGTGTGTTTGGCTGAAGGGTATGATGCACATACTTTAGAGTAACCTATGGGCCTTCACTTCCTTTCATTACTGTAAAAGTTAAGTTAGGTAGAAGATTGCAGAGGTGTTTATCTACACTTATTTCTGTGCCGAGCAACATTTTGCACTAATGTACCACATTTTTACTTCTAAAGATTACCTGTAGAGCGAGCATCTACAGATAATTCAGTCTCAGGACTTTCCTACGCTCTCATACAATCCAAATTTGGTGTCTGGTGTAGTGGCACCAGTGCAGACAAGGAGAATCTGCTTGGGATTTCTACAACTTGAATTGCAAAGGCATGTTTTCATCAGACAAATCAGTTTTTTTTTTCCTATGCTGGGCCACATGATTGCAACAGCACTTGCTGATAATGAAGCTTTCTCCAGTGTTACCAGTCCAAATGTTGAGAAATTATGAGATTGTTTTGAACTTCATGATTTTTTCTTGCGATTTTAGCATCTTTTCCTGATCTCCTTTTTGTTACTGAGTTTTCAGTGTTCCCATTTTCCAGTTCTCTCACACAGTCACAAGGGAGAGCCAGAAACTTATTTTTATTAAAAAACCAAAGTGGAACACTGAGACACCCCAAATAATCTGGCAGCTAGGGCTAAGAAATATGCCAGTAGTCAAATCCAGTCTTTGCAGCTGGCAGCGTTGTACTCCATCTTGGTCTCTCTCCCCTCAGCAAGCATTCTCTCAGAGACCTCTCTCTCCAGGGCCCTGTCTGTCTTTCTGTTTTCAGATCCCCTCTCCAATTTCAGCATCTCGCTGAGGCACCCCACAACTCTGACCACTTCCTTCCACTTCCGTCCAGCTCCCTGACACTGCGATGCTGAGCAGTCTTCCTTACGCAGCTGCCCACCCTTTCCCGCATCAGCTCCTCCTTTCTGCCAGCCCTCCCGTTTCTTTTTCCTCCTTGTCATTATTTCCACAGTCTTTTTAATGGTTTTGGTCGGCGTTTTATTTGCTATAGAGTGTGTATGTGTAATGTTGTAAACGTTCGTGTTCAAAATGCGTGGGGCAGTGTACCTGTGTGAGTGTGGGCTCTGTTCACGTTTGTGTACCCGTGCAGGTATTTACACAGCGGGAGCAGAAAGTACCACGGTAGTTTGTATAAGTGGCTTGGGAAGATGAACATGAACTCTTTATGGCTGTGATCTTGTCCGTATGGAGCGTGTGTAGTCATGAGCACTTTTGTTGTGCAGCCAAAAAAGGCTGCTAGTGCTGCCTCTGCAGTAAGGTAAAGCAGGAGATAACAATAAATTTTTTACTGCTGGCTGGTGGAGGTGTTTAGGATGTGTTTTCTTTATATCTTCATCCGCCCCTAATTGAAGATGCTTTAAAATTGAATGACTAGCAGTCAAAACGTGTTTGCTTCAAGCTGAGAAGAAAAATGCTGGTGTCTCTGCTTCCAAACTGATTGCGCTTTGTACACAACTGACAGCCACAGTCACTTTGAGTGACTGATAAGTGGGAAGCTTTGCCACTTATCAAGGAATGCACGCTGAAAAGAAAGGACTGGAGCCGTTCAGATGCTTTGGCATGTTCAAAATAACATCTCACATCAGTCAGACTCAGAGGCACTAGGAGACATTTCAAAATAAACTTTATATCTATCTATCTATCTAGAGGCAAAGATTCAATTTAACAGACAAATCACTGTGTGGCATCACATTGGCTCTGAAAAGGAGAACATCATTATAAGGGTCACCAGTTGCAAAATGACTCGGATAGCTGCATAATTTGAGAGCATTTATTGTAGGGTCTCACCCCCCAGAACAAACCTAAATTTGAAAATTCACAACTGCGTATCATTCTGGTGATTCCTCTCAGTTGGAGGTTTTCACCCCTGTTGGCCAAGCAATATTTAGTTTATGCTGCACATGACAACCTGAAACATCCCAAAGAGAATGAAACGCTAAGCCAAATTCTGATCTCATCTATTTCTTCTTTGATACCATGACATTATTGAATGTGTTTGGGATTGCCTGGCATTAACTAAAATCACAGATTGGTTATTGGGGTTATTTAGGAGTTGCTGTGCTTTTCAGTGACACACAGCATGAATAGAAGAGGGAACTTTTTTTGCTACATGTTTGTTGGTGATACTATTTGGTGATACTTACATTACGAGATTTTGACCGGCAGGAGCTGGGGTGTGAGGGTACATTTTCTTGTACTGACTCTGTAATTACAATGGTAACAGCCAATGTAGGGTTTGTTAGGCCCACTGGAGGTGGAAATGTTTCAACCTGCATTAGAAAGCATCATAGGAGTTAACCTGTTACAGCCATCCCTGCAAACATTGAGTAGAAATACAAGGACACATCATACACAGAGCTGAGATGCGATGTGGGTCTTCATGTAAAACGGGAGAACAACGAGGTACAAGCAAGTAGTTTGTCATTTCCCAAACTGAAATTTGGATGGGAGATACAAAGTTTTAGCCTGTGTCCGCTAGTAGTCCTTAAACAAAAGAACATTTTCATGCCTGCTGCCAGGTTTGCACCTCCTGTCCTGGCAAGATTGGGAGTGTTGATGTATAAGGACCATTATCCTCTGTTAAGATTCTAAGCACTGCATCTGAACATCTAATTCTGCCCAGCTTGTTCTGTCTAAAATGGTTGCTTTTCTAACCAAAGTGGCTATATTTGAGAGACTGGTTATGTTTGGCATTCCAAAGTTGCTACCGGCCCCCGTACATATGTTGTCAAGAGGGAGAAATTTGAGGATCATTTAGTTTCTACTGGCAATGTCTTGCTTTTCTGATTCATCTCTTGCCATGTTAAGTGGTCAGGACTTCGTTTTGATGGTTCATTCAAACTCTCTGCTGGAATAATGGCTCAAAATGATTCAGTGGGACAAGTATGGTTCCACCTACTGAATCAACACCACTGTCTTCACCACCTTGGATTTTCCTCAGACATCTGGCATCCAAAAGCTGGTGTCTTACCCTGCACAGTTTAGGAGACAAGATGAGCTCACCATTGGTGGTAATAGAATGGAAGAGGCCAGAGACAACAGTTTTATTTTTGTTGTCCATTTTCTATCAGCTATCTGCTACTGAATTTTATTGTATAAATTAAAGTGGAGGGCAATTACTTATGCTTGGTGTTTCTAAGAAGAGTAAATGAAACAGTTAATTCACTTGAAGGATAGTGATTGAAGGGACAATGTGAGCGAAGCCTGGCTTAGAAGTTTGGAGGAGAGCGAACGGTACAGTTGTCATATGGAAGTCCTTGTTGAGCAAAGATCAACTAGAGAGTTACAGATCTCGTGCCAGCTGTCTGTATTTTGCGTTTTGTATTTAATATCTAAGTTCAACTTCCATGCATGAAAGTTGAATATAATGTGTAATGGGTAAATAATTGTAAGGAACCATTTCAGATTTTCATTCAAATGAGTTTGAAGTATGCTTTAGAGATGCTGAGAGGTATATGTCAGTTTCCTGTATTTAGAAGTTTAATAAAATAATTGCAGTTCCAAGATAAATGTAATAAAGTTATAAAAACTAACATGAAGACTTAAATGAAAAGTAATAATAATAATAATAATAATAATAATAATAATAATAATAATAAATGGGACAAATTTGATTCACAGTACTTGGAGTTTATAAATATTTGATACAGTGAGGAAACTCATTTAAAATTGTATGTATTACAAAATAGTTTTTATCAGGTCTGACTTCTTTGAAAGATGATAGAGATAGTGTTCAGCAAATTATTCTAAAGTTGAAACGTGGATAGTTTCAACAAAATTGTTCATAGATAGCAATTTAAAATGGATTTGGACAGAAATGATAAAAAGAATTCTATACTTTTGTATGCTGTGAAAATTATATACAAAGAAATACATTAGTTAGGTAATGAAGTAAGGCATTTGAAAGTTACAGGTGCCAGAATTAGGTTAAATAGGTATCTTTCTTTTATTCCCATGTATCTCTGTCATACCTATTGAATAAAAAATGGTATCCTGGGGGAGTTGAATTACATGATAATATAATTGTAGACTGTACTCCCAAGAGGAAAAATTAAAATTATGTTGACAACCTTAATTCTGGCATTCCCTAATATCTGAGTCCTTGACTTTTCATCCAAAGTAACATTATTTTGACTGTGTTTCTATGTGGCTTTAATGGCTGTAAAAGCACATAATACTGATGCACCAGCCACCTATAATGTATTGTCAGCACAGCTTGAACCCTGAAATGTCAGCATGGGAGAAGTGCCAAATGTCACTTGAGTTACAGGAGAAATGCTATGTTCTGCTGGGCTAGCAGGACAAAACAGTTCTCTGGTTGTGGTGGATAGGAGCCTGTGTTATGAAGCCCCTCTCTTTCTGTATCCTGTTTCCTTTCTTCCTCCTTTTTTTTTATTTTATTTTGGTCTCCATCAAAATAGAGACGATTATTTTTTTTTTCTATTGTTGTCCTTGGAAGGGGAGATAGATTGCTTGAGTGCCTTTGTTGAATTTGGGCTGTCTGTGTTGAAAATGGAGTTTGACTCTTTCTTTTCAATGCCCTCTGGTTGCTCCCCCTGTCCTCCCTCAGTGGGACTGGGGCCAGATTGGATGTAACCACAAGTTGCCACTAATCAGTTTTTTCCTCCTAATTTATCATACTTGTTAGGCTTTAGCAAGAAAATTGAGGCTGAAGGTACAAAATTCAAAGCCAAAGATCTTTTAGTTAAGGAGTCTCTTGCTTTGGGTATTTGATGGAAGTCTTCTTAAGCATTTGGCCCTGTAAAGCTCTCTGTGGTGAGAATATGTTTCCTTATCTTTCACACTGCGTGTAGAGTCTTGTCTGCAGTTTAAGCGTTACTGAGCTGCAGCGTGTCAGCGAGAGGGGATTTTTTATGTACTGCGTGTAATGAGTTTTTAAGTTCTTAACATCCTTAAGAATCATGTGCCTCTACATTAAGCATCATTTCCAGTTGCTTTAACCCTGGAGTCTGAATTTGTAGTTCAAGAACAAGCAAACATATACTAAACATCTGATTGGTTATGTTCTCACCCTATACCCAGAAGTCAGCTACCTTATACACGCATAGGCACACATTTTCATGCATACATTTGGAATGCCCCAGTTCAGATATCAATTGCAAACATGATTACTTTCCTGGACATGGATTTTTAGAGTCTCTAAAGGATTTATGGAGGAAGGAATAGGGGTGTTTTCCGTGTGGGGGCCACAGGTTATTAGTAATTACCAAATTATAGCTGATCTTAGATGTGAATTGTTCAAGGCTTTATGAATTCTTCAGCCCTGCTGACAGCTCCTCTTCAGCTGTAATCGTGGCAAATAGAGTGAACCCTTAGCTTAGATCAAGATGCTGATGATCGCAGTGTTCCCCAGTGATGTGGACAGACTGATGCATGCACCGGGAGATACAAAGTAAGCAGAAACGGACTCGAATTATTTGAAATTAGAAAGCTTTAAGGAAATAAAACCTTCAAGCTTCCTTCTTTTCCCTTTCTGTCATTTTTTTTTGATGACTCTACAGCTATAGACACCTCTGTTAAGGTTGCCTATGTTCTTTCACAGAACCCAGTTCTGGCAGCAGGAGGTTTCCGTGGGTAGGATAGCTCCCCAGATACAGGATAGATCCAGGAGTTTCTTTGCCATTGTGTTAGGAAGTAAAGTTGTGGAGAGCTGATATATTCCAGTGACTAGCATTAGAATTATGCTATTGCTTGTATTTCTTCTGTACTTGAGAGAAAGGCGGATTTGAGTTGTTATTTTTCAAGAATTTTAGCTTTCTGTGTCATGAGTTTCAGGGTGTTATTTAAGTGTACTTTCCTTGTATTATTTCTTATTGCACAGTTAAGTATTCCTGTCTTTTTGGTACAATCAGAGTAAAGATTCAAATTGTAATCAATTTACCGACATAGAATTCTGTATTCTATGTTAATAATATTCACACTTCTTATTTAAAAAGAAATGCATCCGTTTTAGCTGTTCTTTACATCCTCTCTGTGTATAGAGGTGGATTTGTTGAAATCACAAGTTTGCTTTCTGCGTCTTTTGTGAGGGTTGTTTGAGCTCAGTATCCTCTTAGCAGAAACTCTTGCAAAAGGCCCCGTGGGAGGAAAATTGTCCATTGTGTTCTTTTGAAAGCCGGCTATCTTTTTTCCTGGAGCTGGGCTCAAGCAAGTTTATTCTTCCACTCAGGGATATCTTAGGAGGTTCCTGTCCTTTCTGGTGCCTAGGAAGCAGAGCTCAGATACGTATATTGTATTTGTTGCCATCATATAATCTGTGCAACTTCCCTGCAAATATAAAGAATTATGCTTTCCCCAGCTGTTCATTTGATAGGATTCTAGCCCTTCATTTAGAGAAAACTGCGCTTCTCCGATTCACATTGTTTGAACCATGGCCTCCCTTCTATACCTATTGTTTGTTTTGTCTTTTTTTGTTGTGCGTAACAGGTGTTTCTTTCAGACAGCCAAGGCAGCAAGGCAAGGGCTTCCTTTATGGCAGATCTCTTGAGACGTTGATTAAACTCTTCTTTGTGATAAAAATGCCACTGCCTTTAAATGAATTGCACATGTAATCTGTATTTGCACAAATGCCCTCCATCCCTCTGCCCTCATTGCTGCAGTCTGTCTCTCTTTTGGTACGTGTGATTGCCTTTTCTCCTGTCTTTCGCCGCAGAACTGATTCCTTTTTACCTTCGTGATACTGCACTCCCCTCAGAGCCTGGATGCAGCCATGGGAATGGTTTAAAAAGAGCAAACTGTTTGTGTAAAAAGAGATCCCTTTTCTCCAGTGTTTCCTGTTGCTTCCTTCGCAAACACCATCGTCAGATGGCTGGGAGGACCTTCCTCAGGGCTTCTCGAGGGGGAACCAAGGGTTTGAAACTAGGCATTTTTTCTGCATCTACTGGAACAGGTCTGAGTCCAGCGGTTTATAGGTAGCACAGATATTTTCCTGCCCATCTTCCTTTTTTCTTTCATGCAGTCTCACCTGCTGTTGAGGAGGGCCCACTGCTAACAAGCTGAGTTGCCTGGCTTAGGCATGGGGATACTTCAGGGAGGTCTGGTTGGTTGTGGCAAGAGCTTAGGTGTGTTGTAGGGAGAAGGCATGTGCACCATCATACCAGTACCCCGTGATACCAACTTGTGTAACGTACATTTAATATTCTTCCTAGTTTTTGCTTAGAATAGGACTTCCACACTTCCCAGTGTGATCCCTTTGACTCTCTAGATGTTAAGATAACCAGAGAAGCAGTGCAAACCAAAGAGGTTGGTACCATGGTTTTGAGGGGCTCAGTTGGCCCACACTGTTCAGCTATCCTGATGGAATATTGCTCACCTATAATGTGTTATTTTCATGCCCTTCTCTTTATTCCGGGACATTTTTTGGTTAGAAGCCCCAGGGGTGAACAGATACAAATATGCATTAGTCAGAAGAGATGTAATGGATGTCCTGGGAGCTGTGCCAAACAATTAAGAATATAGGCGTAATGATTTACAGGGTAAGCAAAACCTCGAGAGAACGCTACATCTGTACAGGCTGCCCTGTGAATCTGCAAAAGTCAAATAACTTGCATCATTTCAATCTACCAGAGATAATGCATATCTAAGGAACGAATATGGATGGACTCTTGCTTTCAGTCTGAGACATACCTTCTGCTGATGACTTTCTGTTGCTTTCATCAGTTGTTAGAGCTTCCCAAATGTCATCTACAGTGCCTCGGAGATCCTCTCTATATAGAGTGTGTTTTTCCTCCTGGTGCAGACCGACAGGCGGTTACAGTGGCAGGGGTATCAGCACAGCCTAGATGTGACACTAGCATTGTATCTATTTTAGTGCCTAACTTTGTGGCAGTGGCAGCATCTGTGGAAAATATGAAGATAACTGTCAGAAAGAGGGTTTGAAGGGCGTTTAATTTAGAAACATTAAACCCCCCCCCTGCTGACATTTGCTTACCGTGCAGTAGTTAACAGTGAAGATGGGGCTTTAATAATGCTATATAATATGGTTTCCTAAATTGTTTTTTCTCTTAAAATGTGTTGCCTGTTTTTTGTTAGTGTTTAGCTACCCAGTGCAATAAACAAAGTTCATTACATTATTTGACTCAAAACCAATGAAGTTTTATTTTGTTTTTTTCTTACCGTATAGATAGTAGGGGCCTGAAACTCCCTCTTCCTGTACTAGTGTAAAACATCATAAAATCAGAACATGAGCATTTAGAGACACTTTGTGCTGAAATAAACGACCAAGATGCAGAAGAGACTAATATGATGTAACAATTCTATCAAGTTCCACACAGTTCCTTCTCTGTATTTATTTTTATTATGTTGAAGGAACCTGAGCCACTGTTTTAGTAGGTAAATACAAACAAAAATAGACTGTTTAAAAAACCCAAACTGTTCTGAAAGCAACCATTTCTTATGTTCAGGCACACAAAGTTCTCTCACAGGCAGCTTTTCCTAGAGTGTGGGGGCATTTTCTAAGAGCATCGCACCCATTTTCTTTCAGACAACACCTCCCCATTCCATCAGGAGGTGCCCTTTTGTAGGAGGTTAAGCCTTCTTTCCACCAAGAGGGGACTTGAGGAGGCTCCCTTGGAAGCCTGTCGTCGCTGTTCTTGGATTTTGCAAGACAGCGATGCTTCCTGAGACATGTATGAAGCTCACCTGCCCAGAAAGATTGCTACTCAACAGTCTGCTTTAAGACGGCTTTGCATGCGAAAGACTGATTTTCTCCGTTTTGGGACTATCGCTCAATGGAAATGTCAGAAATATGGAAGGATAAATACCGAGTTACATTAAAAAGAGAAAAAAAAGCACTCTGAAATTATCTCCTGGCTCCATGTTTTCCGAGGTTTTGCATTAGCGGGGACGAAGTCACGGTGTGTTGACACAGTCTAATGTGCAATGACATAATACCTGGAATATGGAGACAGCGAGAGGCACAAAATCAAACTTATCTGAGTTTTCACAGGAAAAGAAGGGATTAAACTTTGCTGGTTAAAATATGGATTTTTTTTTTAAATAAAAACTATCCTAGTTCGATTGAGATAAACCTACTGAGATCTAATTCTATCCAGTCCCTGGGAAAAGTGGGCCTTAAGATGTTGAGCCTATTTGCCCAATCCCTTTTTTTAGAAATAAAGATTAGGGTAGGAAGTTTGGTCCTTATCTCTAAGGTTCTTACTGCTTCAGAAGGAAACTGAAATACTTACATGAAGGACACTTTCTTGAACTCGTGATTTGTCTTCACTCAGATTATTTCAAAAAGCTTTGGCAATGTAGATTTCCCACAATGCTTGGCTATTTTTGTTTTACATATCTTAGAGGAACTATGATAAATTGTTGTTACTGCCTATTAAATAGCAGAAAGAGATGTCAAAATACTCTAGTGACTTAAAATTCAAATGTTACTGTATGTGCATGGAAACTTTGATCTGGAAGCATCATCCCCCATTTCATAACTGCCAGGTGTGATCCTTCTCTGCCTTTTCATCCCTTGTGGTTACTTATAGCTCTACAAAATAACATTCAATCACTAAGTTTTACTTGCATTTCACAGCCTATTTGCACAGATATTAGTATTAGAGTATGATCCAGGTCTTACGTGGCACCGTCATCACTGGATCTTGGAATATTTTTTTTTCTTTCTTTTTCTTTCTTTCTTTCTTTTTTTTTTTTTTTTTTTTAAAGCATCCTGTTTTTCAGACCAGGGGAATTGAGGACAGAGGGGAAGCAGCTTGCACATTGTTAGGCTGTAGCTCATTGCCAGAACCAGGAACAGAACCCAGATTGTCAGTCATCTCCCATTGGACCACAATACAAAATGTGAACTGAAGTGCAGAGTTATCGGAGATTCAGGCCTTCTAGGTTTTTATCTTCTGTCTCCATTTTTACTGTTTTTCTGTAGAATTTCCCATTTCGGTGATAGAAATCGAATACAGACTGCAATGGTTGTGGGATGAGAATGAAGCAGGGAAGCACGCGGAAAACAATCCCTGTTAGTTTCAGAGTCAGCTTTGTGTTGCTGGCATTCCACTGAATCACATCTGGAGAGTTTAATGGGGAAAATCTGATCTGATCCATCAGTAAAATGTGAGTGAATAAATGGTAAAAAGTTTGTGAGGGTCAATTTCTGTTCTCTTCAAGGTGAGAAGACTATTTTCCTTGCATTTTTAACATTTTCTGTGTTGAAATTTTTCTAGATCCATTCTTTGTAACAAAGCCAAGACTTTGTCAGCACATACATTTCTTTTTCAACCGTCCCTTGATTCCATGAAAACTGCCTAAACAAATCAGAGTGTCAGGCACTTACCAGTCATTATGCACGAACCCTCTCCTCACCTTGACCACTGCTAGGTTTTTATTCCATTCTGGCTGCGCTAAGCTGTGCTAAATGTGAGTGGGATGCCTGCCCATGTTTTTTTGTCCTGGCTTGATCTGCTCCAACTCAGAGTGGTTCATTCACTGACTTGCTTTCTTTTCAGTTTCTGGTTACTTGTCCTGCTTTATGCCAGTCTTGGGGCTCTGGTTACCTAAGGCCAGCTTGTTGTGTTTAACAGGCACAAATGGCTGTGCCTCAGGCCTGCTTTTCCCTCCTCTCCCCCTTCTTCTTCTGTTTTTCATTTAATGGCTTGCTAATAATGAAACCACAAAGGCAACAGTAGGGGCGGCATAAACACATGCTCACCTACGGGAGAGTTGCTGATGTTTTAGAATTAAAAAACAAAACAGGATTATTATGATAATAAAAGGCAAGACAGGTGCTGGGCATTTTGTTTGTTCGCTGATTAAAACAGTCACAGTGTGACATCTTTTCATATAATAAACTAAAGAGGGAGGTGGATTATTGCACTGCCAAGGCTTTGAGTATACCTTAACAGAAAATATCTGAGAAGGACCATCTGATTTTAAGGGTCACTGTGTATCACTGCATGCCCGGAATATACCTGTTTCATAGGGAGGCGGGCAGGAAGTCAGATATTCAAAATAATTTGTCAGCTGCCAGAGCGTTCGTTTCCTTCTAATTTGGTGTAGTCCTTTGTTAAGTCCCCAAGAAACAAGAGAGGGGACTGTCTAAATCTATGCCTCTGCCATTGAATAGGATGTCAAGTTGTGGAGGCAAGGCATATGTTGCCCTCCTTGTTTCTCCCATCTTCATAGTAAGGTGCCCAGCTTCTGTTAGGCGATTGTGAGCCCTGATCCTTTCCTAAACCAATATTAAGGTGTTTTGGATTGAGTTTTAAAAATCCTTAATCCTGTTCATCCCCCTCTGACCATATTGTGCTTGTATTTTTATAAAACTACTTTCCTAGATTTGTCTTTCCTATTTTTTAATAAATCGGTTACTTCATATCTGGTAGAACTTTATTTTGTGGAAACAGATTTTAGTCATAAGCGCCCTCATTTTCTGTCCTTTAGGCTCTTTACACTTGCATAAAGTTCTTGGCATAGCAGAAACTTTGCTATGTTGGGAGTTCCATCTTTACACTTTTATGTGCGTGTGTCATAAGAATTCTCTGCATTGTGCAATTAACAGTTTCTTCTCATGCCTGATGCTCTAAATCTGCAAATGCAGTACGTAGGTACTTTTTTCTTTGTCAGGCTGCTTCAGGCTAAATGTTTAGACTGCCACTCTGAGTTAATTACACACCTATTTGAAGTTAAGCTGTTGACTGGCAAATAAAATAAAATACTTGTTCCAGCCCTGTGGAATGGTTATCGAGGTTGACACAATACTTTCTGCTTTGTCCCTTTCTACTTTTCAATCTCTCCACCTGCTCCACATGCTACTTTTCTAGGTAGGGACACAGTATTTGACAGACAAGAAATTACCTTTAGCAAAGGGCACCAGCTGATGTTTCAGAAAATATGTGTGCAGAAATCATGATGATAGTCCTTGTCAAAGTTCTAAATATTGCAAGTGAAAGAAACATATCCTTCTGGATGAGAACTGAGTCATTTCATCTCTACCAACTACAGCTAAAAATATTGATCAGTAAAGGCAGCCATAGATCTGGATAAACCTGTTAACCATAACTGTTAACCCTCTGGAATGAAAGAATATAGTGGGCTCTGCCTTTTTTCCCCATTTGTTTCCAGTTTCCACAGTTTTTCTAATCTCCTGCTGCCATGTGAAATAGGTGTTCGTAGGGTAGGCAGCTCTCTTTTCACAAGACGATTATGCCTGTCTTGCTACTTGCAGAAGTATTGGGTTTTCTTAGGTAAAAATGCATTTCACTGACTTTGTGCAGGAAACTGAGGGATTCAGTACTTGTTTTAAAATGAGGTGATAAACAGGCTAAGGTACTGATAAACTTTTTAATTTTAAACTTTTGATTTTTTTAGTGAAAGACTAAGATTTTTACCCATAAGCATCTTAAGCATGAAGTCTTAGAAAGCAGGGAATTGTTCCAACACCCGTTAAAAGCAGTAATGAAATCCTTTGTCATTAGCAGGCATTGTTTTGGGAGAATAAATTTCAGTAAGACAAGTGGTCAAGACAGAAACCTCTGGGTGTTTGTTAAAGGTTATTACTTTCTTTAAAATCCCTTGCATGCTCTTCGCCTTCTCCTCAATATACACATACAAACATATTTCTGGAGTTCACTTATGTTACTTTACAACATATACTGATTTTACTTAGCAGTTTCATATACAATTAGAGGGATGAAAGTGCTCTCGGTCTTCAGAGGAAAAACAGGATGAGAATTAATTTCTTGTTGAGTTGGTGTCAGAAGCAGCTAGACATATGAAAGAAACTGGGATCTTCTTAGTCTGCCTGTTTGATTTTAGAGGAGGCTTAGATGTTTACTGAAATTTCCAGCCTTTCGAGATTCACTTGTGAATGCTTTATTCGTAGCTGCCACTGAAAAAAGTATATGTTACTAACATAATGCAGATTTTTTTCAGCTGGACTAACGTATCTATACGAAACGTTTCGTGTGTGTGCATGTGTAAGTCAGCATTGACAATTCAGCAAACCACTAGGACAGAAGTGGTTTCAACTGTAATAATTTTCAGAATGTATCAAGTGCGGTTTGCTTAGATTTTCCTTAGATTGTACTGTACTAAAACTATCGTTGGTTTTGTTCGTATCTTTCTTGGATACGATAGTGCTGCTGAATGCCTTCTTGCAGTGTTTATTTCTATCACAGAGGACTGGAAGATGTGTGAATGATCTGAAGAAGGCAAACTCAGTGGAGGGACCAATGTTTGTAACTTCTTTATCCACTGAGTCC
>NW_009647222.1:6410019-6420582 GCF_000708025.1 Charadrius vociferus
ATGATCCACTTCGGTTGATGATTTGTATTTCTGCAGACAGGGTTTCAGCCAACTCTCCCAAGCAGTTCTCCTTAGAAATGCAAGCAAGCAGGCTTTATGTTAAGGAATACAAACTTGGATATGGGTTTTGGTTAGGTGCTTGCAGGTACACCTCTGAAACCAATAAACCTCAGGAGAATTAATTTCATAGGGTGCTGGGCAAGAGAACCCTGCTGTCTTCAAGTGTGTGTGTGCACATCCACACAACTCTGCAAAGGCAAAACTATTTTTAACTTCCCTGGACATCAGCATAAGCATTATTCACATTATACATATGGGAAGGTGAAGTTTGGAGGAGTTAGTCATGTTGTTTAAATTAAAATATAGAAACCTGATTCTTACAGCTAAGCAAGACAAGACCACATCTTTCCTCAGACAAGACCAACTGGAAGATCTAAATCTGAAGGAGCTATTTTACTTAAACAAAGACTGTCATTCTTTTTTGTCAAGTGATATCGACATACCACGATGAGATGGGGTAAGGGTTAGAAAGCATAAGGCAGCAAAACAGAAGAGAAATCCTTCTCTTCTATTAGTTACATCATTGCTTTTTAATGACATTATAAATAACTGATATATCTTCCCTTTTTTTCCTTGAAATACATAGGATGGTTCAAATATTTTTTAATATTATTGTAATCCGATCGAAGCCCAAGATACTGTTTACAGCACATTATATCCTCTGTAGAATCTCAGGCCTTCTGAACTCTTAATTACTCAATGAGATTTAGATTTAAACCAATAGGATTGTCTAGTGGATAAGATACCAGTTTGGTCGTGTCCTCACTCTATAATCAAAGTTTGTATGGTACAGAGTTTATCTGGATGTTGACCTGTGTCCTTTATCAAATTTAGATGGACTCTGTAGGCAGCTAGTTGTCAAGCTTCAATATAGGGCACCAGAGTGGAATACCAGGCGTTTCTCCATGGCCAGCAAGTAAGAAAGGTGATAAATTAGTTGTGATTCAAGTGCCTTAATCTCTAGCTAGAGAGAACATCAATCTTAGACAGAGACACTAACCTCAAATAAACTCATTAGCTGTCTTCCCAAAGCCTCTCTGCTTCCTGTATTCTTTATTATTGGTAGCAACATCATATTCCTCCCTATCAAGCAGATTCATATTCCAAGAAACCATTGTGACTCCTTCTTCCACTGTCTCCTGTACCAAATCTTCTTGATCAACTTGGTATGGCATTTCTAAAATCCAGCCTTTTCTTTTCTTCCACGTAAAACTTTCAACCACATCTTTGTCAATCTTATGACTTGATTGCTGAGTCTTCTGTTGTCATTATGCTTCCATTGTCTCCCTGCTTCCCTGGACGGACATTCCCCAAACACTCAACCATGATCCCTTCACTTCTGTTGGTATTATTGGACCCAACTTCTTCATTCAGCCTGGGCATTAGCTCCTTGTTTTCCATGACTTGAAAGTAAAGTTCGGTGGTGTTTCTCCAAGGTTCTTCACACATCTGTCACTCATATTTTTTCTCTTGTAGTTCATTCTGATCCTGATCTGTTCTGCTGGTGATGCACACCTCATTGTTTTGTTTGTTCACTTTTCCTATCCTGTCTTACACTTGATTCCAAAGTGCCCCAGATGTGTAGAGTAACCTTTCCAGAATGGTCCAAGCCTCAGTATTGCCCAAATTATTCCTCAAATTTTAATGCTGCTATTATCTGCAGGCAATTAGCAAATCCATGAAATCTAGACTGGAGCCAAGCACAGCTCCCTAAATAATCTTGGTAGACATTAACCCCTTTCTACTTTATCATGATTCACACTTGTGGTATCTTGTCTTAAAAAAAAAATAAAATAGAATGTGCAGGACTCTCTTTTATCATGCACAGTCAGATGTTGGACCTCTGGAGTCCTTTGAACTTTCTCACAATATAACAAATAAATGAGGGCAGTAGTAGAAAGAGTCACTTAACTTCACTTACTTCCCTCTCTGGATTCACCTGGATTTTGAAAGTTAGTGTTTTTGTGTGAGGCAGCCTTGTGTTAAAGAGCCTTGGCTGTTACAGGGCATCAATGTGACCATGGTAGACGTCTCCCACTAATTACGTGCTACTTTATTGCCTGAATACCTGAAGTTCTTCCTTCTGGTTAGATAATTGTCCAAATGAACTCTGTCTGCCTACTCATGGATTAATCTGTCCATGTACGTTCAAGGGTTTTGACATTATTTCAGTTGAGAATTGCTATGAAATATGTACCCAAATTTGGTTTTGCAGCATCAGTTTCTCTCTGCTTCCTACTGTCTGCTCACTAGACTTTTAAGTTGCTACTAATGCCTGGACTCAGGGATGCTGAGGAGCGAAGGAAGCTTCCTTTGTCAGAAAAGATGTGAGTAAATGTAAACTTATTTGTCCCATTCCCATTCAATATGGACCTCATCGAAAGTGCACTTTGAATTATAGTCTGTATCATGCACAGCATTCGTTCCCCTTATGCCACAGAAAGCAAATAGTGGGAAAAGGCAAGCTGTAATAAAACTAAAAAGCACCTGATGTTATCTGTTCCCTCTTGGGAACTCCTGCAGCTTTCAGTACGTTTGTGTGCAGCTGAGTAAAAGAAATGTAGCGGTGGGATTATTAGTGAAGAGAGCGGCTTAGGAGAGACATGAAAAGGGGACCAGTTCTTATTCTGATTCCTTTTTTTCCCATGCAGTTAAAACATGCTTCTGTCAAACTCCTTTCATTGGTCTCTTTTTCTCAGCAAAGGTACCGGTGGTTTCATTCATAAGATGATCTTGAAGGTTGTTTCACTGTCACTGGGATATAGTTAAAGTATTTTGTAAAGGGTACCACTCAAGTGTAAAGATGCCTGGTAGGAAAAATAAAGCCCTTGCAGAAAAAGAGCAGCAGCCCATCAGATCTTGCTTTTTCAAACCAGGCAGGTTCCCCCATGGAAAGATTAATTACAGTCAGGTTTGGAAGACAGCCTTACTGTGTTTTTTTTCTCCTAACATTAGAAAAGATAAAGGGGGTGATTAGTGTGCACAAAGCCTCTGATCAAACCAGCACTGAGGTTTGTGACAGGAGGTTCAAACACTTTATGGATCACTGGTGCTGACAGGTAGATCACACAAGCCTTAAACAGATGTTTAGTGAGAAGATGAATGTGTGCGATCTCAAACATGCAGGGCTCCTTTGCCTGGCCATAATAGCCTGTGAAGCATTAAAAACCTTACGTGTTTTTTTTTTAAGCTGCCCCACTAAAAAGGGAAAAAGGAAAGCACTAATAAGCTTGCATTAAATTTTGGATTTTTTTTTTTTTAATTGAAATTAAGTATGGCCAGGTTCTTAAAAGTTGTTAAACTTTTTCTTTAGGAAATGAAGGCTCTTCTTTTGGGATGTATGACCACAATTTGCCCTCTCTATAAAATTGTTGCTGTGAGCCAATGAGTGTGCGTGCTCTAACGAGGTGCGTATGAGATGCTCAATTGGAATAGAGATATGTTCAAATTAAATTACAGAGGCCTTTGTACTGGGGAGCGTCAGAGACAGGCTGTTTTTTATGGGATATGCGTACCCGTAGTGTATCCGTAGGATACACTACATCAGCACAATGACTTGAAAATACAGTAATTATGTAAGGCTTGTTGAGCAAACTGTATTTACTAGACCTCTTTGAAACATTTTGAGTTGTTGATATGAATGGAGGAAAATATTGCATCGGTGCCATTTATTATGAAAATTCAGAAGTTCTGGGCATGATTTTTACTACCTTCTCAAGAGAAGTTATCTTTAGCCTTGCACTTTGTAGTCACAGAATCCTCTCATTTGGAGGTGAAGATGTCCTGTGTGTGGGACAAGTGGAGACCCTCCCTACCTAGCGATATATTAAGACCTTGGCAGAATGTCTGATGGATGTCAGACACCTGGAGGGATCTATTCAATTTAGAAATGGGCTCAAGCCAAAAAATTCAGAACTCAGTCTCAGATTTGAACACTTTGGAGTTCAAGGATTTTTTGGATAAAGGGTTTAGGCCACTTCATACGTATAAGCAAATTACAGAATTTGGTCTGGGCATAGATTACAAGCACCCCTAAAATCCAAGAGTATTCTTTAGGGTTTGATTTAGCTGGTCTAGAAAGCCCCGATCCAGGGTTTGAAATCTTTGCTGTCAACCTTGAAAGCAGTTGGTTCATAAGTGGTTTTTTTCTTACTTTTCTCCCCGTTTACTGGTTTTTAGTTCTTTTTAAAGAAATGCAGAATAAAAGGTGTTTGTAAGCAACTTCCCAAATTATTTTTTGCCATCCACGAGTGTAGGGCTGCCTGTTTGAATGTTTCCAAGAAAGTATTGTTCTTATGTGACAACAGGTCAGAAAGACTCTGCATTAATTACACTAACATATGGTTATTAACAGATTCTAGCTCAGGGAGCAATACTTTACAATGTTATCTTCCACATAGTCAGATGTTAGCCATATTGTCAGTGCTGGCAGCTATTGTTTCACTCATTTACTTCACAGAGCTAATTACTCCCTAATAATAACTTTACCTTGGAGTTTTTCACTTGCTTGTGCCAGCAAACCTGTTCACACTACATATGCTAATTATTGGCACTTATTCATTATGTTAAGATAGCTTTAAGTTCAAGCTGTGCAGCCTGGCTTTCGGTATGGAGCCAGCTGGCTGCAAAGTTCCACCTTTTTTTTTTCCCTTTTTTTTTTTTTTAACTAAAGTCATTAAAAGTTTTAATATGGGCCTGTCTTGTTCTCTTTACAAGATTCAGTCATTCAGGAATTCAGGCGCATAGATGGTTGCTCATGGACAATTGCAAGTTTATAAGGAGTTCCTGATTTTCTTAAAATATTTCTCAGAGCTTACAGTGAGGTCTTTTCTCTTCAGTGGATTATAAATTCATTTGTAATTTGAACTACGAGGCCATTTGCTGAAATGCATATTAATTTGCCTCCTTCCCCCGCCCAGTTCTAGCTCCTTGCCTGTTTCATCACTCCTTACACTTTTCCCCTGGGAGTCCCAAGGCCTATTCAGTGCCCGGTGAGGATGCTCGCTGTTGATTTTGTTTCTCTACGCTTTCAATGTCCAAGGGCCTAAACCTTCAATGAGCTTTGTATGGATGGATTCACTGATTTGTCCTGGGCTCAACATAAGTACAGCAAATCAGATCATTCAGATTTGCAGCCTAAACCAGACAAATTTCGTGGGATTTGGTCTATTATATCTTTCCAGAATTCTCAGTGATCCTTTTTCACACTCTAGAATAGTGGATATTCTCATAAACCCCATAGAAATGCGGTGTCTTCTAAAGATAAAATACTGTCCTTGATTTGCATGAAAAATTTATGAATACCAACTGAACATGTACATGGGAATCAAAGACAATTGATGCCTGATCCTGGTTAGTGTTGTATATACAGTATGGGATGTTACAGAACTGACCATTTCAGCTGTGACTCTTAAGGGTCCTCTGTCAGATCATTGTCTAGTGTAAAGCAGCGTAAGTGCTTTTCCACTATCTGGTGAACTTGTCTGACATTGTGTGAAGTCTTAAAGAAATTATTTTTATCCAAGATAAGGTGAACTTATGCAAAATCCTGTTCATTTCTATCAGTAGAAAGAGGAGACTGAAGTCTTCCATATGTAATAATTCTGTCCATATTGAAAAAAAAAATAATCTATTTCTGCCTCCCCTTGAGCAAAAAGCTTTGATTCTTTAAACTTTTGAGCTACCCTGACATTGCAAATAAAAGGTTTATTTCAAGTTGTGGTCTAACTAACTTGATTAGAAAAAATGCGTGCAGAAAACTGCCATTTGGCCATCTTATCTTCTTGGTGTGCACATTATATACATTAGGATTTCTCTCCATGCTAGTTGTAGTATCAAAGAAAACATGGATGAATTAAGTAAGATTATTCCATAATCAGAAAAGACTGTATCTTTTCTGTACACATGAGTATTTCCTTCCAGTGTCAGTATGAACTGGTTTTGTACACCCCAGTGCAGAATTTGGTCATAAAATAGGGGAGAAAAAGCAGGACACCTGAAACGTAAAAAAAAGCTTTACTTGAAATCAAAATATTTTTTTCCTGCAACTTCCCGTTTTACAGCCTCAGAGCATTCGAGTGGATTCCCTCCTGTGTTACTGCAGTTCTGCTTCAGTACAATTCCAGTGATACCAATAAACAAATTAGGGGCGGGGAGGAAGTATCCTATCCTGAAGTGATTTGGAGCTTTGGAGACAAGTGACACACAAAAGGTGGGAGAGGAAAAACTCCAAATTCTGCTCCTGACACACAGCTCATGCAGTCAGTGGCTGCATTATATGAGTAAAGGATGTAGAGTAAATCTAGGGGTGTTTCACTGGGTCAGAGGTTAGGTTTCAGTTGGGAAGAAACTACAGATGATTTCTAAAAGCTTATTCTCACAGCAACCCCAAAGCTGACTGTTTGGTCTACTCTCTGGTGAGATTTCAGCTAACTTGAAATGAGGGAACTACAGGGTGTTGCATCTACTAAATAGATCACATTGAAATGAAAGAAACTCTCATTATGTTTAGAGAAGGTTTGAACCAAAACCTTCGAACTGTGGCACAGCTTTCTTGGGAGTTGACCTTCGCCTGTTTTTATGAAAGGCTGAGCCTGAATGCCAGATCTGAATTCATCGTGGAGATTTGGATTGAGACTTGAACTTGTTGGTTTAGACCTGTTTTAAGAGACTGTGGTATCACTGCTCAGACACCACTCAGTTTCTACTTCGGTGGCCTTCTGCTTTCTTGATAGACTTAAAACATTGTCAAAATAGCCGTACCACCTAGCAACAAAATATGAATATTTTATGCAAGGAGCTGAAGGGGGGCATGGCTGAAGAACCTATACTGGGAGGTTCTTTTAGAATTAGAGGGCTGTGGCTGAGAACCTTGGTTTTAAGAACAGTGGAAAGGGGAACCCAGAGAGCCTGTTTTGGCAGTTAGATTGAGCTTTGAGTTAGTTTTCCAGGATTAGACATGGTATTTCAGGCCATGTCAATCAAGATAGAGGAAAGCAAATAATTCTGGCTTTTCCTTCCTAACTGCTCCTTCTGTTTGCCTGAATTGAAGTTTATACTTCCACACCCTTCCCATAACGAGAAGTTTGACAACTAGTTATTGAAGCCACTGGAGGTGAGAGAAACGGAAATTTCTGGAGGTAATGTTAGTATCGGTGTCCATCTGACCAGTGAGTGTGAGAAAAAAGAGGAAAGTTGCAGGTTATTTTATCAGGTGCTTTTATGGCTGATGAAATGGGGACTATCTGCCAGAGGTGATTAGGACAGACAAGAAAAAAAACACAACTTAATAGTAATTAAGAAAAGACATCCAGCAAAAATACCATGACAAAACTCTTAGGAACTTGTTTATATTTTTAAGGCTGTTTCCTCAAAGAAAACTGTGAGAGAACACTTTTTTTTTTTTTAAATAAAAGCATAGTTCCTCCTCCGATATTTGGCACTCCTTAAAATCTGCTGGAGCCTGACGGACTAGTCTGACGTTCTTAATGCACCTGAGAGTTAGTTCTCAAACATGCCTTGCCTTATGCTAGATCTTGCCAAGATCTTTTGGATAAACCTCATTTGAAGTTTCTAGGACACAGCGATGTGGCATGAAGGAGCCCTAGAAGAATTTTCAAAATGCGATTAACACCTATTTCTAAATCCCATATCACAAAAAGATCTTGGCCAAATCAACTGTAATTCAGCTGAAAGTATGTTCTTTGACAGCCGACCACCTGTAAAGACTTTGGAGGATAAATGACCTCTCATGAGATGGGGGGAGCTGGTCAAAAAGTATCTAATCCAGGCATTTATCTGTGCTTTGAACCATGTACGTTGAATTCTTGGGTTTACAACAAAAAGCCGGTCTAGGTCTTAACTATGGACAGCCTATCTGTATTCTCGTACATAATGCGTGTGGGAGAGAGTAAATACGTGCTGGACTGATGCTGTAGGGAGGGTTTATTGACTTGTTTAGAAGAGGTGTGCTACTTGCAGCTTGTGTGCTATGCTTGATATCTTCAACTAATAGCAATAAAAGCTTTATGCTGCCTTGTACTGCAACAAATTATATGAAAGCAGCATATTAAAAAAAGTTTAAATATGTTTTGGAGTGTTTAGAAGAATTATTGGTATAGATTTTTGAGTCCCTGTACCTATAAAACTGCTTCATACCATAGGTCAAGTAAACTTACAAAACTCATCTGAAATAGCTTTTCCATAAATAATGTTATGATCGGAGTCTAATGTCTTGAGTTGTTTCAAGGCTACATGCAGGTGTTGCGGGCCGCATTATGCAACTGTGAGTCCTCCACCTGTGTTAATAAAAACCCCTTTCATTTTAGCCCTCATGGGTTACAAAATAGAGAAGCTCAGAAGTCCCTCTGGCCTAGGACTGAGTATGAGTAACAGAGCAGATCAGTAGTATAATGTGAAAAATTGGGAAGGAAAAGGCACGTGTCTGTCAATTGGCTGCAGAGAAAATACGCTTCTGAGAGATTGGGGGTTATGCGATTCTGTCCCTGTTCAGACAGGAGAGTGTATGCTGTGCAAGTGAAACTGTCAGAGGTGTGTGGTAAATACTGTTTGCATTCTGTTTTAAGTTCTCCCTTAGGTATCACCATCTCTTGTATGTGCATGCCTATACGCTTGCATATGCGCGTGGACTCCTGTGTGTGGGGCATCTGTTTCGTGGGTACTGTGTATATATATATGTGTAAATATCAGTACATGTGCACGTACACACACATTTACATTTTAAAATAAATACCAGAAATGAGATTTATAGATAGCTTTCCTCATTTTCTTGTGTGGTGTGTGAGACGTGTGCACACACATCTACTGGGAAAATGTGTGTGTTTATAGTTCTGAATGGGCACAGATGATGCGTGTGTGTATACAGACGCAGACAAACATATACTCACGTTGTAATACTTTAGATGCACTTAGATCTGTAGGACTCACTATTGACTTTAATTAGAATATCGGCATGGACTTCTTGTAAAAATCATTCACTTAGAGTTATTCTTGCATTTTTCTGAATAGGTATTTAATGTATTTCTTGTCTGATGTGAGATGTAGTGGAGACTTATTCCACTGGTTGAGTCTGAGGAAAGTTAAGTTCCTGGAAAAATCAAGGTACACAGCTAGATCAGCCTCTGGATGTGCTCTACTGGTCCTTTCCTAACACTCAAGTCGTTTCAAACCGTGACCGACATTGTCAGATTGTTCTCTTGTATATATACTGTTCCAGGAGAGAGCCAAACCACTTCAGCTCTTGAGAAAGGCTTCTAAGCCATACATAGGCATTGCAGCGCTTCTGACGTTAAAATAAAGGTATCAAAACCATTTGATTAACTGAAGATGCTTCTTTGTGATTACTTAATGACATGGTGGGAGTTTGAAGCTTGTCATTAATATTGTCATTTGTCTAAAAAGTATCTTCTAAGAGCTGTTTGGCACTGAGGTGACTAAGCACCACATTATCACCTGAGCCTGAGTCTGTCTTGATGTATTGTTAAATTTGTTGCGTCAGGACGTTCTGCCGTGCAGCCCTAGGGGACCCTAGGAAAGGCATTTGCAGACAGGAACTTGAAATAAGCACAGCCTCAGCGTAATTGTAGCCAAAGGGTTCCACAGAAGGAGTGTCTGTGTGTGGAGTCTGAGCGTCCAGCTGTTCGGAGGAGGATTACGAGGGCTTTAATGGAGAGCACAGATGGAATCAGTACTATTGTCCGGAGTATTCTGGGGCAGAGGCTAAAGTGTGAAGGATGATCAGTGGAGAGCTGATTGGAAAGGGGTGGGGGTGGGGGGTGGGGGGAGTAAGAAAGAAAGAAGGGGGGGAAAAATCCCCTTGTTCTGTAAAAAGCAAAGGGATTGATGCTGTCCAATGGTGAGGGTGCAGAGGAAATAGTTCCCAAAGCTTGCTTTCATGGTTAGCAGGCATTGTAAAGATGGCACAGGTCATGTGTTGTGTGCAGCTGTTTAGAGGTTCTTGCAGAGCTGTTAGAGACTTAGCAAGGCCCATTATTCAAGGCACTAAGGCAGTTTTACTGGATATGGACTATTGCAATTGTATAAGCTCTCCATTGTGTGAGTACTAATTTAGAGTGCTACCATAAGCCAGCCATACAATCCATGCTTCCCATGAATGAATGAGTCATCTTGATGAAAAGGCTCAGAGCACACAGCTCTGACTTTTAGTCTTGAAGGGACCTGATGTGTTCAGAATGGATCACATTTTAATGAACGAGCTTGCTGGCAAAATATTTTGTGTTTAAACGGCTAAAATAATGCTTTTCTTTCTGGAGAAAGGTATCGTACCCAAAGACTTTACATAGGTTCTCATTTGCCTTACCACATCTTAGACGTATTTGTAGTTACTGATTTGTTATGGGATATTAAAGTGTTACTAATGTGCCTGTATAAACATAACAGGTTTCAAGGCCACTCGGTAAGCCAGCAATTTATGTCCTAAATCATTCCTTTAGGTGCCAAGGAGCCCCATGATTGTTTTATTCA
>NW_009647222.1:6420628-6447842 GCF_000708025.1 Charadrius vociferus
ATGCACATACACAAGCTATGTGTTGTTGTATAGCACTGCTGTCTTTTTATTTCCTCGCCTGCGAAGAATATGAGAACAGTATTAGGACTTCTAATGTAGTTGCAACATTGTTTGATAAAGTAATTTTCCGTAGAATTCTTACCTGGATGGCTTAGAGTCACATCAAAAAAGAGGATTTACTCTCTGATAACAGGACTTAGATAGCCTTTGGGAACATCTACATTGAGGGGTGGGAAAGTGCTTCCTAAGTTCATTTGCACGTCCTGTCCAGGCGTCATTTAGGCAGACCCTCTAAGAGCCTTAGTTCAAATACGAGATCTGAAACTTTGGGGGCATCTGAACATACACAGCACCTGCTGATGTGATCTGAGATTTTTCTATATTCCTCCTTCTGTGCATGCACTGAAACTGCTCCCATCTAAATGCTTGAACGCTTAGCTCCTGTGTAATGGTCATCACAATCCAGAAACAAGGCAGAGCAGCATTGGCATCACCTGAAAGGCTCAACCAACAGGCATGGTGCCTGAAACACAGTGACAGGATTGTAAAATGTAGCTGCTTCCTTTCCAACATACAGCAGTTAAAGATGGGATAGTCCTTCCTTTTTTTTTTTTTTTTTTTTTTTTTTTTTTTTTTTATGCAGTAGAGTGGTGAAAGCTTAGCAGTTGCCTGAGAAATGGAAAGAACTGGATTGGGGCTTCTGTTTCCTTAATTCAATTCACATTGTGTCTCCCACGTCGCAGGAGAGACAAGGCCTTTCTCCGTGTCTGCTGAAACTGGGCTTCAAGCAAAAAGAGGCATACTGTTCATGTCATAAATGGAGCAAAAAAAGAAGTGTCATAGCTGTCTCCTGATGATGATGACATTCGAGCCTGTGTTCTGCTCCACAGATGCCTTGTGGTTGGGTTTTTTTTTTAATTAAAGTTATTTTTTTAAATTAAGTTATTTCTGCCGAGTACCATCGGGGTCAATTTGTATTGACTTCAGCAGAGCAAGGACTCAACACAAAGTTCCTACAGGTCAAATTTTGCCCTTAAGAAAATAATGATTATTACAAAGTCCCTTTTCTGAGCTGAATACTACTTAAAAGCTAAAGGCATTGTAAAAATCAAACATTTCTTTGTTTTCATCATGTTTACTGATGGTTTCCTTTTTGATCTCTCTTGGTATCAAACTAAGTTTATTGAGTCAGCTTTGTGTAATTAGTTTAATTTCACTTGTTCAGCAGCATTGCCAGAGTTGTACTTTTCAGATTCACAGCTCTGAATGAAAATATTCCCTGTGACTGGCAAGATGAACCAAAAACAAAAGTGGAAAAGGAATTATGAAAATGTTTATATTTGCTTAGGTAAAATGCTTCCAGAACTGAAATTTGCAGCAGAAAATATGTAAGGATACTGACACTTAGTTAACTAACTTAAATCTATTCTTACGGAAGTGTTAGAACTTTCATTTGCTTTATTGTGAATCAGGTCTACCACACAAGGCGTGTTAAGTGTTAGTGCCTAAATTTTTAAAAAAAAAAAAAAAAAAAGCACCCACTTCCAGCAAACATTTGCAAAATTGTTTATCTGGCAAAAATATTGTGGGTTTCAAATAAATCTAAACGTCCATAGTCATGCCAGTGAGTGAGTGAAGACTACTCAAGGGCTTTTCCCGCTCTCCCTTCAGCCAAACTTAGTGGCATCAAAGGCTGTCATGTCGTGTGACATGATGAGAGCCATGAGGTTCATCAGTTCCACTGTTACATTGGGGCTGCAGCTGTCCCATGCTGGCATAAAATAAAATTGCTGATTTGCAGTAGTGAACCTTAGTAAGCCCCTGATTTTCAGTTGTACCAAGCATCCAGCCCTAGAGACTGTGTTCTGGATTAAGACTTCGTTCTTGGTCAAATGCTGCTTAAAGAGATCTCAGGAGTACTTTATGGCCAGCAGTGTTTCAGTATGGACAGCACTAAGAATAAATCAATTGATCAGAAAATTCCTTTTATTGCTAAAGAGAAATGGATGGCTGAAGAGCGGAACTTAAAAATGAATCCTGAATGGCCATGGTTTATGCTTAGAATAGAGTAGATGGATAACATCACTGCAGTGTTTTCAGAGCTTTTTACAATGCTCCGTTATATCCCTCTCTCCCAGACACATCACATCTACCTTTCTCTTTAGTATGCAAATGCACAATTAAAAGCATTCAACAGATAGAGATGAATAAGCTAATACAGTGTGCTGCTGGTAATTTATTTTCATTAACTGGGAGTATGTGGAAGTACCCCAAAGAGCAAAGAGATGCTGGAAAGTTGTAATAGATAAGAATCTACTGACTGCCTTTATGTAAGACAATAGATCTTGTGAATATTCTGCTTCCTCTCCAGGCAGTGAGCTAGTATGGTTAACCAAAATTGTTGAGTAATTGTTCTGTGGTTGAGAACAAAATGCTGAATTAAACTGTTCCCAGCACAATAATTGTGTGATTACAGCATTTATGTTGCTGGCCAAAAGAACAGTCATTAGGTTTGGAAGACTTACCAAAACCACAGGCACAGAAAAAAAAAATGCAAATCATATGTAAATTGTCCTCTAATACCTACAGTGGCTTAAAAATTGAACTAGGACTATGGTATATGTATATTTAAAGGCAGTCAAGCCAGAAAAAATGATTGTACATTCAAGAACTACTTCAGACTGGGAAGAAAATACCCAAAGATTATTCATTTTCATTATGTTGTACTTTTCCCCCTCTTGTGAGATCCTGCACTTCATATATTATGCGTGTATTCTGTTTTGTGAATGCTATTATATTTTTCCCCGCTGCATACCAATCAGATATTGTCTGGGAGTTGTAAGTTAGTTAGGCCTCCCACACCTAACTGAATCTTGGGCCAAGCCGATTCAAAGAGCAATATACAGGGGAGGCATGCAGTAAATATTTATCTGATTGCTGTAATCCACCAGTAAAATTAAAAACTGATTTATGATGATAGGTGCTCTTGTGAGGTAGACCGTTTTCTTCCCGGTTGCATGGCCCATATCTAGAAGTGCCAAAGAAACAATTACATTTAGTCTTTCCTTTTTTTTCTTTTGTTTTTTTTCCTCATATTTTTAATAATAAAGGAGGAGGAGGAAGGCAAGGAAGAACTGAAGGAGACAGCAAAAAAAACCCAAACAACAAAGCACAAAATGTTCAAGGCAATCAAAATTTTTGTGCCTGCAATTCAGTGTAGTAACAAGCTGTAGGACTTGAATAGCTGGCTACCTGGCTGTACACAGAAATCAGATGATGAGATGCCTAAACTTTATCACTGTATGTACAGTTAATTGTGCTTTAACTGTCTTGCTGTCACCAAATTGTAGGCACAGAATGAGAGACTGTCTTCAGTCCTATTTGAAAAAAGTTCCCAAACAAAACTTGTGAAAAACATTTTCATATGAGGATCTTGGTAACAAGGGGAAAAAAGCATCAGGACGTGAACGGAAGAGTAGCCGTGTATCTATTCAAATAGTCTTTCGTCTGCAACTTGAATCCATTTCACTTCTAAAATCAAACTTTTGATGGTAAAAATGAACTCTATTGTGGAAAAATTCCACTGGCAAAAGGGACAGTCAGAAACTAAGTCTGAACAGCTGAAAGATTGAAAAGAGGTCTTTATTATGCGTTTCCCTGGGCTGTAATTAGAGGCTATCCAATACTAGAAATGTGTTTTCCACAAAGGTTTCTACTAATGTTTGGTCTTAGTTTTCCTGGCCGTTTGTCCATCATGTTTAAGTGCAGGGGGGTTTAAGATAATGTGGAAAGAAATAAAACATAATAATGACAACAACAACAACAACAACAACAGTAATAATAACAATATGGTCTTCAGGAAATAACAAAATAGAGTTATTGTAGCAAGTAGTGCTCTGAAACTGATGTCACTGGAGGTTATTGTAGCAACTAGTGCTCTGAAACTGATGTCACTGGAGACCAGACACATACTGAAACACGTATCTATTTTAGTAATAATGAAACTGAGAAAAAGAGGGGGCATTCAAAGGGGTTTAATCAGTGAATTTAAGTCTAAGATTTTCTGAGCAGACCCAATTCTGCCAAAGTTTACACTGATCACGCCGTGAAGAATGTTTCTTTCCCTGTACTGTATTAGATTGTATACAGATTTATTAACTATCTCCCTCAACCTTTCAGTTTAAAGAAACCAAGAGAAGGTACAGACTTTCAGTGCGGACTTTGTTTTCTGAGTCCTTTATGTCTATTTTTTCCTCTCTCTTTCTAGGTAGTATGATTTTAAGTGGATGACTTTGATAAGACTTTCATGTTTGTTTATACCATTGCACTATTCAGCAGCGGAATGGGTTTTGAATTTCTGCCCACTACATGATATTAAATAACCCCTGTTTCTTGCCCACCACCTACGCATTAAAATTGTTGTGTTTGTTTTAATTAATGATATTCCATTTGTCTAAGAGATACTGAGTGAAAAACACATCTTGAAACCTCAGGGTTTTGTTTGGAAGAATACCCTTTCCTCTCTATGTAGTAATATTACCTTAAATCATATTAAAGAAATTGGCACAAAAAACCTAAAGCAAAACAAGAAATAGTTATTATAAGGCAGAATTCTGATGATCTTCATGTCTTTTTTGTCAGCTAATTTGAGTAAGCAAGATTTTTGCATTCAGGGTTATGAAAGTAGAATTGTTTCATATTGGTTGATGAGACTTAAATATTTTACTGTAATTATGTGTACAGTCGTTACAAGCAGTGTGTCATGGGTGACTCATAACGAGTGGCAGTGGAAGAGTTGAAATAGAAGGCTGGATTGTGGCGATATTGCAGTGCAAGAGCGTTAGAGGGGGACGCATCACTTCAGGAACAGAGGAAAGCTTTGGGGAGCTATCATTTCCCATTACTGGCATCAGTGGTACCTACCATGCCTGCCATGGTGGGGATGAAGGAAGACCAAGATTAGAGATGGGCTCGCCTTGCAAACCTTTTTACTTTCCACTGAAGTACCACAGCATACCCACTTCCTTCCTGTTTCATCCTTTCTTACTTTATGGTCCCTCATTTTATCAAGCAGTGTTTGAACAATGGGCTGAGTACTACTCTCCATTCACAGCTTTTCTCCAGGAGTGCCTCAGGGCCATTAATAAAATAACAGGTCTCTTAAAGAAGGCAGTCCACTATTAGTGGTTTAGGCCTTAGATATTGATCTGTTCGTGAATTTGGACTTTAACATTGTGTCAAAAATGAGGTCATGGCACTTGCTTCATCTAGACATTAGAACTGTTCTCCCTGTTTCAGAGGTTAAAGAACTTTTTTTGGAACAGTAGACAGGAAAAATATTATGGTAATTTATACATCAAAATGATTGGTTACTGGTGTTTGAATATGTTGTGGAAAAATCAAGAATGGGTAAAGAGGGAGATGTAGCAGCTGGCCTTAACACAGATGCCTCTGAATAACTTTATATGACAAAAAAAATACCACTCAGCCTTGCTTAAGTATAATGGTATCAGCCTTGCTCTTGCCACCCATTTCTTGATCTTTTGGGGAAAACACATTAAAGAAATCTTCAGTGAGTAGGTTCACATGCCAAAAGCTATATCACTTCAGTCTACATAGGAGTAAGCACCACAATTATAATAAATATGTTTCTTTACCTAAGCTGCATTCTTAGCCTGAAGACCATGTCGGGCAGGTTTATAGCCAAGCATTTTATGGTTCTGTTTGCATCCTTTGCATGAAAACTTTCACAACAATACTTCGGTGACCCCAAAGGCACCTCAAATGGCCTGAAGAGATAACAAGGTGGGGAATTTCTCCTAGCTCACCAAATTTATCTGTCAAAAAGGAGCCAGACTCGCTGCCTGTGAGGGCGTGTAATACTAGAATTTATATCCTTACCTGAATCTGTTGACTTCCAACATTCACGGATGTCCTTGAAAAGTCAATTTTGGATGATGCTTCTTGGCCTTCTCCCTGCCTCTCTAGATCTCACGCTAGTGCTGAGCCTTGCTTCCCGTTCCTACTTGTTCTTACAGTCTGCCCATTGATGAATAACGTTAACATCTGCAGAGTCAACCTTGCGTGTGTTTAAAAACCCCCTATGCTCTTACAGGAAAAGTCCTCTAGATACTGCACACTTCTTTTGACTGTTATACCTGTCACTGTATTTCTAACAGCCTCAAATAGAAGCAGCCCCCATTTAGCACAGAGCTGACACAAACTGTCCTATTTGCTCTTCCCTGCTCCCTCTGCAGCAGTAGTTGATACCAGACCTTCTTTCCAGAGCTCTTTTGACAGCGGCCCATGATACTGTTGCACAAAGACTCTTGATCTGGTAAAAAGTGAGCATTGGCTACACCAAAGAAGTGACTTCAAAAAGAAAGAGAGCTGGGTTAGCACACACGCATAAAACACGCACAGAATGTGGAAAATCAGAAGGAAAAAGTATACAGGTGACTTCTGGAAGGCTGATGTGAGCAATGACAAGTGAAGTTTACTTATTTTTGTTTCTGTTTCTTTATGGCATGTACAAAAAACCCTATAGTTCATTACAATTTGAATAACTGAACCAATATGTAATAAATCAGCTAACTGTAGAAAACAGTACACATGTGCAGCTCAAGGAATTATCCTACATGCTGTCTTTTAAAACACATCAGGAAATCTCACACCTGTTTTCTTTTCACTGACAAATGTTTTGCTGAATAGCTTACTGCTAGAGCAATCAGCACTGGTCCAGACCTCATTGGGAAGAGCACTAAACCAAGCACCTGGGAACTGTGTGCTCCATCATACACTGTGAGGTAGCATCAGTCATTAATGTAAGTTCATAGATTTTCCCGTTTGAAGGGAGGGATTTTGCAGATTAACTCTTGCTCCGTGACAGCTATATTTAGGAGTGTGTTGCTATTAGCCAGCAAAAACGCAAATAAAAGACACTATACCAAGACACTATACCATATAAATCAGCAGTTATGACAGCTGCAAGTTGGTGGCAACTTTGCATTATAGTCCTGGCCTATTCTTCTAGGAAGGGTACTACCATTTAAACAAGGCACCTAGGTGCTTGGAAGCTATAGCATGAGAAACAGTGTTTGTGTGAATTTTAAGTAAGGTGAAATAAGTCAGTTTGGCCCAAGCTCTGGTCATCATACCTCAAAAGCCAATTCTGTCCGCTGTTAACTTTAACCTCTTCATGAAACAAATGGCTCAATCAACCAAACAAAGGATCTTTTTCTTCTATAAAAGAGATAGAGCAAATTATTTTGAGTTGTGCTCTTGAGCTGCAACTGACTGTGATTAGAAAGGGCTCTTTCGAGAGTGTGCTTCAGTTGTCCTGTGTAGCCATTACCTGAATTACAGTAGCTTGCCCTGAAAGTCCTCTTTTTGCCAGAGCACCCCCCCACACTGGGGTGCTGTGTAGTCTGGAGCAGCCATTCCTGCGTGACCTATTCAGGCTTTTGACTTAAAACAGCTGCATATTGGAATGAATTCCAGTTTATGATCTTTTCATTTCAGGTGCCTCTTCCTTTTCAAGTGGGGTGTATGTTCAAATGCCTTTGTGGCAGAGTTGCTGTGTAGATAACTTGCATGTTAAGTGGCGCAAGCATGAATACTTCTTGTTACACATCATCCCAAATGGGAAAAAGTAATCTTACTGCTTTTCCCTCCTCTGAATGTATTTTCTATAGCAGATAAAATATAAAGGAAGTGTTGGAAGTGTTCTAAAGTTTTTTATTTTAGTTACACAAATGAATAAGTAATACTGCTTTTTTCTTTTGGAAGTATCCAAGAGGTGTTCTTTAATGCAAAAGGTCCTTTGGCTGATGTCCTTCAAAGTGCTGCTAGAGGTGTCTGTCTCTCACCAGCACAATTTGCTCTGTAGTATGAAGTGGAGGAGGGAAGCCTTTGGAAGCAAGTTACTGACATGGAAACAGCTACTGTCTGTATTATTTGGCAGTTTAAGGCAAGTCTCTGCACTTTAGTCAAAAAGGCTAAGTACGTGTTCATTTAGTAGTACTCACAGACTTTATGATGAGATGAATTTGAGATGGATGCTGGTAGTGACGCCTGGCTTTTCTTGCAGGACTGAGCAAACACAAAAAGTTTCCAGCCTGAAAAGCCTTTCTTTTTTAAAATGAAAAATGTTTATGTAATTCTCTGAGATGCATTTCAGTTTTCCTGAAAGTTTCTTCCTTGTGTTTTCTGTAAGCCAAGTTGCATACATACCGACTATTACCAGTTAAGGATTGTCTATATATTCCATCAAACTAGTAATTTTTCCACACTGTCACTCCAACTAGAGTTCTCCTATGCTAGTGGAGTTGTAATGGGGGGCATGGGGGGATGGGGTGTCTCCCTAATAGACTTTTTTATTATTCTTGAATATGGAAAGATATGAAAGTGTGTTTTTCTACGATCAGTATCACTATTTGCAAACAGTTGTGAACAGCGAGGTGCTGCTATTGAGTGAACAGAGGTGTTCAGACAGGGTGAATTTTGGTAAGTACTGGTATGAATTGTGTAAGCCTCTCATGCAGCGAAGGGAAGAATAATATTTAGGGCTCAAATCATCCATTGCAGAAGAATTTTCAGGTAGAGATTAGGAAGAAAAAACCTTTACAAAATCCTTTGTCGGGATCCCCTATACCAGTATGTCTGGCAGAGAAGTGAGCTGCTCCTCAGTGGTAAAAGCGAAGCGTTAGGTCAGAGCATGGGGTGGAATGGCTGTGCTGTCTGTCTCATCAGTGTCTTCCTCTCTGCATCTCTGCTTCTTGGCATCCACCTTCTGTTTTGCATCTTAATCACTCAATAAATACCCCATAAAAAGCCACCTCGAGCTCAGTAGGAGAGTGATCATTGCATTACCCAGATAGGCAAGGCGCTCTGCCATATAGATTTAGGACACACTTATGTCAATTTAGGGAACTGATGTAGGGGAGAGAATGAGGAGAGCGACATTTTCTTTTCTTATTTTAAACGTCACTGTAAGGGAAAATAGCAGATTGTAGTTATATGAGGACATATATTTTTATTTCCCTTAAGATAGACGTGGGGGGGTGTGAGAGAGAGAAAGAAAGAGATGGCCAACACATATGCTAATTAAAGAATCCGGTCCTTCAGCATAGTGTGTGCCACCATGAGCCAAGTGTTTCTGGAGGAAGGGGGACCGATGCAATTAAACATGTCATTTTTGAAGGACAGATTTATGTTTTTGCATGTTAAATGTACGTTACATTCTTTCATATACAGTAGAAGAGATGCTTAACTTATAAACAAGTTGCAGGCAAGAAGATATTCGTACAACGTTTTGAAGTTAAAGGAATCATTCATGCGCATCCACTGTTTGGGGAATGTAAAATCTGAACTTCTTTGAAGCAGCTGAGAATAACTGAAATGAAAATAAAAACTAGCCACACTTCTACATGAAGAAGCCATGTAAGAGATCATTTTGGCAAAGATGCTAATGGTCTTGAAGGGCGTCTTCTAAACAGCTCGAGTAAAGTACTGCTCAGAGTTTTGCCAGTTTGTAGAGAAGGGAGTGTTGCTTTTAGCAGCCGTTCTTATTCACGCTGAGTAATTTGTTACTCCATCACCACTCTCACCGAAATGGATAGAATTGGTTTGGAAGAAGGAGAGGTGGGTGGAAGATCAGTATTCACTCCTCAGTGGAAAGTGTTATATATGGATGCTGGGTGACGTATTGAAATATTTACCTTGGAGAGAGGAAAACTTACATAAAAGTTTATGCTAATAAACATGTAATGAGCAACTGCGGAAATGAAATTGGTGGAAATGTATAAAGATAAAATAAATAAAACTAATAGCAGCTGCTATGTTATAGGCTTAGCTTTGTTGAAAGTATGGGTTTATGTTACTTGAGAAAAATTATGAGCCTGCTCGATTAAGCAAGAGTCATGTGTGGGGGAAAATTGTGAACTTTTAATTAAAGACTGTGTCAGGATGCATGGACATAAAGCACCAAAATAAGGTCATGCATACTATTCTGGTTCTGGCATTGCCTAAGCCTTGAACGCCTAACTTTGCAACCTTAATGTTTCCTTAAACTATTTTGTCTTTGTTACTATTTATATAATGTCCCAAAGCACACGTGACATTTTACAGAAAATAGAGTAGAACTGTAGTTGTCAAGTGTTTGCAATCTAAATTTATGTAAGTCACAGCAGGAGCTAGTAACAAACAGTAGGGGTAACTGTTAAAAACATACTGCTTAGTGCTTAGGTAGCTGTGGTAACCATAGTATGTTCCTAAAAGTAGGTAGGAGACCAAAATTTAGGCGGAAATACTACAATTATAATGAAGCTGGGAATGCTGGGTATCTAGCTGTGGCTATACTGAATGCACGTCTTTGTGTGGTTGGATTTTTCATGGTCAAGTCCTAAAGGACATGCACGGATTTGTGAAGATGCTGGCCCAGACTTCATGAACTTGAATCAGTTCCAAGTTTACTAACAAATTTCTTTTGATAAGGATAAGTCATTTAAGGGCAGATTTTTCAAAGGCACTGAAACAAATAAAGATCCAGTGAGGCACTTCCCAAAATCGAGAATTTCTACAGGCAACTCTGGATGCCTCAGTTTCCCACTTGGACAGTAGATACACTATCAGTTGCTTGTCATGTGCTTGTATTAGTTTTTTCAGTGATAAGTTCTTTAGGGCTAGTCCCCTTTTTGTATTTTCAGTGACAAGTATGAAGGGTCCCTGATCTTGGTTTGGGCTCTAGGTGAAACTTGGTTGCAATTTCTTCCACTCCTAAAATACTTTGCTGTTACAGAAGATGACTTACTGTCCTCAGTATGAATTAGACAACCTTTACTTTCTTGATCTTTTTGAACTCTTGTATATTGGCTTCCTTAAGGGGAGTATTTCTCATAAACTGCCAAGTGGTGTGGTTTTACTTCCTTCATTGCAGTATGGGCTTCCCTCTTGCCCCAAATTATTTGTCAGAGAGATGTGAAAGTATGACTTCCTTGACTAGTGAATTGATTGTATAGAATATTCCGATATTCGATTTGTTTCTTTGTTATTTTATGTATGTCATATGCCTTTTCTGTGCATACCACACCTCTACAGTTTGTCATGCAGTATAGGAGTACTCCTGGTCAATCTCATATGTAGTGATGGCATTCAAATTAAAAGAAAGATCAGAGTACTGTGTGATCAGTTGACATCATGGCAATAGTGTGGGTAGTGAAAAACAGGCCCTTGGAAGATTGTATCAGTATCATCCAGGCTAATAATCAAAAAGTAGATGAAAAGTTACGAAGTGAAATTGTAGCCCTCTAAATCTATTGTGATTTTTGTGAGGATTTAAACTACAATGTTTACCTTTAGGAAATTACAATTAAGAAGAGGCAATCGTGTTCTCTACACTGACTGGCAAGTGGAGAATCTTGACAGTGATATGCATTTTGAGGTTGTTAAAGATGTATTTCTTTTTTATGGACATATGTATGTCCATTAGCCAAACAAATTGAAAGGCCTGAAAAAAAGCTCTGATTTTGCAGTCTATTACGTTCAAATTAGAAATGCGGTATCAAAAAGTTCCCATCTAGAAAACATTGGAAAGTATGTAAACCGTACAACAAAAAAAATTTGTGAGAGATGTAACTGAGGTAGTAATAGCTATAAAAAAACAAAGAGGAAAATACCTTCCTGTAAAACTCAGAAGGAGGGCCTGTATTCTGTGCCACTTGAAACAGTTGTTTCCTAGCAATTCTAGGTAATAATAATAAACATAACAAAAGTTAAGATGTAGTAGTTAAATGAGCCATAAAAATGAAGAGTCCGTAATTTGCATTGTATTGTGTCAGGTAATCGGATTAAAATAAACTAATGTTTGCACTTATTTGTATTTGGGAGAAAATGAAGTGTAGCTGTTTGAGTGGTGCTACATACATTCCATTCTGGAAGGAAAATCACATTGTTTTGACTGCGTTATTTCTGTATCCATGCAAACCATCCTCATCACTCTATAGTTCTTACCTCCTTAACACAACCGGGGTTGTGTCATTTGAAATTAGTGGGTATAAGGCCCCTTGGAGAGATAAAGAGGAGCAGCGACTTGAAAAGATGAAATGCAGCAGTCAGATTTAAGAAGCAAGGGCATTTTCCTGGTAAATGTTTTCCTAAATGGGATTTTTTCAGTGTGGTGTTTTGCTCGTGTATTTGGCAGTCACTTGAAATCAAGCGCAGACTTGTGCTACATTGTGGGCTTGGCAATGACAATTTGTGTGTGTGTGGTGCTTTAGTTATATTAGCCCTGGAGGCAGAGTTAACACTTGCAGTGGGACAAGAGTATTTGCAGTCATCAGAGAACTTTGCAGTCAGCTTCAATAACATCACTCCATTTTTTTCACTTTTTTTTAACATTTTTTTTGGCAGCAAAGCTCTTAGTAGAACCATCTGTCTTTCTATTAGTGTTTTTGAGTCCTGTTTTGAAGCTTCTTTGCTTGGCAAAGTCACTTTCATCCTTGGAAACCATTTAAAAAAAAGTTCTGTGGCTTTTTGCCGAAGAAGAGTACTATGCAAAAATTCCACACGGCTGTTCATTTTTGTTCTAAAAGAATACAGTTACTTTGTCTTTGTCTTAAAAAAAAACCTCAAACCCTAAACAAAACAAACAAAAAATAAACACATGAAGAAAGGCAGACATTGGGCAATTCTAGGGTGACTGAGTAGGGATAGGGAAGAAATCATATTTTACATTTTTTTTCTCCAGCAATCCAGTTAAAAGTACGTATGTCTTCTAGTTAACGGGACCAGAGTAGAAAAAAGAATACTGAAGTAACAAAAATGGATTGTGTTAGTTCAGTGAGTGGAGCTACGTCTACTCTAGCTTCAGTCCCAACCTTAATCTTCCAGTGCAAGAATTTCCATCAGCAGCTCCCTGGAACTCCATCCTTGCAAATTGTTTCAGCCTGTAAAGATGCAGTCAGCACGCACACAGGTGTTGACAGGTCCTAATATAAATCAAGAGGTTACCATACCAAATTTCGTATCAGTCTTATGCCTTGTAACAGTGTTGGGTGAACCGAGACATCTCCTGCATCTTCAGGAGATTAAATCAAAATAAAATTAAGTGAAGATGCTGTAGTCTGAACTGTGGCAGCCAAGGAGGTGGCACAGGTTCTCTTTTGCCAGTTCTGCTATGCAGGCAATAATGAAGGGAGTAACACCTTCTTACGCCTCTGGCCAAAAATGGTCGGCTATCCATACCCTAATTCTCCTTGTTTCTTAAGGCTACAAACCACAAACTAAATTTTAGTCTTTGATAACATACCTACCTCTGATGCCTCAGCTTTACAGTGCCATTAAAAATCTGGATGAGTTCTCTTAAAAAATGAGTCAGTCTTCTTTTACTGACTGATCTGGTCAGTACAGCGGGTTTTTTGATTAAAACCAACCATTTAACATTTTAATCCAGCAAACTTCTTGTTTCTCACCTCTGTGAAATACAAAGACGATGTTCATTTCTAGTAATTAAAAACTCTGACAGAACTGGCTAAAAGCAATAGTAGTAGACGTTGTGCCATGGCCAACTTCCAGTTTTGATGACTAATTTCTTAAGTCCCCTACAGTATCCATTTACAATATAATATTTTCCATTTCCTGACTTGCATGGTTGTGTACAGTTGCTGTGCAAAGTTGAATAGCTAATGCTTCAGACATAGCGGTGTTTTATTTGTGAATAAAGTGTGTCTCCGCTTATTTTCTTACCTTCCCAGAGACTTTTTCACATGTACAAGTAAGTGCATGTATATGGGGAGAGAAAGAATACCGACTATGCTGTATGCTACTTACGCACATATTTGTACTTTTCTATGTGTGTATCTTCATGTTTGGGCTCAGTCAGGGTGAAAGCTACTGTCTGAGACAGAGATATTGTTACACAGTGCAATAAAAGCGAAGCATAACCCATCCTGCAGTCAAAGAGAAGTGGGACGTTATGGACTGGGGGGAGGGAATAATTAATTGGGGTATAGGTGTGCGTTAGTGGAGTGTTTTGATTTATTTTGGATTAATGTAATTCATATGAAGTGCTTCGGTGATTAAGATAAGGCTGAATAGTTGATGCTTCTGGAACACCCCATTCTGGAGGAGCATATTCAGACCTGAGCTCTCAGATCACAAGGAAGAGAAAGCATGTAAGCAGGCATTTTCCCCAGAAAAAATTCCACGTTTGATTTTCCCTCTCCTGTTCGGCAGTTCCAGGGTCAGCTGCCTCCATTAATGATTCCCGTATTCCCTCCAGACCAACGAACCCTAGCAGCAGCTGCACAGCAAGGATTCCTTCTTCCTCCTGGTTTCAGCTACAAAGCGGGATGCAGTAAGTCCTGTAGATTTTTTAGCTGGAAGTGGGTATAGGGCACTACTGCTCGCCAATCTGTATGAAAGTATCACCTCTCTCGCCTGACGGACAAAGCCCTTAATTTGCACAGATGAGTGTAAAATAGAGAAATTAGTCACTACCGTATGAGAAAAGATTGTCAGAGATGAAGTATGTGTTTCAACGTAATGGCAAAACATTTCACACAAGTAGATTTGTGCACCTTCTTTCTGACAGATCTTTTTGACAAGTGAACATACTCATGACCACACATACATACGTACATCTGAAGAGAAGCTATTTGAAACTTCCCAATAAATTTCAACACTGTTGTAAGAAAATATGTTTTTTTCCTGGAGCAGCCTGCTTACTGTTTGTGAACTGAGGGCCTATTCTAGTCTCTTTCTTCACACAGAACTCACATTAATCTCAACAGGGGTTCTGCGCAGAGATCAAAGATAGCATATGCCTTTCAGTTTGATGGGCTAATACAAACTATGAGTATATTTATGAGATCCTAACACCAAAAAAAAAGACAGCATCTACTTTTTTTTAATCTTTGAAAGATTTGTATTGTTCTCTGTACTCCCCAGATTTTTTTGGAAATTTTATTTAAGCCTTCTATAGGATTTCGTGTTCCTGTCAACAGGATGATCATAAATACAAGTTAAAGAATAATCAAGGAACTCAAGTTCCATGAATAGTCTTAGCTTCAGCATGAATTTCATAGCCTTGTTTTCATGCATTTGTGCTTGTATAACGCTTCTGACATCAGTTTCCTTCTGAGTTATCTAGGACTTGCTTGTTCTGCCGTTCTCTGTCTCTAGCATGGATATTTAGCTTTATTATGTCCTTGTCAGTGTATCCATCTGTATCATTGACTAACCCATGAATTCATCAGTTGTTTTGAGTTACTCAGGACTAGCCACTGCAGCAGTTTCATAAAACTAGAACATAAAAAGATTCCTTTAGTTAGCCTGGCTTAGCCCACAATTTCAGATTTCTTTCAGTTTCTGTAACATTGTAGATACAGTACTTGAATGCGAACTTGAGTTTCTCTGGCCACTAATCCCTTTTCCTAATATTTTACAGAGTGGGACCACTAGTGAAAATTATTGTTCAAAACACTTCACATCCCTCAGCAGCTGCAGTGCCAAAGCATAGGCTCATTCAGTTCTTCCAGTGATTTCACACTCAGTCTCTCTCGAATGGGAGAAGTAGTGATTCACATTACAGAATGTTTAACTGAAAACCACACTGAATATGAATGCTACCATAACTGTAGGCCTGGAAAAGGTCAGGAAAGCACCCCTTTAGATATATCTGGCAGATTAAATTAGATCCATGTTAATGAAGTCTGGTCTGGGTAGAAAGAGTTGAGGTTGGTTTTTTCCCTTCTTTTTACTGCATGTACATTAATTGTAAGACAGTCCTATAGTTCCTCACATCCATGAAGTCGCATGTTTGTGTAACCTTGAAAATAAAAAAGATAAAAGAGCAAAGTTGCTGCTGCTCCTGGCAGTAAGGCTTGGAATTAACAGCATGCCAAGGTCTAGGACTGAGGAGAAGCCAGTGGAAAAAGACAACTCTGTGTTTGGTGATTCCCTGGCATGTTTGACTGAATTTGACTGAGAAGCTGAGGAAAAGTGATAAGTAGTCCAAAGGATTTTTTCTTTTCACTCACAGTTTAGTGTAAACAAAAAAGCATATACGGGTTTAGCTACACCTAGAAAGCCTGTAGCAACAAAAAACATAGCTGCCTTAAAGCTATAACATGTTCACATCAAGTAATGGTTTTGACAGGCCATTAAAACATATTTCTCCCACTTTTCTGCTTGCCCTTCTCTGTATCAGTCCTCTCAGCAAACATGTGGTAGATTGTAAACCAAAGAGCTTTGGATAAAATTTTCCAAAGCACCTGAGTGATTTAGGTGACTAGATCTTCATTTGAAGCGTGACAAAGGCACTAGAATCTAAGTCTCAGGGATATTTCGCAAATGTTTGTACGGTAAACTTCAGTACAGTCACCTGTGCTAGCTTGAACTGAGCTAAAGTGGGTACCAGTATAGCATTGCAACAGAGTGTACAACAGAATCATTCACTCAGCTTCTCAGCATGTTAAATGCCTGACTTTCACTGAGTTTGCTTTTGGATGCAAGGCCTTCCGATGAACTTCTGAAGAACCCACTACCAGCATCTTCACCTGACCGCTATTGTATGTTTTAAATTTGGCCGATGTACCTTATGAAAATGGAACCTGACTTCTACATCTTCCTAGTCTTTTTGGAAAACCTGCCCTTTTTTCTGGACTGACAGATGTTTAGAATTATTTTGTGTGGCTGATTGACAGAAATTCTGTACTGATGATTCTGTTATTTACTGGCATTAACAACCTGCACATAAGAACAATAAAAATCTCCATGGGACAACACAGTTCCAGTCACAAATAACAAAAAACTGTAAAAATTTTCATATACTGTTTCTCAGTAAAAGGGAGATTTGAAAATCTGGGGGAGAAGGAAGACGGAATTGTTGTGACAACCAATATTTTCATAACTTCTTTATGTAATGATGCCGAGTACCTTGATTATGGATATCCAGTTGGGGACACCTTCAAAGGGACCTTTATCCTGTTATATGCCCTGCCCCTTTGAAAAGTCAGATCTCCAAGTATCTCAAATTCAGCAGCGTGACATCTAAGGCACTGCAGATCTCTCGTCAGTTGTGCTGTTGGTCACACCTCATGGCTGGGTTACTTGCCTCCTTCTGTCTGCAGGCCAAGTAGCTGAAGAGATAACTGCCTCCAGTTACTCATCACTGTGCCTCTAACTTCTGTCGTACTGGCCAAGCTTCTTGCTTGAGCACTCCCCAACTTGCTTCTGTCCAAGCTGGGATAGCAAGGACTTTCTGTTAAAATTGCTTAAACTAAGCTGGCTCATTTTAATGGAAACATGTTGGGAAGTGATTAAACAAGCAGCTTGGTCACAGTGGTAACCTTTGGCAGGGGGCTGTGATTGGAGATGGTGACCCCTTCAGCCAGCACAGCTGCAGCTGGAAGAGAATGTGTGATCAAGCCTCGAGGTCAGTGAAAGAGAAAAAATGATGAATACCTAGTCATACTGCTATTTTTCTTTCATTCAGCTTAGATAATGAAACCAAGCTAACTTATCCAATGCTTTCTGATTCACCTGTCCATGTCAGAGCAATAGATGGTCCAATGTATGTCTCCCAGTGGTTTCAGAGAATGTACATGGTAGGATTCCTCAACCAGTGCTTCCCAACGGACTAATGACTTACCCAGAGAGAGACTGTGGAAAGGAAGAGTACTGATTTCTCTACACATACTTCCTTTTTTTAGTATTTGACTGAAGATAACACAAAAATAGTCATAACATTTCATAGCAGGGGTCCATTTAGATTCCTGTCATGGCAGATACCTAAAGAACAGTATAAGAACAGAGCAAGAGTATATCGATACTTATCCCCCCATACTTTGCTATAGGGGGAGTCCACTAAGTCCCAGTGGTTTGGGACTCAGGAACCTTCTGACCCAGTGGTGGCATCACTGTGAGAGAGCTATTCTGTTTGTTATTGAAAACAAGGAGGTTTCTCTGCTTGCGTTCCTACCCGATTGGAAACATTCTAGACAGCTGAAATGCTCAAAAGAATACAACAATATCAATCTCTAATATGTGCAGAGCAAACTATTCACTTGTACTTCTCCAAATATTTTGCAAAATTGGGTAAATACAGGGAAGAGAGGGGTAAATATTTTCTCCATGGTTACATGGCAGGTCATGGTCTTCAGCTTCCAATTCAATGTAGTAAATTTCCTTTTCTTTCTTTTTCTCCATAGCAGATCATGCTTGGGAGTGGCTTGGTCTTTCATTTTGTTTTGTTTTTTAAACAGATGGTTTGCATTACATAAGGGACAATTTACACAAGTTGACACTTCCCCTTTTTTCTCTATGGCATATTGTGTGGTGGTAAAGTTGGCAGAGAAAGAGGGAGGAACTTCTATTAGGATTACATTTCTATTTGAGAAAAGATTCATAATCTGTGGTTCCAGAGGATTTTTAACCTCCATACCTAGATATAATTTACAACCAAAGCTTTTTTTTTTTACATGAGACAAATAAGTTGGCGGCATGTGATGGACTATACTGTCCACAATTAGCAAAAAAAATACTGGTAACCTGCTTATTTGCTGCATACCTGGTTATCCTTTTACTGTGTGCTATTTGGAATTTAAGTATTTTGATCTTTATGCAAACCTCTTTTATACTTATTTTATTTTATATATAGAATGTAATTTTATATACAATTATATAGATGTATAATGCAAATCTCTTTCTAAAGAGTTGATGTTTCAAAGTGGGGTGTTAACTAAGTGACCTGTGGCATGAACAGATGTTAGGGGTTAACCCCAGTACCCTAAGTATATTAATTGGTTTTAGCAGCAGGTGAGCTCTTTCCATTTCAGCTGATGATGAAACCAAACAGAGCCCAATTACGGCATTTCCCAAAGTGTGGCAAAGCTTCTCCCGCGTTTAGGCTACGCAGATTGGCTCAGGTGATTTAAACCTTATCCTTTTATTGTCAGCCAGCATTCCTTAACCTCATCACTTGTTACTACTGCTATTACTAGTTCAGCTTCACTTGTGATACTTGCTAGAGGATACACACGACTCCCAGAATTTTAGCAATGGCGAGTGAAATGTGAGCTCGGCTGAGGTCTGAGGAGCTGTTGCTGGCGACTTCACTGAAGTCAGGTTTCACACCAGATGATACAGATCTGCTAGGGCCACTCAGAAATAATTAGAATTTGTTTAGAGCTAATTAATATTTGTGAAGTGCTTTGAAAGTACAAAAACAATGTAAGTGATCGAAGATAAGTTTTGTATTGTGCCCTTTGAAAACTGCCTAGTTCCACCTCAGAGGCGGCTGCCCTTTTAATCATAGGTGTGTGATCCTTTTATTAATGCACGTATGTATAGATTTGTATGTGGAATATGAAGGCGTGATTGTCTCTCCTGTATAAGCGATAATACAGGGAATGAAATAAAGGTTTGGGAAAGCAAAAGGGGCTGGTTCTGGGGAGCTATTTACAGAAAAGGCAGAGGAGTTAGGCTGAGAACAGTGGTAGATGGGGTATTCTTCAACAACTGTGAGGAGCTGAATGCACCAGGACAGAATGCTTCCCTGCGCTTCCTCTGTGGTTCTACATTTGCAGCAGTGTTTACCGTTAGCTTTCCACCAAAAGACACAGAATAGCCCAAAGTCTGTAAAGAAGGTGGGCCCTGCCCAATTAATGGTGCTAAATAAGATTCATTTTGGAAAATGTGCTCCATCGCTTCTTTAAGCATTTGATGATTGCGATAAAAGGAAGTGAAATGTTGACTAGCCACTTACAGCAGTGGGATATGATGTATAGACTCTGAGGTTTTTAAATATGATTGAAGCTCTTGAATTCCAGCTATTTTCTTCTCTGGAGGATGAAGAACAACATCCTTCGTTTTCTAAATGGAGGTGTGCAAGGAGTTGAACTATATGGAGATTTTTAGGATTTGTTTTCTTTTCTCAGGAAACAATAGTTTCTAAATCTGCATTTCTATAAGTGGCATTTACCCCAAATATGTTTTCCAGGTTATTTGCAAATTCTCAGGAACACTTCTAGGTAGCCTTTGATTTGCTGATATCTATGTTATTTTTATGGAAATATGCCAAATTCTGGAAACAAGAATTGTTTTTCTTCACTCATTCCTCCTCTCCCCTGTGGATAATTTGTTGTAACAAATCGTATTGTGTTCCCAGTCAGATGTCATCAACATGAGGTTTTCTGAAAGCACTTTAATCACTATTTCAACCATATCCAATTAGGGGGGGGGGAATCAGAATATACAATAGGTACATTGTATGTGTCTTACATATCAGCTCATTGCTGCTGGAAGTGTTCTAAATAAAATAATTCACACAAAGTTATTGATGAAGTATCTAATTACCTTTTAAAATTGGCAAAAATGTGTGAGATGAACAAGCCAAGCCTAATAAAATTAAAATATGCTGAATTTACTGTTCATCTGTATTCTGAACAATAATTCCGATGTCCGATAAAAATGAAACTCTCAGTTAATTGGTTCCTCATACAGTACAATAAAATTAATGTTTAGGAGTTAAATACCATAAACTTCCTCAGGGAAATTTGCTGATGTATCTCTGTTTTTCAGTCAGTCACATGTTTCATTGTTTAATGAGGTATCATGTGGACCGTCTTATAATTTTTCTTGTGCTCAGTGTCCATGTGTCTGGCTTCTAAAGAGACTAAGTGCTAATTTCTGATTTAACTGTGTCAGCTGTATCAGCTGACTTACAGGTCATTGACAATCACCAAATCACAAGAAAAAAATATTGACATTGCTATGCTTTTATCAGAATGACAAAAATAGGAACCATGTGTTGCGAGGACCGCATACTGTAGCTTCTTTATAAAGATGCTAGTCATCTTTCAGGGCTACTGTTTATGCCTTGGAAAAGAATGAGCATATGACTAAACCCTCATGTTCCCCCCAGGATAAGAAAAGAGTAATAGCATTGTGGATAGAAACAGCAAGAAGGAGGAATTTTTGGTAACAACTTTGCCTTTTAGCATACATGAGAATGTGTCACTTCTGTAATGCTGCAAACACAATGGAAGGCATCAAGACTGCAAAAAATAACAACACAACTAAAGACTATTTCTAACTGAAAGAATCCCTTAGCCCCTGATCTATGTGTGGCTTCTCACAATAATGCTAATAAAAACAAAACAGACAAGCAAAATAATGGGGTCCTGTGAAACAGGCTGATAGTTTCAGTTCTGTTTCTAGTCCATAAAGGCTGTCTGGTGTTATGGCCCTATTATCCATAGTTGGGCAACCGAGTGAAAGTCACGATTTTTCGATTCATGGCCATGTACAAACATGTACATCTCAGAATATCTGTAGTCCAAACTCTTCCTCCAAGCAGGGTCATCTAGGAGATAAGACCAGGTTACTCAGGGCTTTATTTAGTCAGGGCTTGAAAACCTCCAAGGACAGAGACTGCACAACCCTGTTGTGACAGCGTGTTTCAGCATCTGGCTGTCCTCATGGGGGAAGATCTGACCCTCTCTTGATTCACCTTATGTCCATTGGCTCTTGTCTTCCTACCAAACACTGCCGTGAGGAGCCTGGCCCTGTCTTGTTGATCACCTCCTCATAGCAGTTGGAAGGCTGCTTTTAGGTCCCTCCAAAGCCATCCCTTCAGTAGACTGAGTTGTTTCTTTAAAGTACAAAATAGGCTAATCCCTTGTAGGCAGCTCTTGGTCAATGCTGTCCAGATAAAGAAAATCAGGCAACCACTGTGGATTTCTTTTTGGAAGCCACTGGTGGTATCTTCTTCATAGTCTTTTTCTTATTTATCTAAATCCCTAATGCCTAGAGCCAGAAGTCAGGGAGCACTGCTCATGTCTTTCACAGCCTCCCGTTATCCTTACTACGTGTCCACCATCGCACCAAGAAAACGAAAATGGTGATGAGAGTGAGAATGAATGAGTAGTGAGAAGAGATGTGGTGGCTTACCTGTCAGCCGTCAGCTGTGATTATTCATTATAAATATACTTAAGTGATAAATTGAGTGTAAAATTATTGTGGCTTTTTCTAGAGCTTGTCAAAAATGAGGGCAATATAATGTAGAATTCCTTTTCATTCTACAGAATATACTGTAAGGAAATGTTTATTCCCGTATTTTTTACGGAAGTTAGTGTAGCATTCTGGTTTTGGAAATTATAATTTAAGAATTTGGTTTTGTTTCTTACTCTTTATATTCTTTACACTGTTTTCTTTTTTCTTCTCCTACCATGACCTCCAACTTTTTTCACTTGCTCTCCCTGAAAGACAGGTAGGAGGAAAACAATACATTTGAAAAAATAATGGGAAATAAAACCCTTACTTCTCCTCTTCTGCTATCCCTTTACTTTAAAGAAGAAAATTTCAGGAAAAAAATCAGAGAGTTCTATTGTTTCATATAATCAGGTTCAACTTAAAAATCCTGTCAAAACATTATAATTTAACATTAGCATGTAACTTGATTTATATAGCAAGTAAGACAATTGTGCCTGCTCGGAAGAGCTTGCAGCCTGTCAGGAGACAAGACAAGACACTAGGGGGGATTACACCATGAAGGAGAATAAATGAGATGAGTGACAGAAAAAGGAATACAAAAAACATCTTATGAGTTTAGGTGAATGGTACAACACACATAATGTTAGCTCCTACGCTTTCTGTTCTCTTTTAAAAAAAGTCTTAATGTTTTTTAACTTACTAAACTCCTCCGATAAAATTTTGCAAAACATATCAATGGTTTAAGAGCCACTGTTGTATTTCCACAAGTATACGATCATTTAATATCCATGAGCTTGGTAGCTAGTCAGCTGAAAATCAAGTTCCTAAACACAGAGTTGTTATTTTGCATTATGGGACTTGATGTCCACTTGGCTCTGTACCACAACTTACTTTCGCAGAAAAGCATTTTCAGTGGAGGATGATAGGGAGAGTTCATAGAAAGAGTGGTTTAAAAGTGAATGTACTTCATGAAAAATCCTCTTGTAAGCAAGATCTTGGAAGATTATTTTGGGCAAGGATGAAGGTGTGATTTGAAATTGAAAGAAGTTGCAGTGCATAAATTATCAGGAACGAGGTTCTGGGTATGTTTGTGGAAGACGGACCAAAAGAAGGGTAGTGAAATAAAGAATTGGCACAGAATTGAGAGTTCAGCCTTGCCCTCTTTCTTCCCAGAGCCACTGGCGTTCTCCTTTGCTCACTGTGTGCACCAACACCTCTAATATACCCCGTCAGCTCCCCCAGGCTGACATATCCCATTCACTTCTTTAGTTGCCATATCACCAGTGTATACTTCCTTCTGTGCTCTTTTCATGTAGTCAGTCTTGAATAATTCTGTTCTTCACAGTGATCTCACCAGGTAGCCGGGAAATAATTATATGTTAGAGAAGAATATGTCATCTAATTAAATAATTTTTACCTTGTTCTTACAATTAAAAATTCCAGCCATTGACCTGCTCCAGATTTTACCATATAGTGTACTAAAAAACAACAACAACAAACAAAACTTCTCTCTGATGCTTTGTTTATGAGAGAAGTCCACTCATAATGAGAGACAGTTTGGAACATGAAAGGAATGCACAAAATGTTTCTTTTGGTAGCTGAAAGATGAGGGAGGTACACTCCTGCCTGCGTGCATTAGTAGGTTAATAGTGAATTTTGTGAATTGAAATGTAATATAGTTGCTTGAGAATTTATTGTGAATGGCTTGGGAAATATCTTTCTAATAACTGTGTATCTTGCCTCACATTCCTGAAATGTTCCCAGAGCTTGGGAAAAAAATGTAGCGACTTTTTACATCTAAAAATAAGATATTTACCGAAGAAGTAAGGAAATAGTTAAGACATGCATTTCCCAGCCTTCAGAACTAACTAAAACTGCTCAGGCAAAAACTTCAGTCTGATAGGGGAATAAGTTTAAGGACAGTAGAAAAAGGTATCACGTTCTAGAGTGACAGCAAAGAGTGAGCAGGTCCGTACTTATCAGAGGAGACTTGAGGCCTTTGTTAGTATTTTTGAGGGGTGGCAGCTGCTCCTGCACCAGGTGATGTGAATATGTAAGTGCTTGGCCTCCTCGTTGACGTAGGGCCTGGATGCTTTCCAAGGAAGGGCACTCTCTGAAGAGTTGTCTGTGAGTTTTAGTCTTGGCTTTTCCACTGGCAGCTTGTGTGACCCAGGGCATGGCACGGCGTTTGAGCATATTCCTCTCTCTTTGGTGTTTTGTCTCCTGTGGACAGTAAGTTCCTCCAGACAGAGGCGATCTTTTGTTAGACATTTGTAACACGGCAAACCCTGATGCTGTCTCTGCTCCTTATTGCACCTTCCTCCAACTTCGTCGCTGCTACCTTGTCTGTACCGTGGGAGAAGTAATGTGGATGTACTGCGTATGAGTAGCACTTGTGAAAGAATTGCAGCACAGGCAGGATGTACTTTTCGTCATAAAAAGAATTTATAAACCCCTAAGATAAGCACAAGATAACAGAGGATATTAGCAAAGCGTAATGATGCAAAGATTCATAATAGGTTACAGAAGCCCTTCAAATGTGTTTGTTGGTTTTGCTTCTTAAAAATATTTTGGAGTATTGGAAAAATGTAAAACCCTTTAAGGAGTCAACTAACAAAAAAACATAGCTTTTTTTTTTTTTTTTAGCTTTTTTATAGCTTTGCACAGCTATAATCTCTTTTTAGGATGAATTTGGATTTTTTTCTTAGAATTCTGAAAACCTACATTAGCATGTATAGATGTAGTAGTTGCTTTCCGGCATGGTCTCCTAAAGAATCCCAGAGGCATTACCTACAACACCAAAGCCAGGGTTTGTGACCGTGCACATGGCCATGGGGACTTTAGCCTGTTCTTCTCTCAGAAACATCTCTGTGATATAGCTGCCAAATGAACCATAAAAGATAGGAATTGCCACGACAGACAAGGGTATGAGAATCTGCCTGGCTGTTTAGGGAGGTGAGAATAGTGGGATTTCTGAATTAGCACGAGGTTGTGGGAAGATGGGCTGAGGCTTATGCATGTGTATGGAGAGAAGAGGAATGTGGGACAGTGCATGGAAGTTAATCTTCTAATATGTATGTTTTAGTACAAATGACTTGTAACTAAAAATCTTAATGGGCTGTAAAAGCAATATTCTAGTGAGAAACTTTTTCCTTGTTCTTTTCTTTGCCGTTGAGAAATTCATAATTTTATATTATTTCATAGCTGGGTCTTGAATAAAATGTCATCTTCTGCGGAGGTCTCTTCCAGAATGATACTGAGATTAGCCTTTGAGCTACTAGTGGTGTGGAAGGAGCTAAACACCATTCACTCTGAGTCTTTGGCCGCCGTCTCTTTCTTCTCCATGTCTTCACATGTTTAAGGCGCGTTGCTTGGGTCACAGGATAACTCCCCAGAAAGTTTCAAGTCCAAGAAATGTTTCATTCAGCCTGTGATATGAAACAGAAAATGGATTTCTCAGTTAAAGCAAAGGAGAATGGGAAAATGTGAAACAATGGCATCCTCGGGGGGGGGGGGGGAGGAATCCAAGAAAGTCAGGAAGTCTGTTAATGATTGACAATAAATAAATAAATAGAGAAGTTGTGGCCTAGTGCTAGTGCAAAGACATTTTTGAATGGGGATGGGGATGCCTGGGTGGACCTTTAGATTCCCATTGCTACCCTGGCCGGCCTTGAGAGACTGTGAAGCTTCAGTCAGCAAAGCATTATTTAAGATGTTCTTAAATATAAGCAGGCACGCTTATTGAAGTTAAATACCTCTTAAGATGCTTTGCTAGCCCATTTTTTTTCTGGCCCTCCATTTCTAGAAGTTATGGTATTTAATTCTTAACAGAAGATCAAAATGCTTGAATGAAAAGATCTCTGTAAATAAGGTTGCATTATAAAAGGGAAAAATAAACATTAGCAGTTTTCCTGAACTTGTGTACACCAACACAGTTTATTTCTAACATTTCAAAACCATGAGATAAATTTCTTTCCCTTTGTTTTCTGTTTCCTGTAACTTAGGCTTGATACCATTATGAACTTTAATTCAATAATAGCTAATAATGAATATACAGAACAGCCTGCATTGCCTTCTTTATTTGTCTTTTTTTTTCCCCAGTTCACCCAAAAAAGCACAATAAAGGGGGAAAACTTTTAGTCTTCCTCTCTAAGGAAATGTATAGGAACATTTAGGTAGATTTTCCTGGTAAAGTTTGCCTTTGCCATAGTCTCATTTCAAGCGGCTGTTTTGATGCTGCAGAAGTCATGCCTGCTACCAGAATATAGGAACATACAGAAATTCTCTGGTTATCCTTATTTGAGTGGGAAGTGCTTAAACATTTATCATTTGGAGAAGCAATATAATGCGTGTAACATTTTTTTATTATTTTTACCAGTTTTCTTAATAGTTTTGTTGATGAGCTAGTATGAAGTTTATTTTAACAAATCAGTTGTGTAAAGAGTAACCAAAAGTGAGTGCTACATAACATTAAAACATGCTTGTCTCCATCTTGAATTCTGCCATCTCAGGTGATTTTCCTTTATTGCTTGCAACTTTTTCTTAAACCCTTTATTTCATTCAGCACAACACAGTTCTTACTAAAACTGAAGTAGTTTTCCCTCAGAAGCAAAACTGAATCACAAGTGATGAAGTGGAGCTGGCACGGGGATTTTGGAGGCTTGTATCTGGTTTACTCTAACTTCACATGCTTTTTCCTGTTGTAGGATCAAACCCTGAAACTAAAGCAAGATATTTTTTTTCTCACCTACAAGAAAACACAGTAGTCAAGGGAGTGCCATTTCTGATCTGTGTGAGGCTCAGTTTACTAACAGCGATCAGAGTTGTGTTAACTTCATATTCTGGACAAGCTTGTAAATTTGTTCCCTTCTAATGCTGTGATCTTATCAAGGTTGTACTGTTTTCTTTTCTTCTCCTCTACCCTCATCTTCTTTCTTTTTTTTTGTTTTTTTTTCCCCCCCTTTTTTTTTTGAAGTGCAGCCTTCTGATCAATCCATCTTCTTTCTTTTTTTTTGGTTTTTTTCCCCCCCTTTTTTTTTTGAAGTGCAGCCTTCTGATCAATGTGCACTTTTTTTTCCATTTCCCTAAATACATCGTGAAAAAGGATGAGGTTTCCGCCTTAATTGCTTGTGCCTTTTATTCACATTCCTCTCTCAGCCAGAATTGTGAAAAGAGTGTTAGTAAAAGGCTGCACAATAGAGCTTTTCATTAGGCCTCAACA
>NW_009647222.1:6447913-6458863 GCF_000708025.1 Charadrius vociferus
CTCCCCGGTTCAGCGGATCCCAACTCCCATGGCAGCTGCTGCCGCAGCAACACCAGGCTTAGGCCCGCTCCAACTGCAGGTAAGTCCAAAAACAATGCCCAAGAGGCAAAGGTTAAGTAAATATGAAAACCAGTTTTCTCTTCCATTTGAACACAATGCAATTAACAGGGGGCTTTGGTCTGTTCTCTTCATGTGAAATTTGCATCTGAAGCGCAATGATCGTCAAATCATACACATTTGCCTTTTACCGTGGGGGAAATTTTTGTTACGTTTGTGTGTCTTTATTGTCAGTTTGACTACTTGTAGGTTTGTACTTTGAATTTCCGCAGAGCAGTATGTTTTGCTTGTCTTTTCCATGAGGTAGTTCTGATGCAGGCTGGGAAGGCGGGCGAGGTGTAAACCAGCAAACGGAAACGTGGTGCCGGGCGAAAAAGCTCTGTCCTGACAAGCACTTTTAAACTGCTTAAAAGTCGCTTAACGTGATTATGTCCTTTTAGGCTGTAAGCTCTTCAGAGCGGTGACTGGCCCCTCCTACAGTGTTTTATGGTACCCAGCACATTTTAGGCACTGCTGCAGTGCAGATAATTAGCGATTATAGTAACGTAACATAGGCAATTAGAAAACAGGTGGAAAGATAGTAAAGAATTTTTTTTGAGTTACATTAAAGAGTTGGCCTGGTAGCCAGACGGGTCTGATTCAAAACTCTCAATATCATTCTAAACTTTGGAGGAGGTGTCCATGGGTCTTAATGGTAGCGGTGCAAATGTTCTGCAGGTGTTCCTGATCAGCCCCACGACCCTCGTCAAGTCATTGGAATTAAGACAATGCGATGTCCATCTCCACAGTTTGGATTTTGTTACATGCCATGTATGCTTTGCTGGTAGGATGAAGCCGGGTAAAATTCAGGACTAAAATGAAATCAAGCTCCAAATCATCTCTAGTTCTGCAAATCCAGATTGACACTCTTTTGTAGAAACAGCAACAAAAAATCCCATACTCTCCATTGCTAATTCATCTCCCTGCTCATTATTATTTGCCAAGTCACATGGAACGGCAGAGCTTTATACCTGCTTGGAAAAGCTCAGCATTTATAAACAGTACATGTGAAACGCATTCTCAAACTCAGTTTGGCCAGCATCAGTGTGAAGTAGACTCTCTACAGCATCAGATATTTCAGTTGTTTGGCCAGCATACGAGAGCGTGGGACATAGTTCTGGGGAAGATTTTTTTTTTTGTATTTTAACACAGCCAGCGGAAGTTAGCTGAGTTTCACAGAAATAGCTGCCAGTGTGTAAGCTGACACATTCCATGCACCACAGAGGTTAATACATTCATTCCTATTGTGCCTTTGTATGAAAAGCTACACTGTCTGTGTGTTAGTTTCTGATTCTGTGAGTTACAAATACCGTAGGCGGCTTAAGAATCATGGGAGCCATAAAAGTCATCCCTCTGAAATGAATTTTGAGGCGTAACGTCGGTATTGATCAACTGCTTATAATAGCCAAGTACACATGAACACACATATGGAAGAAAGAGGGGAAAAAGGAAAAACAAAAATGGAGCTCACTAGCACTGAGAAAATAGAGGTCTAAGTCTAATTCTCCTTATTTTTACGGTCATTCAAACTAGTCTTAAAATAATGCATCAGTGCTCAGTAAGTTGGGAGGATGGTTTACTTTCATTTCAGGACCAGGTTTGGGCTGTATCTCTGCATGTGGTGGGCTGGAGTATTCTGATTACAATAGGCTGTATCACAATGACAGTTCCCTTATAAAAAGGTAGGCTTTGTGAAAATGTGACTGACTTCATAAATATCTTAAGATGAGTTAAGGTTGTGGAAAATTTGAAAAACTCAAAGGTCGCTTGTTTCTGTGCAAAGGAGAACATTAAAAAGAAAGTATTGACCAAATTCACCTATGTTGTTTTGCTACATGTTATTTAGTCTGGAATTAATGGGAGGGTTTGGCAAGCAGGCAGTGGAAGAGACTCAAATTACTCAATCTGTAGGCTCCTTCAGATCTTTCAGACTTGATTTCTAAGGGTATGTATATGCTGGAAAAATATACGGTTGTCTGTCTTCACATCTTAACAGTGATTTTTAGCTATCAGCATAATCTGTCTAAAAGAAATTGGACACGCCTCTAATTTCTGGTGCCATTTGAAAGAGTCAGGTAGGCTAGATGTGCTTTGAGAAAGGTTTTATGATGCAATACTCAGAATGGACTCTCACTAACATGAGTGGAGCTGAATCTAGCGTAGCTGCTAGCCTAGAAGGATTGTGCCTTCCGAACTCTACTCAAATCCAGTTTAGCTCACTGATGACTGTTTCTTCAGTCACGAAGAAACATTTATGATGTTTGTCGTGAATAACTGGTCCAAACCCACCTTTAAATAGCATGAGTGAATGTGCAGCCATTACAGTCTCTTTCAAGGAGGAGCTCTTCTTGCCTCAGACATTCTCCTACATTACATGTAACCGTAGTGTTCCCTACAAACCCTCTGTCCTCTGGTCATCAGACAGTCGAAGATCAGAAAAGTACAATGTTCCCTCTTTTCTTCTTTTTCTGTCTTCCCTATCACTCGTCTTCCAGCCTTTGTATACTAAAAGAAGTGGTTTTCAAGGGAGATCAAAGAACATGACACAATACTCAGTTTGTTGCTCCCAGCAGAATTTGGTACACAACGTTATCTTAGTGAAGAAAAAGCCAAGGATTTTTTCTTGTTTGTTTGTATAGCAATAAACATGCCTTTATTATTTCATTAGAGAATTTTAAGTCCAGGCATGGCTTTACTAGTGTACTGTGAGATCAACAGGAAGTACTTTTTTTTATTGTTGGTTGTCAAAACTGAATTTTCTTTTTGTAAATGAAGTGCACACTATATTTATAGAAGAACAGCTAACACCTGATGGTTTTCCTGTGGCAAAGATACTCTTTGTCAGCGACAGTGTAATCTCTCATTTTGAAATGCCCGGTTGATTTCCACTAACGGGTGCGTAATCTGAAGCCCTCCGTTTCTCTCCCTGCCTTTGAGTCCCCACTGGAGTATACAGATTCTGTCATCTGATAGCCACCCCAATTAGCCATACGTGATTGCTTTTATTTCCAGTATCCACAGAGAGACTAATGACTCAATAAGAATGGAAACTAAAACCTATATTGTTAGATGTCAGGAAAGGAGTAGATGGATGGGGCCATGTTGGAGAAGCTGGAACTAACACGATGCATGCTTGAACCCGTCCTCTGATAAAGAGCTATCTATCAGCCCTGCATGTTCACTCATACTCATAGTTAATGACTTAAATGCCATTTGAAAAAAAGTTTTTACTTTTCCTCTGTTAATGAGAAAATTCAATCCCAAACATTGTGTGAGGTGTAATTTTAAAATACACCCTCATTGCAGTAAAATCCCTCTTGGTTAGCATGTGAGTTTCTCATGTTGGTTTTTCCCCCCATAAATTTCATAATGTCTCGTTCTTCAAGAGTGATGCAGCATGGTGGTTCTGTTTCAAACGAACAAGAATAAAGCTGAACATAGCCTGTGTTTTACTGGATAAGGCTAAGGAATCTAAAGTATTTCTGTATGCCTTATATGAACATCATATTTTCCTATATGGTTCAGCAGATGAGGGAATTAAATTCCTCCATCTTAAAGATCAACCTTCAAAGCTGGAAGCATAGATACCACGTAACAAGTTTTACACAAAGTAAACTGAAGTGATTATTCTAATACCGGTCATCTTGGGCATACCTACAATGAAATAGATGTTTCCAGAAGTCTGGGCAAATTGAGTATAAAATGGTATCTGATGGTTTCTTTTCTGAGAAAAAATAATTCCCGAGTGCTTTCTGAGCATTAGGAAGCAAAGGACCTGATCGCCTGTTCTGCAAATTGAGAGGAATCTGCACCGTTGGGAGTGCAAATGGTTCAGATTTCCCAGATTGTTTGCTTGATAACCAAATAGTGACAACGACTGATTAATTGGCAGTAATACAAATTCTGTATATACCCATAACTATATTGAAAGATAATGCTGGATGTATAATGACAGCTGCCCGTGTAGTGTTACTACAGGGACATTTTGTGTCCTGTCAAAACAATATAGCAGTCTGATGTAATACAGACTTCCTACAAACATCTGCTCTTGGAAAAACACCCCAAAAAGTTTTGAGTGCCCACATTGAAACTTTCTTCCCTCTTCATCTTAGCATGAAACAGGGCATTGTGATTATTGGTGGTTGTGTTCAACGTTATGACCAAACCTGTCAGCTACACGCATCGAGAACCTCATGTCAACATATTGAGTGCGAAAGAATTTTAGCTGGGTCTCAGTTCTGAAGACCAGCCATTTGAAGAATCCTGATTGATTCTCTTTGGCTGTTTGTATAAAGATGATGAGCAGATTTAGACCTCAAACATACCTGGAAAAATAATTTGGCCAGGCTTTTTAGTCTGCACTTACTTGGTTAAGTACTTGGGTCAATTTTTTTTTTTCTTACTACAAACCTGTTCTTTGCAGTGGTGTGGGAAGATGCATACCAAGGACTGAATTTCAATGGAATTTCATATACATAGTCTGGACCACATTTTTAGAAGAATTTGGGCCACATGTAGGCAGTGACATAAGTAGCTAGATTTTGAAAAAAAGATAAACCCATTCGGAGTTCAAGTGCTTCTCAAAGTTGTTCATCTTGCTGTTATTTAGATGTCTGACTCATTACAGATTTTCCTTTGGAAAACCTTGCTTCTAGATATCTTAAGGGTCACATAAATATCTGTGGTCTCCATGTTTGTTTTACTTGAAGGAAACGGAAAGGATAGAACTATTTAACAAGTATACAGTGACTGTTCAGAAGATAGACTGTTCCAATGGTCGTATGAGTATTACATAAAACATCTGTTGCCTATGAAACAAAAATAAAGCATGAGGACTGCCTGCTCAGTCAGATACCTTTTTTTTTTTCCTTATGTACTAGCTTCCTTTTGGCTTCTGCACTATTGCAGGGATGAGCTACATCTCTCCACTTGCTAGTTCAGGTATTTCTCTGAAGCATCTCCTTAGTTTTCATTTGAAATGTTGCTGATGATAGAACTTCCCCTTCCTCTTAAGTGGCCCTATATTTTCATGCATTAGTTATCAAGCACATTTAGTACTTTTTTTTGCATATCTCTCCTTGATTTTTTACTGTAATCTGTAGACCTAACCAGTTTTGAACAGACTAAGCAGTTGTCATTCCAGTGTTAGAACACATCAAATCTGTAAAAGAAGACCCTGAAAAAACTGTGTGGACACTGTAGTGATACATCTGAATACTGAAAGATTGATTCTTTCCTTGTATTGGGGAGCCAACTTTGCCAGAACTGCAAAGACATACGAATTATTTCTGATTGAGATGAAAAGTCCAATGCCATGTTATTGTCTCTATGGAATGTAGCCAGGAGATGGCAATACTTTATCCATTTTTCATTTACTCTGCAATCTACATTCATGACTTCTTTGGGATATTACTATAACCAGTTCTTTGCCTACAAGAAGGTAAATTATTCCTTAGCAGTGCAAGGTTATTCCTTCTATTTGCTGGGCAGTATCTACCTTTAAATACCATTTAAGCTGGCTTTTCAACAGTGAGAGTCAGTATCCTTACACTGTTTGCTTTTCTACTTTACCTGTTCTCATTAATAGGACTCTGACTTAATTTGTAGGGAATGAATCATTAGTGCACAATTTAATTACAATATTATAATACTCATGCAATCCACTTAAGCATAAAAAAGTAGAATTAGTTTTTTCACTGCGAGCACACACATCTGGGGAAAAAAACAACTAAGTACATGAAAAGCGACATTTCTCATTAGCATAACCAAAAGATGGCAGTTGTCCATCTGCCATTAGCTCAGTGTATTGCAATGCTGTTTCTGATGGCCATCACAAATAATGATAATAATAGGAGTAATAAAACAACATAATACATACACATTTTTGTTGGATGCCCTTTTAAATAGTTTTTTAAATTGCCGTGTTCGTGCAGATTCTATATTCCCTACTTCTGTCCACCACTTTTTTCTGGCTTTGTAAGTAAATGTGTTGGCCACTAGATATTTGCCACCTGTTCTGCAAATGAGTAGCCAAGATGGCTATTTTAAAAGAGATCATTGAAGACCAATGTCTAGTTCTTCAGCTAGAAAAATGGGGCATAGTACTCTTCATATAAGTGAAGCTGCAATGATCTACACCGGGTGAAGGTCTCTATGTGGGTGTGGGGTAAGTTTTCTCCAAAAATTTGAACTTTTGAAGATTTCTTATTTATTAGGAAGTCGTAGTGATGATTTTAAAATGCTCATTAAACTGTATAAATAGGGTGGGGGGTGAGGAGCTGCTGATACCAAGAGCATTTTTGAGCAATCCCTGTGTTTTTAAAGGGAAAAAGTTCCTCCCAATTAACTCAAAAGCAAGCCTCACAACACCGGGATGCAACTAGTCCTCACTTTCTGGATACCCGCTGAGAGAGATTGTGATAGATTGTGTAAAAGCATGAACCGCAGAACATATCAGCTCAAATAAATCTTGTTCATGGTGGGTAAATGTGCTTTGTAGTTAGCGTCTAAATAGCCCATACTTGCCTTTGATATAATCTTACACAATGTTATGGGTAAACTCAGTATATTCTATCAAAATAGGTTTGAATGAAAAGCTTGATCACACCATCTTATCGGAATCCAATCAATTTATGAAAGACGATCATTATGTCAGACTATATATAAACGCTCTGTAGTTTATTGAGCTCTGTGAGTGTCTGAACATATGCACAGCGGACATTTACAGGCAGTAAATACACATGGTAGAAGAATATCATGGCTACTCCGCGGGTTGTTGGATTATAACTCCCTCCCCAGACCTCCAGGGGAAGAATTAGCAGTGGTAGCATATTCATTTTATCTAGATTAACAGTCCTTTCTGCATAACTTCCAGATTCCATCCATATCTATGAAAAATGAAAAAGACTGAAAAATGACCAGCCAGTAGTAACTCAGGCCTGCTGTTTGCTAGCAGACCTCTGTCTGCATGAGTGAGTTTTCTTGTAGGTTAAAGAGACTGAATTCCCTCTTCCCCCTCCCTCCGACCCTGAGCCTGCGGGGCAGACAGACAGAAGCACACATATGATTAATACAGCACAGCTGCAGTAGTGACTCATTTGCATATGTATTAATAGAGGCAAAAACAACAATTCAATTACATACAGAGACATTCTGCATACTAAAGAACATATGCAAATAGCCTGGAAAAAGTGCAGCCAGCATTTTCTCCGACTTTCCTGAGCCCATATGGGCTAGCATCAGAGCCTAGCAGTTTTCAAGAAATCCCCTTTAGGAAGAACCTGTTACAAGATGCTTATACAGCTATTACTCCTCCTCCCCCCACCCCCCGGGTTCCCAGAAGGCATTTGACATTTGGACAATGGAAGTAGCACAAGCAGTGTCTTTTCCACGGTATTTCGTATTTGCCAGCCTTCAGCTTCGTATTGTTGTCTCTTTACATATAAGCCCCAGCATGAAGAAACCCAGTCCTTCACCTCGTCTTCCATAGGCGCACATTTATTCTATTTTTCTTCCTCCTCCTCTTGTGTGTTGTTTCCATTTTCCTTTGTCTTTCTCTCTCACAAGCTTTCTCTTGTCTTCTTGACTTCTGTGAATTAGCAAAAGATGACCATTTCTGTGCCTTTTTCATGTAGTGACCTTAAATATCTCATAATAGTATAATTCAGTGATTTTTCTGCTAGGGGGCCATTATTACTTTTAATGGGTCTGAAAGGCATCTCAGAAAAGTTAACCTGTTGGAGATAGGCTTTTAGATCATGATACATTGGTCTTTGTCTCTACTAAGAAGGTTGTGGAGATCTCAACCAAAAAGGTTGCAAGTCACAGGTTCATGCTACAGATCTTCATAACTGGTACAGAATCTGATTCTAGTAGTAGAAACAGATGTTCTCTAAATCTCATGGGAATTTAATAGGCAATAGTTTTAAGCATCTCTCAAGACCACGTTGAAAGGATTCCAGCACTGGAACTTAGGTGATAGGAAGGCTTGATTAAGCTGTAGTTTCCTTATAAGTTATTCCTTATGTTAGTTTGTGTTACAACTAAAACACCAAATATATTTATTGTGTGTATTAGATGTATGTACTCAGTATACTTCTTCACATGAGCCATTCACGCACTGTGGTACGCAACAAAATATTCGGCCGTGATCCATATACAGTACACTAATTTCTGGAAAAGTGAGACATTTGACATTGTCCTTCATGGACTAGATAAATAGAGCTCTATTTCAATTGAAAAGAGCTAACAAGTCACTAAAAACTTTTGGAAACCTGACAAAGCCATTAAGATGCCCAACTGTCTTGTTTGGGTGGCAACCCTCTGTGTTTCAAGCAGTCTAAATTACTGGCCATTTGTTTGAAACATCTCTGCGGTGTGAGCAGGGAAAAATAGGTCATGCAAGAAAGAGTGCGTAACTGTCTGGCAAGCATACTTGCGAGGTCGGGTCATCCTTAATTTCTTTTCTCTCGCAAAAATGTTACACTTCTCTCTTTTTGGGGTTAGCCTGACAGACGGAAGCAGATTACTCCTTGATTATTTATAAGGCATTAATTTTAGATGAATATTGCTGAAGTAACTGACATCATAAGTAGTTTTAGCAGCCGGCAGAAGAGCCTGTTTGCAGATTGGAATATGACAGTCTTCACTTACACAACGTCCTGTCTAGGACAAAGTCTAAGTGTACAGCAGAAAACTCAAGGGGTGGAGGCGTATATATCAGCTAAGACTTTGTTTATTCTTCTCTGCGGTGTAACTGGGACTTTGAATGGTTGGAGTGGTGGTATCAATGTTATGAATTCAACCAGCTGCAAGACAAAACCTGTGTCAACATAGCGGCAATGGCCACACTTGTCTGACAGAGACTGAAACCACGGGTGGCAGTGGGGGGACATCTGAGAAGTGTCTTAACACTGCCCTGAAGTAGCTTCTGTAGAGGAAGAAGGAAATAGCCGCGTCTGTATGTACACCCTGAGATAACTGAAACGATGCCTCCCTCCCTACGTTGGCAATGGAGCAAACCTGTGAAGTGTTTGTGTTTCAGAGTGCAGTGTTTCATGGCTTACATTCGTTTGGAATTAATTCTCCCTGGAAAGGTCTGTATGAAAAATCTGGTAACAAAACCAAAAAAACATTTTTTTCTTTTTTTTTTTTCTACTTTGTGCCCTTTGCACATTCCAGACGCTGGGTTTTGAAATAGTTGGCTTGTGCTACTGCTTTTCCTATTATGTTGTTTGCTCTTTTCAGAGGGATGTTGCTGAAAAGAAGATTATATAATCATGCAAATAAGATTGCATAATCCTGAGCAAACGAGATGGGGGGGGGGGACACAGGGGGATGGGGAACCCCACTGCATGGGGTTGGCTGGCAGTGGGGAGACTAGCTCGGACACCATAAACTGGGGGGTTATGGGCCTCCTGTAAAACATGCAAGCTTCAGTCAGACTAGTGAATTTTTCTGGATATTTTTGGAATTCATTGTCTTCATGCTGAGCTCTGCCAATAGTGTATATTTACAGTGCCTCAGCAGAACGTCGTGACAGACAAACACAGAGGAAAACTGCAAATCACTGACATGCACACTCTTCAGAGCTTGCGGAACAATGCTACAAATAACAAATAACAACAGTGAGAAAAGCTGACTTACACAAAGCTAGCTACTTACTGACACTCACTTACTCCTTTAGGTCCACAAATCAAATTACTACATGTTATGCATCCCAGAAGTTAACACAAGAAAACCTCCCTTGAAGTAGCGTTAGCTGTGTTGTACCTAGGTCATATGACGTGGTTTGTTGTTAGATGCCAATTGGTGTAATACGTGAACGTGTAAGAATTTCGATTTATGACTCATTTCTTACTACAGTCTTGTTTGTGACAGTTCTTTATTCTCCAAAGTTTTAGGTCATTTCCAGTTGACAAGGCAGAATGGGATAGAAATAAACAAACAGGATAATTAAATGTGTACACACGGAGAGTATCACTGGCCAGTGATATAAATTGTGTACGGCAAGAACAGTGCAAGCAATTAAAAGTTCTTGTGCTCTTACTGTCATCCTGTTTTTCTTATGTCTGATTCCTTGCCCAGGTTAACTGTTACCAGCCAGAATTATTCCAGCATCTTTTATGAATAGAGGCTAATATTAGGCACGGTTTGAAACTGTGAAATACCTAGTTACTCTAGACTGTAGTTCTAAGTATCCACAAACGACTGAGGTCAGGATGCTTGTTCTGTTCACCTTCTTTCCAAAGTCATCAATTGAACTTGGCTCAATAGAAGATACTGTGGTATCTGGAGGTGTTAACTTAATTATTCTGTTGTGCCTGGACACCATAAGCCTGTTTCTAAGGTTAAGTCAGAGTGCAATTATTACCCCAGTACCTAGGCTCAGTTTCCTCAAATTCCTTTTCTCCTTTCAGAGGTTCTTAACATTTTCCACTCCAGTGGCTTTTGTAAGATCAGTCTGATTGAGAAAATTTGGAGGCAACAGTACCTGTAGCTCCTAGCGGTCCTCGAGACGAGCTTTTATGTCTAACCCCCATGAGCTCTGCTGGTCTCCTGCATTTGAGTCTAATTCTTAGTCTAGCTTTTAAGCATCCCTTTCGCTTTGCAGAACTGCCTTATTTGTTTGCCATTACTACCAATGGTCTGTTTCTGTTCCTGTCCATTCTTTAGATAGCTAAGGAGGAACGTATTGCAGACTACTGGATTTACATCCCTTAAACCCCTTAGCCATAGAGACGGTCACATCACAGATCACTTACCTGACCGGAAACCTACAGCACGTTTAAGTCGCCTGTATTGGAGACTGACAAACTCTAGAACTACAGAGAGCAGGGCTGTCAGCAAGCTACC
>NW_009647222.1:6458906-6464583 GCF_000708025.1 Charadrius vociferus
GCAAAATAAAAACTATGTATACAAGAAAGAAAAACATTTTAAAAAGTCAGTGTGTTGTTAAGCTGGGAGAAGCTTTGAAGTCAGTATCCTGTGATTATCAACACAACAGGAAAGCAATAAGAAAGTTTCAAACGCTCTCACATTAGCAGAAACTGAGATTTTTAAAAAAGTGTTTTCCAGCTATATCTGCACCTCTGCGTCTTGCTGTTTAGAGTGATTGCCCTCCATATGTAAAGTCTGCACTGCAGCAGAACCCTCTAGCCGTTCTGCGAGCTGTTCTTTGGTTTAGTAACCACAGCTGTGCCACATACTGCACCAGCGGCAGCTGACAGGGACAGTCTGTTCGTGGCATATTGAGGGAGCTAAATTGTCTTTGGGGACTGCTGCGGAGTGGCCTTTTTCAGCTCCTTCCTATGGGTACAGTATCTGTTTCTCCCAAAGGGGCTTGCGACTGCCGGTTTTTGTACAAGGGAATGAGGTTAATCCCTCAGAGACGTGGGGTGCCACGAGGGCGGTACCAGTCCCCCCACCTGATGCACTCAGGGGTCCGAAATGCAGCATCTCTGCGTGCCTCCCCATGGGTGCTGTGCCGGAGAAGGCCAGCTGTCCCCCAGCATACCTGGGCAACAAGGCCAGCGCCTCCCTGCCCTTTTGAAGGTGACGTGTCCACTCTGCAGGTTTACACTTCTCTCCATGCGGGAGTGTGAAAATAGCATCTGGCAACAAAGCCTTTTCTTTTTCTTCTCCTAATTTTTTCTTTTCGCTTTCATGGCTCAAAACACTCTTTACAAATTATAACAGTGTGTTCTCCATTAATGCACCAAAACATTACAGCTTGTGATAGTGTTATTAAAGTGTTTTGGGCCATTACCATAGAATACAGCAGCATATTTATTTCATTAAGGGAACCAAATGGATCTAGCTGAATTTGGCAAAAGAACATAGCTGAAGTCCTGCTTTATATCTGATGTTGATTTTACCGTTAAACTCTGAACTTCTGAAAATTAGAAAGTTCACAATAGGAACACTAATAGCTGTGCTACATTTTGTGGTAGGTTAAACTGTCCTTAACTATCTCTTACTTTTTCCACAGTAGTTCTACATTGGTATTTGTTCAGTATTCCAATATTTACTTTACAAACTTGGGGCTTGTTGATGTTTGGGGTAAGCAGTACGTTATGTATGTACCGCTTACATTTGACTCACTGTCCTGCTGTGTCACCAATAGCTGCCTTGGAATATAGTTCCTTTTAGGACAGTGAACCCTACTCATCCCATTCCCATTCTCAAGGCAGCCTTGCTTCTTCTCTACACTGGTCTGATATATACTGGTGGCAAAAGTAGTTCGGATGGTATATATCAGCGTATGTTTGAATAAGATTTTTAAAGAGGCCTGAAGGGATTTGGGAGCCCAGCAATAATTAATTTTGTATGGTGGCTTTGAAATTAGGATATGCAACATTCACACTTAATCCTTCCTCCTTTCCACAGCTGTTTTATTTTTCCTGTGATTAGTTTTGTGGAAAGCAAACAGTCACCAAAATTATATCAGAAAGTTTAATGGTGAGGTGGCACTCATTCAGTAACTCAGTTTTCACTGGATACAGTGAAAGACATGAGTACTCAGCATTTCCTACCTCTAGTCCAAGCTGGCCAAGCTCACATTTGTGTGGTAGCTTGTATTTCAGTGCATAGCGCTTGGAAAAAGAGAGAATGAGCATAATTTCCCAGCGTTTTCGGTTGTGTACCAGGATGTCATATCCTATATACTCGTGCATTAGAGTTTTATTATTGCACAGGTGTGGGACTCTAACCAAACCGAACGCTGCTCAAAAGCAAAAGTGTTGGGTACCCTGATTTTTATCATACTGTGTGAACATGGGTCGATGAACTTGTATACGCGACCTGAGCTCAGACAGAAAAAGTCAGAGAAGAGGAGCTTCTAAAGTGAGTCATGGCCTACCCAGTTAAAACTCAAAGTGTTATGCTTAAATTTAAGCATTTTCTTAAGTCTGATGGATTTTTTTTTTTTTTTTCATCAGTTCATTCAGATAACTTAATTTCGCTTCACATTAATCACTGCTCTGAATCAGGTCCTTAATGGATGTAGGATAGGTAGTGCTTGCACGTCAAATGTTTCTTTCATATCACACTGGGTGGCATTACAGGTTTGATTTCACTAAAAGGTATTGTTCGTGATCAAGTGTAGAAAGGAATGAATATTAAAAAAAAATGAGGAAATGTTAGATTAAAAAGACCCCTGATTTGTCACTTTGCTCATTGACTATGAACTGAATAGACTTCTAACCCTTAAAATACTTTCTCCCCCCTTTCCCTTTTTATTGCCTGGAATCTTAAGAGCTTTATCATTTGCAGTCATAAAATGAAAATATACACCAAACCCTCAAAGGGCAAGTATGAAATTAAATTATATTTGGGCAGCTGTAACCTTTTAAAACGATCAGATTCCAGTTAATGTATTTCTTCCTGTTCCGAGTGCTGCCATGGTGTTTGATGGTGGGAAGCAGTCCAAAGGGCATTGGGAGATAATAAATTCACTGGAAATTTCACCCTGAGGCGAGCCTCGATACACCAAGGCTTCCATTTAGCGGGACTGACCTAAAAATCTTGTCACATCCAAAGGTCACTTAGGTTGGGGTTGGTGTGTCCCATCTATCTTTCCCTGGTGCAAAGAATGACAGCTGAGCTCATAAACAGCCATCGGAATATGGAAGACAAGCAGGGGGGAAAGGGAGGAAGGATAATACCACTGACAACTTCTTAGATTTCCTCTAGGCCGATGAGAATAGATACCATCTTTGGGGGGCTTGTTTCTGCTACTGCAGAAATGGCAATTCAATTTAAAGAGGTTACAGTTGGCTGTGGAAGTCTAAAACAAGTGATTCCCCCCGCCATGTCTGTAAATGCCATATAGTCCTGCTAGTACACATTGTACTGTCCCTGAGCATTTCATACTTGTTACCAGGTTATACAATCCTTAATTTTCAGGGAGGGTCAAAAGTCTAAAGAGCTGTCAGTGATGGCACTGATAAGTGTCATCTGTAAGAACAATGATTCTAAGGGAAATAATTTGGACAATGACATTAATTATAAACAACACCGGAAGGTTAGATTTTTTTCAATCTTATGAGAAAATCTGTGATGTACATCCTCTAGGACGTTACTTATCCTAAGCTCATTAAAATCGGTATAATCCTTCTGCACAGTAAATCGAAGCAAAAGGCCTTTTAGGATGACTGTTGTCTTCCAGTCGTAGTCCTTACTTCTGCAATGGGAAGCTCCAGTGGATCCTTCCTATGCTTGCAGTGTATTAAATACTGGGGCCAGGGCTCAGAGTTGCATAATAGAAGTATATTTGAAGGACAAAGATCTAACTTACCATAATTGGTCTTACTTAATTGGGGATGAGCCGTGTCCGTTGTATCCTAATGGTGTGAATCTCCTTCTCAAAATTCCCTAAGAGGAGGATGAGAGAGGCTGTCTGCCAGTCACTGCTGGGATGCAGGCGGCAAAGATTCCCTCTTCTACGTGCTATCTTGGTTGGAAAAAGAAATCGTAGTTGGTGGTCAGTGTCCTTCTGAAATGCGGTGACACCCCATTGTTGGAAGAACGATACCATGTATGGTGTAAGCATTGGTCTGATTCTTTTTGTAACATTAAATTGAAGATAAAATTTAAAAAGAAATCATTATATAAAATCAGTGTAACCTTGGACATACGAGAAAAAAAATCAGAGTGAAACACCCATGTTCCAAAATTTGCAAAATATTGAAGAAGTTAGGTATCTGACTCGGCCTGGGAATTTGCTGACGTCTCTCCATGAATTTTAGTAAATCAGATCCTTCTGAAGAGGATTGTAAATTGTATGTTCCTTTGCTTGTTAAAACTAAATAGAGTATAACTGTTATTTTCAGAAGTATTTCACACATTCTTACAAACATACTATATTTGAGGCAAACACAGTAAAGAAGGGCAAGATTGGCCAGCTGTCAGTGTTTGTCTTCATTTTCCTTGGGTTCACACTCTGCTTTATGTTAGCATATATGTTCTCTACACAAATCCAAAGTAATTTGCAGGCACCTTTGGGGGAGTTATATGCCCTTTCCCACATGTTCTGTGCTGCAAGTGTAGCTGTATGACTTACCAGTTGTACAGCTTTGAGGAGGACACAGTCACTTTCCATCTTACTTGTGTAACAAGAAGAAAGCAAGTGTGTATTTTTCGTGAACTTCAGAGAGGACAGCTGTGTTTCACTTTAAAAAATTCAACTCCTAACACAAAATTTTAAAAATTACATAGATGTGCTGAGCACAAACTAGCTAGGTTTTTTCCTGGTTTGTACTCGGGATGGTGTGACGAGAATCATCTTCAGCCATGGATGCCTAACATGTATAATTCATCTGGCCTAAAGTTGCAGGTTCCATTCTAGTTTTTATAAAGGGAGCTCAGGGTGATTAGCTCAGACCTATTCAGGTGGATTCTCCACTTATCCCCACTTTGTGTCACTTTTCCACAGTGATTTAGTTTCCTTTTTTATTTGCCCAGGTAATTCCAGTTAGTAAGCAAGTAACAGTGGACAGGTCAGAATATTTGTGTGATTGCTGGTGGGACATGGAGCCTCAAGGCCAACTGACTTTGTATTTCTGTAGTGGTGGGAATTTGTGAAAGACACTGAGTTGGACTTAGTGCACACAGCTTTTTAACCACCCAATATGTGTAGCTTCCCTGTGTTAGTTGAGCTTTCCATCCTTGGGAAGAAGAGATATTCTGTTGTGCTGGTCAGTGCATTGCTTCCCGATGTTTTCATAGCAATATTCATTCCATTTCATGCCAGATGACTTTGGACAATCGACAGTGGTCCTGAAGTATGTTAATGTTCTTAAATACATGATGGAAAGATAGATGGTGAGAATAAGGATTGTATTTAATGCCTGCGATATTGGGAAGTGCTTTTATGTTACCTTAGATGCCCCTTTTACTGTAGTAAATATGATCACTTCAATCATAGCCTGTTTTATGCCATGATATTAACTGGAGAAGTTGAGAGATATTTTACAGTTGCTGACTTTGGCAAAAACAAGATGTGTCCCTGCGTAATGGAGGACTGTACTGTTTCTTGCATTATTCATGCTTCCCACGCTGGAGTCGCAAACACTGGCTAGTGTTAATACTTGTCATGGAAAAATTTAATTGTCAGAAATTTTTAATATATTAGCGATAGATGGGAGGGTCCACAAGAGACCTTCTCTGTTCTGGATTGAAATGTGACACGTAATTAGCGATAAAGGAAAGCACTATAAGGAGCAGATCGTTGCTATATGGAAAGAAGTGAGGAGGTTCCCTTCCCAGTCTTTCCCGAAATGGAAATATATTTACCAGTTGCTAACTGAAGAAGCAATGAGTACTGTTCACCCTCCCACTATAATGAACAGCCAGTCTTGGAGCAGCATAAAAAGGGTCAATCAAATAGGTCGTACATCATATGAGGAGGCAGATGTTAGAACATATTGTAATGGATTGCTGTGCGGTATGTGAAAATGGCTTGTGGAGTACAGGGATGGGGGGAGAGAACCGATCAGTGATGCTTTCTGTCATGGTCACTGTAAATACCCAATTTTTTGAGGAAAACTTCTGAATGCAGAACATCAAAGCATTT
>NW_009647222.1:6464601-6479807 GCF_000708025.1 Charadrius vociferus
TAGATGCATGAGTCCCTCTGTAATACTCCGTGTAATATGAATATGTCTAGGTATTATCTGTGCTCTGCCAAAGTCACTGTTAGCCTTGGAACGTGTGAGTATTTTACCTGAAAAAAAATTACAGAACTTCAGACTATATTAAACACAAAACTGTTGAAATAGCTTCTATTTTAGTAGCGCCCCTAATTCACACCCCCTCAAACACCTCCTCGTTTGTTAACCCCATCATCAGACCCAAGTAACTCAAGTGAAATGAGATGGCATTAGGAATGAGGTAATGAACAAAGATTTCTGGATAATGTTATTACTTCATGATAGCAGCTCTTGTTAGTGTGACTACAGTTAAGAGCTTCTCGGTATTTCCATTGCAAACTCTTTGGTACTCCCACCCCTTCTGCTTTACAGACAGCTACTCAGCCAGAAGCAATTTAAAATTTGATTTTACATCAATTTTGGCTGTTGTTTTGAATTGAAAAGAGTTTAGTGTTTTGGTACTGCTTTCTAAAACATAAAAATTGCTGGGGTTTTTTTCCTAATCCAAATTTCCAGATGAACAATTCAAAATACGGATTAGCTCTTTTTATAACCCAGCCACATTATTAACAATTGAAAAATGTCTCCTAAGCATGTACAGTAATTTCGGTATTTAATGTTTTTGGACAAGCAGATCCACCTTTATGTTATAAAAAATTCCATACTAAAAATTGGTGTGAAGGGAACAATTTTTGAAAAAGCACTGTTTTCACTCAGGAGTGTACATTTTTTATGTGGGTTTTTTTTAAAGTTACTCAGTGCCTCAAAAAAAATGTGAAAATCAACTTTAGTAAATCGTCAGGGATGGATCAGCTGTACTAATGGATTAGAGAGCTTGTTGCTAGTTAAGTAGCGTTAATATAGTGCACATCACTGGTTGTAGAATATGTGGCTATGTAGAATCCTTTAAGAGATGAGTTAGAGGTTACAGCCCTGTTGCCAATGAATGGCATCCTTTTTGCCTAAAAATACAGGACTTTGGAGAGATGTATTTCCACAAAAATGGCCAGAGGGCTGGAACACCTCTCCTAAGAGGACAGGCTAAGAGAGATGGGGTTATTCAGCCTGGAGAAGAGAAGGCTCCGGGGAGACCTTATTGTGGTCTTTCAGTACTTAAAGGGGGCTTATAAGAAAGATGGGAACAAACTTTTTAGCAGGTCCTGTTGCCATAGGACAAGGTGTAATGCTTTTAAACTAAAAGAGGGTAGATTTAGACCAGATATAAGGAAGAAATGTTTTACAACAAGGGTGGTGAAACACTGGAACAGGTTGCCCAGAGAGGTGGTGGATGCGCCGTCCCTGGAAGCATTCAAGTTTGGGCTGGACGGGGCTCTGAGCAACCTGATCTAGCTGAAGATGTCACTGCTTATTGCAGGGGGATTGAACTAGATTACCTTTAAAGGTCCCTTCCAACCCAAACTATTCTATGATTTACTCCATCTAGACTTTAAAGCAAAATGCTGTAGAGTTAAAGGAGAGATAGGACACTTCCATAGGGTAGCCCAGGTAAGCTGGAAGAGTCTGGAACTTAACAGATTTCATCAGGATGGAAGGGTGGCAGTGGAGAAATATGTAGAAGGTTGCATTTCCCTTGGTGCTATGGTTTGAAAAACCCATAACAATTTATTGTCGTTTAGACAATCATTGTATCACCTGATGACGCCTCCCCACCAGGGAAGGGGAATCGGGAAAAATCAAAGAAATCTGGGGTTTGAACTATAAACAGATTTAATTGAATAAGACTAGATGATTAACAATAATACTAAAGAACCAATACTGATCCTGATACCAATACAAAGTATACAAAGATTATACTCAGCCAACTATATCGGTAGGAAGCTGTGGGGTCCCAGCAGCGGACAGCAAATGTCAGACACTGCAACCGCTACAGCTTCAGGAGGAAGGGAAAGCCTCAGGGGTCCAGAACCGGGGAAAGAAGTTCTCAGGATGGCAGTCATCAAGGGAGAGAGAGAACTTCGTAGCAAACTTTCTAATTTATATTGAATGTGATGCTCATGGTATGAAATAATCCTGTTGGCCAGCTTGGGTCAAGTGCTCAGGTCTCGCTACTCCTCATACCAGCACCTGGCAAGCTCGAAAACACTGAGACCTTGAAATCTGCATATGATAGCTGGCTATAATGTAAATATTTTCACAAATTCAGACACTAGAGTCTTCTAAAGTGCAGTCTTCCCAAATATTAGAAGAGAAATTAGTCCTGTGTCGCTCAAACCAGGACACTTGGTCAGTTTGATACGAACAAGAAGAAAACTCACACGTGATATGGGAATATGAGTCTCCAGCAACTCTTTGTTATCTGTATGTATTAGTAAAACTAGAAGCAGCCATTGGATTCCTCTTACCTGAATGTAAAGTTCCAAAGTTCACCATATAAGCTTTTCTTGTGCTTGGGTGATGCATAGCATGTGAGGAACATAAAAGTTAAAGATGTAATTGCTTGACCTTCATTCATGTTATTGTGCCTACAGCTTCTTAAACCTCGAGTACAGCATGTGCCGGCAGAGGCATATTGGCATGAGTTTCAGGCTAGATTTAAGGCTTTTCATGCGTGGGCTGAAGTCTCACCATGCAATGTCATTGGACCTTAGTGTTTGCGGTTTCATTGTAGTGAGAGTCAGAAACTGAATCCTCAGGGATTTCAGATGTTTTCAGAGACCACTTTGGGGGGAACAAAGTCTCTAAGAATTAAGAATTAAACTTCTGTACGTGTCCCAGTGGAATATGCAAAGTGTCACTCTGCCCATTACATCAGTGTAAGCATGGAAATAATGAGATGAACCAGAAAACAGCTTCTTATGTTATTTCCTGAGAAGTTTGCCAAAGCTTCACAGAGGTTTCGGGCTCTCTGGAGTTTTATGGGCGCCATTGGAGAGGGAGCTTTACAGACCACACCCATTTTTATTGTAAAATCAGAGAGTAAAATGATTGAACAGCTATTGAGTTGTTTCTACTACTTCATTTTGTTAAAGGGGAACTTCTATATAATGTAACAAACTCCAAAATAATGAAATTAATAGAGTGCTTTTCTACTCTCTCAGCTCTCCTCAGCAATTTTGTTAACAAATAATGGCTCTTTCCTCCACACGCTCTTTGTAGCCTTTCATCTCCTAACCTGACGCATCCCAGGTCAACAAAGACGCATTTGGTTTTTTAAGCAACTAAGTTGTCCAGCTCATAGCAATAGGGCTAGTTTGAAGGTAGGCACTTCTGTGAGTTTAAAGTGGATAGGACTCGCTGTTGAGAAAATTAGGAGGAATCTGACCAGAGCGAAACTCAGCTCACTTCTGGTTTGGAATACAAACCAGATTTGCTCTGATTCAGTGAGGCTCCAAATGTTCAGATCAAAGTTGGGCCAATTTCTTTGTCCTTGATTGGAATTACAGTTTCTGTACAGGTCTAGTAATTTTGATTGACCTTTTCTCTTTAGTAATACCTAGAACGCAAACATTCTGTTTTAGAAGAAGAGGGCATTCCAGGTGGGTTAAAGCCAAAGGAAAAGTACATGTGAGCTGGAGCTTTCCAGAGTTCTTGTCATGTATTCTGCTCTTATGGAAAGGGATCACAGTGTGCTTCTGGGGAGGAGAATTGGTGCTCTGTATCGATACCATGACTTTACAACAGGATCCCGTAGGATGAGGTAGGACTTGTAGCTTTCTGGAGGACTTGGATAATGAGCATGTAAGGCAATGGACATGAGCAAAAATGACGTGAGCCGTAAATGGATTGCTGTTGAACTCTGATAGAACTTATTTGAAAGTTTTCTGCGGTACAGAAACCCTTATACTGGAAAGCTAGCACTGCAGGACTGACATTCTTCTCCTCCAAAAGAATAACCTTGCTCTATTTTCTCCACCTCAAAAAATAAAATAAAATAAAATAAAATAAAATAAAATAAAATAAAATAAATGCTGTGCTGAATAAAGATGCCATGTCACATCCTATTAGTGCTCCCTGCTAAGGAAAAAGGGAAGGAGGGAGAGGGGAGAGGAATCTCTTCAGAACTATTCTAGGAATCAATTTGTTTTAGTTTAGCTCTTGGAATAAGTACATTTTCTTCTGCAGCTCGGATGGTCTATCCATCACTGGTCCCTCCCTTTCAATATTCTTCTTCTACCCGTGCTTCCTCCTTTATGTGTTCTTTTCAGGGAGGCTTGGCACAAGGGAAGCAGCTCAAATGCAATCCTTAGTTCCCCTTTAAGGCACAAACGTCACATTCTTTCCTCGCTACCCAAACTGGAAAAGAGTAGCTGTGGCTCTCTGAGCCTGTGAAAGTGAGCTCTGTTGAAAGTTGCTTACGATGGACGAAGAGTTTGTCACACTCTTGTCTCCTCCACCTTTATACAGACCCTTTGACCACATAGTACAGCTCAGTTCAAAGAGCAAATTAAGCTTTTGAATGAGCTGAGTAGATGTCACTGAGAATCCTGTACAAGTCAGATAACCGAGGAACAATGTTAATTTATACATCGAAGCACAACAGATACAATACTCCAGGTTCAGAAATATTCTTAATGTCAAAATTAGCAAACAAAGATAGAACCATGGGGGAGCTTCAGGAAATATACTGGGAAAAATATCCAACTGAAATTTTTTTCAACATATTTCATTGTTTAATTTATTTCTTGTCCCCTTCTACACACTATAATTTGGTATGACACTGTTGCTTCTGGTAGGTGATTATCATCCTTATGCTACCCTTAAGGAGAGACTTCAGTATTTTAGGACTCTGTTCTTACCACAGCTTGCCACAAAAGAGTTTCTAGAGCAGGCTGAGTGCTGTGGTCCACATGTACTGCAAAATACGTATTTCACTACTTTATTCCTGAAGAAGAGGAAGGACAAGTCATCGAGGAATGTTACAATCATCAAGATACAAGAACCTCATACCATATCAGCATTCAAGTGAGCAAATCCATGTTCTCAAAATAAGAAATGCAGTTGACCTTAATCTTTTTACTATGAGCTCTGCAGTTAACTACAGGGGAAACAGAGTGTTCAAATTCAAAGTAATTAATTCAGTATCAGTCCTAAAGCAGGCACAGAGTTTTCCTGACTTAATTCCCTGTTGAATACAACAACTTAAAATGCAAACAGAAAATCTATAAATAAAAACTGGAGAAAGAGTCGCTTAAGGAGATGTGTATAAAATAGTGAAATGCCTTAATTATAGCTCAGCAATCTGAAATATATAGAACTTTCTTTACAGTAATTCTGCTAGCAGTGTTTGCTTATTAACTACTCTAGTCACTTAATGGATAACAATGAATGATTATATACAGTACCAGTCAAGTAAAGCGATGTAATGTGAAATAAGTATTTTGTCAAATGGCCACTCATAGAATTTTGTTCTCTCAAATGGGAAATTACACTTACTGGAGTCAGGTGCTCTGACTGCCAAAAATCTGGATATATCAAAAAATAAGCTCTTGGGAAACATACTTGTGGTAAACAAATATGCAGTAGTGAGTTTTTTCCTACTAGAGTATAATGTCTGTGCCACTTTACTGGCTTCAAGCTTCTAATTTGGAAAAGCTGTACTGGGACAGAAGTCTCCATGTGGAACCTTTATACAGACACTTCATCTTCATTACAGAATAGTCAGCTCTACCCTTCATTACAGAATAGTCAGTGATAAAGGGAATGCCGTTTCAAAAACAAATGCCCCTTCTTAAGTTACACATCCCTGTTGTTTGCTGATCTTCCACATTACCACTGCCCGTCTTACTGTATACTCCTTGAGGAGTGTGCTGTCAAAAGTATGTCCTCACTTTAAAGAAATTCTTTTGTCATTTTTTCTAATAAGAGAAGTTCTGTTGGTGTAAAAATAAATAACAGTAATGGCAGCAAGAATAGATTGTATTCTGGTTCTGCACAACAAACTATAGGAATGAATTGTTGCTAGATTATTTTTTTAAAAAATATGTACAATATTAATTACTTTTCTTGAAGGGGACACTGTTCATCTGCAACATTTCATCCAACAAGCTTTTTCCAGAAGACATTATCAAGTTTCCTCTCCAATACGCATTCCATATAGTCACTCTATTTCAATTACTGTCATATGGTGTGAACATGGTATGTATGAATATGTAGGCCACTTGGGCAGTTTTCCAGTTAAAAACTCTTCATTTGTAAAGAGCAGGCAATCTTAAACACACAGTTTACAATGATATTTTATCACAGAAACTAGCAGATCTTATTAGCCTCTGATAGGAAGTGTCTATTGATAAGTTCCTACAGTTACATCCTGTAGAAGGATTGTCGTCTTGTTAAGGCATGGGACAAAGGAGCCATGAGGTCTAGGCTCTAATCAGGAGTTTCCTACAGTCTTCCTGTGTCACCAGGAATGGCCAGTTGATGTCAAGGGTGCTAATTCTTACCTTGCTAGCATTTGAGTAGCGTTTATCCATTGACAGAATTGAAGACTGCTTTTCAAGGAAGTCTGAATTTCTTAACACGTGGTCAAAATTCTGTTAGTTTCTAACAAAAATTGGAACTATGATCAATTGTACCTACATTTTTTACTTTATCCAGTTTTACAAGCAAAGCAAGCATTGTTTTGAATGTACTGCAGTGATGATAGAAGCCTTTATTACTTGAAATACAGACTTAAAACTCATTCAGATTTCAGTGACCTGGACTCCAGCCTTGTTTCTGGATGCCAAGGATCCCCAGTTGGTCATAGCATGGAAGTTCCAAATAAGAAAAGAACTAGTGCATTCAGCCTGGCACGGGCAAAGCAGCCCTGTTGACTACAGTGGGATTATTCTCAGGAATAAGGGCTGTGGACCTGAAACCGTAGAGATCAACTACCAGAATCATATTTTATGGAGACTTGTGGTTACTGATTCTAAAAGTGATGTTTTTCTACGATGAGAGAGATGGTGGTTACAAGGCTGTGCTTGTAACTTGTATGCAAGGAGTGTATAAATGAAGCCTTGTTCTGTTTGTGAATGCTTTACAGTTTTTCTAATGAGAACATGATTTTTTTAATGTTTCTTTCTAAATCTCAGTTTTTTTAAGGCTAGAGAGACTATTAGATTGTCTAGTCTGACAAAACAAGATGTGAAATATTATTGGGCATAATAAGCTCTTTGTTTAAAGTTCATCTTCCAGAAACACATCTGATCTTGACTGAAACATTGAGAGTCAAAATCCACCATTTCTCTAGGCAGTTCCTCCAAGTGTTACCAATGGTCTCTGAATAAAAGCAGCTTATTACTTACCTATTACTTTGCTCAGTCTTCACTTTAAAATATTGATTATTGTTCCTTGATTCATGGTTTTCTTACCTGTCTTCCTCCCTTAGGCTAAATGCACAGCAAAGGATGGGAGTTTTCAAAGGGAGTTAACTGGTTTCTGTGGCCATAGGCAAGAACAGTGTAGCTTTTCAGTGTTTAGTGTATCTTCTCTAGTCTCTGTGTGGCCCACAATTTTGGACCAAATTCTATTCAGCTTGCTATTTTTTGCTTGGTGAATAAAGGAAACACTAGTTCAGGCAAAGTCCCCTGCCAGAAAGAGTCTCTGTGGAACAACTTCATACCTCAGCACTGGGAGACAGGGCAATTTCTTTTAGGAAATGGGTGGGATAAAGACATATTGTAGGTAGAACAGAAATAATTATCTAATTCTCTTTAGAATTCTGAAGAACAAAATAAAATAAAATAAAACCAAAATAAACCAAAATAAACCAAAATAAGTGAATCTCAAGATCTCGAGCTATATTGTTCTTCTCTGAAATTAGCTCAAAGTGAAAGCTAGCAAACTCAAGCACTGAAGCTAAGTAAAATTCACCTTGCAATGCATTCTTTGGGCAAGGTTTTAAAGGAACTTATTGAATTTGTGTTCACATATTATCTTTCTTTTCTGAAAACCTCCCAGTTGGTGCAAACAAATGGCACTTTAAAGCCTTTGCTGAAGTTTGGAATGTACAAATTAGAATGTCCCCTTGAAATGTTTGACTAACAGTCTTTGAAGAAAACTCAGACACAGGAAAAATGAAAACCTGACATTTGTACTTTTCAGATTTATAATGAAGAGCTAAATGAAGAACTTTTTTTTCCATAGAAGACTTAGAAAGCATAGCTACAAATCACTGTTAATTCTAATTTTTATATTTATCTTTTGTCCTGTGTTGCCACTACTTTTAAAAACCTATCCTACAGTAGGATTTATGTCAAATGTTTAAGTGAATTCTTCTTTTTTTCTAACTCCTTGTGACCTTTTTTTAAATAAAAAACCTACCTGAACAGATCCAAAATTAATTCTTTCTGCCATCATCAAACATTTTGCATGCCTGATAGAAGCATAAAATTTGAGGTAAAGAAAATGAAATTCATGTATTCTGAATAAGAGAATCTCAATTTATACCATTTTCTCCCCAGATTATGCAAAAATCAAAGAACAGGGCCATTCATGTGTATATTTTTAATGATGGGTCTCAGAATGACAAAGAAGTTGAACTGTTGGATCAGTCAACGGTTCAAACATTTAAGCACAGTGGTTTGCAAATTCATCAGTGTAGTAACTCCACTGAAAAACTAGTTTATATCGGAAACAAATTTATTGCAGTAACTGATTCAGTTTCCTGTGCCACCTGTCTGTATCTCTCTGTGGTTGTATTTTTTTAATAACAGCTCTTAATCTCTACTGTTCACTAATAAAAATATTTTAATAAGAGATAATACTGTAATCCAAATGCCTATAGGTGCTTGCATCAACTATCTCTGCCTATGTAATTGCTAACGCTTTGTTCAACCCTTTTTAAAATTGCTATTAAATCTCATTCTCATTTTCTGTATTAATAGAACAAGAATTCATTTTTAGCATATCCTCAAAGCAGTAATGAGCATTGTTAACATGTAACAACAATGCCCAAGGGGAAAGTTTTCAAAGCTGCTCTAACCTTAAGGCTTTGCTATTGATGTACTACAGAGTCATCAAGCCAAGAGCTGTTAGAGCTAGTCCATTTGGAGAGTTCGGCTGAATATTTCTGCTTAATATATTGGAAGAATTATAAATGGTTTAGGTGGTGACCTAGGGAGAAGGGGGAATTTTTGTTTAATAGCTTAAGAACAGAGGAGCAATATTATAAAAACAAGTATACCTCCTGCTCATTTTAAAGTGTATCATATTGTGCTTTTGTTCTGGGTTTCCTTCCATACAGATTTTCATAAGAGGTTAATGAGAAAACATTAACAAGGCATGCAATATTGCACACGGGCAGGGAAGCTGAAACATAGTTATTTAGTTATAAACAAACAATAGATGTTACTTTTTAATTGCTTTTTCAGAAACCCAATTCTGCCTTCTTGAAGAAGCATTATCTGTCTTATTAAATGGAGAATATTATCCTTATTTTATTTATTATGTATAGTAAAAATAAACTTTTCTAAACCAGTAGTGCTTCACTGATTTCCATTGAATGTGTTGATCACAATAAACCAGTCAAGACCCTATAGATTGAAAGTTGTGTATGAGTTGTAGTGCGGCAAAAACACTTCCTTGAGTGCTAGAATTTGAGATTGAGCCTTTGGGTTAGCGGCAGGTAGCAGAAGTGACTTCAGGAGTCTCTATTTGGGATACAAATTAAGAGGCTCAAGAACAGCGTATTACAGCAGTGATATGTAATAACATCATTTTCATTGCATTTTTTGAGGTCTTGGTTTCATTACTGTGAAAAGTATAAGGGTGCGTTTTAGATGATGGTTGGATATGTCAACAGAGACCGATTATACACTGTTTCAAAATCTGAAGTTCTGTTGGGCAGGCAGGGGTAGAAATGTTCTTTTGTTTGAGTTCAGTTTGTCTCTGAAATGAATGCATAAATTGTTGTCATTTAGCCGCCTTGATTCACAGCACTTGGTCACACCATTGCCCTTTCCTTGGGTATAAGCTAAAGGTCATCATGTCCTAAAACAACTAAATATGAATAGACAAGTTCGATAATGTCAAAGCTCAAAAATATTGACAGTCTAAGAAATGTGCTGCATGTTGTGTATTCTGACCATTTTTTGAAATGGGGGAGGGGATTATAGGAGCAATCTTAGTGGTTAAATAGGATTCGGACCCTTGCAATTTCATAAGCTACATGTTTTTCACTTTAGAGCTGGATCTGATGTTGCTTTTCAGTAGAATAGTTGGTTTGTGTTGCAGGAAGGGACTTTTTAAGAGGGTACTCTAACAAGGGACCTCTTATAAGATTTTACTTAGTGTTTGTTTTTAATTCTCAAAGTGAATTAAATAGAGGTGAGATGTTGAATCTGATAGCAGGAGGACATAAGTTTGTACAAAGCATGAATGAAGGCTTTATAGGCTTTCTTCCACTCCTCCTTCCAGATTGCTCCACACTGTACTGTGTGCTTCACTCTCTTGAGGTGTATCTGTCCCTCAACTGAGAACAAGGTATGCATTTGAAATTCCATATATACCATTTGTCACTTAAAAATACGGCTTTCTCCTGGGCTGTCACATAGGGACATTCAGTCCCCATGTTTATTTAGTCATCGTCTGCTTTGCAAGACCTTTTTGACCTTTGTCAAAAAGGTGGTTGATGACAATACTGGAAGGAGGAACCATGGCTTTCAACACATTCCTCAGTGACCACTAAACAGGTATAAGATGATACAGATTCTTGGACACCATATTGTGCATGCATTTCATAGAGTTTAGTTCTCGTGATTCATTCTTTGGACCCCTGCAGAAGGTTGAGAGCTATGTTTGGGGTAGAGATTTCCTGCTCTTTTCATGGTAAGGATTCTGTTTGAAAAGTCTTCCCCAAAGGCTCACAGAAATTTCCAGGAGGCTCAGTCCTCAACAGACCGGTCTCTGTGGTCTCCAGTTGGTTCAGAACTGCTAAGTGTCCAAACTGACTTTGTTATTTTTACCTTTACTTGTGGACTAGACATGTTCTCTGATATCTAATCTATAGATTAGCAGCAAGCTTGAATCTTTCTTGCTCAATGGACATTTGACTTTCTTTTGTCTTTTCCCTATAGTTGCCTCAATTTGTTTTGTCATTTTTTTCAATAGGGAGCAAAAGAAAAGGAAAAGCTTTCCCTAGGTCTGCTCTGTCAGGGACCAATTATGTTTGAGCTGTTCTCTAACCATGTATCCTATTTCTTCGACAACTGTTGCCCTTCTGATATATTAATTCATACATAAAGCTGGCTTGGTTTTCCTTGAACTGCCTGCTGCAGTTCTTCTCTGGTTCACACAGACCCTTGTTCCTTTCTCCCTGCTGGATTTAGTCTTCTTTTGAAAGAATGAATGGATATGAACTTCAACTGATAAATACATGCATTTGAATCTGTGACTGATTTGTGGCTGGATTGTTTTTGATGACTTTTATCTGTAGTTGATTTGCATCTATTTGGCTCAGGCTCGCTGGGGGTAACATAGAATAAATGAATAAATGAATTTGCGGAAGAGGCAAGGAGAGAACGGATGAATGAATGGGTGACGGGGAAAGAGAGGGAGACTAAACAGAAAGGGATGGATAAATGGTGATTAAGAAGTGCAGAAAAATGAGGAACAAGCAGAAAAGAAATAAAAAGAATTCAAAACCGAAAAGAATAGAAAGAGTCAAAAAGAAATAACTAAGAACTTGGTGCCTGATTACATCTAAAAGAGCAGAAATGGGTTACTTTTAATTATGTGAAAGGGCTAGAATTGTGCACTAGCGAAGGGAAGAGTTTTTACGGGGAACCACGGGTCAATGTCCAGCGTTGTCCGAGACTCAGAGCAGTAAGTCTTGCCTATTTGATCAAGTTAAGTGTTTGCTACAGCGCTTATGTACTCTGAACTCACATTAGCAGCGTCTTTCTACCTTTTGCACAGCTCCATGTGGAATACCCCTGTAATGAATCCTCATTTTCCTCTTTCAAACTTGCTGGTTTGGGTTAGCATTTCTTTGTGCCCTCCTGTCTGACCTTTGTTCTTTTATCAGCATATACAATTAAATAAAAAACAGCAGCAAAACAACTAAGCACCTCTAAGACTTTCTTAGACTAGTCATATTGAAGCCCCCTTGTTTTTTCACATCCACTTCCATGTTCCTGCCTGTTATCCCTTGTCACGTTGCATCTCAGAAGCTCTGTTAGCACCTGCAGGCAGAGAGCACCATCGTTCAGTGTTACACGTTACACATGTACTGCACAGCCCAAATAATACATAGCATGAGTCTTTGAAACTGATACTGTGACTGAGGAGGGAAAACCTTTGTTACTACGTTATCTGCTGTCTCAGACATCTGACTTCTATTTGGCTTCACCCAAATTCGTCTCCGTTCACAAAGCAGCAACAATTGCTGTTTCTCCTGCCCACCATGTTTATTTTCTCCACTTTTTATTTGGAGATCAGGGGAGCTTCCAGGCACTGCCAGTTTGCCTGTTTTCTCTCTACTTTTGACCTCTGTCCACTAAACTCTTACTGTAGGGCTTAATTTTAAATGGATGAATGTGATTATAAGTATTCACGTGATAATAATCAAACATGTGTTTAAAGTGCCTTGCTGGTTTAGTTTTGAAGAGAAAAACATTCCCACTATGTATCTGCTTTGAATCTATCACAGAAAAGGTTCTTAATCTTGATTGGAGTGTCTAGGTCCTAATGGACAGCCCATTACCATCAACATGTATATGTTTATATTGACTGTAGCAGTTCCCCAGGATCCAATTGAGAGTGGACTCTCACAATAAGTGCTAAACAAAGTTTTGACATTCCCTGTCCCAAACACCTTACAGCCTGTGCAAACAAGGCAAACATAGCAAGTAAGGTAAAGAAATGTGAAATGGTAGTCCAGAGACCATCATATCAAACATCATCTGAATTTCACAGATGGTGGAGATGCTGGTATGCCGAAGTCATCTCAGGAAAGGAGAGATTGCCCAATGGCTCAGGCAAATGATGATTAGCTTTTTGTTTCTTGCTTTGAATCCCTGGACACACAGGGAGGCTAGGACATTTCTCATGGTGACATCTGTCATTCATCCCCTGAGGAATGAGTCACGAAAGTTGAGATGACAATTCTTGTCTTGAAACATACCAGTGTGCTAAATAAAAAATACCCATCAGAAGGAAAATACACCATCTGCAGTAGGAGAAGTTTGGGGAAAATTACTTATTTATTGATGATGTTTCTCCTCTCTCTTCCCCCTTCTCCCCCCTTTTGTTTGTTTGTGTTTACAGCAGTTGTATGCTGCCCAACTTGCTGCGATGCAAGTGTCTCCGGGAGGGAAGATACCTGGCATACCCCAGGGTAACCTTGGTGCTGCTGTATCCCCTACCAGCATCCACACAGACAAGAGCACAAACAGCCCTCCACCCAAAAGCAAGGTACTGTACCAGGCCCTGCAGCATTGTGTTTCTGACAACGTGGGTACTTGCATGTGGGTTGTTTTTTTTTTCTGAAGGGTATCTGTGCCTCTCAGTTGCAGGCAGCTTTGTGCTCAGGGTGGCTTCCTAAAACAGGAGAATATTCGTAGTGCCATTTTTCCGATGGGAGGACCCCAGCACAGTAACACCGAACAACCATTTATACATGACGTCAGTAACAGCCACCACCTCAGCCGAGATCCCGTGGTTTCCCTTGCAGTGTCCTAGCTGTCACACTGCTGTGTCTTCCATCATCAGTAACAGATAGCGGGCTGAGGTGACAGCTCCTATTTCAGCACACAATGGTTGTTTCCTTTCAGAACACTAAAATGGAGTCAGGTTAGCAGTGTGTCAACGAGAGATGGGAAGCAGTGGGGCGTCTCATCCGTGCCCAGATCCTGTCCTGGGGTTCAGCGGGAGTTTGTGGAGGAGCAAGTCTCCAAAGCAATGTCTGTTGTGTCATAGAACAGCGCTGGTAACTGTCCATCAAGCGATGGGCTCTGATGAGTAATCTTGGTCATAGCTGGGCAATTAGGTCCATTCTCATTTAAGAGGTCAAGTTAGCAGCTTGTAGTCACATCTGTATAACGCTGCCAGTGTGTGACTAGTTATACCTAGAAAAAAGACAGAGAATATGTCCAGTGGAAGAAGATGAGCTCAGCGTATGCCACAAGTGAGCAAAAGTAAGGGGTCAAAATTGGATGGCACATCTTAGGTGTTGCTGAAAAGCTAGGAAGAATTTAGCTAAGGAATGGAGGGAAAAAGCAGTCCAATTTCGGTGACAGCAAGAGCTTGATAAAAACATGTCCTTTCTTTTTGTTAGTGTCCTCTAGCATGCTGTCCATGTCCTTTATCATGTCAGAAAAGATTCCTTGAATTGACAGTAGTGTCTTGTTTTTACCCTAACAGTAAAGCAGCGCAGATTAAAAATAAACAGACAAATAAATAATACCATTGTTAGCTCAGTGAGGTACACATTCAAAGAATAAAATAGATGGTGTGGAACCAGTAGCTGTTGCGTCAATGAATCAAGCACTGGGTCTACATTTTCTTTCCTCTCTCCTCAGTGCACACTTTTTGACTTCCGGAAATTTATCCTTGGCTTGGCCTCTTCTTTTATATACTGTAGAACGAGGAATCACAAAGCTATGCAGTGCTCGGTAACAGTTTTGGTTGTTTTTTTTTTTCTGAAAAGTCATGTCTATGGTTAACAAGAGATTTTTGTGCATTTTACAAGGGGCTTTTGTGTGTGCCTAGCAGCATGCTTGATCCACTACACTTAAAATCCTGGTGTTGTTTTTGGATCTCTCGTGCACAAGCAGAACGTCTGATGAGATCTAAGGGGGACACAGTATTTATTTTGTGGCAATTGTGGTATTAGAAGGCCTGCCATATCTACCGGTAACATCAAGCGTAACTGTCCTACTGGCAGCTGTCAAGATCAGCTCTGTTCTTCCATGTGTTTTATTGCCTTTTCATATTTGTAGGTGTTCCAGTGCTTTTGGCTTGCAGTTCTGTAGGACACAAACAAAACTTATTTGCAAATTGGAAAAAAAAAAAAGAAAAAAGTGGGCCACAAGGAAAGGAAGGGGGCTCCAAAAGGCTGTAAAATTGTGCAGCATGAGCCCTGTGATGCATGCTGTTTTCAATCTGCTGTGTGCCAGTTGGAGGCTCAGAGAGAGAGCGAGAGAAAGAGAAAGGATAATGCTGAGAAATGATAGAGTGGCTGTGACCTCCAAGCTCAGCCTGGAAATCCAAGACATTGATTTCACTTAGCA
>NW_009647222.1:6479847-6483908 GCF_000708025.1 Charadrius vociferus
TTCTGTTCTAATGGTAATGGCGTATGACAGACATATCACTTTGTCTGTCCTCAGCACCAGAGAGAGGAGAATTGGAGAAAGGTCACCTGACCTGCCTGTGGTGTTGTGCGAATGCTATACTGAGCTTTGAACTCCAGCTTGGAAGCACAATTATTTATAATACTAAATGATAAAGAAACCTTTATAGAGCCTACAGTAATTAGAATAAACCTTATACAATGGTGCAGTGGCCTGGCTCAGAAAACACACTGGCAAATCCATCGTAATGGCAGAAACTGAAGCTTCTGTGTTGAAACTAAACACCTTCGTGTGTGTCTGTGTGGACCTTCCTTTGCTTTTTCGAAGCTTGTTTGTGTTCAACAGCTCCAAAAGTTTATTGTTTGCTGATTTTTTTTTTTTTAATTTTTTTTTTAGCTGTTGTCAGGGAGTATCTGTCTGAGTTTCACAGCCATTTTTCAATATTTTTTTTTAATCCCCAGCAGCATCTTGGTTTTTGAAGTTAGTTTGTGGTGGTCTTTCTCACTGTTACTGTATGTCAGACCTCCACAGATGAACAGTTAATGCTTTAGACAAGCTTTCAATAGATGTTGTTTGCTGAATCTCTATTTTCAGCCCACAGTTTACACTGGCGCAGCTTTGGTAATACGCTCAAGTGTTTGAAGACAAGGAGACAGCCTTACCTGAGAGTGTGTCAAGCTACTGGCAAACATCTAGGTCACTTCTGAAAAGCTGTGTTTTTTTCCCTCCTGTATAGTGTTAAAGTTAGCGTGCTGCTCTTTGCAAGGATTCTTCAAAGTCGGCCTCAGCAGCAGATGGAACAACTGTTGGCTCTAGAAATGCTGAGAAGCATCAGGGGGAGTTTGCCAAGGATCATCCTTTAAATCTAGTAAGACTTGAACACATCCCTGAAACTCCTCTAAGACCTTGGCAACCCCCATTTTGGCAAACCTTTTATCAGTGGCCCTCACCAGTGTTTGAACATTGTGCTCGGCAGACTACCCTGGCATCTTCTGTTGTCTCGCTCGCCTTTCAACAGATGTGACCTGGAACAGTCAAATTCACTTCCTGGGTTTCTGTACTGTAACTTTTAGGAAGCCACGAAGTAGAGATGCCATTATGCTGTGCTGCACACATTCTGTCAAGTTTTGGTTAGGAAACTGAGCTGGTGTCGTACATTCTTCCAAGAAGAAATCTGTGCCAGAAAAATTGATTTAAGAAACAGAGCTAGTGGAGCCTGTCCAAAAGAAAATGCGTGTGTCTTGCGGAAATGGATTTTAACACAGCTTCTTCTTGAGCAGTTTTAAAAACAGCCGGTATGCTAATCATACCATTCAAATTTACCAAGGCCTCCTCCACAACCCATTTGAAAGGCAACTGTCTTTGAAGTTTGCCAAATTGTGCTGGATTTCCAAACTCTGTCTTAAGCACATTTTGCCTTTGATCGTGTAAATGCTTGCATGCTGCTCCGTTGGGTGTTCAAGGTGGTTACATGCTCCCAAGTAAGTAGGAGAGAGCAGGCACAGGGGCAGACAAGGACTAGGCAGAATAACCTGCCAGTCCCTCTTGGGGTTAACTTCAAGCCTCTTGCTTGCAGGGCGCCATGCAGGAGATAAAAAAAGGCAGTGTTGTAGAGAATATGTTTATCTGAACAGTGACCTTTACCATGCTACCAGGATTCTCACCTGATAGCTCCAGTCTTCACTTCACTTCAGTTGAGGTGCGTTGTACTCTTGAATAAGGACAGCAACGTCACCCTCACTTATAAACAGCCAGGGCCCTGTTCGTTCCTGCTTTTGTTCCTTGCTTTTTATGTTGCACGTATAAATACAGCATCTAGTGCCAGCGTGATGCAGTATCCTGGCCCTTTCCATGTAACCTTTCAAGTACAGTAATTCTGGAGTGAATTTTCAATGTAGCTTGTAAATGTAGCTAAATGATTCCCTGTATTTAATGGAGCACAGTGCATTGTCTGTAGCATCTGCTGAAAAACAGGAGCGATTCAGTGTGAAATGTGACAGGAGAGAATTCCTGGGCACTTTTCTTTTAACCTTGTTATGACCTCAGCCCTAACTCTACTCACAGTTGTGTCTCCATCAATGGCAACAGCACACAGATTGTCCAAATCAATTTTTTTGTTCTTTTCAAATACTTCTGGCAATGGTGTTACTATTTGCTCAGCAGTAGCACCTGGGAGTTGTGACAAGGAGAGGAAATGTGTTTCAGACAAGCCAGAAACAGCACTAAGCAGTTGGGTATACGCAATCAGATCCTCCTCAACTGCAATATCCAGACAAGTATCAGTGTGAATCCTGAACCGAAGACGGTGCATTATTTTCACGTTATCTGATCCTCTGATCACCAGAGTAAACATTGGATTGAAAATTTTTCACGTCACCTATAGGCAGCAGTAGAATCGCCTTTGAAAGACTTAGAGCTTGCCTCTCTACCGCAGCACAGATTGACCATAAAATGGCCAGATAATCTCCAGGGAAACTTCTTCCATTTTTGAGGAATATCTGATGATGATGCTACAGTTGCTGCCACGTGCACAAGCTGTGTCTTGCATCCTGTTTATAGTATACCAAGGGTAGAAAGGGACCAACAGTGTGCTTGCTCCATTCTCACCCAGGCAAGGTAAGCCTGGATACGAAACTACAACTGAGTCACCGCTGACTTTCTTACCAAGTACATCTGGTACCAGGGACGAAATAAAGAATAAGAGTCTGCGGAAATGGGCATTTTAATTCAGACACACCACAGGCTATGTTATTAGGAAAAATAAGTAAACTATTTGCTGTGGGGAGCTGGTTGGGGATTTTCTTGTCCCATTCAAAACTAATGATGGGACTATACTTCCCAGTTTCAGTATGAAAGATTTCTTGACAGGATAAAGATATGATGGGGAAAAAAAAAACAAAAAAAACCCCAACAAAACATCTGAAGGCAAGGGGAAAGAAAAAGGCCCTCAAATGGCCTGGTAATAAGAACACTCACCCAGATGACATTTCTGATTGTACTTTGGGTAAATTGTTGACTTGAACTTCATTTTAGGTGACTGCCCTAAGCAGCCTTGTTAACTTGGGCTACATTTGTCTCCCTTTCCCTCATTTCTATCTTTTGTATGATAATGCAGAATGTGAAAATTTATCCTAGGGAGATCTTGGGGAAAACACTAAGCTCCATTATGTATATAGCTGCATCAACTTGCTTGCCACGTCAAGCTATGACTATGGCAGAAGCCTAGCTGATGAGTAGACGTACAGATTCCTTGCACCCTCAGAGGTGCTATTTTTGAATGCGTTAAAGAAAAGCATTAAATTTTGGCTCTACAGATGATAGATGCATTGCTATTCAAATGCAAAAGGATATTGGTGTTTCCTCTTCATAACACTTCTTTTTAATTAGTGATATCAAATATTTTTGGAAACATGAGCTAATTGTTCTGCACAGCACTGTGATGAATTTCAGCTATAAAGGGGACAGCTGTGTCATAAAGGCGACTGATCATGGCTGTGTACAGGTGATCAAGGGATGTGATTGCTTGTGTTACATGGGGCCAAGTTCTTTTCCTTGAAGAGCAGAGAAGAGGAACCTGTCTGAAACTAACCCATCGCACATGTTAGGTCTCATATACTAATGCAATTGCTGTCCCCTTTATTGGTTGAAGAGCTAAGCAGCTGCTGAATGCCTATCCAAGCAGCAGGAAATTAAGGCATCCCTATTTTCATTAAAGAGAATACTGAGGTATTTTAGAGTGAAGAACAAGAGTTCTCATTAAAGTGATGTAAGATGCACCATCCCTGCAAGAACGTCGAGGCTATGTTTATAGACGTTTTATCTCCAGGATTTGCAAGGCTCTTTTACTTTTGAGAATTTACAGGCTGGGCACAATTCTTTATATGGCACTGATTAAAAAAAAACTCCCTGTAAATTATTCTATGAAGCTTTTCAGCACCAGAATAACAGTTAGCACTGGAATATTATAAATCAGTAAATTCAAAACATTTTTCAGTGCCTGCATTTCCCAGTCCCCTTGTCAGTGCATCAAACAGCTTAGAAAT
>NW_009647222.1:6483972-6516753 GCF_000708025.1 Charadrius vociferus
ATCTGTGCTATGCTACTTGGTACTATGCTACTTCTTTAGTATCCATGTCCATTCTTAATGGCGACCTTGTAGCTAATTACCTCTTTACCTGGAAGCCTTTTTCCTTTGCTGCCAATGCTTTTAATCCCAAACAGCAAAATGTGGAGTTGGTGACAGAATCTTTGAAACTATTTTCCTCTTCCTTGCTCTTCTTCCAGGCATATAAACAATGACTTTTTAAACCATTTGCTGGAGCACAATGAAGCGATGTGTCCTAATGGAACTTCTTAAGATGCTTTTCTAAAATAGAGAATGTGTTCCGAACAATAAAAGCAATGTTAGTAGCAGTATCTAAAAAGCAGCAGCAGTAGAGGCTTGCGCAGTATTCTGCCTGCCTCCCACCCCTCCCTGCTTTCCTAAAAATAAATTAGATACATGGAGGGGCTCCTAGGATGCTTTTTCAGATTAACTCTCCACAGCTCTGTTTCCTGATATCATGTCTCTCTGGCAGGAGCCTGTCTCTCAAGCAGAGTTGCCAGCCAGTCAGCCCTTGTCAGGCTCAGTTGGCACTTTTTAGAAAGAAAACTCAGAAGAAAACATAACAAAAACTGAAAGGGGGAAAAAAAACCCTCTGAAATCTGTGGTCACAAAACAAAAGAAAGATACACAAATTAAGCAAGACTGCTGCATGTTTCAAAGAGAGGTCTTCAGAAATCAGACTGGGAAAAACAGAGATGTAAAGCAAAGAGGTAATAACAAACATGCAGTATGTCCTTCCTACTAGTTTGCTACTGTTTCTTGCCACTAGTGCCTTTCTTACCTGGTATGAATAAATAGAACACCCACTTTTTCCTAAGTGACAGAGTTGGTGGGGTGGGCAGCAGGTAGTAGTTTTCATCCTTTTTTTTTTTTGTTAAATGATCCATAGCATTGGCTTCATACTGAAGACCAAGATATTACACCAGGCTCTATTACCTTCAGGAGGCAGCTACTAAAGCCAGGTTTTGTTAAGGAATCCCTGAGTGCTGGGACACGATATTTTGTTGCTGCTCTGCATCTTACTCTGATACTTAGAAATACTTAAGCATTGACTTCTGCAGAAGCTTTTTGACAGAATTGCCTGTGTATTGTCACTTGGAACAACAAGCTTGAATGAGAAAGAGCAGCATTCTGCAAGAAGAGACTGGAAGAGTCCCAAACAAGAAAACAGTGTCACAAAGTCAAGGTTTTTTAATGCCACAAAGATAGCTGTTGAGCTTAGGTTGCCAGTTGGCTGTGCAGTCCTAAAAATAGCAGTAAAAGGGCTTTAGGAGAGTGTAGAATCTGGAGATGCATAATGAAACAGAGAAAAATTAGTTTTTTCTGCTTGCAGTGTTTTTTGTTGATCATCCTCACATCTGGGTGGGCTTGTTCTGTGGGGAGAGCTGGAAAATATTTAGGAGAGGATCTTTCTGCTGAGGAAGGGAACCAACCCTGAGGAGAAATATATGAAGTTCAGCTTGGGACACATCGTTCTTCACTGGGGCTGCCGAGTGAAGCACTGCAAAGATGAAGGACCAATATTAGCTGTAAGTTAAATCTAGGTAACAAACCAGCCAGTTATGCCAATATCAGATTAATTTCTAGTTTCCTTCATAATATGAAATGTCTATAAAGTAAAGGTCATCCTTTATTTGAGGGATTTATTTTTTAGACTCCGAGCTGTTAGACTCTCTAAATCAAGCAATGTGTTTGTTCCAGAAGCACAGGCTTGTGCAAAATAATAGAACTGTAGCAATGAACCTATTTCATGTATTAGGAGACAGCTTGAAATGGAGCAGAGGACTCTCATTCTACCAGATCCTTCCAGAAGGGAGCCAGGTACTTCACTTCAGGAATTAAATCTTCCCTTTTGCAGCTTCAGATTAAGTGTTTGGGTATTTTGTGGCATGTGTTAATAATCAAAAGTAAGGTGCACAGGCTGTGTTGGCAGGGCTGTCTGCTGGACAGCAATGTCACCATCTTTTACTAAACGTAGAACTTCTTTTCAACGCACAAAGTAAATTTCTGACGTGATTGAATCAAATTCTAATGTGTTCAGTCTAGCAGCTTCCAGAAACTGCTTGCTTTATCTGCAGAAGGGTGGTTTGCTTCCATGTTACATGCTAGATTTGAAATTAGCTCCTCTTGACACAGGCAGAATGCAATTCAAACTAAGCATCAAAGAAATATATTTTGCAGTACGTATTCCTGTACCCACAGCTGAATGATTATCATTTAACAAAAGGAGCTCTACACATTTTTTAATCTGAAACATTTTAATCTGTAAACCCTGGTAGCTGTGTATAGCTGAAGAGAAGCAACATTTAGGAGCAGAATGGAGAAGAAATCTATTTTATTTTCAAATTCAAAGAGACAGTTTCTCATAGGTTAGTATTAACTCTAGAGTTATATGAAGTGCTTGGCAAATATTTCACTGAAGTTTCTCTGAACTGCACATTTGTACAGAATGCAGTTTGAATTGTTTAGTGTAAAATGAACTAGTGCAAAAGAGAGTTTAAGAGAAATTATGTGGAAATCATCGCTTTAGAGTACACACATTTTTCAGAGCAGTGTGGCTACATCTTGTGATTTTATAATGGATAGCTTCTTTAAAGTCCCAGCTCCTGGAGTCATGTGAATATGTGAGAATCTCATTTAAACAAAAAGCTTCAGGCTGTCATGGCTGAAACTTATAGATTGGTATAAATGTATCTCAAAGGCTTAGAAAGCAGCTAACATAATGAATCTATGAGTTACTATTTTAATCAAGTGGGATTAATTTTCAGTCTCAAATCATAGAAGGCGTCATGTTGGCAATTCTGCTAGGGCATAAGTATTTCTCAGCAGAATTCGACTTTTTACTATAGTATTTCCCCGTAGAAGTGTTTCAGTAGTATCCAGAGAGAACATTCGAGAGCATCCAAAGAACATCAGAGGAGGCAAGCTGATGCAACAAACCATTTTGGGTTTTCATTTAATTTGACAGGATTTAATATAGGAAACCAGTTTAAAATTTTGATCTTGATCATGGTGGAGTCAGCAGTGGTAGGTTAAAGGTTGGACTTGATGATCTTAAAGATAGTTTCCAACCAAAACGATTCTATGTGCCTTTATTCCACTAATGCTGCCAGAGTATGAATTCAAATGTGTACTTTTAGTACTAATGAATGCATTGAGTTTCTGTTTCATTTCAGTTGCTACATTTTTCCCTGCTGCTTCTAAAGGAAAGACAATCTAATGTCATGACTGGTATTTCTGGGGGGAAAAAAATTATTAAGAAAAAAGTCTTTGATAAGAGATTGCTCAGTATTTTTATACGTGGAGTGCATGGAGGGGAAGAACCTTGTCTCTAATGGGAATGCTGGAGAGAGGCTTTTCAATTTCCAATCGTGATGTTATAGGAAGTATAGAACTTTGACTGTTTCTTAAGTTATTAGTATTTCTTAAACTTCTTTGAGTGGATGTGCCAGCACCTGCTAGTAGATTTAAAATAAGGGGCCATTTCAAAGAGCGATGTGTGTATGGAGATGTAGCACGTGGGTTCGTACAGGCTTTCAGCTGACATGCCAGGCAGTGACATGTCACGTCATGAATCAGCCACATCGTGTTACGTGATTTCAAGCTAACAGAACACAACAGGAGTTACATAGTGACAAACACAACCCAACATGACATATCCATGGGAAAATTGGCACAAAAAGCTTCTTAAAGTTGAGTTTCAGGGGTACATTTATTCGTCTCCAAAATGCTCCAGAGAAAACTATGAAGCAGTGTACCGGAAAAGGGAGGAATGCAGTGACAGAATTACTAAAGAAGCTTTAATTCAGTATACAATTAGGAAGAAAACATATGTACATAATAATTCTAGACAGTATTTTTGTTGTGTTGGGTTCCTGTGAATTTTTTTCTTTCCAAAGGTGGCTCTCTCAGGGCTGCAGTCATTCCAGGTCAGTGATTATTTTTATCTTTAGCCATGCTAAGAGCTGTATAGACTTCAGGTTACAGCTATAAGTTAATATATTTTGAATTTAGATGTTGGTTGCTTCAGTAAATCTGGTCCTTCTAGTCAAAACTGTGTTGTTTTTTCTGCTTTGCTTGCAAATCAGAGTGACCCTTTTTTATGCATATTTCCAATATTCTTAGTCCTCTCTGAAATTATCTTCTTTCCCTTTCTGGATACTCCTATCCTAGTTTCTGAAGTCCACTGAAAATAGAGTCTGCAATTAAAACTCTGGCATTAATTCATTCATCTCTGTTCGCTGTATTCATCATAAATGTGTGGATAGCCTGTGCTTTCAATATTCTCTATAACAGGCACAGACCTAATTTGGGGTCAGGCAAATTCAACACATATTTTTGGCTGAGAAATGCATGTCAAGTAGCATTTCATTCATGAGATCAGAAGTTAAAATGGTGTCACATGACTGTTTGCCCACTACATTTCATGTCCGGCTTTACAGTTCTTAATTTCACATATCAATTTCTCTACACAAAATGAACTGCAGCTTATAGGCAGAATGACGTGGTCATGTAATACCCGGGAGATTCACTACTGTACCAAACAACTAAAGTTTATTGAGGCTAGTGGTTGAGGAGGACAACAGCCACATCATTTTGGCTAGCCAAAGCGAGAAAATAGCACAGATATTGAGACGCCTGCAGAGCAGAACAAGCTGAATAGATACTTTCTCTTCTGCATTCATTTTAAAATGAGCAAGATGCTCCAAGAGTGCCAGTGAAGCCTGGTTTCATTTATGAAGTCTCACAATGTTTGGACTCTCACTCGAAATGTAGTATACCTCTCTCTGGGGGATCCTCTGGTGTCTGTTAAAGTGTGGGTAAGCACTGGAGTCGTCTTCTGGAGAGGCTCAGAGCATTCCCCTCCCTACTCCATTGTCCCTCTACACAAATGATGTGGGACTTTTGAGGACTTCATCAAACCTGATGGAGATTGGTCGGTGTGCTCAAAATGTCTATAGAGATGAAGGTTGCCAAATGTGCATACGTGCACACGGACCTCCTGTGCATACTCACACAGAGACTAATTTTGAGGCTAAAAGTAATCTCACATTTGGACAACTCTTGGGGGTTTTACCAGCATGACATCTTAAATTTCAAATGGATGCATTATGTCTTGCTACTGCTTTTCCTGTGCTGTTGTTCTTCAGCCCCACATGATTACAGTTCAGTGCTGGGTGGAAGGATTCCCATGACAGTATCATTTGGGACTCACTTTGTAAATTGCTCTAGGCTCAAACAGAGCAAAATAATGCTATATAAATACATGTTATTACTGGTGAAGCGATAAAATTATCTTATGCTTACCAAATATCCTAGTGTCTTGTCTTGATCGTAATTAACTGGTGACTTACACGTTGAGTCAGTGCTCTAGGATTTGTGCCCAGAATAAGTCACAAAAACATAGCAGCTTTAATATGGGAGAAAAGGATGAAGGAGGCTTTTTTTTTTCCCCTCCCTTTATTCCTTGTGGATAAGATACAAAAACTGCCCAGAGCTGGCCCTGTTCAGAAATAGCGAATCGGCCTCTTGGATTTTTTTTTTAAGATGTCAACTTCCCTCTCATGTACTTCTGTGAAGACAAAGAATGTCTTAACGTCAGTATTGAAGTCATCATTAAAATAAAAGGAGATCTGTAGACATCAGCTATAAATCATCAAGAAATAGCTTGTGGGTAACCTTTGACACAATTGAACCTACTTGAAATGAGCTAGGGCTGGATTCATTGCCTTTAGTGAAGCCAGTAGGTGGACTAAAGGTCTCCTCTCTCTCTCCCCCTCTCTCTTTCCATCTCTCACAGCGTTAGCTTCTGGGAGGTGAATGTGTTCTGGCTGAGTGATGGAAATGCATTTGGATGTGTTCTTAAATAGACATTTGTTTTATGTCTGAAAAGAATAGGCCAATCTTAACAGTGTGATGCTGGGGCTATTTGAAAGGTATTTTTTAAGGCAGTTGTCTTCTTTCAGCTTTACAAAAACTATTTTAACCATTTGTTTAGGCTTGAGGAACAGCATGGAATATCTATTGTGTATGGATGCATGCATGTTCTACAGAATTAACAGGAAAATGGTAGATAAAAATCTGCCTAATTTTACATAATAGATTTTTGGCATTCTTGTGATCTGACTTCATACTCATGCTGAGTTTCTACAGTATAACAGAAATACTAGTTTGCAGTTGTTAATTTTAATTTCTAAGATGCTAGGTTTTAAAAGGAGCTGAAAGTGTTCAGCATCTCATGGGGACAAACTATGAGTCTTACTAATGAATCCAGCAATTAGTGGTTCATTGTGCCTGCCAGCAATTTGGCCCTGATACCGGTCCTGATGGTGATTTCATTTTTGCTGGTGGGAATCAGGAATAGGATCTGAAGTCTCTTCACCAAGGGGGGCTGAATACTTCTTCAACACTGTTCTGCTTGTAAGCTGCATTCAGTACTGACAGCAGCAAATAAAAAAAAGAAACTACAATATATTTTGATTTTAATTATGATTATTAGGGTTGTTTAATATGTTCATTAGGATAATTATATAATATCAGTAGTACTTATTAAACTTAAAGGGTTGTAAATGGTTGTGTCCCCATGCAGTTAGATAAACATATATATGGTGTATGCCCAGTTTGTATAGAGGCAGCCCTTTTCAGAGATGAAAGGATGTATTTTCTCAATTTTGTAAGTAGAGAATTGAGACAAAAGAGGTGGCCCTCTACTTTCTGCAGCCATTTGCACTTGTGCAAAACACTAAAATTTATATACGATAATATGTTATCATAACTTCGCAAGAAGTTATGTAGAAGAGTAGATAATGAGTAGCTCATTCAAGTTCACAAAGTTTGTTGGAAAGTCAGGAACTGAACCCGAGTCTCTTTGGCATGACGCAAGGAATCAGCAATTAAAAAAGGCACGACTGTGGCATAGGAAAAGGAACAACCTTTCCCAACAGGTGTACTCTCAAGTAGTTAACCCACGTATGTGAATATGGATGGGGTATAAATATTAAACAAATTCTTCTTCTATGAGTACAGTACTCAATGATGGAGCATGTCTTTGCTTCCAACATTTCCTACAGTATGTTAAACTCCCTCCAGTTTCAGAAGTGCTGATTAGATTTCATCTTACTGCTAATAGGAGGTGAAATGAAAAAATATAAAGCAAGACAGAGTTGCAAAATCATTTTGATTTTAGTGATCTGTGATGATGTTAATAGCACGCAAGCATTGAAGACGGGTGAGTTTTGTGTTGATAGTTTCCCTCTGAAAAGCTATTAGTTGGAAAAACAAATTTTCAAGCAGGTCATATCTACAGTTAAAAAAAATATTTTGACATTTTTCTCACAATTATACATATCTATAAATAAAAACAGTGCATGTTATCTTTGCACCACTTACTTGTAGTGCAGCATACATTGCTGCCTGCCTTACTGAAAAATCTACCTAGACTACATAGACTACATACCCAAAGTCAGAGAAAGCACAGGTGGTTTTTGAAAAGGAATTTCTTAGCCCACTGCCAGTTGTCCAAGCTGTTTGAAATCTCTTTTCTTTCAAGGTCTTTTGACTTGTTTCTTCTAAAGTTTTCAACAGCTGGGTTTTTTTGGTTTTGTTTTGTCTTTTTTTTTCCCCCTGAATCTTAGAATCCGTGCAGCATCTTTGCTTCTCCTGCCTGACCACAGCAGGAGGAGGGGTCTGTTGCTAAATTGTTTTGATACGGTACGCTTTGGTCTGTATTCTTTTTGAAATTAATTCCTTTTGCAGGTGTGGGGTTAGAGGTGGTGGTGTGCTCCCAGCGAAGGTGTCATCCACCACAGAGAGGAGGTGGGAGGCTTTGATCAGTGTGGCTTCTGTTTTCTTGTTGTTCATTTAATATGTACCGGTTTGTAATGCTGTTTGGCTTTGCAGGTCCTTGTTTTATTTCCTTCCAAGTCCTTCCCCGTCCTTTCAGGTTTTGTTGTTTTCGTTGCTGTTCATTCTGCTTAACATTTACTGGGGATTATTTGTTGGAAGGTGGTGACTGCACGTTAATTTTAGGCAGCAGACAAAATCCAGTCTAATGTCTATTTCCATTTTTTAAACAGTTTTGTTATGGGTGGGAGAGTGCATTATTAAGGACACAACACCACATGTTTAGATTTCTGGGTTTTATTGGGACAGAATTATGTAGCAAGGATTTTAAAAAATAATCTAACCAAGAACCAAGCTACAAGGTATCGTGTTTCAGGACATGGGCCACTCCAGTTTCTACCATCACAAGTTCAGGAATACATGCCACAGATCAAACTGCCTGACATCTCTCTACTTCTTTTTTGCAACTTCTTTTGGGGCAGCTGGACATTTTGGGAGGTTCAATACAGTATCAAAAAAACCCAAAACATTGGTCTGAGTGAGAGTGGCAATTGCTCTGCTCTTCCTTATGACTCAGCTGTTTACTGACTGTGTGAGATTAGGCAAATCATGTAGCCACTTTGAGCCCTATTCTTCCCATTTGTAAAATAAGTCAAAAGCTGTCAGAGTAATTGTGAGCTTTAATTAATTAATATACCTGTGGTACACTGGAGAAGTGATTTTTTTTCCTCTTACGCTTTACTGTTTGCCATGTAGTTCAGTGGGGGGCAGTTTGGAAGAAGCATTCTTTCTAGGAAGAATACTTTGCCCTCCTGTCCCCCACAATTTTGTGATCCGCTCGAATGATTTTCACCTCTTGTAAAGTGATTTGCATGGATAAAAGCATGAAAAATCAGTTGTCATCTTCCCCTGAAGATTTGCAGTACCTGCGTCAGTCCCTGCTGACCTGTGCCTAAGTCACTCTTCCTGCTTAGCAGCCGAGTTGAGCCTTCTTAGAAAAGCACTTCATTAATAGCATGACACCAAATAAATAGGTACAGCAGTGATGTGAGAAATACAGCCGAACAATAATTATTAGAAGCAAAAAGCTAACAACAGGTCCCAAGTATGGCACAAAGTATGGACCAGCAGAATCCCAAGTGGCCGGTCTCTCTGCGCTGGCTCATGCTGTATCTTTACTCAACAACCTTCCTCATTTCAGGCCAAACCTGGCAGGATTTGCTCAGAACAAGCTTCGCTGAAGGGTTTCTTGTAAATGAGGCTACCGAGTTAAATTTTCGCTCACTCAGAGATGCAGAATGAGAAGGAGCTTTTTCATTATGAGGTGCAAGCAAATGCTAAAAGCTCTTTGTTCCTGCAGTTTTGCTTCGTGCTGTACTGAAAATCCACATACTGGGTCCTCAGCAGTGTGGTGAGCAACTCTCACTTCTGCTTATTTCGGTCTAACAGAAGAGTGACTGCCCAAACAGCAGAATAATGGCTATAAGAGTAAGTCAGTTACTTTTGTATGGATGAAAATGAATGTTTGAAATTTGGATCTGAGTTGGGATAAGGATCCATAAGTCCTCATGTTTCCCTAGAGGTTGACGTGTGACTGAAAACTCATCGTGATCAAGCGAAAATAGCCTAGAAATCTCCTTTCACCCGCTTTCATCAAACACATTGTGCTTTTTGTCTGTGGAGATTACCAGGAGACTTCACAAAGATGGTGGGCGTTTTGGCAGTTCAAAGCCAGCCAGAAGCTGCAAGTATGGTTTGGAGGATGCTTCTCTGAGGCTTTGAGAAACTAAATGAATGAATTTCGAGTAAACACATACCAGTCTGCTCACTTTGCTAAGCTGCATGCCCTGGTGTATTCTGTTGGCCAATCAGCCTGCCCTGACATCCACAGACCCCAAAGGGCTCAGTCCCTGTGCAGCACTTGTCTTTCCTGAAGTTGAAGAGTTGCTTTCAGGGTTCTTTGCGTAGAGTTCTGACCTGTTGCTAAACAAAATGAAGGCCTTTGCCCCAGGACATCGTTGGATGTAGACTTTGAGGAGGAGTTACATAGCTCTCTCCATAGACACCGCTTTTAGGCTGCCTTGCAGGTGAAACAGCCCACACTCCTCCGTGTCTGAGCTAGCTGGAGAACTAAACTGATCCTAGACTTGTTTGGCTTTTGGTCCTCTGTTATTTCATCATCTGTATTCTGTGGCTCGTAGGATAGAGAGATACTACAGAGTGAGCACTGTGCATCAGATAAAAAGGTTGCAGGGAGGAGGGCAGGGCATCCAGTTCCTAGGACCTTCCATGTTTGTAGACAGGTCATTTTGCATGCCCCTCTTTTGTTCTCCCTGTATCTGTTCTTTGTGAATCCTGCGTGCAACTTCGGGAAACAACAGGGCTAAATACAAAAGGAAAACCACCCAGCAGCTCTCTTATTTTACTGTGACAACATGTGGACTAGACAAAATCAAAGCTTGGGGTTTCCAGGGCAGCAAATTAGTCTTTGCAACTGCAGACTTCTTTCCTGGCAGCTAGGCTTCCTGTAAAGAAAAATGAAAGGGGAAGATATTAGGGATCTTTCTGAGAGGACAAAGTCCCCAGAGAATATCCTCACCGAGAGCCCCTAGCATTGTGAAAAAGGACGGGGAAAAAAATCTTGTCTGTCCCTGGTACTACAAAACAGATTAGGTTGATGGGTTCCTGCACCACTTTTCCCCGTGAACAGGAACGGAGACTGTGCAAGAATACTGCCAGTGTATAAATCAGCATTTGGAAGCAACTTATTCCTTGAGTAGTCCCCTGAAAGAAGCAGATGAGGTAACAAAAAAAAAACTTGTCACAAATATAAGGCAGCTCAGTTCCCCCCTTTGTTTTGAGTATTTGGGCACTATAAAGTAAAGACTGGAAGTACTAACTTTGGTTGGGTAACATGCACTGAGCACAGAAATTGTTTACTTTCTGAGAGCAATGTATTCAGGAAAAGATACTCAGCAAAGCCATAAAAAAATCTGCTCTAGGTATAGATAGAAATCCATACTGAGATGTTTCTGCAGCTAGCACAGAAGGAAAAGTCTGTGCACTGTGCAGAATTGGAAAGAAAGATGACAGTTCTTCCAAATATTTGCCCTCTGTCTTGTCTTTGGTGCCTTTTCTTTTCCTTTCTGACAAGAGTCTAGTTGTACCTTCTGCTTTTGGTGCTGAAACTCATGGGCAAGAGTAGAATAAAGTGACTTCTCTGGATGTGAAGAATAATTTTATTGTGTTTATTATCATATCGTAACCCAGATGCCTGTTTATGTGTCTCTGTCTCTTTTTCTATGTAAGAGAAATTTCCACCTTTGCAGGAAGGGACACATTATTCTTAATCAAAACTTGAGAATGTGGCAGGAGGAGGTACAGCTGCAGATGAGCATTATCTAATTCACCCATCCTGTCATGTGAACATCCCTGCTTAATTTAATACAATTATTTCATCAGTGAGGATAATATCAGCAGCATGATTCATTTATACAACATGTTTCACAACTGCCTTTACCTCTCGGCTTCTTATTATCACTACTGATAATTTCACCATGAGTTGCTTCAGAGGAAGGGGAGGGGATGTGAAGGAAGCTGCCACTATCTTTGTGTGAGTGCGTGGACAATCGTAGTCTTGAGGGACAGTGATGCTGAAGCATTTTCTTTGCGTATATGCTGTTGCACCTTGGTTTCTGATATATATTGGTTAGTCATTTCTGGATAAGCACAAGACTGAATGGATAAGCCACTGACTGGCTGCATTGTTCAGTGGGCAACAATAGCGTCATTGTCTTCTGCCCCAGACATGCCAGTAAGTGCTCCATATTTTGCATTTCTGTTGAAATGAAGATCTCCATGAAACAGAACCAATGTGGGGGAATGAGGCTTTGTTTCTGGTGAGTTGGCAGAAGCGTTCTTTTAGAAACCCCCTCTCCGGCTTCTTATTTCTAACTCATTTGGCTGTAATTTGTACTGTCAAGGTCATTTAAATAGGCAGCAAGATGTGGAGAATGTGTTCCCAGAGGTCATGAAAAGCCTCTTTAGTAGAGCACGCTAGGCTGTGCTTATGCCAGGTCATTTAAGCACATTTGTATTGCCAGTCAGATGATACACAGAGTAGTTCATGATTTTGTAATAAACCGTGCAACCTGGACCTTCAGTGTGTGCCACAGTGGGATACAGCACTTGGATTTAAATGACAGTACAATAATTCAGTAACTGTATTCTAATAGTATACTAATCTTTAAAATATGTGAAAATAAGTGAGATGATGAAAACCGAATGAATCATCTGGGTTCTTCCCCACCATCCCCCTTTTTTTCTTTCTCTGACACTGGTTCATTCATCTGGGCTATCAGTCTTTTATTCAGCTCTTGGTGTTGAAATAGTGCCATTTTTAATAAACAGTTTAGAGAGATTCTCAAAATCAGATTTTATTCCCTTCTTTTTCCATGTCCATTCTCCATAGAGATAAATTAACCTTTTATCTTAGGAGGAAGTAAATAGAGACAGCATGATTGAAACATTAGAAAAGTCACCATTTCAGCCAACTATTTGCAACACTGGTGACTGCGAGTCAGAGTTCCTGGGTCTGTCTGAAACTCTGCTGCTATGTTACTGTATGACTGTGACCAAATCCTTTCCTTTTTGCTCTCTCTTTCATTTTTTCCTCACATATTAATAAGCACTTTGTGTTTACCTAGCATTTTACCTTTTCAAAGGAGCATACAACCCATGTAAAAGCAGTGTGATGCACACTCAAATTACCAGCAGTATTTCTGTTTAAATGTTGCTTGTCAGGCACTTATATTTGGAGATTTTCAGTATTTCATGCTTAAATACGAAAGCCCAAAGTTATACAAATCCAGGTTGAGTGAAACTACAGAATACAGCTCTTGAATATTTTGTTTACCCCCCAAATTCTGGTGTAGATGAAGGGTTCTTCTTTCTTCTCTTGTATGTCTAGAGGTCAGCTGAGAAAAAAAATCTAGAGCAAATCAAGGATTTAAAGTTCCCTGAGCCCCAAAGTTTTGATTAACGACAGCCTTCCAATCCTGGGAAGCAAACCACCAGCTTTCCCTAAAATAAGGACTATTCTGACACTGCTGTGGTACAGGGGACGGGAATCTCTTTACCAATGCTTTGCTCTAGCTGTGGGTACTTCATTTTATTATCCCCCTGTCGTGTGTTTTCGCTTATGCTTTATTCTCTATATTTGGTGTGTGTGTGTTTTGTTTTGTTAGACAAATGCACTACTTTAAAGGAAACATTTAATAACCTTTAATCAAATCATATTTTACTTTCATCACATCTGTGTTTATATTATTACAAGCCTTTTGGGTCTTAACATCCTCTGGTCTAAGCATTAATCGTTTTGGCTGATATATAAATAAATGTTTGACTTTGTTTAACTCTAAAAAATACTGGCTTGAAAAAAAACCCACCTTATCGATGGCATCTTAGAATAACTGCTTGTCAAAAAAAGGCAGGGACCAATCAATACCGATCTTTCTCTATTAAAAACTAAGTACAGGGAGTAGTTCTAGATTCTGTGATCCCACTGTATAAAATAAAATCTCCTGGCTGGTGAAAGATACCATCTACCTGGAGTGAACATGCCACATTTTTTTCTTTTTATTACTCTTATTTGCCCTAGCTGTCATGCTGCACTTGTACACAGCCTTGATATAACTGAGAGTGAAGCCTGCTAATCTATAATATGGCAGAGTGTTAGCTGGGAGATTTTATAGTTAAAAATAAAGGTAGGCCAACACCTAATTCTTCGTGTGGTTACACAGGTGCAAATCAGTGATGATGACAGTACAGTTCTTGATTTAAACTGGAAGAGCAGAAAAATCTGAATGTATGCCTGCAAATAGGAAAATGAGTAAACCGGCTCACTGAATATAGGAGTGAAGACCCTAACGGTCATCTTCACACTTAACACAATTGTATATTATTACCTGTCTCCCAGATATTTTTTAGACTCCCATGGAATGAATAAGTGTAGTTCCACTGTGGTAAAGGAAATGACTTAAATTATTATCAGCTCGTGATCCAACGTAGGATTTCTAAACTCTATGACTGAATTTTTAATGTATTTGACTTTCAGTGAGGATTTGAGAATGCTCTTTGAAATAACAGAAGTAAAAATGTTATGAGACCAAACAGTGAAGTAATATCATTTTCTAAATACATGTAATAGCTGAAAATTGTTTACTTATCCTCTTTTATGAGAACCAAGCTTCTGTGACCTCCGATTAATTTACCATTAGCCTGAACACACAATGAAAGTGAATGAAGGGGCAATTTGGAATGACATTTATCAGCTCTGGAACTGTCGACTTCTATTATTTCCACAAGGCCTTATACTTCTTGGCTCCAGAGAAGGCTGTGCTGACTTGAATGAAGAAGAGCATTCTTACTACCAAGAATAATTACAGTGCAGACAGCTTCATTGCTGGATGCCTACGATGGTAAAAAAACACCTCCCCCGTTTCTAACTTGCATTAAATGAGACCAAAACCGCTGTCCTACAGTGGACTTGCACAAGATCTTGCCTTCACACTAGGCTAAAAAAGGGGAACAGAAGGACTGAGGAAAGGGAGAAGGAGCGATGGAAGGGAAGGGAAGGAAAGGAAATAAATTTCATAGGCACAGGATAGCTGAGGGATTGAGTCAAAAGGATGAGACAGAAAAAAACCTTTCAGCGCGAGGATGCAGGTTGGAATCCAAGCTGACTTTGCAGGGAGTGAGAGCCATTCCCATCAGGGACCGGTTGCTGCTCCCTGTGAACCAAAGTGCTGCTCTCAGTTAGATTTCCAGTGGCCAGAGAGCACACGGCAGCTTTTACTAGCATACCTGAAACTAATCAGACCCTTTTGTTGAGACTTACAACAGAGGTCAAGAATTGAATATACGTGGAAGCTAACCCCTCTTGGATTGAATCGAAACAAGTCTGTGGGCAGGTTTGCATTCCTTCCGATACTGTCTTCCAAATAGATGACTTAGCTCTTCAGGGGTCCTTGTCTGGCACAGGGTCGCTATGTTTGGTTGGTTCGTTGGCTGGTTTGTACTTACACTTTTGTGCAACTATATCAGTAGTGATTTTACAACATTATGGTCGCACTGTTGTGGGATTTTATTTTTCTTTCTAATTGAAATCAGTGAAACAGCAGAGCAAGTCCACTTCCATTTGGCTACTAGGTTAATCTATTTTATTTTATTACAGATGGATTTGTATTTCTGTAAGGTAACGAATACCTTCTTAAAATGTCAAATGCTAGTTGAACTGGGTGACATTTTTAGCCCTCAGGCTTAAGTCTCCCAGAAGATCAACAGAAGTCTGCCTTCTAGGTGCCCAAGTCGCTTCTGAGAATACAGAATATAGGCGCCTAAGTCAATTTTATGCATTGATTTTTTCCCTTTTATTTTATGCACAAGTTGCATCTAGCATGGCTTACATACCACTGTAAGGATGACAGCTTTGTCCACGATGTCCCTGATATGTTTGTCTGCCAAGCTTTAATTTATTTTTAACTACGACTATTACAAAAGTGTAGACATAATCAAATACAACAAAAGTGCTTTGCTCAGAGCTTGCTTCTTTAAGGTAATGGAAAAGTTATATGACAGTGCTTTGCAGAATTGTCCTGTGTTTGGATATGTACATCTACATCATACTTCCACAAGCGATAGGCAACCATAAAATTCCTTTTTTACTGCAGCACACCACCCTCTGTGGAAAAGAATCAGTATTATATGATAGTAGTTACAGATACCTTAGTGGTAACAGTAAAACACTCAAACATTATGAGTCTAATTTCAGTCCGCTTTACATTGCTGTAAGTCAGGAATAATTCTATAGCAGTGAATGTACTTACAAGAGAGATCAGAATTGGCTGCTTCAGTGCCTAGGGCCAAAACCCAGTTGTGTGATGCAACACTTCCAGGAGCCAGAGGATGGCTTTCCTAAGTCACAGTGTGAGAGGAAACCTAAGCTAACATGTGGTGGTTGGATCTAATGCCATATCCATTAGTTCTTGTTATTTAAAAGTAAGTTAAAATCACTTCCAAAATATCCCCCTTGAAGGGCTTCTTCTCCATTGACTGTTTTTTTTTTTTCCCCCCTTATTGTATTTTGGTCAAACAAAAATACACAACTTAGAATTTTAATGTGTTTTATAGCGCTCTCTGTTACTCTGTGTAATCAAGCCATGTTTAGGACTAATTCCAATTATGCTGTAAAAAACGTCACCCAATTTTTCTATATTTGCATAATAATAATTACTGAAATCTTGAAGTCCAACTCCGCAGAATATGAAGAAATAGACAGGCTTATGCAGTATTACCCAGGTTATTGTTTCAGATTTTGTGGAAAGAAAAGGTGGGTTCTTCCTGCTGTCTTGTTGTGGTAGAAGAGAAGTATTTATTTCCTGAGATATTTTTGTGCTTGCAATTCTAAACATGGGAAATTCAGAGAAATGCACAAGTTAAAAAAACAAACCAACAAACAAAACAGAACAACAAAAAAAACCCAAAAATGCAACTGAAAACCTATTCACTCAAACATGTTTGCCCAATTTGGGTGGCGGTGATGGAATTTTCAGTGAAAATGCTCTTCGGTTCTTTTTTAATTCATCCATATCAAGTTTAGCATAAAGTAACAATAAAATGTAAGTGTAAAAGTGCTCTTTATTTTCATCATAGAAGGATATATTTTGTTGATGTGAATAATTTCTTCAGAGACAATTCTTACATACAAAGTGCAAATGGAGGATGTTCTCTGATCACACCATGCTAATTTTCCAGTTTATCAGTCATCTCGGTTCCAAACTGGAATGACAAGATGGTATCACATTTGATCTTAATATATATCATACAGCCTTTCCGGTTTAGAAGGTCGTATGAGCTGAAGACAACTGTCTTTGTGGAGGGTGTTGTGCCAACAGCAGTTTTTTTAATAACATTCCTTTCTTTTTTGCTTGTTGTAGGATGAAGTAGCCCAGCCTCTGAACCTTTCAGCCAAACCCAAGACATCTGATGGCAAGTCTCCCACATCACCCACCTCTCCTCATATGCCAACTCTGAGAATAAATAGTGGGGCCAGTTCACTAAAATCCTCCGTGCCAGCAACATTAGCTAGTCCTTCGGCCAGGGCTAACACAATAGGTAAGCTCAGTTTCATTTGTTCCTCCTCGTAACAATTAATAGGTGTTATTGGAAAGTGGGTCTTTAACAGCCAGTTGCCAGACAGTGGTCTGTGAGCTGTTACGGGTTTACCATAATACTACATTTGTTGATGTCCGTGAAGACTCCCAGGGATTTACGATGTCAGGAGGAGTATCTTAACAGACTTGGAAGACAAAAGCCTGTGCTATTTCAGATACTGCTTTATCAATAACAGTTAATAAATGCTGTTTGCTTAATGGCATACATTAAAGACAGTGACCTGTCTAACAGCGGGCATTAAGGACACATGGTATTCTACTATGTCATCTAAAAGTGGTGAATAAACTTTAAAAAAAAAATCCCTTTAAGTTTAAAGTCTACATATGCAAATACATCCTTAGTCCCCTAAAAAGCTGCATGGAGCATTATTTTACCTTGGTCTAATAAACAACACAATCACCAGGTTCATTCAAAAAACCAAATTTGATGTTGTATCTTGCAAAAAGTCTTGACTGGCTGTTTTGAACATTGTTCCAGAAAATAGTGTTAATTCTTCCTCCTGTCAAAATTACTTTTTTGCCTAAAGACCACCTAAATAATGGTGGTCGTAATGGTGATTTTACAAGTCTGATGTGTTAAAGGGACTGTTCTTTGTGTGTTTAAGTAAAATGTGTACACACCCCGTTCTTCATCCTTCTAACTGAAACGTTTCATTCTATGAAGTGATTGAATATAACCTGAATTAAGGTATCAGGATGTAAATCAAGCTCTGTTCAGGGAATTGAGGTAGATTGTTATGGCTTTGCTACTGTGTGTCTTGTTGCTACTAAAACATCTCCTGCTGGCCACTTTCAGAGATGGCACAAACAAAAGAAACCATAGCTCGAATATATCAGAAGCTGTTTCTGTGATATATCAGTGCTATGTAGTAAAAATTTCTCGTGTCTCTGTGGGTCTCTCCCAAGCTCTCTGTAGTCCATATTCTACCCACATAGACACCAGGAAGACCCATAGTTAAGTCCAAAGATAAAACAGATCTAGCTCCCACTGTATTACCCTCCCACTGTGCATAGATAATTATTGCTCATGTTGATGAGGATTACATATATCAGAGAATATGCTCCTACATCCTATAGAAAATAAAATAATTTTATTTCGTATGACATGTTACAGTTATATAAATATTGTGTAAATATCACATTGTTAATTGTTAATGTATATGTTATTATTAGCACTACTGTTTAACTTTGGTAGGTAATAACGTGTTTCATCTTTAATTTGCTTGGCTCTACTGCTCTCCATGCACAATGCATCAAGTTTCAATTTTTTCAAATTAATTTTTTTGTCCTCAGTAGAGCACCACATTTAGATGTGGAGTTAAGCATCTGACCTGCATCTCAGTGGCAGGACATCTCATGTCCTCTCCTCTCCAATCTTCTTTTCCTGCACACCTGATGTTTTTCATAGGTTTGAGACCCCTGCAATTTACTTCTTTTAACAAAATGCAGATTTTGAAATGCTGTACCTGTAATGAGTGATAATGTAATTGGATAAAAGCTGTGAGGATGAATGGAGCTTTAAAGGTCACTCTTGTAAGAAGAATTAATGTGTTATACCATTAATAAACCATGGAAAACTGTGGAGCAAAAGATAACATACTTAAGTTATTGTTAATGACATAGGCTTCACTGCTGTATATCTCTCAGCTACAAATATAGAAAGTGACTTTTTGAGGTTGCTGAGCAGTATCACTGTGCATACTGTATGTACAAGATAAGCAGTCTTCGACAGTGGTGCAGGAGCTGGACAGACATAGCCTACTTCTAACAAAGGTCTGTCCTTTAATGGAGGACTAGAAGAACGACAGGCTTGTGAACACGCTATGGAGTTTTCCTGCCAACTGCTAGGTCAGATCCGACCACAGTTATAGCAAGTAAAACTCATTATCATGTTGAAACCATAAAAAAGTGAGCGTGCAATTTCACATCACCGTCCAGTAGGGGCTACACCACAAAAAAATTTTGATAACATTTTTAGCAAAGAGGCTCAGGTCCCTAAAAATGGCAGAGAAAATGGATTACTTTTTTATCTTGAGAGATGAATCCCTCTACAAAAAAGTCGCTGGGAAACATGCAGTCATTTGCCAGACAGTTTCTTCCACTGTTTGAATGACTGGAGCTGTCAATTCAACACACAAGTTGTCTGTCCGAGGCGTGCATGGCCCACCTTGCTGGGATGCAGCCGAGCTGGCGCTTTTTGCTGCCGCTAACTTCAAATTAAAACCCTCTCTGAAAGCCATTCTTCAGGCTGCTTGGTTCCTATAGCATGGAGAAATGCTCATGTATTGTTCAGTTGCCTCTGGAGCATGTGAACTTACAGCCTCCTATGAATATGAGTGTAGCTGCATTGAGGCGTGCAGCTACGTAGTCCTTTTCTAGAGCTAGCCTTATAGTGTATGAATTATGCTGCAGACTGAGCAGTCACAAATGTCGTGGCTTCCTGTATGACTTTAAATCCAAGCATTTCTTTTTGGGAACAGGCATATGTCCGTGTACTAAAAACAGAAACAACTTCTCTCTGCCCTTTGCCATTATCTTCAACATCTCTATGCTAGTTTGGCAATCCTTGTAACTAAGTGCATTTTATGTAATGCAGTTCCCCTCTCTGTCAATAATTCACCACCTACCCTAAACAACAATAATTTACATTCAACTCACTTCTATATTAATCATTTCCCTGCACACCAGCATCTTGGCAGCTACTGAAAAACATAAGGAGTGCTTGCTTTTATTCACTGTCATGTGCCAAACTGTCTCAAAGATAGCAGTGTTCAGGAAAAGCCAAATAGTCTGGAGAAGGGCATGAATTCCAGTTCCTAGGCAAATTCAGCTGTATTACAGATTGAAAGTATTATACCTAGCCTAATCAAGAGCACAACCAGCAGTAATACTACTGTTTGTTTGTTTGTTTGCCTCCTTTTTGAATTTATTCTGACTACATGCAAGCTTGATCAGTAACAGATGCAAAGCGGGGAAGAAAGCAAGCAAGTCGATAAAATGGAGATTAAAAAAATAAAGTCAACTGGTAGCACTGTGCTGGTGCAGGTTCTGTCTTTCCTTATGCTGGGAAAGCTGGAATTACTGGAATTCCATTGGCTGGGAATTACTGATCTGGGTCATTTGATAAAAGCAATGTGGATCAAGTTATTTCATATAAAACTCTTAGGGTTCCTGGGTGTTTAGCCAAAAGTGAACTGTTAGAACAATCAATAACAGTCAAGCCGCACAGAAACTTTTCTTTCTAGTTTTTGCATGCCAAGGAAATCAGGAATACCAGTCCCATTCTGTCTGCAGTCTAAAAAAACAACAATAAAAACCCAAACCTAACTAAAATCCTGCCGGCAGCGCAGCACTGAACTAATCTGACATCAGCTTCTTCCCCTGAAATGTTTTAAGCAGCAAGACAATGTCCTACGTTTTTTGGCAATCAGCGGATCAGATAGAAGAGTCTAGCAATACAACAAGGATGTGTAATCTGACATGATTAGACAAGGCTCTTTAGGAACAGAACATTCATAATTGAGACAAAGAAAGAGTATTAATAACACTTTCCTAACACGGCAGTTAGCCATTTTATATTTCCTTTCTTTAATCTTAGTGTTTTTCAACAAATCATGGGATTTAATAGCGTGTTTTGGCAGATTAGAGGATTTATGGCCCAGATGTTTTTTGTTCTAAAAATGGATTAGGGTGTAAAGTTTGCTGGAATCCATGGAACATGTTGAGGCAAGCCGGTCATTTTGTGTGTGATTAGTGCCTGCCTTCTGTCTCACAGTCCCTCCATCTGTCACAATTCACCAATGGATCTGGTTAGATTTAGCCTCATGTCACAAACAGAAGTCCCTTTTCTGGGCAATTTCATATTACAGATTCATTTTATGCCGTTTTTATGCCCTAGTTAAAAGACAGAAAGAAGTGTGTGCGTGCGGGCGCGTGTGGGGATGTGGCGAGGGGGAGGGAGATTGATAGATATTAGCCTCTCCTTTAATGTTTGAAAAATAGACTGGGGCTCGGAGTCTCCCATCAGTATTCTATCCTACAAATCACATGCAGATCATAATAAGTATAATCTACAGTACGCTAAAGGAAAAAAATGACAAAGTGTCACATTTAAAATTAAATAGTATTAGCTGTGCCGGTGATGCTTGTAACATTTTAAAAGGAAATAATTCAGTGACTACTAAGGCTAAGCCCTAGGCTGTGAATTTGCAGCAAAACAGTGGACATTTGACCTACTATTAGCAGCATGAATAGGAGCGGGAATGTAGGTCCGTGTAGCTGTGGTTTCTTATACATTTCTGAATGACAGGTGGTGGTGGGGAGCGTTCAGTGGATGAGGTTTCTCTTCCCAGCCATTATGCGTTTCATATCTATAGCAAACCACCGCCACCTGTGGTTTATTTTAATGTATTCACAATTTTTAAGAAGGGGAAGAATGAAATGGGCTATTTTTAAGAGTTTGGGATTGTTGGCGGGATCAAAGCTTCGCCTAACTCTTATCCAGTTACATCCTGCTGCATGCAAACCACAGGGCTAACCTCTGCAGCGTCAGGGAAATATTGAAACTAATGGGATCAAATATCAGGACGATGATTTTGGCAGGGAGGTTTCTCATGCTTTCTATCCAGGTGGCTCTGTCATAACAAGAACAGAATTACAAAGCACGGACGGGTTTCTGGGCATTACCTTTTAACTCTTTCTCATTAATAATGATAAACTGTCGGTGCGTTTCGTCGATGAAAGCTAAAGTGTTTTCTTGTAACTTTCTTTTTTTAAGATATCCTTTCTTCTATCACGTCGTCAGGTTATTTAAATGACCACGATGCTGTTACCAAGGCAATCCAAGAGGCCCGGCAGATGAAGGAGCAACTTCGGAGGGAACAACAGGTGCTGGATGGGAAGGTGGCGGTTGTGAACAGCCTGGGTCTCAATAACTGCAGGACAGAAAAGGTGAGTTTCCGAGACTCCTTTTGCAAAGGGTCAGAGATTGCATTTGGCTCTCCCAACAGATACATAGGTTCTTCCTCCTTTTTTTCCCTCCTTTTTCTTGCTCTATTTTCTTCTCCCCCAGTATAAAACAGAATAGTTGCTTCTTTCAGAAGAAGCGAAAAGTAAAATGAAAACCACAACCAAAAGATGACATGAGAGAGAAACCTGGAGACCCTTGGGGGAGAGTGGGGAGGAGGCAGAGATAGTTAAAGCCCTCACGAGAACTTTGGAGGCCACTAATTCTCTGTTCCAGCCTGTCAGTGTGTATTATGAGAAGGTGATCTTAGACATCTCTGGGTCTAAGTGGAAATCTTGCTTTATGGAAATGCTTACATGTGTTTGTGAGATGAGCTGGATTTGAAAATATTCAAGCTTCTTTAGGAACATAAGCTTTGGTGATACTCAGGCTCAGCTTCTGGGTATTTAGCCTTGTGAGGTTGTCATATACGATATTTTGTGACCATTGCAATGTAGCACTGTCATGTCACGTTAAATGACTTAACAAAATTGAAAAAAATGGAGAATTGACAACACAAACTGCACCAAATATTTGCAGTGAAACTTAGAGGCAGAAGAACATATGGGCCTTACTACCTTCTGCTTTTGAACTGGCCCATGAAGCTGTGCTATAACAAAATATCGACAAAGTGAATATTCTTTCGTAAAATTTGTATGTACTGTAACTGTCGCGTGTGTCAAACAGGTTATGATTTGCTGCTTTTCTCTGCAAATACCTGATGTCTTTTTGTGCACTACCCTGGCTGACGGAGGATAAATAGAGCTACCAGTCCTCGCTGCCACATTTATAGTGAACTGTCGTTATAATACTGCCACCTAAGATGCACATCCAAACTCTTGTGTGCATCTCAGCTTCATGTGCTTAGCAAGACTCTTCCTCAGTTCCTCTCTTCCCCTGCAATATTTTCTGAGGTGATAGTGCCTTCGTCGTGCGGTACAACGAAGATGACTGTTGTTGCATTTGGTGTAAACTGAATTTTATTTAAACTGGTTCTAGTGGCTTTTCACTGGAAGGCCTTCTGTGAATCACTGAGATAGGCAGATAAATATGATGAATAAAAATGATCAGCTATTTAGCAGAAACTTGAAAGTCAGTCATCCTAGGAAGCTTGTGAGTCAAACAATATTGTCCAGAATGAGCAGATTGCTAATTTGGATAGCTTTCCATTTTCCCTGTTTTTAGATGGAGTTTGATCAATAAGCTGTGAGAAGCCAGCAGTCTGGGTAATGAATGTTAAATGTACATGTGAGTCTCTCACTACTGTACTTTTTTCATCAGGCCATCCTGGGTGTAAGTGATGTAGAAATGACTCCAATTTCATGCACTTTCTTGAGAGGAAGGGGAAGGAAGAAAGAGGTCAGTGTAATAGGTATCTGGCAGTACATACAATCTCTCTTAGAAGAATAAGAGCGCTAGTACGGGGGGAGATAAGGAAAGAGAGGGATGGAGCATGTTTACGGCGTTTCACATGGAAGAGTACCAGAAGGGAAAAGGGAAAAGCAGAGTGTCAGATATAAGAAGAAGTGATCACAAGCACAAAGGAATTTATATTCAAATATTTAAGCATTCTTGAAAGGATGCTCGGAGCAGAAATTTCTTTTCTCTGCTCCCCATGTAGAAATGACTTTAACACTCAGCCAGATGCTAATGCAAAGTGACTCAAGCTATTCCTCGCAAGCATAGCTAAATTGCCGTTATTTGTTAAGCGCATTGAATTCAGCTGTGGATACAGCAGTTGGTTGCATTCAGAAAGCATCTGTACCCTTTTTTTTTTCTTCCTTTTTTTTTTTTTTTTTTTTTTAATCCTCCAAAGCAGAGACAACTCTACCTATCTCCCCCCTCTCCTCCCTTGTGCTGGCTGGGAATTGTCAAGTGACAACCGACCAAATCCTTTTGGACAGGAAGCCTTCATCCTGAGTTCTATATACTTGCAAAGCAGGCCTTGTGGTTGGATCAGGAAGCCCATTAAAAGCACTTTGATGGTATGGAAATTCATCTTCGTGAAGCACCCAGGCCCCTAAGCAGCATGCTGTTTAGCTGTGGTTACAGATCAGTCATTCACATCGGAGGGCAGTAATTGTGCTGACGGCTTGTTCGGCAATGGAAGTACATAAAATAATCCCAGGCCCTCCACCATGGCATTGCGAGTTAATCTTCTTTAATACAGATCAGCTGTTGTTCTAACACATGACTTTATGCTGGCTCTAGTGACTCTGCACAGCCTTTTGATTAAGTAACAGGAGTGGAACCATCTGCATTCACTTTATTCTGTTACTTTCCTATTGTTGGGATTCTCCTTACCCCTTCTGTTTTCACTTCTCACCCTCAACCCCAGTTGAAGTTTATTTTCCTCTCTAATTCATGCCTCCTGGTGGGCTCGTGGAGGGCAGAGAGGAGTTCTTTTACAAGGTAGCAGGAAGAAAAAATTGTTTGCTCAATTGAAAATTTTTCAAAAGCAACTGTAGGGTTTGGGGTTTTCAATACAATAAGTGCCAAAACTTTATCGGGGTGCACTGATATTTCATTTCATTTCATTTCATTTCATTTCATTTCATTTCACTTTACTTAATTTTATTTTACTTTATTTTTAACATGGAGACAGGAAAGGACAGAACCAAGTCGGAGCTCTCCCTAGACTATAATGGCATTTGAGTTGCTGGGGTGACCACGTAAGCCACTAAGCACTAGTTAAGAAGTTTCACTTTTTCACTTGTAGGGTCTCCCGACCTGTCTCTTGCATTTGACCCAAAAGAGGAAAATATGTAGGCTGTAAAGTTCAGGCATTTTTTCTCCTTTCCCATAGATGCTCTAGGCCATCCACTGACTAGCCAGCTGTGGAGTTCGGATCCTAACTCCTAACTTCTCGAAAGTTTGTGTTTGTTTGATCTGGGTCTTTAAAATTTTCCCTCTTATTAAGAGTAACATTTGAGAGGAAGGCAAGTGTTGCTATTTTGAATTAAATTTTATTCTGTTTTTCCCTTATCTCAAGGGAAAGAAAAAGAGATAGTTGGGAAGGTGGGTACTGAGAAATAGAGTGCTGCAGTGTTACCACTGAGGGTTTCCCTTCAGAAGCTCAGGGTCCCACTGGGGGACTTAAAAGCAGCCCCTTGAACTTCTGGGATGTTACATTTGCTCACTGGTTGCTTCCTGAGAGGGAGATTTTGAGGGGGTGGGGGATGGAATTAAAAGAGTGTTAGCCTAATGTGTCTATGTGTCTATGTGTCCGTGGGCATATTCGTACTCAGAAATGTATATTATGTCTATAGTTATGTACAGAAGAAAGACTTTTCTTCCTGTAGAGTTACCTCAAACTTTATAGGCAACAAACACTTGTCTGGGGCTATCCCAAATTCTCATCTCTCCTTTTCTGCTATGGCTAACATGGTTATGGAGACCCAAGATTCTCTGAGACCTGTTCAGTTCTTCGTTGCAGGAATTGCTGCTGCAGCCTACCAGTGAAGGTAGGCTCTGTGCAGTACTGAACACGTATGTTAGACCCTTGGGAGGAGTTTATCTGCCAGGGGTAGCTGGGCAGGCTCAGGGCTGGAAATCACCTTTGTGAGTCTCTTGTTAAAGCTCTTGGGGCTTTTCTGCGCTCACGAACATGACCTGTTACCTGGCTTATGTTCCCAGATGGGTTGATCCCTGTGGACAGCCAGACCTGCCAGCTGTAAGGCAGTAGTCAGACAGGAATTTTGTGGAATTGGAGAGAAGCTGTTCAAAAGGAGTCATAAATGAGAAAAGGTTTTTTAAAAATGGCTAGGATGATTTGGGTGAGTCACTTTATGGGCTTCCAAGTTGGACCATCTTAAGGGATTTGATTTTCAGAGGATTACAGTAAAAACTATGAGCATCATGATGAACATGGATTTTACTAAAACCTATTTTAATTGCAAATGCAATAAAACATATTTTTACATTACTTTTCTTGGAAACATTTCCATGTATAAATGAGAAGTGTGTGTATATGTTTTTCTGGTTTCTTGGAAACCCAGGAGCATAGTTTTATTTGTAATTGTCATCTACAGTTAATTATAGCTTGATATGTACTATACATAAACAGTGTTACCTTTTATACATGTAGCTTAGAGCACAGATTATCATTTAATGCAAACACCACAATGGGCAACATCAGCAAGCGGACTCTGGTCTGTTTGTTCGGCCCCCAAATTGCCTGTTCCTCTGCAAAGGAGACATACACAAACACCAAGAGCCAGCATGTGTGTGCATGCATACAAGCCTACAGTGCAGTCTTTCAGAGATACACAGCACAAACAGGCGCCGAGCTAGCCAGTGATTTTCTTACAGTAGTCAGACTCTCCAACATTTGTGTATGTACCCTGGTAACTGTGAAAAAAAAGGAGGACAGGGGGCACACAGGCAGGTCTGTGAGCCTGTTTCTGCGTACCCTGGTACAAACGCAGGTACTGGTTTCCGAATGCCGGTGCCTGCTGCTGAAGGTGCCGTCGGCTGGGGCAGTTGTGTAAGTATACACAGCCACACGAGCATTTCAGACGTGTACGGACACAGCCACACTCATAGCACGCTCCGAGACGAGTGCATCTGAATACGTATACCTCCTCTGCTGAAGTGTTTCTTAACCTGTGATACGAGTTCTCCCTGTTGTCGCTTGGAGTGTGTCCTTTTAAAAGGCTCTGACATGTACTTGTCTGCTGGGCTGTAACTAAAGAGCTATTTGTAACAATATTTATTCCAGCATCGTAAGCAGGAGCCTATTTATTACTCATGCTTACGGAGCACCGGGTTCAGGATGCTTTTCCTCCCATTCCCACCCATCCCTCCTCCCACCATCCTCCCCACTCCCACCCCCATCTCTCCCTCTTCCCCTTAAGAGAGTGCCAAACATGAAATGACAGTGACCAATGTTGACTTAATGTGGATGTTTAATAATGAAAAAAGTGTGTCAGTTCCAGCGTTAGTTACAAATGGCAGTAAGTATATCGGGTGGCAGCCCTGTAATAATTTTACATCCATCATTCCTTCCTGATGCCTCGCTGGCTGCCTGATGGATGGGGATAGCGGAGTTAACTCTTAAGAAACTGCTGTGATCTGCTGAGCTGAAATGAATTCTGTCCCTGCTCTCCCCTCAGGGAGGAGGGGGATATTAAGAATCTCAAACCCGCAAATCCTGCTGTCTTTGAGAAATAAAACACTGGAGCTCACTTTACTGAAGGCATAAGGAGGAGCTGGTTTAACACACGGGATTTAAATTTCTCTTGCAGTAGAGAATTTTACTTCAATAACATTATTTTTCTTCCCCTAATAGTTAAATTTGAACCAGAAAGTTGAGAAAAAACTGGAGGAGAGAAGAGCAGGGAGAAGAAAAGAAAAGAAAAGGGTTGGTAAAACAGAGTCTGACCCCATGCTTGCTGCAGACACTGACAGGCCGTGGGTCAGACTGGAGTGAATAAGTTGTAATGATTGGAATTGGGAAGAGCAGGACCTGGTTCAAGCTGGGCTTCCCTGACAGAAGAAATCCACTGGAAATAATCCAGAGGTGCAGTGCTAACATCATAAACTAAATCACTTTGTAAGAGTTAAAACCTGCCCCTTTTCATAATCTCCGTAGTATTTTACTGGAAAAATACTTTAGCATTCCCAGTGACTAGCAGAGGCTGTATTACCCACAGACATTACATACACACACACTTATCCCTGCAAGTTCAGCAGACTGCTAATATATATGTCCTGTAATTTGTAGCTCACTCTATTCCTCACTGGCCTGTAAAACACTAGGAAAGATGATCAGTGTAATATTTTTGTTCTCTTCTCGCAGTGTGAGCAGAGATCATTCTGTTTGGAATAATTATTAGACAATGTGGGGACCAAGGAGTATCTTGCAGACGATAGACTGTTACGGTCCCACAACATGAAAGTTAACATATTATCCTAACAACTGTACGTCCCCTTCTTAATACCCTTTCCCCTACCCTTTTCCTCATTTTGTCTTACTGAGGTTCTTTGCCGGCAGAAATTCTTGTATGCGGATTGCCGTCCTCTTTGTTAATGCTATCAACACAGAGCAGACAGTTTTCAAAAAGCATGACAAGAAGGCGAGCAGGTATTATGTCATCACCCATCCATCACCCTGTATGTCAACCTTTCAGTGAGTCCAATCGGCACGCTCAACAGGATCATTCATGTTCCAGGAGTCCTCTGTTCAACAGGGCTACTGTATCCATTGTCATCTCTCCTGAAACTTTTCTCAAATTTAATTAAAAACACGTGTTAAGTTTGCACACTGCGAAGATCAAAATCGGTTTTGCCCAGCGCTGGTAACCAAGCGTTAAACATTTTGATTTGCTTTAGCTGAAAGTTTATTCCTTTTTGCCCCCCCCCCCCCTTTTTTTTTTTTTTCTTTCGCCATTTGCTTTGTGGAGCTTGTGTATATTTATATTTACAGCCTCTGCATTTAATGGCCACATGCCTTATTTTCACAGATGGCCAGAGGAAGACTTCCCCTCCCCCCTTTTCTTTTAGTAAAGCCTGCCTTTGGTTTTGCTACTTTTGTCACAGTGCCACTACTCTCAGTTAGCAAGTGCCTACGCATGGGAGGGAGAAATTCTGTAATGAAGATTTTTTTTTTTTTATTACCCCAAGGACTTTAGCTCTTTATTTGAAAATGCCCTTTTTTTTTCTTTCCCTGGTTGACTATCATCTATTAAATGCCCAGATACATTTTTCGGAGAAAAATTAATGTGTGTGTGTGTGTGGTTTTAGTACATCATTATGGCAGGGATGCATGGGCAGGTTAGCTAATAAAAAATGAGACACGCAGAGGGAGGGACAAATTCTGCCCATGAATGTGTGCATGAAACTTCCATTGAAGTCAAGGAGAAGAGCAGGCAAAGAGGCAGGGGGAGAACACTGGATCCTTGCAGGTGCTGAAGTCTGAATGGGAATTTAAGACTTCGTTCACTCCAAAGGGCAGAGATTGGAAACATTCACAGGCTAGTGTGGATCAGGGACGACTGCAGCTGTTTATACTGTAGTGGAAATTTTATTAAGCCCAATAAAGATGGATCAACTTCCTCCTGAAAAAAAAAACATACAATTGATTTGGAGTTCTTGTTATGTCTTTTGAGCTTTTTGAGTCTTTGGGTTTAAGTTCTAAGCTGTGCCCTACAGCCATGAGAACTAATTACTTCCTGAGATTTTATTATTATTTTTACATAATCATGTGCCTCCAATAGCTAGGGCTTTCAGCACATTCATGGTCACCAGCATCAGTGCAATACCTCTCCTCAGTGTAGTGGAGGCTGAGCCTGATTCTTCTGTGAACTGTGTCCACTTAGTCTCCTGGGGATCAACCGCTCCTGTTCTGCCCGTCCTACTGTGCAGGGGTTCACTCAGCTGTGTGGCAGACAGCCACTAGTACATTTTGGGGGTGCAGAACTTTACTTTTAATTGCATTGATGCTGATGCTGGGGAGTAGGCAAGCTAAGCCTTACTGCCTGACTGGGAAAATGTTGTGGTTTCTTTCTTAGAAGACGGCATGTCAGCTTCTTCATTAGGGCTGGAAGAAATGTAAGCAAAGGTAGAGCAGCCTTCGTAATTTTAATACCTTCTAGGGAAAACCGGAACAGAATAGTCAATGTATCTGTAATGCTGCTGTGCAGTTGAGTCAGCCATTGTTTAGTAAACAATTGCCAGGAAAGCAGAGACTGTGTTCTTGCTTTCTCTTTACATGCGTGTAGACCCTCTTTCCCAGGATATCCTGTGTGGGTTGGGATTTTCATCTTGTTTAATTTTTGGCATACCACCTCTCTTCCTCAGTTAACCCTTCTTTGCCTTGCTGATCAGTTGTAGCAGCTCTTTGTGACTTGCTGTGAAATCCTTCGTTAAAATTTACACAGCAGGTTTCATTCAGGGATCTCAACACTCTTCACAATGGTGGGAAAATGTCACGATCTCCATCCTGCGTAGTTGGGGAAACCAAGGTGCAGCGACTGAACAATTCACGCAAAGTTAGAGAGCATGTCAGCCCCGAAAGCAGTCTAGATGAGAAACTGGGTCGTGTAACTCTTAACCTATTTGCAGTCAGCGGATTACAGCTGGATCTGGTTGAGGTCAATGCCCATGCCCACATGGTAAAAACTTTTGTAGGAAAGAAGCAGTGTATCATCATTCTGCTTTGCTTTGGCTTTCCTTTTTATTTCTTCTTTAAAGTAATGGGCTGGGCCAGCCCTACCTGCATTTTCATTTAAAAGTCCTGATTTACACTATCTGTCAGAGCTCGTAACCAAAGAAAAGGAGGACCTCTGTGTCCTCGTTTCTTGTAGAAATGCTACTTCCCATTGTTTGTTTCCAAGTCAAATAATATTATTTTCATGAGGTATTCTTTCACGAATAAAGGATTTAAAAAAATCTCGGGGACCTGACACTTAAGGCTGCCAAGTTATTGAGGATTTTTCTCTTTTTATTTCAGTGGACTCTGTCTTGCCTTCAGTGCTTTAAAAGGTACTGACTTGAGAGCCCTTAGAAACCAAAGACCTACATCCACAACGTACGGCAAAGAAAATGACGATACAAATTTCGGTACATTTTCCCTGTGACTGGGTGTCTGTCCCTGAGAGGAGAGTACTTAAATGTCTGGGCCTACTTGATCCATCTGATTTTTCCCCTATAACACCTAACAGGGCACCTCTCTACTCAGTCCATATAGAACTTCATATAGATGATGAAGCAGATACAATGATTTTCAGGCAGTATTGAACCAATCTGGATTTGAATGTATGCCATAAACCAAAAGATGTGGTTCCTTTACCAAATGATGTAGCCCTAATTAAGACAATGTAATACTTCTGAAAAAGTAGCATAAAATCAGGAACAACCACAAGTGAAGAATGTTGTTTTATTTTCTTGCTTATAATGCTGCTTCTAGGTTCTGTGGGTGGATTATTCCATGAAAAAGAGATCTCTGATAAGCAAGACTGAAAGAGCTGAGGGGGTGGTGAATGCATTGTTTCTTCATACTAAACTTTGATGCAACAACAACAAAAAAAATCTCCCAAATGATAAATTGCTGTGACATTATAAATAATCTTTCATCTTCTTTGGTGGTCCACAGAGTTTATGTAATTGGAAGGCTAAAACCCTTCTTTGTTGTTTCTTCCCTTTTCATTAGTACAGTAGAAGACTATAAAATTGTGCAGCCAGAAGGGGTTTAACAATTACTGAGTCAACATTTGAAAGTCTCACTGTATTTTATCATTTCATGCATGTGCTTTTTATGAGTTTTACAGCCCTGCAAGCGTTACTTAAGCAAGCTCCATTGTAATGGCAGATCTGTAACTGCTCTTGTTTTTATTTATTTTGCTTTCCCTAAAAAAAATATGTGCTATCAGCAAGAGTCACAATTCCACACTCACAAAGAAATTATAAGCTTGAGGTTATAATTTTTAGGTAAGAGTCAGGAGTGCTAGTTTCAGTTCCTAAAACTACCAGTCTTACTAAGGAACCTTTGGCAAGACACTTAATATGTGACTCGGTTTCCCATCTGGTAAACAGAGTTACTAATAAATACTGCCTTTCTTTGTGAAATTTTGTGGGTAAATTCACTGATGAGTGAAAAACACTTGGGCAATGTGATCTGTTACACAGAAAAACCTAAATCTAAATAGAGGATCCCTCGGAAGAGAACCAGAAATTCTCTTACGGCAGTTATAGGTGTAACATGATCTGGACTGTAACGTGGTTTAGACTGAGACATAGACAGTGTGCACAGTACCTGTTTTGAAGTACTGTGGCATTAATACGCAGGAGTAGAGTCTGGACTGCAAATAATTCATCACATGCAAACCTCTGGGCACAGCTCTCACTACTGCCAGTGGTTCCTCTAAGTTCTTCCAGCTCTCTGTCGTCCATAATGCTTTCCTACCTCATGTTTTCCACATTTTGAAAGACTGTGGATGAAGATTTTGTAACACAAGCTATTCTGATGTTTATTATTGCAAGAGACAGAGGAATTGCACAGAAAGATTACTTTTACGAAATCTTCACTCCTGTCAGATGTAGGATAAGACTCTTCACCTTTTGGGGGAGCTAAGAAAAATATCATAATGTTGAATGGATAACGCCTGGCACCACCAATGTGTCTGATAATTAAAGATGTTTTTCTGTCACAAACAGAAGTGAACTTTCATTGTGGGATCATAGTTTAGCAGCTAATCTGCCTAGTACTTCAAGGTTTGGTGCATATTGACCAAGATATGTGTCTGAACGGTTGATATGTATTGGGGTTTGCTTAGAGAAGACTTCTACCTCAGCACCACAAAGCATGTTTGATGATGTCACAGGTCCTGCTCAACAATCTAAGATAAAAAGGAGCTTATCAAGGTTCAGTCTATTTGAAAATACCACCTTCAGAGTTTAGACGTGGGAATTTTTCCCACAGAGCAGGATGGTAAATGGCTGGACAAAGCGCGCTTGGAGAGGGAGGGGGGAAATAGGACACTAAAAAGAACAATAACAGGCAACCATCTGTTTCTTTTTACATATCGCTGGTACAAAGGTAGCAGGCACTCTGTCCATCGGAGTATTTGTAATTTTTAGGTGCAAGAACTGATGAGCGAGTTTCTCCTTGCACTCCATATGTAACCGCGTTTGGCTCTCTCCCGCTACTCTGAAATTTTTTTTGCCTGGCCTTTCAGTTCACTT
>NW_009647222.1:6516805-6540123 GCF_000708025.1 Charadrius vociferus
CACTGCCTGTATCTCTGCAGGCATCAGACTGAGAGGAAAAATATTCATATCGGGGGAAATGGGGGTAGGGTTATGAGAGTAGAAAAGTGAAGAGTGGACTGCTTCAGTAAAACTGCTAACCTTGAATTATGCAATCGGAAAAACAGCTCTTGCCAAAATACAATTCTAACGGAGTTCAGAATACTGTCAGTGTTTGCCAAATACCCCAGCCAAAAGGATGTCTCAAAGAGGGGGAGGAGGGATCCGTTGCCATATGCCCAGCATTCGCAGTATTCTGCAAGAACTGTGGAGTCCTTCAGGAGCGGAGGCGTGCGCATGGTCTCAGGTGCACTCTGAGCATTGGTACCACCATCCAGCACAAGACAGGAGCAGCGAGGGCAGAGGAGAGTAGGCAAATATATCGGAAGGTCTTGATTTCTCAAACCTTCCAAGGTTTTACTTCACGTTTGTCTAGTAGTGGGAGGAGTTCTGGCAAACATTATCAGGCTGTTCTACATATGTTTTGACTCTTCTTGTTTTATGTTTCTTCTATGAAAGAGACTGCAACCAAGTTCTTGTCATTTTTAGATCAATGTTTTGTTAAACTATGACAGCTATCCATGACAGAGAGCCAAGGAACTTTTGCAGCTGACCACAAAACTGAGTCTGACTTGTGGTGCTTAGTCATTTTTTATATATTTTTTTCTACGTGACACATTCCATGTGTGTATGTGTTTTTCATTGTTCTTTTAAATATAATTAGACCGTTCCTAGGAGCTGTGGTACAAATCAGTCTTCTCCAGTGGATTACTTTCTTTGATTAATAAAGTTTTAGAAACTTCTCATCACATTGTGGCTATTGATGGGGCTTTTCTGGTTATATTTGAACAATTGGGCTGTTGTGGGACTGATTGCTCTCTACAGCATTATCTTCTCTGGTTTGCCCATTACAATTTTAAATGATCCAGACAACAGAGCTCTCGCTGCCCCTACGGAAAGTCTCTGCTACAATCCAATAGAAATGACCATTAGGATAGTTTTTCCCAGCCTCTGCCCAAGTTCTTCATAAAGGAAAAAGATGTTTCTAAGATGTATTTCAGCCCTCTGGGGCCTAATCCAAAATTCAGAAGAAAAAGAATCACTTTGTCTTTAGCAAGAGATCCCTATGTTTCTTCTCCTGCAAGAGCAGAAGCGCTCCTTACCGTTTGTTTTCGCTGGTTTGTGCTGTCTGATTTTTAGCAGGTCTCACAAGCAATTCTTTACACCACTTCCCTAGGTTTGGACCAACCTTGCCTGTTTGTCCCAGCAGTATTGGTTCTAGGCCACAGCTGATGCCACTCGTGCACTGCTTGGAGGATAGATAGCGTTTTATACCTTTGGGGTGTGGGGCAGATCTGAAAGGAAGGGATTATCACCCTGGTTGTTTTCCTGTAGCTTTAAAAACCTGAAAGTCTGTACAATTTCATCAGCTGAACTCTCTTCCCCATTTCTTTCTCTGCCCAGCAAGGCAATTGGATGTAGAGCATGATATAATGATAAAATAAGTTCAAGGCATGGTCCAGTGTAGTGTGCAGGAATGTACCACTGCCTCTGGAGTTGTAGTGCTGTATCACAACTACTTTACTGAAGTGTGCTGCTGAGCCCAACACGCAGGTACTCCACCTGGGTTCACTGGATGGGACCACGGCTTGCTGCTGTTTACACAGTTAATCCAACAAAGCAGAGTTGTGGCAGTTCTAAGAATGTGTAATTTGCTGTTGAATTGAAATAATGATGATAAATAGATCCTCCTTTTGTATAAACTTGAAACCATTGTGGATCTCTTGTCTGAAGTTCTTAAATAGGTTCTGTGAGAGGAGGCTGGGCTAGCAATGGCAGCAGGTTGCCAGTTTATCTGGGGTAAGGGAAGAAAGGATTTTTTTTTTCACTTTGTTTCTTTGGAGTTTCCATAAATGCTTTCTCCATGAACTGAAATACTCTGTAGGAAAGGTAAAGAGATGCATCCATCAAACGAAAACCACTAAGTCATCAACTGTATGCTCTCAAGCAAAACAACACGGGAATGCTGCTTAGCACCTTTCAAATATTTTGTAACTGTAAAAGCATTTCCGTACGTCAGGATTGGGGAAAATCAGCTGCCATGTGTTTAATGGGAAGAGCATAGGACAGGAAATCGGAATGCGACTTACATATAGTCAGGCTTCTGCATCCTGCCAGAGTGTTGCTGGTCTCTTTCTGCTCTCCTAATGCTGTTGCAGAGGCTTAGGAAAGAGCAGGCTTAGACTTACTCTTGCCTGAGTACTTTCTAAACTTAAACATTTCTAAACGTTAACACAGAAAAGTACAGCTGGCTGTTTTGACATCCTCTATTTCCAGAGCAACATTGTGCAGAAGTTCTTTTTAACTGCTACCTTATCGTTGCTGATTGAATTATACTGTCATACTCTGTGTTTCAGTAGCAGGGAGTGAATTGTCACCGTGTCACAAGCGTGGTCTTCCCACTCACCCACGTTTCGGCTGGTTGCAGAGCCACCTCCAAGCGGTGGGGCTGAGCGGTGCAGCCCGGGAGCTCAGCACTCAGCTGGCATTCCTTGGCGGCCCCTCTTCAGTCGTGCCCACGCTCTCTCACTTCATCCACTGTGGCTGGACCTCAAAATGCAAAACTTTGCCCAAGATGGATAACGGCGGAGCATCTGTAGGCTTGTTAAGTCAAACTCTGATAAATGAGCCGTACCCAGTGTGTACCTTGCCGGCAGCATGCCGGAGTATTCGCTGACCTTAAGACTCAATCAGATCATGTCGGCAGAGTGTGGTTCTGAATGTAACTGCCTCTGACTTCAACAGCTGCGTTTACTGCATAAAGAAAAAGCTGTTAAGCCTGTGCCCTTTGCGCTCTCAGCTCTGTTTCTCTAAGAGGTTTATACATGATTCAAGAAAAGTCTGCAACAGAATAACTCCCTTCCCCCATGATATACCCAACAAGAGGAGATGTTCTTTTATATTTTAGGTTGGTGGCAGAATTTTTAGGTGATTTCTGACATAAAAATTTTTGAACTCTTATCATTGGGAAGTTGACGGTAAATGATTTTTTTTTTTTCTGAGGAAAAACTGTTGACTTTCATTATATATCTGAGATCCATTTGGAAGAAATACAAAGTCAACTTATTCCTGACTTTCAGTCTGCTGACAGGCTGCTTTGGAAATGAGAGCCGAGTTAAAACCAGTAGATCAAAGAGTTTGGTAAAGCTAAATGCCTGAGTAGTTCAGGTGCTTATTCGAAGCTTCTCCAAGCTCTCTGGATCTGCTGTGCCTGGAAGCGTTACAGAAACCCTTTTGCTTGTGATAGGCTGACTCTGCTTGCATGAGCTATTCCTGCAAAAACCAAGAGGCTCACTCACCTTGCACGGTTTTGGTGGTGATGTGTCTGCTTATGGACAGAGCACCAGAAGTGCGAAAGGGATCCACAGTGAAAATGAACGTGAGGAGAAGGAAAGTCAACCTCGCGTTCCCTAAAGCGTGCGAGTGTATAAAGTTGGCAGATCAGCCTCCTTTCGTACTCTCTCAAGAAAATCTTTGTGAAATGACTTACATGAATTTGAACTGTTCTTTGAATTGCAGATGCAGGGACATCACATTGTGGGAAGCGCTTCTGTATTCGTATTGTTCTCTTTTCTGTTTTCTTCTATAATACAACCCAGTGACATTATTAGGCTACATAGAATAGTTGTAAAGTCTCTGGTTGCTGTGTGAAATCTGAAAGTTTTTTTAGTTTGTTGATCTTTTACAGTCATCAGGAGTGGAATAGAGCAACAAAACAGCAATCTTTCTTTCAGGAAGAAGCTCAAAAGAATTTTTTCAACTGGAGCCACTTTATTATCATTCCGTATCATGTCATTTTCTTAGCTTTGCAAAAGGCACAGTGCCTAACATTTTGAAATGTTAGTATTGCTTTCCTGAAAGATTTATTTTTAAACATATGATTGTCAGGAAGATAGAATGTTTACGAGTAAAATTCATTGGGAAAACAAAAACAGTTGGAAAATGGAGCACCTTTGTATTTGTAAAGTCAAACAATTCAGGGGGGAGCGAGGTGTTTTGAAGAGAACATTGGAATTGATGGCCCTGGCATGTTGTTCTGGCAATGTCTTTAGACACCGCTGCAGCCTGACAGATTAATTGGCAGTGCGCACGAGCCTGTTGCAATCCAGGGTTCACAGATAGTTCTGACTAGATGAATGACGGACGGGGTGTTAGTAGGGTTGGGCAAAACAGTCTGGACAAGAACACAAACTGCTGCCCAAGTATCATGCTTAATTCAGCCTGACCCTTTCCCGAGGCCTGAATAAGTTTGAACTACAGGGTTGGGGTTTTTTTTTCCCCTGTAGGCTGCTTCCTAAAATATTGCCTTGCAAAAAAGAAAAAGGGCAAAGTCGCCCATGTCTCTGCACTTTGATTGCAGGCTGGAAATAGAGTAAAACAATAAATACAGTGCAAAAGAGCATGTATCATCTAAACTTCCAGACCAGCTTTGCAGTCCCGGGGACTTAGAGAGTTGAAGTATTCTTCAGATGTGCAGCCAATTTTATCATGCCTAACTAAAGCAATCTTTTCAACACTATGAAGTTTGCTCATCACTAGCTAATAAGCATGTTTTAAAAAGGACTCGGTAGAGTCTGCAACTGTAGCCCTTCCAGAACAAATATTGTTACGTGTTCTTAAATACCTGGCTCAGTAAACTGTTGTGAAGGAACTGTTTTGTGGCTTCCCTATCAACCTTCTACATTACCTATGAACTTTGCAGTTACAATGTTTAATTATTTTCCTGATCCAAATCCCGTCATCTTGCCCATACAGGACAAAACAACACTGGAGACCCTGACTCAGCAACTGGCAGTAAAACAGAGTGAAGACGGGAAGTTTAGCCACGCAATGATGGATTTCAACATGAGTGGAGATTCTGATGGTCAGTACAAATGGTTTATCCTTATTTCCAGGTTTGTGTGTATATGTCAACGGGATCTGGAGGAAAATCCAAGTGCTTTGGAGGCCTGTGAGAAGTAAGAGCGGTTAGCAATAAGCGGCTATGAAACAAGGCAGGAAAAAATGATTCATCATGTGGTGTGTTTAAGTCTGGAGGTGATTTTTAGCCTTCTCTTTTGTACACTGCACTTCTCAAGACTGGACCAAGAATGTATTTCTGATGGTAAAAGGGAATAAAGGAGGCGAATAGATGTGGGATTAATGAGATCACACAGTGAGCCCGTGAATTATAGACCTGATCATCCATATATGATGCGCGCTCTGCATCTGTAGAAACTTCCTTGGTTTGATGAAGTAAGCGTAATGTTCATTTCTTTCTCTGCTGTTGTTTATGTTGTTATGGAGAGGTAAACACAAAACCAGGCAGATGTGTAAATGTTCATTTTCTGGTTAAGAAACTTGCTTAAGAAGAAACATCTGGGGTTGCCATGTATCAAGCCCTTCCCATCACAAAAAAGGTAGAAGATATGTAACATAATATGACCAGCACTCTGTAAGCAAGAAAGGAAGAAAGTGAAAAGAAAATCTACATTGATAAGTGTTGGGTTTACGTTACTAAGTACTGAAAGATGGTTTAGAAAAGCTATTTAATCCTTTGTGTTGAAAAAAGCAATTGAAACTCTTCACCAAGTCTATATACCATGTGGTACTGAAACAATAGAATAACTAAAAACTAGACAATATATGGTATTTCCTACTGCTTCGAATGAAAAGAAGAAATGCCGTTAACATATTGTGAACGCTGACTCAGTGACTGTGCAGCACCTGACATAATTTACTGATGGCAGAGGAAGCTGCATAATGAAACACAAGCTGGGAATGTTTTTCTCTTTCTTTGTAGGAAGTGCGGGAGTTTCAGAGTCTAGAATTTATCGGGAATCCAGAGGGCGTGGTAGCAATGAGCCCCATATCAAGCGCCCCATGAATGCATTCATGGTGTGGGCTAAAGATGAACGGAGGAAGATCCTTCAAGCCTTCCCTGACATGCACAACTCCAATATCAGCAAGATACTAGGTAAGAAGGACAGAGCGCTGTTCTTTCAGTAGCAAAACTCAAAAACCTTTTGACTGAATAGAGCTGAGCACCTGACACAACAGAATTACTGTCTCTAGAATGACTGCACCAAAGACAACAGTGATACGAGCTTCCACCGTGCTGCCCGGCGGTATACATTAACCCTAACCTGAAATGTTCTTGTGTCTTTGTAATTACTGTGATTGTGGTGGTGGATTTGGTGTGAAAACACAAACTGAATAGACAAAAACAGTTTATTTCATTAGGCTGTTGAACAAGCACAAAACGACTGCTATCGTTTATTTGCCCGCACATTTCTTCTAACTAGATTCTATGGGGTAGCACACCACAGTATTTGATTTGTGCCATAGCACTTTCTGTTCAAATCAATGGCCATAGGGAAAAGATCCTAAAAAACATCCCTTTATTTTATACACTGACAGTTTTAAAGGATTTTTATTATGTCCCTGTTACATTAAATTTCCCTTTAGTATATGATCTCTATCACAAGCTGCTTTTATTCTAAATATTCTGAAAAGAATCCTGAAATCAAAAAACAAACATCAGAACTAATTTCCATATCCTCTACTCTTCACATCCCAAGCAATATTTGTCATGAACATCACCTACTGAATTTCACGCCATAGTCATCCAACTTTTCACTACTTGCTTGAATTCCCAGGACCACTTTCTGTCCTAAGTTATTCCTCTGTGACACAGTGAATGATACAGAAGGTGAATAGTGAGCATCTCTCGGGCTAATGAATTGCTCTTCAGCAGAAAAAAAAAAAAAAAAAAAAAGAAATCGGTGACCAAATCAGAGAAGTTGCATTTTTACTGTTAAAGACTGTGTTACAGGACCTAAGCATCCCTCAGGCCAGTGGGTAAAAGCTTGAGCAAGGAACGCGTTTACCTGGGCTGCAGGTCTCATTGGTTTTGCAGACAACTCGGGAGATGTAGCACAATTGTAATGGCAGCAGTAACCAGCTGCAGGGCTGGTAAATACGCTGAGTTTAGACTGGTCAGAGGTTTGAAGTTCAACTTGGTGAGAGCAGTATTATTAAAAGTTAGCAGGGGGCAAATGGAAACGAGATAAAATTGGTCGGAGGGGCAGAATGTATTGGCTGTGGATGGCAGATGTGATGATATTAACCCATGATTAAAAGGGTGGTACGAGATGATTAGATTAGTTATGGGAACAGGATTAGAAGGCTAAATTGGTTATGTTGATGGTAAAATAACCTTATACTGGTTAAAAGGGATTATACTGGTCAGAGGTGTATGATGTGATTAGGCTGAGGACAGGGCTGTAATAGTTTTGGTCTGTTTCTAAATTGAGAGTAGACCTGGTGAAACCTGTTTTTAAATAATCAGCTTCAGAAATCTACAAGATCATTCTGAATGGCCCTTTTCATATAGAAAGTACAAAGAGAGCTTGATGTTTTCCCTCTTAACTGATTGTTTTGGATAACAACCTCCGACAGCACGCTGCTAATTCATTCTGCTTAAAACAGGCGCTTGAGCTGGGCTGACATTTTACGCAGTCTCTGGGGATCCTGGTTGACATTTTAAAGGGCTTCTAAGCATTTTATAATACCCTAAAATCTGGTTTTAATAAGCCATTCTGCTGAAATTGTTAACATAAGGAATCACCTTTTACTATTTGGCGCTAGATCAGGGAGATATGGGGACATCTTTTTCTGATTAGATATACAGTAGTTGGAGTAAAATGTGCAAATTCATTACAGATCCTGTTGAGGTGACAGACAGTATAGCTGACTCCAAACTCTTTCTGTTTTGCTGCCAGATATGGGGAGAAGCAAGGTCTGAGGCAGTAAGAGATGATGTTTCTATTTCTTTCCAGCGTCGCATTTCATTCCTTTATTCCACCTATGCAATGGAGAGGGATGTCCTGACGTCTTCTTTCTTGACAGAAACGTTACAAAGGTCTTCCCTCAATTGCAAAAGGCCAGTCTTTTGAAGTCAGCAGGGAGCTCTCAGTTAACTGGCGTAGGGAGAGCAACTAGGAGCTTACAGTTCAGCCAGGTATTAGGGTCTCTTTATTAGAAAGCCACAATTTTTCCTTGCCATTTTTTTTAGCAGTGCTGCTACACATTGAGGTCAGAGAGCTCGTTGTCACGGAGAGTAGCTTAGATGGAGTTGTCACAGATCGAGGGTCATTTTTGTAGTAAAATGAGAGGAGGTGCCCTTCCCAGCACTAGAATTCTCTAGGGATTATGTTTGACACAGTGGTATTATGTTTTGAGCATAAAAATTAGATACATGGATTTGTCACTAAATTCATCTGTGCATACGTTTGTCATCCATCTGTTCATTGCAACTTAAACTTGTGGATAATGATTTTTTTTTAGTAAATTGTTAAAAAAGTGCTAAAATGGGTCTGCTGGACCCTATCAATTTAATAATGCATTGTTTAGATATTTTTGTAAATATTTTAATTAATTTCACTGAGAAATCTACATAAAGAGGTTAGGAAAAGATGGAGTTAGATACTACCTTTAGGAACGCTCTCGTGGATGTGTAAGTGTGTGAATACAAACCTATGCACATACCTATACATTATGCAAGTGCTTGTGTACGTGAGGGTATTTTTTAAACATAAACTCAGCCTGATTCAGATACTCAGACTGAAAAGCGTCAGTCTAATGGACAAGAAGTTAGGCAATATTACGAACAGTTGAAAATTCTTGTCAGAGAAACTTGGCTTAAAATCAGCGATAAGCAGAGCTCCGAACCCCACCTAGTGCATGCGCGTGTGTGCCCGAGCACCAGTGCCGGGGCATGCACGGGGACATCTCTTTTCTGCCCTGGACTTAAATAGCCGGCGTCTACAGCCATCCTCACAGTTGTCATGTAGGCACAGCTCTAACTGCCCTAGCTCACTTTGGGGGTAGGAGCCATCTTTGGTGCTGCAGAGCCTGAGAATTTTCCCATTTGGTTTCAAAATGCTTCAGCCACCAGATGCGGGAGAATTGTGCGAGAATCCCGCTTGTCGTTATGTGTGCATCCAGGGAGGGGAACAGCTTCTTCTTTTCATAGTCAAGGAGAAAAGCCTTGCATACTTGACCCACTCAAAGCTTTCTAAGACAGATGGTGAGCAGAAAGCTCACCCAAGACTGTAAAACATCCCTTAAAATGAAAGATTTTTCAAGATTCTTCAATCGCACCGTGTTTGGGCTTGGCACTGTGCATAGGTACCTGTGCCTGCCCGTGTGTGTTTATAGACACATAAAACAATGGCAGATAAAGCTATTACAAATCTATTTTGTCCAAACACAAGGTAGCTTCAACCAGTTTTAGTATGTTGATTGATGATACTCATTCATAGCTTAGCTTGTCTGTGGATGCAAACTCGAAGATCAGAGTCATATATTCTTCAAATTTACAAAATTTCAGACTAAGACCAATCAGAGAGCTGGTTGCTTTTGGTATATTCCTAAGAAGATAAGTGAAAATGATAAAATGTAAAAAACAAGGGTTTATCATCAGAAAATGTGCCCTTTTTCAAAATTTATTTTGACAACATTGTTTGTTTAATTATTTATGATACTTCAAAACATACTAGTAAATTATATTTAGTATATTTTGTAAAAACGGTAAAATCATAGTAGGAAGAGGTATCTCTGCAGAAGGCAGCTATTAAAAATTTGCTAGGAAGAGAGGTGAGACTGCCAGGATTTTTGTTGTATTGAGTTTGCAGCTTAAGAAGGAAAAACATAACGGATGACATTTATGTATAAATATTGTATGTGTAACTGTATGTACAAATATTATGCATCAAAATTTCAGGTTTTATGGCCCTGATCCTGCAAAAACTTACGTGTTTGCCTAACTTCACCAACTATTTATAGATCTTTTCACGTGAGGGGTTAGGAGTCTCCCTGCCCAGATCTGACTGTAGGATTGCAGCAAGTAAGCTAGCGCAGTGAAAAAGGAATTGTGCTGGGATGGAACATTTTCACGGCAATGTTGCAACAACTGATTTTAATTTCTACCTTTCTGTCTGTCCATCTATCTAAAATTATGTCTGAGTTCCTATATTGCAGGTAACCCTCACAGCGTGTAAAGCAAATGTTAAGATTTGTTTAAAGACTGAGGTTTTCAACTTCATTATTCATAAATAAAAACTGAGGGAGCAGCAGGAAATGGGGCCAGGGCTGTTTTGCTAAGCCGCTGGGACTACAGCAAGTCTTTGATTAGAGTACTGTAGATTTAGACTAACTTTTATGATTTTCTTCATATGCTAAAACGCCTGTGTGCCAGTGTCTACGAGGCAGAATTTGAAGGTTGGGCATCTTCCTGTACCGCTCATATGCTTTACCCTGAATTCTTAACGTTGTCCAACACAGGCCCTGTTTCCATCTTATGCAGCATTAGTAGGTGTTCAGTGTTTTGGCAGTCTTCACATGTTTATCACAGTGTCGTTTAGCCCAAAATCTAGGAGGTACTGCGTGTGGAAAGTTGGTGTCACTTTCTCTTTGCCAGAAAAAGCTTAAAATAATTTCTCCGTAGGAGACAAAGGTGCTGAGCAGGATTCTGGCCACAGAGTTTTGTTGCCCTGAGTAACACAGAGCCCTGCCTCAGATCCCTCCGCGCAGCTACTACCTCTGTATGACATACAAAGTGCTGTGTGGGAGTTTCAGTCCAAATCCTAGAAACCACCTAGTCACGCTAATATGGTGCTGTGCCTACGCTAATAACCATGTAATTAAGCTGTGTCCCGTTCCAGAACTAGCTGGAGGATCTCTGCATGTTACATGTTGTAAACATCATGAAAAAATGATGGTTTTGACTCCGAAGTAATGTTTGCTAAGAACGGGATGTCCATTGCTCCTCTTGAGAACAAAGACATCGTTATTTACAAATAAGTTATCTTTAGGTGTGAGGTCAGGCTGTACCAGCCTGTTAGCCCTTCACTCCAGAAGCCTGAACTGAAGCTTGGAATAAAGATTCAAAGAGCAGTGGGGAAAATGAAATGGTGTCAATAATCAGAAGGGACCTCAGCTTGGAATAAAGATTCAAAGAGCAATGGGGAAAATGGTGTCAATAATCAGAAGGGACCTTTCTAGAGGGAACCAAACTGTTTTCTTTCCTGGGAAGGGATAACTGGGCTCTTTATATTGCAAGTCTTAGGGGCACAGTGAGCTAAGACCAGCCTGAGTAATAGCATGAGCTAAGTACAGTATGAGTAACCATAAAAAATGAAGAACAAGAGGAAGTCAAGTATGACATATGCATTATGAACCCATTAAATTGAGAAACTATTCAAACTTTTTTCCAATGGGAAAATTGACTATTTTCCAATAAAGTTTTCCTTCTAGGCCACATGTTTCACAGCTTGGACCATTCCTGTTACTTGAAATGTATCTTACCCTGAAGCACTTCTATAGTTCATGGAAAAATAAAATAGGATGACTGATTTGAGAAATTTTACTCTCTGCTCCCATTTTATGTCCTTTAAGAAATATTGGTTTATAATTTTCAGGAGGTATTTTAAAACAATTGTAAAGTCTTCATTATTTCCCTAGCTCAAATATCCACACTAACATAGGCAGTGTCCGAAACAGGGCTGCCAGCAATGAAGCCATAATGGAGAGGTGTGCCAATATCCCAGTGCTCTTCCCTTCATGACACATACTGATTCTTTAAGTTGGAGCTGGCAGTGTTCACCGGGACTTGGTCTTGGAGTTAAAACTCCACTGAGACATATGGGATAGTTTCCAGCTTTTAGAGGCGTTGCTTCAGGGTCTTTGCAGGCTCCTGTACCCAGCAGCGTAGCATTTATGATCAGTTCATATTCTGCTTCTCACAAACCTGGAAGCTAGAAAGATACGTTATTTGTCATGAAAGACTAAGCTGTAGACATGTGCGTATCCAGAGTTTATGGCTTGATCCAGCTGTGGTGGAGCACAGCGACTAAATCTCAGCACATGGGAGTGGTGCCTCTTCCAGAAGAGAAGGTGAAAATGGGCCCGTGGCCAAAGGGAAGTTGGGGGGAATTAGCAGAGCAGACTCTGTGTATCCAAGGGCTCTTTGGCCATTCCACTTAAATACACTGCCTTGTTTTCTAAAACAGTGTCATGGATTTCTCATTGTCAGGGTGGTGGTTTTGCTTCCCACCTGAAAGTTATAATGTAGATAAGTTTCAGTAAAATATTGAGTCAAAACTTCCACTATCCTCTCTCTCTGCCCCTTGGCTGTAGCCAAGAGGTTTACCAGTCAAATACAAACAAGACCTGACCCCTGTCTAGAAGCTCTGACAGATTCCCAGCCCAAAGCGTTATGACCGTAGGTATCTTGTTCTGGGTGACCTACTTGTTTCTCTGCCTTTCAGTGTTTGTGGAAGAGTAGAATCTCATTTCTCTTTTTTTTTTTTTTTTTTCTGTGTGTGACAGGATCTCGCTGGAAAGCTATGACAAACCTAGAGAAGCAGCCATACTATGAGGAACAGGCGCGACTCAGCAAGCAGCACCTGGAGAAATACCCAGACTACAAATACAAGCCAAGGCCGAAGCGTACCTGCCTTGTAGATGGCAAAAAATTACGCATTGGCGAGTACAAGGCAATCATGCGCAACAGACGCCAGGAGATGAGGCAGTATTTTAACGTTGGGTATGGGACCTTTAAAAACTACCGCTCATTTCAGCAAAAAATTTTTTCAGGGAGAATTCTTAATTCAGTGTGGTAAATGTTGTATTTTATTGGCAAGAACATTATATATTGCTAACAGAATATGAAATTTATACTTTAAAACAATGTGTTCCAGGAGGAAGTTAGCAGTTAGGGATTTTTTTATTGGCTCTGCTATATACTCATCTTACAGCTTTGGCCAACTGTCTCATTTCCATTCTGATCAAGCAAAAAAAAAGAACCAAAAAAACCTTAAGATTTTCCAATGAAACATAAGCCTTCTAATAAAGCCTTATAAGTCTTACTTTATTATGAGGCCTCGGAGAGTATATCTGAATGAATCTATGGTAGTGCTTCCTGATCCAAAAGCCAAAAATACAAGTTTGTGTTCAGTATGATCTGTAGCAAGCGGTCTGCAAAAGGACTGCTGAAACTTACTGAACTTCAGCCGGAATACGGACTTGGCTCAGTTAATTCCTATCAGGCATGAAGTTGTCTACGTTGTTCATCGTGACAGCATTTGTCATACTCGGGAGTGTCTTCCAGTACAGTAAGCTAAATGGTCTGCGTTGAGCATAATTTTCAAGAAGACTGGTTCTGATAAACAGCTAATAGATCAGCTTGATATGATTAGATTAAAATCTGCCTAGAAAACTAGCATGTCTTTTCTTTCTGCAAAGACCCCTTGGTTTTGGTTACAGCAAATCAAAAGAATCGGAAGTAATCAAATATTCTGCAATATTTCTGTATTCACTCCAGAAAATTAAAAGCTACGCAGTGGTCTTAAAAAAAAACCAACAAAACTGGCAACAAAAACGGCCCTCAGAAATAATGGAATTTATGTTCTGTTTCATCTGAGTTTGGAATCATTTTAATATTAACTGAGTTGCACATCCCTCTAGTTAATGGCTAGAAGGAGCAATAAAGGAGAGAATATCTGTCCAGCAACTGTTAAGTGTCATCAGACTGTGTTTTAAACAGCTACAGCGCGCATTGTTATAATAAGCCGCTCAGCAGAGAAATTTGAGCTGCTTAACCCTGTGGCGCTGGCAGGTCCAGTGATCCCAACGGTAAGCACTGAAACAAACACAGGGAAGTCAGCCAACATTTGGCATCAAGAGATTAAAAAAAGAGGAGGGGGGCCTTCTGGAAAAAGAATAGGTGGCAACAGAGCCCCTAAAACACTGCTTATCTGGTTAACATGCATGCCTCATCATGGGAGAAAAAATTAACCTTGTAACATTCTGCATATTATTTAGCTTTCCAAACAAGGCTGACATTGAAATCAAGGCATTTCAGGAGATAATTTGCACCGGGGCATTAGAGCACAGAACCTGGGGTGAAATCTTTACAGGAGTTAGTGACAAAGCGGCTGATGACCGCAGAGGGGTCAGTGTTTGATGCTGGCAGTCACAGCACTACAGAGCCATTCCTGGTTTTAGTTCCCCATCTGCTGCATCACCTGGTACAGGTCATTTAGGGCGAAACTTCTAAACGCCAGTCCAGCTCCTGCCTGGGCACCAAAATATGTGATTGGGTTTACAAGAGCTGTGGCTGTGCCAGCTGCTAGGACATGCTGAAAGCCTGTCTGAAGGCATCGCACTGCGAAGGACTGGGCATTTTTTTGCAACCCTTGTACCTAATTTTTCTATGTCTCTGTGTCCTCGTCTTCAGTGGTGGTAGGGTAAACTCACCTCACTGGGCTGCTGAGAGCCCTAAAAAATTAGTATCCGAGGACTGCTTTGAGCTCCTCTGGAGTGGACATCCTATAGACGTGGAAAAATACTATTCTTAAATTATTTAATATTTGAAAAGCACTCTGAAAAGCAGCATTTAAGTGCAAAGTGTTCCTATTGTTAAATATTAAAAGCAATTTAAGTGTGCTGAATCTTGTTACAGAAATGCTGACTCCAGAAAACAAAAGCCTTCCTATTGAATTAAGAACAAAATGCAAATTAGATCCGCTCCCTACTTTAAGAGCTGTGTCTTCAGCCTGAGACAACTTCTGCTTGTTTCAGAAAGGCGGCAGTAAGGGCTGTGCGGAGGGAGGCCTCCCTCGAATGGCGGGCAGGAAGTATCCGAAAACGCAGCGAGCGATTCCAAACAAACGTAAAGCTGTTTGGCAGAGGAGAGTCTTTCAGGCTCACTGTACTGTGCAAGGCTTACTGTACAGCCGGGGCACAGGCAGGCAGGGGAACAGGGGAGGGTTTCATTCTTAATTAAGAATGTTCATCTCAAGAGACTCTGCCCTGTCTCCTGTGGCAAGGCTTTTGAGTGCAGATGGACACACCGCTGATGACATTACAATGTGCAGCATGTACTGAAGAGTATTACTGCAATGGAATTACTTCATGCAGCAAGGAAACAAAAGGAGCATGAATTTTAAACCTCTAGGCTTGTTGGGACCCTGAAGCTTCTCAGGGAAACAAACACTGGTATAACACAGCCAGTGTTCTTGATGCAAAGGGAATTTCTATGGCCTGGAATAATTCTTCTTTCATTACTGCAGACAGGTTTCCAAGGCTTAGATGCCGCATAAAGGCATCCTGTAGAGGATTTTCTCAAATGCTCATGTTGCTCGCTTGCTTTTTATTTATTTTTAAATAATGCATGCTTCCGTTTTAAGTCTGCCTTTTTCCAATTTTATCCACCTTTCCTTCAAAGGTTCTGCTTTTCACAAGTGCCGCTCGCTGTGGAAACTACCACCTTCCAGTGGGAGGCCCTTAGTGATCATCCTATAAACCCAGGTTGCCCCCAGAAAGCCCACTGTTCCTCTCCCTGATAATTGCCAGGTCTCTGAGTGAACGTGGAGTAAACATTGCCTCTTAGGAGACACCTGCCTTGCTTTCTCCCGATCCACCGGTACTTTCTTATGGCACCTCCCCATTCCTGTGCAAACTACCTAGCCCTCGCTGCGTCTCTCCTCTTGGCAATGTGTTACTTTTATGTCTAGTCCTGCCGGCAGCTTGGATTATTTAAAAGGGAGACTTCTCAAAATACATGTTTGGTTTAAGCTGGACCACAATTGAAAGGATGTTTATTTTTGGCTGGCAGCTCATGGGACACCCAGTTTACCCAGTAAAGAAGTTTGCATCGCAAGCAGGCAAGCTGCAGCTGTGTAGTTCAGGTACAGCTAGAGATGTTTACAGAGATGGGATTTTCTTATCAGTGAAGTTGGTTTGGGATTGATGTTTATTTCAGGAGTATCGGTTGGAATACTGGTATAAGGGTTGTCTTGCATGGGCCATCCGGGAGCTTCCTCTGCATGCCCAAGAGCGTATGCTGTGGGCTTGCAAAATGCTGCTGTACTACTTGCCCTCCCTTTACTCCTTCCAGTATTCAAACGTCCTTTTGCTTTTTCTCCACGGCAGGCAACAAGCACAGATTCCCATTGCCACCGCGGGCGTAGTTTACCCAGGAGCCATTGCCATGGCAGCAAAGCACCAGCAGCCCGGAGCCCGGGATGCCCGTCATCCAGAGCACTTACGGCATCAAAGGCGAGGAGCCTCATATCAAGGAAGAGATGCAGACCGATGACGTCAATGGAGAAATCTACGATGAATACGATGAGGAAGAGGATGACCCTGATGCGGACTATGGCAGTGACAGTGAAAATCACATTGCAGGGCAAGCCAACTGATCAGGGTCCAAATATCTCGTGACCTACAGGACTTCAAGGAGAAAAGAAAAAATAAATAAAGCCCCATCTGGTTTATCCTTGCCAGTGGCCAAGCACATTAACTTTCTCATACACTGACTGTTACTTTAACTGTTAGTCTTAACTAGTTGGGACATCAGCTGACTAATAGACATCAGCCTGCATCAGAAGAAAAAAGGCTCAGAAGAAAGGAAACAAAGACAACGACGACAACAACAACAGAATGATATAAGCTATGGGTAAAATAATGCCAGTAATTCAGCTGCTATACCCAAGCACTGAAGTCTTACCCGTCGACCTTTTATTATTATTATTTTTTTTTCAAATAAACTTTATGGCTGTTTGTTCTACAATGTTCTAGAAATTCTCACTCAGGTACACAGTGCCAACAAGTGGCTTGTGAATGTGTTTTGTTGTTTTGTGCTACAGTTTAAAGAGAAATAATTTTTTTTTTTTTTGGTAATGCACCTGACAGGAAAGAAAAAAGATAAAATTCCTTTGACCCCCTCTGTCTCCTCCATCTCCTCCTCCTCCCTGGCAAATCTGGGTCAGAAGTGTGTGTGTGTGTGCGTGCGTGCCTGTGCGCGTGGCTGGCAAGGAAGGAAGTGGGGAGTCTGTTTCTGTTAACCCCAACAAGCAATTATTTCCTTTCAAGAGAGGACTTCTCTTCATCAGTTGCACACCATACTGAGTCTTTGAGCAAGTGCCAAATTTGTACTAAAAGCGCTGAACTAGTCCAATTCGCTTTTTTTTTGGTTGGTCTCTTCTTCTTGTTTTGTTTTTCTTTCGCTTTTCTTTTGCTTCCTGCTCTGTCTTAAGTTAGGACAATGTTGTATCTTAGACAATCCCTTGAAGAACCTGATATACCAGCAGCTGGTGAGATTAGACATATATTTTTGGGTTTGGTTTTGATTTTTAAAGGAAACTGTAGGTGCCGTTCTCAGGTGAAAAAAGAGAGAGAGAGAGAGAGACATAAGAAATTTAGAGAAAAAATATTTTATGATCTTGGATTTTCATGTGTGCGTGTTTATGGTACTAATAAGAATAATATTGGACTATTGTGAGCAAAAAGCATGTTCCAGAATGAAGTCCCGCACCCTCCAAATGACTTGGTCTGTAAGGAGCCTTTGCTTTTAATTTACACTTCAAGTGGCAGCTTAAACAACATGAAAAAGGATTGTCCAAAATGTGATTTGTTCAGCACAGGACAGGGCAACTGGCAATGTTACCTCCTCGCTGAGCGTAATTAGGTTACCGCGATGTCCAGTTTTAATGAGCTTGTACCTTCAGGGTGGCTGAGTACTGATCTCTGATCCAAAAGGCAATTTTCTTTAAACTGACTTTTTTTTTCTCCTTTGCACTTGCAGAAACCCATTTTTATCAGTGGGATGCTTGTGTAGGCAGGAAGACTAATATCTATGAAGAGATTTCCATATTCAAGAATCCGAACCTTTGCGGTGCTGAGTTTCCCTAGCTGCTGCCTCTCACAAGTGGAAAATTGTTCTCCTGGGCTGTAATATTTTCGGTATTGTTCTGGAGGCCTTAGGTATGTTGCTTGGGCAGTTTTGCCTTCCTAGGGTAACAGCAACCAGGTGGGGAAGGTGGATTTACACAAGTCTAATCCTGAGCAGAAGTTAGCCTCTTGTATTTCCAGTGAGGTGACCGAAGGGCACCCTTTATTTCAGAAAAAAGAATGTAAATACAAGTGAACCTAAGAGTCTCTTTTCGTCTCCTCGCTCTGACCTTCCCATAGAAGGAGGGGATTCAGGTTGGTGTAGCAAGACAGAAGCATTAGATCCAAACCAACAGACGAACCAAAAAGGCTACCTCTGATTTCAAACAGCAGCTATCCAGGAGCTCCTCTCTGGCCTGGGAAGCAAAGTCTTAGCGTCGTACTGAGGCAAAAGCCTTCCTCTGGGTCAGTTTTCTAAGTGAGGATGCCACCGTTGTGTTCATGTTGCTCCCTGGTAAATGCCGACTCCTAGAAAGAGACTCATCACCATCGTTACCACTTTTGACTTATAAAAATAGCCCTGTGCATCTTGGTGCCAGTGAGATCCCAGCCCAAGCGTTCACCAGAACCGTGGTCTTCAGTACGTGGCAACCTTGATTTTGCAAATGGTCCCTCTGTCCGGCAAATTTAGCCCTTGGTGCATTCAGCCATTTAAGTCCAGGTGCAGGATGAAAGGGGCAGGTTGGGGTTGAGACTGGGAAGGAGCACGTGGGAGGTCTGTCTTTGCCTCTTGAAATCCCACTTGAAGTGTAACTTGACCTCTGCAGACCTCGTGCAAAGCAAACAAGCAAATACCATTGAAGACTTAGGACAATACTCCAACGAGCGGTTTGGACGTGTGATAGTTTTACCCTGCAACATCTGTTTTATTTTTCTCCTGTTTTCCCTTTTTTCGTTTTCCACCTCTGCCTCGAAAAATTCTTTTCTATTTTCTCTCTCTCAAAAGATTTGCTCTGAAGTTATGCTTGGAGTAGCTGATCATATCCTCCATGTCAGAGAGGGTTCTTTTTGTTTGTATTTTATGACTGTGTTGGGTTTTTTGTTTTGGTTTTGTTTTTTTTTTTTTTTTTTCAGTTGAACTGCCTCTTCTTGCTAGTGTTGTAATGGTAATTATAATAATAATAATAATAATGGTCAGCTGTTCCCAGATTAGTAAATTATGTATAATTTATTTTATCCCCCCCCCCCCTTAACTTTATTTTATTCTGTTCTAATTTGGCAGTGCAGCAAATGAAGCTGTTAGGCTATTTAAAATGGATACCCCTCCCCACCTTGCCTTTTTATATATATATAAATATATATATATACATATGAAAACAAATCGCTTCTTCTTCTGCTCACACCATTCCTCTTTCTTTTATTTTAATTTTGGCCCCAGCCATGTCAACTTCTGATGTTTATTATGATGGAGTGAATTAATGGGAGTGTTGTTTTCAATCTTAATTAACTTCTGCTCTCTCATCACTCATTTTAGTTATTTAATTACACCAGTCATCTAGAGCCAATTTTTTTGAAGCACTCTGTTTGGATAAGAAGGAAAAAAAAATAGACAATTGTTTTTATATCATTATTATGTACAATGTGAAAACAGATATTTGCTCCTTTTTTTTTTTTTTTAAACTTTTAAATTTGTTCCCTGTCTTTGTGAACAAATTACTTCTGACTCTTGTGGGTTCACCTCACATTTGCTGGATGCTTGATTTCCACCACGTTATAGAGACTCTCTGGTTTAATTGTGTCACTTTGGGCTACCAGAATACTTTGTTTTAGCTCCAGGTAGGTGCCGCTGCGGCAGGTGTGATTGGAGCAAGTCTTGGACGCGTGGGCTGGAAAGCCGGCCTCGGGGAAGTCAACGGGGGATAAAAAAGCCCTTTGACTTCAGCGGGACCGAATTTCAGCCCCGAAACTAGGGGCTGCGCCGCAGGAGACGCTCCTGGAGGCAGCCCCCTCTCTGTGGGCAGGCTGGGTCTCGCGCCGGAGGAGCGCCTGTGCCGGGGCTGCGGGACCGAGCTCTGCCCTCGGCAATGGACGGGGCGACAGAGCCCTTCTGCGGGAGTGCCCTGCTTTGCTCGCTGCCTCAGCCTGGGCTGGGGCTCAGATGAACGCTCATTTTGTTACCGTACACATTTCTGTCTGAGAGACTGGGCTAGAGCCTGGGGTTCGGTCAGGCTTTTCGAATGGGTAGCTTAAGCAGACTATCCACATCCTGAATTTGGATGTTGAAAGCGATGCAGCAATGTTAAAAAAAAAAAAAGCCAAAAAAAAAAAAAAGGCTCTGGGGTCCCAAACCAGCAAAATACTTAACGCCTGTGCTAGTGTTTTGTTGGGTCCAAGGAAGAGCGCCCAGATATCCTTCGGCAGTAGAAGATCAGATTTGAAAACGTGGCCCTGTTTGTCCCTCTTTAATTTCTTAGAAACAAAACAAAACAAAACATACATTTATAAAAAGATCTTACTGTCTTGTTTCTTTTTTTTTTTTTCCTGGGTCCTGTGCCCTGGAGCATGTAGAAAAAACAGGTTAGAAGAGATTAGGATCGTATTAACCTAAAAGCGCATCGAGGCTCTAATGCCGAGGCAGGCTTCATTCCCCTCTTCCCTGGGAACCTGGTGAGCGAGGATGATCTTGGGGAGCTGCTGGGGAGGGTGTACAGACCACTTCCTCCTAAATCTGGGGAGCCGCTTACGCCGTGCATCTCGCGAGCTTACAAAGGAACAACATCAGCAGTGGGGAAAAGGGGAAAAGAAAGGAGAAAAAAAAGTGAGGCACTTGCTTCTAAGCTCAATTAAATAACACAGAGTATATCCTTTTTCAATTTATTCATGCCTTATATTAGTAAAATAGGATTTTTAAGTGCATTTAACATCTTTATTTAACCGTTCCGCTATATTAATCAGGCCCCCAGAAAAGAACACTAGCTATTATTATAGCATTTAATTAGTTTTGTAACCAAATCCTCTTATTACGAATGCATATGGAAGAAATTCTTTCTTCGAAGACATTATTTCAAAGATTTGGTTACTGCAGTAGACTCTCTCTTTAATTAAATCATTTTTTAGAAAGTAAATTGTCTTTAACCTTTTTACAGCACATTTTCAGAGCTTTTTCTTTTTAATCCAAAGAGATGAGCTGTTATTGTCCCCGAAGAAGCCTCTGACATCACGTTCGTAACATCAAAAATAATTATACTCCGTGGAAACGTAGACCTTACTTAGCAAGAATTCATCTGCTAGAATGAATGGCAACTATATGATATCTCGTACGTTTAAGGGCATGTTGTATCGGATAGGAAGTATTTTTGTCTGCCCACTTCTCGATAGAATCATACCTTCAATTTTGCAAAGAACTGTGTGTAATTCACTAGATGTGGATTCAAGTGTATCCTCAATTCACAGGGCATGGGCTGGCTGTTTAGCTTGGTTTATATTTACATTTTTTCAACTTTATCTTAACTTGTCAGTTTCCCAGATTGAAGAACATGTCAAGTTCGTTTTTTCTACTGACTGATTTCTCTACTCCCCAGTGTTTTTGTCACTGGTTTGCTGAAACAGTATTTATATAGCTCCATTGGCTCTAAAGCTCTTACTCCTTCTAACGTTTTGGATTTTACAAGTGAAATGAAAATAGAAAAGAAATAGAGACAATCAAATGCCTGGAGCTTAAAACAAAGTATGTGCAACCTACCATCTCACTTGAAATTTAATAAAAGAAATAATTATGTAAATATAACATAGAGTTATAGATTTATATTTTGTTCATAACACATAGTGTAATATAAGTTGTATATTTTCATGTTTTGGTTTTATGTTATCATTCATGCCACAATAAATAAAAAAAAACAGGAGTTGATGTACTCTTTAAAAAAAATACAATGTGGGTTGCCACCATCCTGGGTTTTTGTTTTTGGTTTTCGGTTTTTTGTTTCTTTTGCATTCCCCTTTTTCAGTATTATTGCCCTGCAAGGCACCAATAAAACAGCAAATGTGTTCTTTACCTATCCTGTGGTCTGTTTCCCACTTATTACAGCGCAGGGTGCACTAGTTAATTTTCTTGTCAGGAGAACAAAACGGCTGGGCTTGAGGAGCAGAAAATGAGATTTAGCATCGGCTTACCTGTCTGCTCCGAAAGTCAAGGTTTTCATCAAATCACAGGAAAAAGATTTACCCCATCTTTAAAATATCAGCGTTAAAACTGAAGAAAAACTCGGTTCCTGAACAATGTAGTACAGTGCAATTGCCAGTTCAGAGTTGGAGCCCTCAAAAATGGGGATGGCTGAACCAGAGGTTTGCCCTGTGCCCACCTTCCCAGGTTACATTCACTTTCTACAGGCTTATCTGTTGGAGACCAAAGCAAATTCAGGGAAATACCCAATTATAAACGCCGATGACACAAAGCTATGAAAAAAATAGCTCTGCTCATAGTTAGTCAAAATGTCCCAACATGCTGCCTAAACAGTTCATGAAGTTTTGACAGCAGCATATGGCACAAAGTGGGATGAAATGAATTTGTACCTGTTTTTGACAGTAAGTTATTCTGATGGGCGCTTACTCTCAAGTGCCTACGGCTTGACAGATGCCATTCTATGGTTCCAGATTTCCTAAAGGGAAAAGGCAATATTTGGGAAAGCGGGAGGTAGCTGGTGGAGGTCCTACGAACCTGTCTGCCCTTCTCTTGCTTGCCAGATTGTCCTCTTTGCTCTTCCTGGGAGCAGGGTGGCACCTGAAACATCCCATGAGCAAAGCAGAGGGCTATTTTGGCAACTTCATGATGCAGCCTGCAGCACCTATACAGCACCTGTCCAGTGGAAGTGGAAATCAACCTGAGCAGAGCCATATAATGCAAGGCTCAGGCCAATAAACGTCAGCATCCTCTAACCCCTTAAAGTCCCTTTACCCATCACTGTCACCAAAATGCGATGAAGGGAGCGCCTGTCTACCTGAAAGGCCAGAGGAACAGACTTGACCACACGGGGCAGTGTGACTGTCAAATTATGGTGGTGTTTGTATTCAGTGTGGCTGAAACCTTTCTTGCAACTTGAGCCAAGGCAAACATTTTGCTGCTTTTAGCAAATATGACCCTAGAACAAGAAATACCACTGCCAAGCCCCTCTCTCTTGTGCCTTTGCTGGCATGGCACACACTACCCACCTGAAGCCGCCCCACCGCCCTGCACTGGGGTGGAGGGACATAAGATGTCTTCTTTTTTTGTGTGTGTCTGGGCTCGTACCTGACAGGGGCAACGATGTTCCCTAAACCTGTGGGGAAAAAAAATGTCTAGGAGCACATGAGAAAAGCTAAGCTGAAGCTATAGCTAAATTGTAATATAGATGGACAAGGCTGAGCTTTGCAAAAACAGGAATGAACATCAGTTAAACCCAAAGTGTGCAGCTGAAGTAAAAAAGAGTTTCAAGAGTGCTTAAGCGATATTATGGCCTAGACTTGGGAGTCGTAACAATTCTTTCCCT
>NW_009647222.1:6540134-6615884 GCF_000708025.1 Charadrius vociferus
GTGGGTTGATAGAAATTTTTTCCCCAAGAAAATTGGGGGGGGGGTTTTTTTTTTTTTTTTTTTTTTTTTTTTTTTTTTTTTTTCAAAAAATGCTAAAGCATTCCAGCAATTGCCTGTAGCAGGAAGGAAGAAAATGAGGATAATTATAACATTAATCTATTTAAAAAAGAAAGACGTGTGACAATTAGCGCATTCCTACCAAGAAAGTAACATACAGAGTTATATGTGTGTAGGAAAGTGAAAAGACCCCCCACAGAAGCCATGAAAGGTTATGGAAAGCGTATGCGCCTCACGAGGAAGCACAGCACTGTGACTTCAGCATCAGTGAGAAAGAGTGCATGGGAGCTTGTCAATAAGCTTTTGGTTAATAAATATTCATCAATACTGCAGAAAAGCAATGTGGGAGAAGAACAGGCAGTGGCTGTCAGGCCAACCAGTGGAAAGTGCATACTGAAAAGGTATAGAAAGTCTTCTGAACGTATTTATCAAAGTAATCTACTGCCTGAGGCTGGTGGGCTGGAGATAGTTGGAGTAACTGATTTCAGTCCCCGGGATGCTGACGCTCGTGTCTGTTGGTATTACAGTAGCACTGTTGGTGGTGCACTGAAGTCTGAGTTTGCTTGCAAGCCAACACCAAGGACAGGAAAAAGAAAATCCCACTGCAGCATCGTTGGCCCAATCCAGAAAGGCTGGCGGTGTCGGCAGCGCTGTGAGCATCAGCTACTCCCCAGCTGCATAACCTTCCCGCTAACGAGGCTATGCAAGGCAGAGGGGCAGCGGCCACCCTTCCCTGTTCTGGGCTGGATTTGCCAGGCTGGCAGTGAGCAAACACCGTGGGGTTTCGGTGAGGGTTTTTCTCCAGTAAGTAAATTTGATCCAAAAGCTGATGCAGGAAAGACCCTACAGATGCCCCGGTGTCATTTGTGACAGCTGCTCCCCAGCCTCCAGTCACGTGAACTTGCGGCCGCTGTTACGCTCTGGGTCTTACGGTGCGTCAGCCGGGTCACGGGCTCCCCATCACGCACACGGACACGCACCTCCCTGCCCACCAGCGCTCGCCCTGTGCTGCACCTGGCACAGCCGCTCAAAAATCCTGTCGGTAGACGCCGGCCATCTATACCTGCCACATTGAGGGATTAGCCAGTGCTTATTGCTTTGGGGCACTTTTTCTTTTCTTTTCTTTTCTTTTCTTTTCTTTTCTTTTCTCTTTTCTTTTCTTTTCTTTTCTTTTCTTTTCTTTTCTTTTCTTTTCTTTTCTTTTCTTTTCTTTTCTTTTCTTTTCTTTTCTTTTCTTTTCTTTTCTTTTCTTTTCTTTTCTTTTCTTTTCTTTTCTTTTCTTTTCTTTTCTTTTCTTTTCTTTTCTTTTCTTTTCTTTTCTTTTCTTTTCTTTTCTTTTCTTTTCTTTTCTTTTCTTTTCTTTTCTTTTCTTTTCTTTTCTTTTCTTTTCCTGCTGGAAGAGCAGCCTTGTCGGGTCACAGCGCTCAGATGGAGTCCTCCTCCATCTCAGACACAATTTGGCTTAGAGCTCTGTACTTCCAGGGAACTCTGCTGTCGCCACCACAGCAGCACTGTATGGCTGAAGGGTGTGTGACAGCAGTACCAAGGAATGGTCATTCCTGACCCATTAACCTAACCAAAGAGAACTGCTTGGCATGAAAGTACCAATTTATTGAGCATGGGTTTGGTTCTTTGCAGGCTTACAGCAGTTTACTCTTTGGATGCTTCTAAAATTGCTGCCAGAGGCAGCACGCAAAGTTTACTTTGCTCAAAAATCAGCCTTGCCCCTGCTCCTGCCCCATCAATTAGGAAGAGGTTAAAGTTACACGAAGATACACCCCTCCACAAAATCTAAAATACTTCAAGCAGGGAGCCTTTCGCTGCAGCTGGGTCTTAATGGCACTAGGATGGCACATAGATAATTGAAAATATAATTAAAAGCATGAATTTAAGTTTTAGTTAAAACCCTGCCAGCCCTGTGTGGCAATTCAAGCTGCAGTCTGAACGGCTTTTCGAGTTAAGTTAGACTCGGTTTAAGTCCTGACTATACATTTGGTCTTAGTTAACAACGTCAGGAAGGAGGAAGGAGGGCTGATCTGTCACGAATAACGACAACTGCTCGCATGGGTACAGTTCTACCCGTACACAGAACCATGTATGGTACAGATGGCTGCCCAGAGAAAACAGTGATTTGGTAACTTCAGGCAGCCATGCTGATGCCCCGGCAACTGGGGCGGGTGTCAGCCGCGCTGAGGTGGCTGTGCGGTACTGAGTGTGTGTGCCTGCAGACAGGGGCTCAAACTAAGCCCCGGAAAGCCCCTCCTATCCCCCCGCAAGAGCATCCCCACACAGGGATTTGTGTCGGTTTAACTTCACGTTATCAGCGCAACTTTCACAGGCGGTGAATGCCGAACCCACCAAGGATAAATCAATGCCTCCCCTTGTATTTAACAGAGATATGACTTAAATACAGTAAGTAAATCAAAGTAATTATTTAAAATTAAAATGATTTAAGAGTCTTAGTCTGGGAGAATGGCGGGGTGTTAGAGAAGCCACTGAGACGTGGGACTTCAGCAGGCTATTCCTGACTCTGTCAGATACTTGCTCTACAACTTCAGGAAAATTACTCAGCCCATCTCTAAGACTGCTATAATAATACCTACTTCAAAGGGGTGTTATGAGGCTTAATTCATTAATGCCTGCAAAGCACTTTGAGATCTTTGGATTAAAGGCACTACAGCAGTGCAAAGTATTATTAGCTACAGGAAAAAGCTCTCAGGCAAGTATGGCATTAAATGTCTGCGGTTTAAAAAAAAATAGGAAGAAAAAAAAAAACCCAAAGATGGGCAAATTGTGGGTGTTTAGTGTATTTTTTTTTTCTGTGGCCATGTTTCCATTAGTCAGATCTGTGCTTTGCTAAGCCAAGGCCGGGGTGATACAGCTCAAGGCCCAGTTTTGCTCTCACTCCTAGAGCTCCCAGATTGCAAACGTATCTGTTTGAATTTTGGGCTTCTTTTTATCAAAAATCCTGATTTTGTGGCTCAAAAGCACATACAACTTCCCTCTGAAGACTTACTTACCACTGAATTAAACAGCAAGAAGAAGAAAATAACATCACCTTGTATTGATTACCTACTTCTTTTTTTTAATTCAGTTTGAGCAATCTTAAAGCTGTCACATTTACCTTGTTAACCAAATTAATCCAGATTTTTAAGTCTTTTATATTCTTTAAATCCTTGAAACTTTTCAAGTACAATGTATTGATTTAAAAATAAACATAACCAACACACCACCCCCCTCCACCTTTAATGAAAAGACTAACATAACCGCCTAGAAATTTATTTTTCGGGGTTTTTTTAAAGCATTTCTGTCTTTGGTGAGGAAAACCTTCTAACTTCACTTTGTTTCCAGGTCCCATTGAAAGAGAACACAGGGGAAGTGAAGTATAAGTGATTCTGGCTCCCAGGGATGCTTTGTTTCTCTTCTGATAGAATATGAAACTTCATGTAGGTGGTGGGTAGAGCCATCGTAACCTGCTTTCTTCTGACTGAATGAGGGAGGTCAATATATTATCGTATCAAGGAAGAAGAAATTACATAGGCGATTCCCCCACAGACAATAAAGACAATTCTGACAGCATGATCAAAACAACTGTATAACTTTTCTTTTCTTTTCTTACAGACACACCAGTGTTTAAATGACAGCTGAAAGACGATGATGGACTAAACACATTATTCTCTGTTCCATCTACTTTTTTACAATAGAAATATATCTTGAAGACTATATTCAAGTTGATCAAATAATAAGTCAATTTGTCAATAAAACAGATTAGGCTACCTGTCTGCTGAGATGATATCTGTCAAACAACATATTTTGTTAATACAGGCTGGAAGCAAATGCCTTCATGAAAGACAATGAAAAAAAAAAACAACCCCGCAATGCCACTTCTTTTAAGTTTATTGAAACAGAGCGCTGACTTATTTGTTATAGATGTTTAGAGTTTTTTACTTTAAGTTCTGGTTGCTAGTTAACAAACCGCAATTTGGAAAAGACTAGAAACAAGTGTTAACGGCCTGGTGGGCACTGTCTGCTGTGAAGTACGTGGATAGATTTCCAAGCTGCTTAGTAATGCCCACACTGTGGGCACAAGTCAGCACCAATGGGGGTGGTGGAGGGGTATCTCCGTTCCTCCGTGCGCTGTTTTTTCTTCATCCCCCCACGTTCGTTACCCCTGTTACCCACTACGGGCAAGGCATCTTCAGCATCGACTGATCTGCCTTGTCACATCACGAGCCCTGTCACTGCGCTCACTGGATTAAGGCATGATGCTTTGACATCTTGTGTACGCTGATGCAAATCATCCCTTGGAGATGTTGGGCCGTGGCCTGATCTCAGGCGCACGGGGGGCATCTCTCTATTTACCCCGCGTGACAAAAAATAGAGGAAGCGCTAATACGCACGAACGCACATAGTGATCAAATATGAGTAATGTGGAACTAACCGGCATAGAGCTGAAGACCCATTGCTGAAAATATGGATTCATAACTCAAATAGAGCTTGAGTTGTCCAATATGAGGTATAATTGGTGACGGGAAACAGTCAGCACGTGGAGTAGGAAATTTCCATTCTGAACACTGGAAACTTAAATTAACCAGTCTCGGATATTAGCGGTTTTGCCAGGTGAAGTTCAAGCCAGCTGTTTGTGTGGTTTTCTCCCACTCCCTCCCTGTGCTAATGCCATGTAATCCTCAGGAAAGTATCTGGTTCAGAAACTCATATTCTTCCTTCTCGATTAGGAAGAAACATATGATATGTGCTAATAGGTTGGAAATTCAAGCAGAGTCATCTCGGGTTTGATTTATTTTTTTTTTAAACAGCACTTGGGAAGCATTTTGTTGCTGAACTATCTGATGCAAAATATACAGTCTGAGGAAAACTGAAGCTACTCAAAAGTGTGAACAGGCGCTTTAACAGGAGGATCAAGCATGGTGGCTGAAAACCAAGCAAACAGAAAAAAGAGCTTAAATGCTGACAGAGATTTAAGGACTTTTCCCACCCAAGCTTGCCTCTACAGGCTCAGGCTGCTGTTAAGAATTAATGAGCTAATTTGCTGTTGCTCTCAATAATGCATCAACACCTTGTGGGACAGAAGAGCTTTGATTCAGAAAAATATATCCAAAAACTACAAATCTGGAAACTACATTCTACAAGCTATAGATTGATAAAAAATAAATCTCTGTGGCAAACTTGGTGACTAGATTCAAAGGCTGTATGGAAGAGATGGTTATTTAGGAAAAGTCAAAAAGCCATGTCCAAAAATGAAGTCAAAACATTAATTTTTGTGGTGAAATTTCAGTAATCATCAAAGATATTCCCATAAAGTCTACTGTGGAGTTCATTCAACTTCTTGTGGTAGAAATCACAGTTTACAGAACTGGACAGCACACCCAGTAGGAACCTAAGCTTCCACATTAATTGCTCCAACCCTCTGAGTTTATGTGACCACACGGCGATGTCAGGAATGCTTAATTATCCACCCAGCCCTACAAACCTTGAAGCACGAGATAGCCAGCAATCCACTCTCATTCAGAATAGTTTGGCATGTCTCCATGTTGTAACTAACCAGTGTTACCCCTAGCAATTGCTCTTTAAAGCAAAAACATGTGCAAAATGTCTTCATTCAGCCTAGTAGTATCATATGTCAATCAGATTCAGGATGCAGAACTGGCCAGCAATATCCTAAAAAAAAAATAAAAAATCTTTCTTGTTTGAATCACTTTGAATTAACTTGACTCTGTCATGTTACTGGCAAGAATATTCTCTCTTGAGCATCTGATTTCTAATTTTTTTCTTTTTCTCTCTTTTTTTTTTTTTTTTTTTCTGGTCTTTGGATTTGTCTGCAAGTTCCAAGGATCTGGTTTAAGCTTTACAAGACCAACTTAGCCTGGGGCTTTGGCAAGCAATTTAACATTGTCTACAGCACACTGAAGTTTATTAACACCTTTCAAAACCTCTGCAAGTTTGTAAATCAAGCAGTGGTTCATTCTCCAGAAATAATAAGGGTCTGGTTTTGTTAATATATACAAATGGAAATGACATATATTTATGATACATGTACATATGGATGACACACGTATGCTAAAGTTTATGTGATATTAAGTACTTGCTGTATGTCAAAATGATGACATTGAGACTTATTGAGCTAAAGCCACAGAAAGACGGCATCTAGCAGACTCTAAAAGTTTATCAGTTCACCAGATTATTATTATTTTTTTTAAAATGAGGTTTCTTTTTGTTTTGGCCTCAGCATCTAGTTCCTGCGCTTCTCTCCTCTGAAAGGGAATGACACTGCTGGCACCTGATGCGAACACGTGGCAAATCCCCAATACCTACAGCACAGTATTGGTGTTATTTCTACCTGATTCCCTGAAGAATTACTCTGCTCCAAAAACCTCTGTATGCACGTTAGGTGTGTATAATGTCCCTAACCACGCTACTGTGAGGACAGGCCTAAAATGACAGAAGCAAAGCTTCAAAAATTGGACTATCTGTACAAACTTCTATAGGCCTCCTTCGGCATATGCGTTATGTCCTAGTCTCCAACTACACGATTATTTGCCTTTTTTCCATCTTGGGGCCTTGGCTTAGGGAAAGAACAAGACACACTGACTTCAGTGTGGACCCAGAGCCAGCGTTTCCCTGGAGCCCCGCTGCTGCGACCTTGTCCCCCGGCCTCCGCCATGGCCCACCCCGCCGTCCCTGCAGCAAAGGAATGTGTATTAACTCCTTCTGGCATCCTCCCTGCAGCATCTGCACCCTTCTCAAGTGCTTGCTGTCTTCATCGGACCTCTGGAAGGTCAGAGGGTAGGACAAGCATCGTTTTCATTGATGAACAGTGGAGGCATAGTGAATTTAAGGTCAACCAACTTCACTGATTTTCAGCGTGCAGGTGGATAAGCCCTGAACCCAGCTCTTGGTTAGAGCGGTCCAGGAGTGCCAGCCTGCTTGCTTTGTCCTTCAGCTGCTACCCCAAGCACAGAGCCTGTCCGCCAGGCAGATTAAGCCACAGAAAAAGAGGACTATACAACCAGTGGCAAACTGTGACGCTTTTGTCAAGAATAGCCCGGGTTGGTAGAGAACAGACACATCCATTTCTTCATTCTTTCCCCACTGAAGTCTTTGGTTCTTGTACCCCACCACAGCCACGCTCTTCAACAGCAGAGGCAGAGGTCTCACCAAACGGCAGCTCCATCACTGCGTGGGTCCCACTCAGACAGAGGTGGCCCCTGAGCCAGGCAGGGCGGCTGCAGAGAAACAAGATGTCATCCTGCCGGCGCTCAACAGGGGCTGTGGATGAAATGGTGCACTGAACCTTTATTGAGAAAACTTGGTGTTCCCTGACTGCAGAAGGCTTCGTCTTGCAAGCTTCATAGCCCATCTTGACATCACTACCTATCCCTCATCTTACAGACGCCCGCAAATACCTATGAAGACTCCTCACGCTGTCATAACATTTTCTAAACTGTATTTCATGATAGTTTTCTTCTTTGCTCAAAATGTCTCCCTTCTACCTGTGGCTGCTAAAAGTGGGTGGCAGATGCTCTCCCACTGCAAAATCTCCCAGCCCAGCACAGTGCCATCTGATGTCAGCATTGGCGTAACTCCTTCCTTTGACCTCAACCGGCAATAGATCTACCCGCTGGCTTTTTGTGGCATTTCTGGGGGTGGGGGAAGATTATTTATTTTTAAAAGGCGAGAGTTATTGAATTTGCTGTACCTGGATGCTGCACAACTCTTTGTAATCATTACCAACACATGATGTCACTGAAACTTATTTTTATGTCATTATCCTCACCCAAGGTAAATATGGAATGCTGTCATGCCATTACATGATGTAAATATGTCATCATAATTTGTCTTTACACATCATAAATATTTTATTATATGACATTATTACACCTCCAGATATCTTTTTCCATATGAATAGTAATTACTCAAAGTATTTACTGTAATTATGTCACTTGATGAAATTACAGTAATTACATCGAAAAATGATAGCCCATGACTAATGAATTAAAATAGCATGGAAATTCGCATAAAAATGACATTAAAAATGTTAAGGATCTGAGGCAAACTCACAAAAGCAAGGAAATTCATAATTAAGAATTTAATCTCTAATAACATTGCAGGGTGCCACATTTTTAGATTATATCACAGAAGAAGGGAAAAAAAAAAAAAAAAGAGGTATTACCTGAACAGGAATAAAAGTGCAAAAGTGAACTGCTGCAAAGCACAACTTGGTGTTTTGTATCCGTGTGCACAGCAATATAGGCAAGTGCTGTACAGCAGCACTCAACAGTGTTTTGTCAGGAACAAAAGACAATGGACCAAAGTCAGAGCTGGGGTAAGGAGCTGACACTTGGGTGGAAGTTTCTATCTAAGAGCCATCACGGAACATAATTTTTTAATAGGTCAGGGTAAAATCACTGAAGGACCTCAGCGCCAAACTTAGGAGCAAGGTGGCTGGCAGATCCCAAGAACCTGTGTGGGTCTCACAGCAGATGTGTGGGTTTCAAACCTAACCTGTGCTCACAGATTTTGTAACACCACTTACCTCTGCAGGCAAACAAGTATTTTCATAAACCTGGCTACTCCAAGCGGCCACACAAGGTACTGCTCCGGCTCATGCACTATGCTCTTGCAGCCACTTGCAAAATTCACAAACAAATCTTTTGGATTGTTCACCTTCATGTCAACAAGATGATTTATTATTATATTAATTTTTAATTCCATTCTTATTTTCTGCATGAAAAGAAATTATTGTGTGGCTAAACACTGGTGGTGCCTGAGAAGCAAAGAGGAACCACCGAAACCAATTTTTGTCATTTACTCCCTCGGTCGGGAGCAGGCCATGAGCCCACACCTGCGAGAATCCCAAGGTTGTTCATCCCTTCCTTGCCCAGCTGGCTCTGTTGTTGGTCCCAGTGAGGTATGGTACCTCCATGGACTTCACTGGTTTTTGAAGTTGCCCCCAAGCTGCTTTCACACTGAGGTTCCTAAATTATGTGGTACACCAGACCAGGAAAGCTGAGTTTTAGCTGAATTAAGAAAGAGACAGAGAGACAGGCAGACAGACTGGGGTGGGGGGAGAGAGAGAGAGAGAAAAGGAAAGGAAAGAAGGAAAGAAGGAAAGATGGAAAGAAGGAAAGAAGGAAAGAAGGAAAGAAGGAAAGAGAAATTCTGTTTCCAGTTAGAATATCCAGTAATAATTTAATATATGGTGCCATTTTAGAAAATGTGCTATTCATATTTATGAAAGGCTTAATAGATGCAGCTGCATCCTTTAACAAATTATTATAAGGCATGGTATGAAATGCATTAGTAAGAAATGCTTAACAGATGATGCTGTGACAAGCTGTTACAACGCGTGTTATAAGACGTCAATATTATTAAATCTATGGGCTTGGTTAGCACATGAATATAAATAATTTTTATGCATGCTACAAATTGCCATGCTTTATTAATAATGAAGTGTTTATAAATGGAACCTTACTGTAAAGCATTATTAAATGCAGCTACTCAGAAGACCTTAGAGTAATACTGTAGTAGCATTATCATGCTGAGAAGCAGACTAGAAAGGCTGCTTTATTTTACTGTCTGAGTCGACGTGGGTTCAAACACACTGGGCTTTGATTCCTAAAAACCCATGTGGTAGGGGCCACCAGTAGGCACTGGTTGAAAGCTGCTGTTGTCACGTTCTTTGTTACTCTGAAATCACTCCGGCCTCACTTACATGGGATTTACACCAATGTAAGTACTAGCGCCGGTGGAGGAACTCCTGATTAACCCTGCTGTAAGTGATACATGCTGCAGGCTACATTATTTTCCTTCCCAAGTGCAAGCTGGCTGAAAGGTACTGTGTGTTGCAAGGCATTCTTCTGGGTAAAAAAAAAAAAAAAAAAGAAAAAAAAGAATGCAGATTCGAAATGTACAATTCCCTGCATCTCAGATTCTGCCCTTCCAACAGATATCTTTCAAACGATTATTTCTGCATTGAAAAGAAACATTTTTCTACAGGGTTTTTCAATGGAACCCCCCCTCCCAAGCTGCTCCAGAAGTTACCATGACTCAGGAACAGGCAGTTCATCTGGCCTGAGCATTGTGTGGGAAAGCATTATTTGCTTCTATACTTTTTAACTATTTCAATCCTTCATGACTGATGTTGTCTAAGTTTCCAATACCACATTGAATTGGACCAATATACTTAGACAGAGAGCTACCATGGAATATATGTCTTGGCCTGCAGAGATTGACGTTAAATAATAAAAATAGATAGCAAATCTAGGACTGTGTAGGCAAGAAATGCTTACTGTGTGATAGCAAACCAAGTCTTTTTAATTCTCAGTTGTGCCTCTTTTCTTCTAAATTCTTAGGGGTTTATTTCATGTTTCTAGATTATTCTTTTCTTTTAAATGGGGGCTCTGTTTTCAACCATCTGCCTATTCTACCTTTTAATTCTTTCTTTTAAATAATTTTTCGTGACTCCCGGGTTATTTGGATGATCACCTCCTCCAAGCTGCATAGCGCACTATTTTTAGTAAGGCTTTCTAAAAAGAGTGGCATTTGTCTTACTGAACTGGGACAGTTGCACAGGAGGATCTCCCTGTCCTGTACCCGTTCAGCACAGCCCCTTCCCGTGTCGCAGCCTGTGACCTCGCGTTAGCAGCCGGCTCAATGTTGTGCAGCTCTTGGTGAGGGAGAACTTGCACTCATTGGAAACCCACCACCACAGGGAACTGCAGGAGCAGGCGAACAACACATCTTTGGATGGTCTTGCGCAGCGTTGCCATCACCTGAATGCACTTTGAGAGGGAGACTTCATTCTGGTCTAGCAAAGGGATTTAGATGCCGTGTGTGTGCTTGTGCATCTGTACTCACACACCAGTTTGGGGGCACATCCCGTTCTCTCTGTTCACATAAAGCACTTTCATGTCCCTGGTCCTGCATTATCTCAGCACTTCAGCGCAGGACAGAAGAGCTTTAATTCAGTTTTCCAGGAAGACCTGAAATGCAGTAAGAGGGACACCAATGGCCAGATGTGGAGACGTGTGTAGGTGTCCACAGCTGGTGGTTTCAGCGGAGGCAGAAACATTCAGCTGACCTGGTGTTGCACACAATCTGGGGAAAAAAAGGATGTGACCCTGCGTTGCTCAAGCCCGGCCGCCGCGGCCGGGCAATCCCTCTTCTCTTGCAGCTCTGCTCCGTTTAATGCCAGCAGCCAGAGCAATCCTCTTCATAAGTGATGTAGACCACTTCATTTATCACCTCTATTATCACCCAGGAATTGAAAAACAAAACAAAAATATTACCTAACTGCATGAAGGTCATAAATGTTGCAGATGGGTTCATTCTAAGTTCTGGGCAAATGTTCAAATAGATTTTTTTTAACAGATATATACTTATACCGACCAAAGCCTTAGTCTTCACTGTTCAATTTCTTTCTGTTTTTTTTTCTCCAGTGTCTCATGGCACACACAGACTAATGTCAAACAAGCGTGATGAAGGACTTATTCTATTTATCTATTAGCCTTGATGTGATTGCAATCTTCTGTATCTTCATGCATTAGTTTCTGGTCTAGTTTACAGTTCCTCCTGTTATAATTCATCTCATATCGCTTCTTTTCTTTGTTTTCCCATTCTTCATCATTAATTTCTGAGCCAACTTTTTACTTATTCCATGACTCCTGCACCCGAAACATTATTATTAACCTTGGATGTGGAACTTGGTCAAAAATCCTCTCTGAAGTGTAAACAGCTCTGGCATTTCATTACAAAATTCACCATTGTGTTCCAAAACACTCCTTATTATAAACTTCAAGGTCACTCCCATCTTCCCCCTGTAACCGTTTCGGCTCCAGGTGGAGCCTCCTCCGTCGCGCCGGAGATGTCGAAACCGCAGGAGTCAGCGCTTCAGAAATCTCACCCGGCTTTACAGTTTGGCAACGGGGCTTCGTTCGAGGAAACCCGGAGCAGGATTTCCACATTGAGCTGCTAGGAACCAAAAAAAGGCCAAATGCCACTTTTGGGTCAGATGGCCCTCCCTCATTCTTCAAGGCTTTCCAAGAGCCATATGAGGGACCTGGGTGAGAGAGATGGACAGGCAGAGACAGAAAGGAGGCACGAGTCCCGCTAAATGCCCAGGGCAGAGCTGACCTGATCCAAACCCAAGGACCAAGGCTGAGGGCAGGACACTGCGTGGTGGGGTAGAGCCCTCCCTGCGAACTTCCCATGCTGCCCCTTCCCCACACATCAGGTCAAGTCGCAGCAAGATCGAAAGTGTCTTTGGCACTTTTTGAAGCACCCCTTGTGCTTTTCTGCGCATCGGTTGATTGATAGCCTTATTACTTAGCACGTCTTTATATCTGCAGTAACTGTAGCAATCAGCAAAACAGCAGACAACTGTATTAACTACGACTGGGGAAAAGTGAAAATAACACCTGGCATTTAGCACAGTTCGTCAAAAGGATCTCAAAATGCTCAGCAAACTTTAATAAAGACACATGACGCCCAGTGAGTCTGGAAATATTGTGACAGCCGTATTAAACCCAGCCAAACTGATAAATCATGGCACACTGGAGCGGCACCGGCGCAGCAACGAGACTGTCACGTCGGGGTAGCGCACTGCCAGGGTACCACCTCCGCACACCCCCACCATGGCTCCCAGGGAAGCCTCCCTCCGCCCGGTGCTGCCCTCTGAAACGTCTGGGTGCTGGCAGGGCTCCAGTGTTAGCCTGCTTGCGGTCCTGCCTGCATCCCGCAGGCATTTACCAGGGAGTATCAGGATACCCACGCGCCGCTGCCTTGATGACTTCCCGCCCTTCCTTTCCGTGGCGTGGCCGATAGACCGGCAGCAAAGCAGGACCGCCAATGGTCCTTTTTAGCCCTTATTTACACACTGGGTTCATTCTGTGTTTCTGTTTTTTACGTTTCTCTATTTAGATGATGTGTGAATTCCATGTGCACTTTTTTTTTTTCCTCAGAGTCATGCAGCGAGTGTTTGTTTGTGCATCTGTATTGTGCTCTACTTTTCCTCATGTTCACAGATTTTTATTAAAATATTTCCATAAAACAGGTTGTTACCAAAAATAAATGAACACATACAAATTAATACATAAAAACAGATGAGTTATATAGAATATTTACAAACAATGGGATGGAATTCAAAACTTCTCATAAACACAGCATATAAATAAGCATATACATACCCCATGTTTACTACCATTTATTTTAAGAGTTACTTAGTAGATCTGAGGTAGGCTAAGGCTGACAGACAAGATTTTTCTTCCCGTTGCAGATTGTGGGTGCATCGAAAAGATCTCATTTAACAGCCAAATGAAAAAGATCTTATTTTACCCCCAGCTTGTGTTTCCTCAGCCTGCAGAAATAAACACACGCGGTGTAAAAATTGGGCTCAAGAGCAGCACTGACATGACCAAGCCTCAGTCTTCGTGTGTGGTAAACGAAGCATGGAGCTTTTAAGTGACCCAGCCAAGGGGAGGCAGCAGGTAAGCGGCAGCACCAAGGGTCCGGTCTGCCGACTGCTGGGCTTTCAGCTTGTCTGTTTGTTGCTTAAAACATTTGGAAGAGAGAAATATCACTGTGAGTAAGAAATAACCAGAACAGCAGTGGGCTGAGCATTCAGACAGAGAGTGGGAATGCCATCAAGCTACGCAAAAGGACAAAAATCCAAAAAGTTAACGACTGTCCCAACCTTCGGTCCAAAATAATAACAATGACAATAATAATAACAATAATAATAATGATAATGATAAAATTAATTATAATAATGGCTCTGCAGTGCAAATCTGCTTTTATTAGATCAGACCCGCCAAAGGCAGTGGGACTAACGACCAGTTCAAGTTCACATGCTTTGCCTGGTGGCTCGGGGCCGAGGTGCCGCTGGGGCGCTGAGGGCTGGGAGGCTGCGAGGGGCTGCCACTCGCCCCAAGGCGGGCGAGCTCAGGCGAAGCAGCGCAGCCCAGCAGCACGGCTCTGGGCATGTCTCAGCGCTGAACCCTAGGGCAGACCTGAGGGTGGCAGAGGCACCGTGACCCAAAGCCAAGGGCTGGAGCCCCACAACCAGGAATAGCTGCACCGGTGTCAGTCCGGGCTCTGCAGCGTTAGGATTAGGTGCAGAGGTCGGGTAGTCATGTCCACTGATGCCTCACTGGGGGGTAGAAAAGTGGGATGGGGACCCACATTTGTCCTTGTTCAAAAGCGCTATTTCATTTCATAGGTCCAAGTTACATGATCAACCACTCCTTTGGCACTCATGGCTTCTCAGGTGGAAGATGTGCAGCATTACACTGGTGTACGAGCTAACGCGACCTTCTACACAAACCGATATGAGCAAATATTTGCACTTTATATCCTCAAGTCACAGGGGCAAAACTGTGTAGATCTTAATGATGGTCTCCTGCCCCTGCAGCACAAGATCACTCTCCGCACCCTTTGACAAACAGGAGGCTTATTAAAAGCTAGGAAAGGCAGGGCTGACTTTCTCTCCGTTTCCGAGAGGAGGCTGTTTTGTCAACGTTTTGCCAGAGTCTAAGAGTGTGAAATTGGCTGTTCATGTGCAGCCTGCACAAGTACTGTAGTTTGAAAGTGAAGGCAATTAATTTTAGTTGTTGACTTAAACTGCTGTTGAGAGGTACTTCATTTCCCGATTCTTCCTCCTATAAATAGATTAAGGGTTACATGAAAGTCAAGTTGTGCTCGTTTGTCCTCCCTCTAGATAGATTTCCCATGACTGCTTATCTATCAGCTCCCCCCCTTAACACAATTTGTTTCTCAAATTAATTTAGCTCACTCGCTCTCATTGGTCCACGGCCAAAAAAATTGTCTCCTGTTCTTTTTTTTTTTTCTTCATAAAAAAAGAAACTAACCAAAACACTTTGGAATTAATATATTCTGGAAGGGAGATTGAGCAATGTGTGTCTTGAACTTATGATTGAGAGAGCTAAAGAAAATGTATCTTTTGGAGCGATAAACATTTGTTTTAGCAGTCTGGAAGGACTACCAACACAGGAGAGTGGTGGCTCTGCTGCGCTCAACGCTGCAACGGCTCCATGTACGCGGTTCTCATCGATACTCATGGAAGCTGCATGTGCCTAACAGCTGCAGCATAAATCCCTCTGCTTATTAATCAGCTATTATTTGGCAAATCTTCTCATTATTATTTATTCATGTATTGGCTGCAATTTTTTCCTTGCTTTCTAGTATTACCCATGATTACCCATGACAACCATGATATCTACAAAAGTAAAGGCCAATTTTGTTTCCTACCGAAGCTTATTTGCAAGAAGGAACATTACTGATGCTGAGGATATTTAAAGTGTCCAACTTGAACACACACATTCACACAAGAGAAACAAAGTTGATTGATAGACACTGATGTGCCTGGAGAAGGTCAGGCTCCATCCTGTTGTTTAATGCAAATTAATCGGAGTGCTTGCCCATGGGCTACCTCATGTCTCCTCTCCAAAACTGTTCCAGTCCCAGGACCCAGGCCATAAAACACAAGCAGTAAATAGCTAGTGCGAGGGTTTGAAGGACAGCCACATCTTCTGATTCAGATAAGGACATCTGGATAAGTATGAATCACTGTTCTGAGGGCAGCGTTTGTATTTTTCATAGAGTGCATATTTAAAGAAAAAGAATTCCTTGATCTGAAGATTCTGTGGTTGTCTTACTGCCGTTCATCTGATCTCTGATCTGGAGCTGCAAAATTAATTTACTCTTCATCATATAATATAGAGCTGAACAGAATTAGAAAAGGTCTGTGTTTTATCATTGGAGATGCCAAATCCTTATCTGCTAACACTGCACTACAGAGTTCTTGCCAAAAGGGGAGGAGAAAATGAAGTAATTTAAAATTAATAGCGGATATTTGGAGATATTTAGAGATATTTATTTTTCTAATATTGGTAATCTGGGGTGTAGAAATTTGTGGTTATTCAAAGTGCCTAAAATGTTTCAATATCCCAAAACACAGACCTGTGGCTTTTAATTTGTGTAAGGACTGTGCCATGTAGTTCAGAGCTATCACACAGATGGGCTTCCTGGTCACAGTGCTTGGTTTTGACTTGGAATATTTGTGATGTTAGAATTGGAGGGTTTCATACGGCTGTCCATCAGCTTGGCCAGAACAGTCATTCCCACTGCACTCCTGGCTATTCAGAGGTCCTAAGTGTGGGAGGCCACCCTGCTACACCTCTCCAGCAAGCTGGGCACTTCCAAGAAGTATCAGACGTAGTGTTCCTACCAGGTGGTGTGGGGTAAGCCTGACACCATGCAGACTCACTAAAATTAATGTGCCTGTGCACGTAACCTGGTGGTACAAGAGCAATAAGTCTGACAGCTCCCCAAAATATTTGGCTCATTGTACATAGGGTTATCCATCCAGGAAACTCAACAAAAATGTGTTTGTCCCATTTCATGTAGGGTCGCCTTCTGCAGATGTCTGGAGTTGGGAAGTTTGTACGTCTTTCAAGCACAATGACATTCTGGGACCATACAAAGTTATAATAAAAAAATAGTGGAGTTGTTTGCCTGTGAGCTGAAATGAAATACAAATGTCGGTTAAATACTCTAGAAGGCAATATATAGAAGTTGCAAAAGGTGGCATGATTTTGTGCTATTCCTTTTCTTGAAATATTTAGATAGAATACTAGGAGCATGCTAAGCAGCTGAAAAGTTAATCAATGAAATGTACATCCAGATATATATTGGTAATCTTGTGTTTTAGATTTAAGATCACACATTTAGCAGGAAGCCGCCCAGGAGAACTATCTGTGAACTAAAGTGGTGTCATTAGAGCAAAGCATTACCATTAGAACAACTGGGTAAAGCCAATGCCCATTTTAAGTACTGAGATACGTCAAACATGTCAGGCAGCCACTACACAGCTAAAGATCCAGGTCAGAGCATGGATCCAAGTGGATGCTGAGTGTCACAACAGCTCTATGCAGAAAGAAAGTGGAAAGCCTGTTTTTTTTCAATACAGACTCTTCAAGATAATAAACAAACAAAACTACCATTTAGCTGTCACATTGCATCATTTTATCTCTCACCCGATGCTCCTGTAATTGTTGCTAGTGATTCCACGCATGAATTGCATAGTGGGGCACATAAAATTATTAAGGTAATAGGTCAGGTTACATCATTGCTGCCATGGGTTTTCAGGAGCTCTCAAACCCTGCTCAGCAGAAGTATGCATTTAAATTGTACTCACACTGAATTTCAGAAGAGCCTGCTTAACTATTGATTGCTCAAAATCCACAATACAGAAACAGCACTAGTGTCAAAATTCAATGGGGATTATAAAATAGATTTAGGCCGCCTCCATACTCTTTGGGTTTTTGGTGTGCAGTTTCCCTCGGCCCATTGCTACCATGAGTTGGACACTGATCTATTATGAAACGACAATCATTTTGCCGCATCTGATATCAGGAATTTTTTTTTTTTCCCCAAGTTTTACTTCAGAAAGATGAGAAAAAGCAAGAAGCTTGTTCCTTCTTTCTTTTTTTTGTTTTTAAATTATCCTTGCAGTGATACATTGAGACTCTCCATGAAGGTGACCACCGTTTGGAGTCCACCCCTAGCCCTCACTAGCTTCTCTGCTCTGCACAGAAGCATGCAGTGGCATGCAACTTTCACCTCTTCCTCCTGGCCCATTGCCGCTTCTCCAGCACTTGGCTTTCTAGCGGTGGTGTTAGAAGGTTACTGTCTTCCCATTAAGCTCAGCCTGAACTCATTTCTTGCCCTAGGTTCAATCTGTCCTGGCTGAGCTTCAATGCAAAGATAATTGTTGCGGTGCTAAAGTTTTATCTGATGGGTTGAATAATATGCTAATGACTGTTTGAGATAATTTTATACCTGGCCTAGCTTTTTATTCCTTCAATTTGCTTCTTTCTGACTGCAGCACCATAAATGCAGCTGCAGCTTGCAGTCAAATTTTTCTGCTGAGAAATTTTCAAATTGAACCTTGTTGTTCTGCTCTCCTTTTCATCAAATGAAGAACAAATCCTCTTACTGGATGTTAGGGAGTCATTGCAAACTCTCAGTATCTCTCTGTTATTGTCCCAAATCTGAGGACAAGCTGGATAGAGCCATGGGACATTCCTATGCTCAAAGCACCGTAGCTCACAGAAGTAGATCTCACCTCAATTTAAACTACTTCTTTTGGGGAATAATAACACAGGACTTGTAAAAGCATCATGTGCAGAATGGGGAAGATGTCTAGATATTTATCCAGCCCTTCTGGAGAGTTTTGCAGCCTGTGCTGAGCACGTGTTTTCTAGCAGTTATGCTGCTAGCAGCACCCAAGCTGGCAAGATTAAATGGTACTTGGGCATAGACAGACATTGTGTGTATATGTATGTATTTTTATATATGTGTATGTACACACAAGTACACGTATACAATATATACATACAGGATATTGTACATCTATACACACATTATACACATTTTATACACATATATGTATCTGTAGGTATGTGTTTTTATAACCGGGAAGGACAAAAGCCACCTTTGCTCCCACCTTTCCACTGTCGTGTCAGGTACAGCTCAGGCTGAGGGGCAGATTTGGTCCCAGGAGCTACATGAAAGCGTATCTGGGATCTCCCAAAGAGGTAGCAAACGCCTCTCTTACATGGCACGCTGAATCCGAACTAGTGTAATGCAATAACAAGCAAAGCAAATAAACCTCTTCACCAGGTCTTTCATATTTTTGTGTCTCTACAGGTTTTTACAGCTTCGGTAAGTCTACTGTATTAGCAAAGTCAAGGATTGTTCTTCCTCTGGGTTGCACAGCAAGTGCTTCAGTGATGTATAGCATCAATTAATACAGCATTCATATAGCATAATGCAATACCCATTAACACAATACAAAATAATATTATGTGGTTTTATTAGCTCGTATTAGTAAACACAGATTGCATTAAAAGCTGTTTCAGGTTTTTTTTTCTTAAATGTTTATATATGAAAGAATAGCCGAAATACAGAAGTCGATGATTTTCTGACACTACAAAAATTAGCTGCCTGCAGATCAGCTTAATTTAAAGGCTTTCTGTCTTCTTTGAAAAGGTTAATAAAACTGTGGCTAAAGAAGACCCTGTGAACCTACTTATTAGGATTTCAAAAGCTTTTTGACAAGTTCTCATAAGATGAGAGTATGGCATAAAATAATTACGAATCAGATGATAGACAAAGCTCATAAAGAAATTAAACCTCACTTTAAAGTCTGACAGTTTCACTTTGTTTTAATCATTTTCTGCCACAGTCACATGTGGATGCATTTAAAAAAGAAAAGTGATTACTGTACAATTTTTCTTCATTTGGGCTTCATGCTACTGTAAGGAAAAGTTCATTTAAAAACTTTCCAGTCCGTGTTAGAAAAAGAAATAAAAGGGCAACACCTTACTAATGGTAATGTTTTTAGGAGGTAAAAAAAAAAACCTAAAAAAATTAATTTTAACTTTAAGTTTAGACTAGTAATTTAAAGTCTGTGTCTTGCAAGACACAAATACCAGGCACTGTCCTTAGCCACTTTCAGAGGTCTGCGTTCGCAGACTCTGCAGAGCAATGGCACTTGATGCAGGCTCAGGGTTCGGACGAAATGAAATAATGCCCCGTATATATGCCGAGATATCCAAAGACACAGAGAGAACTGGAAAGACAGCCTCCATAAAAGATGTTACGTGTTTGCTGTCAATATGTTGAATGAACATTTGCCCTCTGGACTATATATATTTCAATAGATAATCGTCTTTTCCAAGCATTTCCATTTTGCCGTCAGTATTGTACATGACAAGTTTTTATTTTGCTACTGATGATGATAGTGCTTCAGACTGTGTTGCATTTTACAGGAGCAAACTGTCTGCAGGATAATGAAGATCGTTCTGGCTCAGCAAACGATGGACAGGTACAGCTTTCACACAGCACAGTAATTTATTAAAATATGAAGTAGATACTAATGCTGCTCTTAAAGGCAGGCAAAGCACATTTCGTTGTATTCACTGTGGGCTTTTTCATTAATTTTATCTGGAAACAATGTAAAGGTATACAGACATGCACACACACAATTACTCTCCACATAATCACAGTTTCACTGCAGGGACAATGGCCTTGGTATGGAAATCACCTTGACTAAAGCAGATAAATGGTTTCTATACCTTGGAAAGGCTTCCTTGCTTAGAGAAAATAAAAAGAAGTAACACCATCTTTCTGTTCAGCAGATAGAATGAATGAATTATGAAAATCTTTTCAAAATAAAAATATTTGAGCTTTTCTTTAACCCATGGATGCACACATCTCTGAACCATGATGAATTATAAAATAAAATTAAAAAAAAAAAAAAGGGGCAGGCTGACAACGCAGCATTGCATCCACTAAATTCACAATCCCCACATTGCTTCATTTACACTCGGTGTGTCACAAGGGATTCTAGTGATGTCAGAAATATTAGGACACAGTGACACGCCACAGTATTAATCTTAATCCCCATTTTACATGAAGTGTTTTGCACACCTATAGCAGAGTAAAACTAGGTGTACATTGCATATATTTGCCTGACAGGTATGCCCATACAGCTAGGAGACGAGATGCCATCCCACAGCATACACGCCAGCACAGACCACAGTTTCACTGGTATAACTCTGCTGGCAATTTTTAATTTTGTTTAGGTATACCAGTAAAAGTTGAAATTCATTAAATAAGAAAAATGTATTATATGTGTTTAACTCCATCTAACTTAGCAAAACTTCAATGGTCACACTAACTATACTGTTAAAGTGCTCCCCAACTAGCAAAATATTTTCTTTCAAGCACCTGGAGAATTATATATTTAAAAGTAGAAATTTAATCAGTATTGGTGTAGCTGGATAGAGAGGGGCCCCATTGCTTGGAGTGGTCTGCACTGAGCAGCTGTGGCTTTTGCCCAGGTGAAGAAGAGGAGAGGAGAGGAGAGGAGAGGAGAGGAGAGGAGAGAATAGCGGAGAGTAGTCGGCAGCGCACCATCGAGGTCCTGGGGACTGCCACGGAGGTTTGTAGGGGTCTGTAAGTGACAGCGTGGTATATCTCAAAGCTAGAGAGGAGGTGACATGAGACATCCCAAAGCAGGTGACCTTGCTCTTCTATGGGCGTGGGTAGGGAAGGGGAGGGGAGGGGAGAGGAGAGGAGAGGAGAGAATAGTGTGCTGGAGTCTGCAGCCCCCAGCCTCGCTGGGACCCACCTGCCCCAGCTTGCCTTGCTCCCCCTGGGAAGCACATGGGAACCAGTAAGACTCTCTGCCCACAGACCCCTTTCTAAAACCATTTTCATTTGGCTACTAATTTCCTGTTCCATAGCCGGGGACATGAGAGCAGTGTTACAGCAGATGCCCTGGCCGGCACCTGTATTTTGGTAATTCGGGCAGTGGAGGAATTACGGCAGCGAGCACCTGAAGCAATACTCAGCAGAGCAGCCTGGCAGCCAGTGAGGCCACACTCTTCATCCAGAGGAAGAGAAGTTCCAGTTCCTCATCTGGGACCTGCTTCCTTGGCTGTCCCAAAAATAAGAAACTTACAAATACCTGAGAAAGCAGCATTTTGTGATCCTTCAGTCAGAAGCGGAAGCCAACTTGTGCTATTAGAGCCCTCTGGAGCCTGACTACAACTTTTAATAATTGGTGTAAAATCCCACAGAATCCTGCTGAGATGTAACATAATGAAATGCCAGACAATGTCACTGTGAGTCTATAGTGGAAAATATAGGCAAAACAATGTCAGTGGATGTCTGTGTAGACAATGTTATGATTTGAGGAAAGGCAAAATGCTGTCAATGGGAGTCTATATGCTGTAGATAGCATTACCACAGTATGCGAATAAAGGCAAAATGATGTCAGGGCAATACACAATATGCTCAAGACAGAATATATTTAGTCTGAATAGAAAATCTGTCATGTAAAATAGCTGCATTGATTCTCATCTTCCACAGTGATGTGTTGTCATTTTTTACACTGACTGTCTTTTTTATTTAGATTTACCCTATAGTCTAATCTGGATTTTTTTTTCCACATTAACACTTCCTTTACTTGCCATAAGTGAACCCACTACCATTGACCTTTTAACCTTTGGATTATTTTATTTAAAAGAAAAACAAATTTGAACCAAAATCCCCACTAAAGCGATAGCCACATTAGAATTAGCCGGTCTAAGATTTGGATGTCCTTCCTCTCAAAGAATTTCACAGACAGAAATAAAATGAAGTTGCCTATAAAATACACGAATATATGTATACACACATATGTGCTCAAGCAGAATTCTAATCACCTCTGATCAAGGGAAGTAATGTTATTGAGGAGCAAGTAGATTAATAATTTTTTGCCTAATTGTATGGCATTTCTGCCTAAAAAAGCTCCAGGTGTGACCTCACATGATTTACACTTCTGTAAATGTGGCCTCACATCCAAATTAATTTAACTTTCATTATTTTTCTTAAGTATAAGATTATTAGACTCTGGGTCCAAGTAATTTCTAGTTTTCTCTACAGTCCTCCTAATGTCAACCAAACCTTCACATCCTAAATTGTCAGGTAATTTCTGTTAGGGCAGCGATGCTTCAGCTGCCAGGGGAAATGAAATATTTCCTGTGTATTTTGGGCCCAGCCTGCCCTCTTCACGAAATCACAGCTCACTTCATCTTCCAGCAGCCCCAGTGCTGTAAAGGTTAAATTTCCCCACAAACCCTACTTTGCAAAGCAGAGTATCTGCACTTATTGATGAAAGGCTCTAAAATATAACATGTAATTATCTAAATTATAATCAATCAAGGAGAGCACTGAAGCTCTCTGCCTTCTTCAGCCCAGTTATAGCTGACATTATCGCATTCACTGTTCTCAAGAGTGTTTTGACTCTGGCCACCAGCAAGTCTACCTACATCTACATTAGCAGGTAATTTGGTGTAATCGGGGCAGATCAGCAGATCAGCAGTCCAAAGCAGATGATGGCGAAGCCCACGCAGCCCTGCTATGTGTGGTGGATGTTTTTCCTTTGGATGAGATTTAGTCTGCTCCCCTTTGACAATGACTCTCCCATGTATGTGGTTCATAGCCTTCCCACTGCCCACTCATTTGTTTGCATCCGTGGGATTTTGACTTCTTAGAAGTCACAGGTTTGACACTGACATTTACCGCACACGCCAGAGAAGGGTCATCTATGTTAACTGCCTCCACATGGGATCCCACATGCACATTTGGCAGCGCTGTGAACCAAACCAATATGTGCAGTCCATAGGGGAAACCGAGGAATTTGCTTTGAGTGCTGGTGCTACTGCTCTGACTCAAGACGCAGAAGGAGGTGCAGCCTCCATTTCAAAGATCTTATTTTCTAAAAAGCCAGTTTCATGCTGACTCCAAACTAAAGTTTTGAAATTGTGGAGAAAAAGTCACAAAGTTCAGATTTACCTGGTGTGCTTAGGTTGGACACACAGACTTTGAAACTTGTGCTCTCTACTGCAGGAGCACAACTTCTCCAAAGCGGCAGAAGGGCAAATTTCTGGGGACCTTCAAACTGGCTTCTTCTCCTCCCACCTGAAATGCTTAAGAATTAGAGTTTCGAAAGCTTGGCTGGTATGGGAGCTGAGGTCTACTGAGTCATTAAGGTACAAAACTGACAGCATCTCAGCAATAACTGGCAGGAGGGGTTGATACAGTCTTGGGAACTAGGCCATTCAAGTGAGCTGCTTAAGTGGTGGGAAGACAAATTATCAAGGAAGAAGGCCAATTTTAGACAGAGCCTTGACTGTATTCCATCCGTCCTGCAACACATTTTTATTTTGATAATCAGCATTCTTTAGGAAAGATAAATTCTGTAGGAATACATCTGGTGCTCTGCCTATATATTTGCAAGGTTGCCCTAACATGTTAAAAAAAAGACAAATTCAGATCCAGTCACAATAATCCTTAAGTTGTGGCGTAGAGAGTCTTAGCCCAATTTTTTCCTGCTTTTGCTACTTTGCATTTCAACCTTTACATTACGTTAGCATAGTGTTCCCATGCTTAATTTGCCTCTCATCTGGATAATGATAATGAGCTGTTATTGACTAGCATTTCCAGTTCAGTGCAGTGAACATTGGGTAGTATTCATAAAATGTTCCTCTTATGCCAGCTGAAATTGGTAGTGGTTTTGAGGCAAAAGGCCAGATTCATCAAAAGGATAATGGGCAGATATATTTTTTGTTTGTTTTTTTTTGAATTTTAATGACTGAATTGCATTGCTATTTTTTGTTTATCTATTTTTGAATTCTATCAGATAGCTTTAGGGATAACTACCTAATTTCTGTATTTATAGGAAACTGGCACAAATCGAGAAAACAGAACAATTCCATGTTTATGAAGCATGAATTCTCACAGTAAATGTCAATATATTGTGCATTAATACACAAGAATTCTACAGTAAAGCATATATATATGGAATATGTGTTTCTCCTGCATGGAGCCTCCAGCGTGGTTATTTTGTATGGCAGTGGTTCACGCTGGAGTCCTCCTGGGGAGTATAAGACCCAGCTGTATCCACTGCTGCTTATCTGTGAGAGGACATCCCCACATCCGCAACCTTTCGCACTTACTCCCTCCCCAAGCCCTGCTGATGGGGGATGGACCTGCACCCCCCATGGGGGTTTGGGCCCTGCAGGAACCTGCTAGGGAGGGCAGGAGTGGGGCACAAACAGAAAAGGACTGGTGACAAGTGAAGTGTCCGTCTCCATTGGTGCTCCAGGAGTATCCATAAAGCAGGATGCTCCATCCATTTGAGGAGGTAGGTACAAGATTTGTGTGAGATGGCTTTGCAGGGAAGGCTGATTGGGTTTAGAATGCATCGTGCACATGTATATTTTTCAAGTAACTGTGGTCCATATGTCGTGTGTTTACCAGACCATTACAGAAAATAAGAAATGGATATAATTTCTGCAGCTTGAAAAATACGTTTGTGGTATGTATTGCTTCTGCCAGTGCCCACTTGTATCTCATGCTTAAATTTGGTGTGGAATCTCCTCTCCTGGTGAATGCCCTGGAAATATGACAAAATGTAGGGGTTTTCCACACTAAAATTGGTTGGGAAACAGACCAGAGAACATCCTGGATTACGCAGCAAAAAGGTTGTGTCTGCTGAGGTACAGCACCAACGAGGAGAGGTGTCTGCCTAACCATGGCCATGTACAGGACCAGCCTGTCCTTTGGAGGCTGCGGAGGCAAAGAGAAAGATCCTATTAAAAAAAAAAAAGAAAAAGGTAGGCACTCAAAAAAATCCCCACGCAAGTCATCTTTCTACCAGCATACTAACACAAAAATCCACGAAACAAATCCCAGACCTTGCATGAACCGCAGCAGGTGGCAGGAATGGATGGGGAGGGGAGGCAGACCTGAAGGTGCTGCAGAGGTGCATGCAGGGCTTGGTCCAGGCTCACCCCACAGGGCCAGCGTGGGGCTGGGCAGATGGGGGAGGGAAGGGGTGGCCCCATCATCGTATGTGGCTGCTTTTTGGTGCATGCCTAGTCAGGCTTTGCTGAAGACAAGACACTGGTTTGTATTTATGGAGTGTGGCTTGGAGGAGCAAGGTGATAACAAGCAGCAAATAATAGGATACAAAATCACAAATGTGAGGGGACATTGGAAAAGGCATTGGAAAAGGCAACAGGTCACAGGTAGGTGGGGGTCTAGGAGGATATGTGCAAAAAGGACAATGTACAAACAGCCCATGTCCAGGACCCTTGTTTTGTGACATAGCAAATGCTATCTTCAGCAGCACAGCATCTCCCACAACTGTTTTGTGATGTCTTTCATCATCACCTTAGTGATAATATTCACTCTATTATGGAAAACAACAGTTTTTACAGCATTTGAATTTCATCCTTGAAACATGGCAGTCCAATCAGCCTTTCTATGGGCACACAAGAGACATTGTCACAGATGAGGTGGGAAGGCACTCTAAGCACTGTTTGGGGTCAGTGTGGGGTCCTATAGAAACTTCACATTCCTTGATCTCTAGGTCCTGTGAGAAGGGTCGACATGAATATCTGGAGGCTTGCATAGGTGGGTTTTAAGCTGGTTGTTCAACTATATATAATAGTGTACTGGGCTTCTGCAAGCCGAAGCACAAGTTTTACAGGGTAGGTCGTCCAGTGACTTAGATCTTCAGTTATTCATATTTTGCTTTGATTCATTACAGTCAAAATCCTTTCCACACAGCTTGTGTGAGGCAAGCCCTTAATGACCTATTTCTTCTGCTTCATGGAAATGTGGGCTCTCCAGACTCTTCTGTGTTACAGATAAGGAGACAGAAATGATGCCTGGATCTCAGAAATCTCCCAGAGAACATCTACCCAGGCAAAAGCCTGGCACTTTTAGCTTACAGCACAAATGTGGCTTCTACTGTCTTGAAATCTGTTGAAATGAAGACTGTGTCAGGCAGAAAAAATATTCCACCCCTTAGGTAAAGCAGTGGCTGTGCATAAGCCACCTCAGATGAAGAGACACGAGCTGTGTCACGTTCTCTTCTCCCTGATACACATGCAATGCTCCATAAAACACAGCTGCCTCCACTGCTCTCCATTAGATGCTAACCTACTGGTGATAACAAACACGATGTGACAGACAGAAGGGTCCAGAAGAAGAGTTATGTGAACTTTGGCCCATGTGTGATACGGAGCAATTTTGGAAACCATCATCTGAGACAATCCACCGCAAAACAGTCTTTTGGATTAACTGCCATGACCTTGGGTCTTTCTGCAAAAACAGATGTTTGTTGCAGCTGGAATTAGGATACTGCACTTCTGTGTCATCTTTGGCGAGGAAAAGTGCAGGCACAAAATCCGTGCTTGCCGAGAGTACCAGTTCACCTCAATCAAGGAACAGACACAAGTTGCAGTATGTAATCATGTAGCAACCAGAGTCCGGTCCTGAAAGTCAGAAAACTTGGAGATGAAGGCAAAAATGACTCGCTGCGTGACCCTACACAAGCCTTTTAATTTGCTTATACCTCAGTCTTGTCACCTGTAAAGCATTGTTTAATCAAATTTTTACTTCCCGTTGCCTGCTTACGGGGATAATAAGCCAAAAATTCAAAAATTCTGGGAATTTCAGCACAGTTGATCAAAAATTCTTGATAACTGCAAAGCGCTATCTGGGTAAACAACTTGGTCGTTGGTGGGGAATTAGCTGAACATAAGAGCTGGGAGTCTTTATGAAATGCCTCCTCACAGCTATATCCATCAAAGCTTACTCAAGTTGCAGGCATATGGCAATTCAGAACAAGGGTGGGTGAACATGTTTAACCTAGTTAGAAACTCAGTGGAAGACGGTGGAGTCTAAGGCATTGCTCAGCCTATACTGAACTCTCAGACTGCTTAGGAGACATTCTGGAAAACAAGCATAAGAGACAAGAAAAAAGGCTGGTCAAGAAAAGGTCATATTAAGCACAGCAAGAACCATTTCTTTACAAAGACCCACCCCCCCGAAATGTCTAGCATTTATAGGGATCTTTGTTCCACAGCAGAAATGTGCAGCTCTGAGTTTATTTGATGATGGAGTTTCAGGGGATTGTTTTAGACTGCTTTTGTAATTAATCCTTGAAAAGAAATACGGGGAAAATACTTATTAGATAAATTCAAAGGTTCATAAAACTTCTGCCTTTGTGAATGAGGCTTCCCTTTTCTTAATTCAAAGTGAGTTTTTCTGCCTTCCTGTACAGAAATATGAATGTGAGGGGTATATCAATCCACACATCTTCCTAAAATGAGGAGCTGACTTCAGTGCAACGAGAGTCTGACCCACATAGAAGCTTTTTTGTGCTACATGTCTGTAAAAGAAAAGACATTATTTCAAGATAAAAGGCTTTGACTGTGTTTTAAGAAACATAAATCCTTTATTGAGGATTTGACTAATAATTGTGGGAAACAGTTTAGTTGTTTCGTTAATTATCCTTTTTGCTCTCAGCTCTTAATGTGATGATGCCAAGTTCACTTCTAGGGAAGTGCTAACTGGATATGACTAATGAATTATGTTATAAAGAGAACAGCTTCAGAAATAAAACCTTCCGAGCTATTTTAACCTCTGTCATGTATACACAGTAGTTTTTGGCAACTAATTGGTATCTACTGAGATACAGCTCTTGCTCTGACCAGACATTACTAGCTCTTGTTTTCTTTTACTGTATATACACCAGGGCTGCATGGAAAACTTTGAAAAACTTCCTAGTTTGATAAAACTCTGCCACAGTGCCAAGCCCCTTCCTTGTTTGTTTTCTCAAGTGTTTTACTGAAACGAACATTTTTGCGTCCACGGCGCAGTTTCCCACTTACACAAGAAGGTTCCTCCCCACTGCCTTTGCAATACAATTTGCACCCCACCTTGACATTCCCTTCCATTGCCAGAGCTGGATTTGCACAGACGAGAACGAGACTTTTATTTCAGTCTTTGTGACATCCTGACATCTTCTCCCCACCACCCCCCCGCCTAATTCTGTGTGAAAACGTTGAAGTTAGCTACTGTTTACGATGATCTGCTTTCTGAACGCCAGCTGTGGCAGTTAGTCTTAAACAAGGTCCACCTTCTGAAAATAATTATTTTTGTGAATGTATTGGATGCGTGAGCTGCCTCACTAGTGAAACTGTCACTCAGAAGTGCAACTTCTTACCTGATTTACCTGATTTACCTTGACAGGTATTAGAGATGGGGTCCCAGTCTAACTTGCTGTGGAGGATTAACAGTGTAATACACATTTTTGGTAGTTGAAAAGAAGGCTAAAAGCTACAGCACACAACACGCAAACCCTAGATACTAAGTTTCTGCAGTTTCAAGTCAGACCTCTCTCAAGTGTATGCTTTCATATTGCCCTTATGTATATGATCAGATTCCAATTTTTCTAAAATCCTTAATTCATTCACTGGACAGTAGGTACTGAATATTTTCCATGGAGCTACCCAGCTAAATGCCTCTTAAAATCTTCCCTCTTTTGACAAGGACAGAAGCAATGTCCAAATCTCCAGGAAGTGTTCAACTACACAAAGTATAAGCAATTTTTCCTCTTTCTTAATTCCCATGCCTAGTCCTCTTAAGCGGCTGCCTTTCAGATTCTGCAAACAAATGAGCCCTTCATCACTGCGGGCTGACAGGCCCGTCCTCTGCCCTGCATGAGGCTGGGTCCAGCGGGGAAAAAAATATCTGTATGTGATCATGTAATTAAATATAGTAAGGCTTACACACAAGGTGGGGGGCTAATTAAGGCTACCAAAGCAACCTTAATTCTGCAATTTCCTAACTTTTTCCACTCCAGTCCATACCACATTAGAGAATTTAGCTCCCAAAGACCCACAGTTCTCCATTAAGCATGAGTTTAAGTGAGTTTTTTGGGGAGGACCACAGGCTGACGGTTTTCTGGGGGTGCAGACAGAGGTAGACCCCAGGCAAAAAGCCAGGGATTCACCGAACCCTTGAAATCTCTACACCAAATCATGGAGCTGCTAGTGCTTTTGAACAAAGTGCCTGTAACAGTTCTTTCAAATGGCTAAACCATGGCATTTTTCCTTAATTGCATTTTCAGAACTGTCTAAACCAGTCTAGCTGAAACTTTCCAGAAAAATTTTGCTTGAGACACCTGGCATGGAAAAATTCAGTCCAAGTAATTTAAAGCTGCAAAATTATAAGCAACTAAAAACAAAATCTTGTAATGGGAAATGTCAGGCAATTTTAGCTACTGATGATACTACCAGCTCTGTCTGTTACAAGGCGAAAAATAAAGAGAGACAAGAAGAAAAAAAAGACAGACAGAATTATAAATGATAAAAGGAGAAAGCTTGCTTACTGGAAGAGGTGGCTTTCAAAGAGATTTTTGGAAGTGAATAAAAGGACGTTTGACAGATGAGGTCATGGAGACTGTTTAATGTGTTAGGAAGCAGCGTGAGTGAAGGCATATAGCTGAGAGTGAGTAAGGGGAGGAAAAGACCAAGGTAAGACTATTGGAGGGTGATCTGAGAAGGCAGATAGAAGGAGAAATGTACAATAGTACAAAAGAGACAGTGTCAAAGTTCCGCTGTTATGATCATTAAGTTAAAATAATACATAGAACATCATCTGGCTTCACTTGGGACGATCAGTTTCTTTGGTGACAGGTAGGTGGATGAGAGCATCCCTCCTTAAGAGACATCCTGTTTAAAGGTAAGCACTTGTGAAATGTTGTGGGGAGGGACAGCCTAAACCCACTTCTCATAAGTCATAGCTGCAGCTCATGTCTAAATAAAATTTTTCCCAAGGTCCTTATTCCTACTAGTACTGCTGACTTCAGTGGAATTCAACAAGAAGCAGAAAACATCTCAAAGGCAGAATGTGACTTGCAGATAATTTGTTAGATCAGAGTGCCCAATCCTGAATTCCTTGACTTCTTTGGGGACTTTTGAAGATCTATGTACTGCAGAGCCGGTGCCAGCTATCATTCTAAATCTTTCTTCATTTGGCAGGGTCCAGTCCTTCAACTCTTGAGAAGTGGTCTTTAATCATTTGAGAAGTCTTTTTGACTGTGGTTGGTCATGTTTACTTTTGTGACAAAAGGTCTCAAGAACTCGCCTTTTTTCTCCTTTGTTTTAGAAACGTACGGGCTTTAGTCTTAACTGAGTATTGAATCTCCTACTAGTTTTCATGGAACAATATTGGCTCTTAACTATTCTACGTGCACCCTATCTCAGGGCCCAGGTGCTTAGAACTACACGTCACTGAAGAAAAGCATTTTTCTCCATTTACATGCTAGGATCATATTTATTTGGGAACTGCTTGGAAATCTGTCATTATGGTGTTTGTGACAGCTTGACAAGGCCTGTTGCCATGGAAAAGCTTTGTGATGTTGTATAAATATATTCCTAGGTCAGAAGTTCTATGTATTTTTTGGACATGGATGCTAAAGGGAAAAAAGAATGACTAAACATTAAAAAAGCAGAATAATAAAAAATAACAACAATAACTAACATTTGATACTATATTGCTGCCCGGTAACCAAACAAACTATTTCTCAAAGCATTTAATTTATGCTGTAACAATCCTGCTAGCAATGAAAGTTCATTTATTTCCAAGATTCACCCCATCCTTAAAATATTCTTATTACCAGTCATTTTGCAATATTGATGGTTCCTCTATTAATAGACTAGCAGACAAGGGAGCTATTATTCTCTCCCTCTATCTGTTATTCCATTAGGTAAGGCTGACAGTCTCTGACTGCTCGCGGTTCTATAACCTACCATGTGCTCAAGCCACTAACTAAAACTCATCCTCACATGTTGTTTTTGGTGAAAATTATGACTAGACAGGAAAAGAGACAACAAAAACACGTAGCAAAGTATGAGAGAAAGCTCAATATAGGTTTGCATCCAAAATAGCAATATTATTTTGACTCAGACAGAAATTAGGAAGTGTCGGCACAACGATGTGGGAAGTCATCTGAGACTGTCTCTGCAGTTTGTCCCTGCTGATGACTGATGCCCTGTGTTTTAGTTCCAACTGTACCTTCACGCCGACACAGAAACAGTCTTTCCAGCCCTTTTAGCTGTCTGTAAAACATCATTTATGCATTTCTTAAAGGCATTCTTAAGCACGGGCAAGTTCAGGCTATCCTGAGCCAATGCAACCCATGGACATGAGCTTGCTTTCTTGGCTGCCAGCAGTAGACTCCAGAAAAGCCAGTTCTCACTCAGTTCCTTTTTGCCCTCTCTCTCCTATATGTTTGCATACAGATGTTTTGAAAGGGTGATACAATGCTTCTCTGAAGCAATGTTTGAAGTAAAAGAGTGAGGACAGGTTATAAGTCTATGGAAAAGGTTGAGGCATAAGTACAAGTTACAACGCTGGCTCCTGCTGAGCCTGGGGTCTGTGAAGACCTGTGGACCAGGGCTGCTGTCTCTCAGGGAGGTAAGACAGCTCTGAGAAGCAGACTCGCTTGGTTTTACCCTTGAAAGATGGTGTCTTCCAAGACAATGAGCTCGACTGGGCTTGCAGGAAGCCAGTGCAAGTAGCTGACCGTGTGTACCCGGCCTCTGTGCACGGCAGTGACTCCTGCTGAGTTTCTCCTGTTGCCCTAGACGTAGCCATTTGCAAAAGAAAAAAAGGTACATGCTGAAGTTCAAGATAAAAATGTGGCGGTGTGGCATGACACTGTGGACCACGTTATTTCACGCCAGACTCAGGGGCACATAGTAAACTAGAAAAAGCTTTGACCAGGTTTCCTCACCCGCTGCTCTTGGCTGCTGCCTTCCCACCAACTGTCCAGCTGTGAAAGCAGCCAGGGGAAGATGCTGTCCTTTGGACTGTTAGCCAAAAACAGATGTCCCATAACTCACTGCGTTTCCTTAGTCATCTCTCAGGACATAAATGGTTTGCAAAAATAGAATTATAATCTTTTAAAAAAATCACGAAGAATCACGAATCCTCCAAATTTGCTCCTATCCCTCGCCTTTGTTGATTAGCCAGCTCTTTTTCCATCATAGGGTCTCCTCTGCTCTATTTCTTCCATAAGGATTTTGGCTTCTGTTTTTCTGTTTGCTTAATTATCTTCCATCAAACTATGAGGTACTGTTTTTGAGATCCTTAAACATCAAAATACCGTGTATTTTTATTTAAAGTTCCCTGCCATTTGATCCTTATTTTTAAGTGCTAACTTAAAAGAAGGGGGAAACGTCTGGAAGTAGAGAAATGAGAATTGATCTATAGTTTGAATGCAAGCCACAAATATGCCATGAGAATATAGACACATGCACACAGTGCCATCGAGAAAAATATTCCAACCCTCCCACACTTTTTACACATTACAACATATTAAAAAAATATTTCTGGTCATAGTGAAATATGTTAAAATAAAAAAAAAAAAACCAACACAAAGTTGCCAGTACCTCCAGAATTTTCTACAGACAGAGGCGTAGTTCTTGCTCAGAAAAACTTTCACGACAGTTCATTAACCTAATCTTGATTTTTGGAAGTTGTGGTCTACCAAAAAGAATGTGAATAAAAGAGAAAGAATTAGTTTGTTACTAGGCTAGCTACTACATGCTCTGGTGGGAAGAACAGCACCTCTGTAGTAAGAATTAAGATACCATTGGGCAAACCAAGTCCACCTTAGGTGCCTGTATGCTGTGGGGTGTGAAAAGACCACCCTTTGAATGGACATTTCACAAGTCGAGTGCAGTGCCAGCTGTGCTGGTCACCAATTCGGGAAAACATCCTGAAGTGCTGTTTTAGGCACAGATGAACGGGATCCTTGGCTGAATAACGTCAATGACCATGAATACAGGATGTCCCAGGCACACACACACACATGCATATCAAAAGCTTGAAACAGTGTTATTAAATGTGCCTAAATACTCTGGGAAACTGAGGCACGGGATGATGTGCTCCAGCCAATGTAGGACATCACTAGCAGAGCTGTGACTGTGAGGACATGACTCATGGTCCTGTGGCCCGTGGAGCACGACAAGGTTTTTGGTCTTCTTTGGAGAAGTGTTGTTATATACAACACCGCTCAGCAAAGACACTGGAAACCTCCTCCATTAGTTTATCTTTCAGCTTGGTATCCGTGAAAGCTTTTAAGGAGAAGATTCTAAATAAGGAACCAAAAAATGTTGCTGTTTCTCACCATAATTGTAAACTGAAAATAAGCACTTATACAACCTAGCCCAAATATTTAGTTAAAGAACAGGTTTATAACTAAGGATATCTTAAAACATGTTTGAATTATTATATACACTACTTAAACAGTTAAACTGTCAGCTTAGGGTTTTGTATATCTACCTCATTAGCCTGCCTCCAGGGCCTGTGGTAGGTGAATCTGCATTTTAAAATTTTGTATTTTTCCATGCTTTATGCATCCTGTAAAATGCCTTGAGAACTTTATGAGGGATGTTGCATTAAAATGTGTGATTATAAATATGATTTAAATATCTGAAACATTACAGAGTGATTATTGTTCAATAAGGCAGCGTGCATAAAAGGGTTATCTGCGTGCTGTGCTTAGGTTTCGACAATATAATGTAATGAATTGTTCAATATAGTTTGTATGTTATTTGTCTCTGTTTCTTCTCATACTCCAGAGATGCCTGATATGCAGTACTCTAACAAGGCTATCATAAATTGTTGAACAATAAACAGCCCTTGAGATTTTTAGATAGTATGTGGTTAGTATGTAATCCATCTTGAGGAACTTGATTTAGTGCCACAAAGGAACATCCTTGACAATGCTCAACATTGTTTTAAACTGCTGCTAAATCAATTACCGCGTTTGGGAAATGGCACGCTTCTTCCGCTCCCTGCTCCATGCCGGTGGCCTGGCTGCTCACGGAGAGATTTAGGGAGCCACGCTACAGAGGCAGATGGGTTCCCTGGAAATCGCTGAAGTAACCCAGCTTGAAACGGTGATAAGTTAGGCCTCCTAAAATCTGCACTAAACTGCACAACTCAAATATCGCTTGGCTGGATTGTCTCAGCTGTGTCTAGCAATACATGAATTATGAAACAAACAAAAATGCTTCCTTTCGCATCGGTGCTGTGTCACGGAACAAGAGTATCCACACGCACTAATAATTTTCGGTGCTTACACAAAGATTTTTGTGTTCGGAGTATGCTACGTACATTGACTAATTTTCCCTTGCATTATCCCAGTGAGTTGGAGAAGTGTTACCACCCGCTTTTCACAGATGAGATACACCAATTACTCAGGCAGCACGAGGCTGCGGGGGGCCTCGTGGACCAAAGATGAATGCTCTCTTGAATATAATGATGTTACAAAGAGTGACCCAAAAAGTTAAACAACACCAAGGCCATTTGTATTTCTTTAATGTTTCCTTCTGCTCCTCTGTTGAGTCAATTGCTGGGGACACTGAAGGCAAAAGGAGAAAGGCACTTCATGTATCTAAGCCGTAACCTTGCCCTTCTGCTTTAGAGACATAAATAAGGATTCCTAGGCAGTATTTTCTATATCCCGGGAGACTGCACAGGAGGAATATTGAGATGCAGTTATTACAACAATAATGTTCTGAACATGTTTCAGGGGCTATGACAGTCTCAGAAATATCACTCTTTTATTGTGAGAAAATAAGACGAGAGGGAGGGAGGAAGGATCCCGAGATCAAGGCAGAAGGTGGCAAATTGTGCAGGATTCATTACTGAGAGCCATGTGATCTAGTTTACGAAGGATTAATATACTTTCACGATCTGTATATTACAGATATCACATCCTCTGCCAGGGGGACCCTGCAAGCCTGTCTTCAAATTCAGCATCCCCTCCAGGATTTGGAGTTTTGCTCATCTCTTTCTAACGTTTGTCCTTAGAGGGCGGTGGAGTGGTGGTCACCTCTTTTTCTCATAAACAGCCTTATGTCCAGCTGATGCCATACCCCTCACAAAGTGAATCTGATCAGGTATTGATCTTTAATCTACAGCATTGCTGGAAATGGCAGCCAGCTGTAGCTGTGAAGAACAACAACTGGCAGACACTCTGGTTAGTGTTGGCACTGGCCCTCTCTTACGAGATCCAAATTCCTGGGAACCAAATGTTCCTGTGATTCTGGCTTTCTGCTGCCAATAAAGCTTATGATACAAAGCTAATTGGCTTGTAACTTTTCTTGGAAATCTGGAAGGGAAATGGATAGGTTGCCTTTATTTATACACTGATATGCTGAGAATCTGCATTAAGATAAGGGGGAAAATATATACAGCAGTAGCCATAAAAAAGCCAATGTTTACCCATCTTCACTATGAAGTGGTTTCAGAGACATATAAGTAGCTTTTATTTCATATCAGCTTAACAAGACTACAAGAGTTCTTTTGGCCTCTGTTATTACCATGAAGAATAACGGCAGGCAGAGTTCATTGCAGAAGGGTATTTGTATAGGCTCCTTCAGGGAAGGACTTCATTTGGGATTTGTGTCCGTTGTGCATCAAAACTGAGGACAGTCATCGCCCAGAAAGTGGGAGCTAAAACCTGCTATGAGAAGGATGTTTGCGGGAGCTTCCCTTTGCCCAGTGACGGATGATTCCTATCTCCATTGACATGTATGCAAAGGATGAGTTTATGACTGAAGAATACTTTATTCATCTTTGCCTGCTTCCTTCTAGCCAGTCTGCTCCTATCAGTTGACAGCTGACAGTAACAGCAGTAAAATTCACATCTTCCAGGGATTAGAGGAGAGGAATTCTCCCAGCCATAGAAAAGTTGCTTTAGATTTGGCTATCACGTTAGGACTGGCTTTTGCTAAAAAAAATCATGAGGACCATTTAATTTTGAATGCTTTTAAAAGCATTTCAAGAAGTGTAGTCATGGAAATATAGCTCCCAGTCAAGTGGTAAAAAAAAGTGAAATCCCTGTGGGATAGAAGGAATTAAGATTAAAATTGGCTTAGAACATTTGTGCCAAAATCCAGCCAAGCTACTACTGAAAGTTTGTGGGTAAAAAAGCATTTTTTCCTGTGTAACGGTTCGTCCTGTTACGGGCCAGATTCTGTTTTCACCCATGTAACTGAGAGCAGTGTTTGGCTCCGGTTCAGCAGACATTTTGTTTTATGGGGCTTCCTGGAACAAGAAGAAAAGTACTTGAGTCGGGGAAGAACAGATTTTTTTTTTTTTTTAATCTGTCCTCCTGAAACGGTTTCACAAGGCCTGCTGACCAGATTGAGAGGACCAGAGGAGTTATAGCTGAAGCAGAGCTGGGAGGACATGCCTCGGTATAAATCATAGAGGGGTGCAAAAGGAGGTAGGATCCAATTTCAAATGTTTCCAGCTCCTCCCTCTGTTCACAACATACTACTGTTCTCGTGCTCTTACTAATTTGCCTCTCTCAAAAGCAACAGAGAAGCAGCTCTTCTGCACAATGTGGGACTGAAGGAGTTAAAGTCACACCATTCTATCATTCTTGATGGGTCTTTTTATTTTCTTCTAGTTCATCTTTCCCTCAAAAGAATACACACATTATTTTTACCTTAGGTGTATCTGCTTCACTTGTTTTACTTTTCAGACAGTTACCTGGCTGTAAGCCAGCACTGCAAAATCAAATCCTGCCATTTATTTTAGGATTTGCTTTTATTATTCTTGCCTGAATTTCATATTTTTTCATTTCTTACTACTTTATGTCATGCCTTCTTTTTTTTTTTCTTCTTTCTTTTCTTTGTTAGCTTTGTTTGCTTCCTGTCACTCACTGTTTGGTAGCTCAACTATCAGAGCAGAATGAAAAAGCTACACGCTAACTCAGGTTATATATATTACTGTCACTTTTCTACCACTGAAAAATGCAAGCAGCAACCAAAAAGCAAGCAGATCTGAGGTAGGTCAGCAACTTAGACTGCACTTCTTTGAGCTACGCCAAGTCACAAGGAATCTTGAATTGAAGATACAAGAGGCTTTGGGCTTTTAAATAAAAATATTCTGTTTATCGAAGATGAAAGCAATACAATAACAATGAGAACAAGCATGAGCATGATGAAAAGCAAACAAGAAGCAGCCCAAGTCTCAGCCCAAGTGTAATATACACATAGATTCTTTTTATTCCTAAAAAGAGCAAAAAAGTATTTGTAACAGCTGGTCTCAACCCAAAAGTTTGTTTGGATCTCTGAATCATGTCCTCATACTGTTTAGGACTATACATAGTTGTCACTGAAATGATCCTGGAAAAATCCCCATCTACTGCTAAGAATTTTTTTTTCTTCTTGCTGCTAAACATATTTTGTTGTTAAAGATGTACCAGGAAATGAAAAACTGGTGGAGAAACAAAGCCCAAATTTCTAAAAAGGGCCACTTAAAATTAGTTTCTTACACTTTTAAGAAGCAGCCTGATTTTTCACAAGAGCTGGGCATCTGCCAGCTTCCAGCGCGCTCTGGGGAAAAGCAGGGAGATGTAGACCCTCTGAAAACCTGCCGGGTGCCTACGTGCTGCCTCGGAAAGACATGTTCTCGCTGCCTCTCGCTGCCTGTGCTGGTCAGAGGATTAATGGTAAATCCAACTTAAAATTTCCACTGTGAAATTTTTTGCCCCAGCTTTTCCTGTGGTCCGGCAGCCTACGTGAGATCTGTCCCCCTTTGTAACACTGTAACACTTTGTAACCAGATGAGACAGAGACTCTGGGCTAGATCACCAGCCCAGGATGAATGTAAGGTGTGGCATACGGTTTCCTTCAGGACACAGGGGCACACTTTCTGGGAGTGTGTTAATGCCAGAATATTTCTGATATCCCCATATTTTCCCTTGATTTCCCTTGATTTCCCATTATTCTCCCTGTCATTCTAAGGTGCTTTCTTAGAATCACAGAATAATTATGGCTGGAAAATACCTTTAAGATCATTGAATCCAAGCATTATCTAACTCTACTGGGCCCGCTTCTAAATCATGTCCCTGAGCACCATATCTAGACAGCTTTTAAATACATCCAAGGATGGCGGTTCAACCACTTCCCTGGGCAGTCTGTTCCAGTCTTTGATAACCCTTTCAGTGGAGAAGTTTTTCCTAATGTCTAACCTAAACCCTCTCAGCAAACTTGATGCCGTTTCCTCTTATCCTATTGGTTGTAACTTGTGAGAAGAGACTAATGCCCACCTCTGTACAACCTCCTTTTGGGTAGTTGTAGACAGCAATAAAGTCCCTCCTCAGCCTCCTTTTTCTTGAGACGAAACAACCCTGAGTCCCTCAGCTGCTCCCCATAAGACTTATTCTCAAGACTTTAAGCAGCTTTGTTCCCCTTCTCTGGACCCTCTCCAGCACCTCAATGTCCTTATACTGCGGCACCCAAAATTGAACACAGTACTCAAGATGCGACCTCACCAGTGCCGAGTACAGTGGGACAATCACTTGTCTAGCCCGGCTGGCCACACTATTCCTGATACAGGCCAGGATGCCGTTTGCCTTCTTGGCCACCTGGGCACACTGCTGGCTCATGTTCAGCCAGCTGTCCAGAAACAACCCCAGGTCCTTTTCTGCTGGGCAGCTTTCCAGCCACTCCTCCCCAAGCCTGTAGTGCTGCATGGAGTTGTTGTGTCCCAAGTGCAGGACTAGGCACTTGGGCTTGTTGAAGCTCAACCCTCTAGTTGTTGGAAATCTCTTTGCAATTGCATAGCAGATACAGCATCTGCCTTTCAGACCCCCTTCCTGACCATATAGTGTCCCGCTTGCGTGGAAACCTAGGAGTGGTATGACTTTATTGCTTGGGGCTTTCAGGATCTAATCCCTTTCTCTGGAATAATTTGCCCTTCCTCTCAATGCAAAGTCATCCACCAACCTCAGCCACATGCCGACAGCTTTCTCTATGTCTTGCCAGAAACAAAAAGGTTTTGGGTGGTTAGAACAAAAGGGTGGGAGGCAAAGCATAAGGGTATTAGCCATCAAGTAGATTTGCAGTCAGCCTGGTGGAAATTTTCTGTCTCCCATGAGCACCCTTTGCCAAGGTCGTGCAGCTGGAGGGTTGCTACAGCTGCTCCTCTACCAGACACTGCTACTGCCATGGGAGATGGCCTCTCTGGAATTCGGTGCAGAATTTGCTAGCCAGAGCATACCTCCCACAAGGGAAGCCCCTCACCAACAGCTTACTTATTCCCAAGCATCCCCCACAATGACATCGCGCTGTGCTGTCATGGCGTCCTGGCTGGTCTTCTGGAGATGAGTCGCTGTCTCCCATCCACCCTGGCAAAGAGGCACTTGTAAAATTTACCAAACAGTATATATATGTGACATTCCAGTCCCTGGCTTTCTTTGGGTTACTAACTCCTAACTTTTAATCAGTCAAATCTGCCCCTGGATGGTTTTGTAAGCAGACAAGGATGGTGTTTTCTGTCATGCACTTCCTGACCTTATGTGACAGTGTAATATGCAGAAGTATGTCAAATGCCATTTAATCTTCATAATCCAAGCAGATTATGTTCATAACTTCACCTCTATCTGCTCACAGCATTAGCTCCTTTCAAAAATGCCACAGTGCTTTTTTTTTTTTTTTTTTTTTTTTTTTTAGACAAGATTCACCCTTTACAAGACGGATTTATTTTTAGCAGCCAGGACTCATGTCCTACCTGCACCAGGCCAATGCACCATATGGGGGTCCACATTCCTGGTGCACTCTTCTCAAAGTGCAATATGGCAATAATATTTGCAGTTCAGAACTTGCATTTCTGAAATCTGTGGTAGTTGCAAGTGGCAGTGTGAAACAGTAATTAGTCTACTGATTATTGTTTTTACAAAGTAGAGTATTTGCATTATTATTTAGAGAGGTTACAGGCTAGCTCCAGGCCTCGGCTGCTCATTCCTACTGAGGCAAGACGAGGCCACAACAATAGACTGCAGCTACACAAACAGATGATTTATGTTTGGCATAACTGAGAGTGTGAAAACCATGTCAGGGAGGTAAAGGTCAGAAAACGGGTGGCTGGTGGGGAGGGAAGATGCCTGCTGCCTGCGAATGCGGGAGGAGCTCCTTGCTTGGCAGAAGAGCCACTCTTGCAGGTCCTCACCCACCCCTGGCCTCCAGCCACATGCCCCTGTGCATTCTCCAGAGCTTCTGCCTCCTCGGTTGCGCCCAATGTCAAATCAACTGGCTGTGTGGCTCGTTTTAATTGAGGAGGCAAATAACTCCAGCAGAGGGGACAGAAAAGCAGCAGGAGTAAGAAGGATAATAGGCTGTGGGGGGGTTCCCCCTTTGGTGTCTTTGGTTTTTTTCCAAATGATTGCTAGCCATGTTTCCACAACAAAATTAACAATCCTGTTTAAGAACATTTCTGGGGTGAAATCCTGAAAAGTTTTGTCATTGAGCTCAACTGAAGCAGGTCCAAGCTCTGAAACCTCTCAAATCCTATTCCTTTTGGTTTTCTCATGTACTTAATCCTTGCTGTGAACTGAATGAGGCAATGATCCCACAGAAAATAATGTATTATCACATAATTGCAGATTGCATTATATGGTATATTCATTATGGGGGCTAAACTGAGGTTACACAGACATCTTTAATTCTGGCATCTCCTAGCTTTCTGATGTTTGACTTTACATCCTTTATGATGGGCTTTGAATGAAGTTTGCAGTTGTAACTAATGATTAATTTTGATGTAATTATTAAAACTTTACTTTCATTGGTGTCTTATGGAGAATTTCACAACTGTGTCCTTCATAAACAATGAGGCTAGGAATTTGCTTGTCTGCACATTTAAGTTGCTGAGTTTTCTTCCACATTTTTTAAAGAGCTCTGATGACTTTGGACACGCCTGTCACTGCAATTCTTTCATTGTGATTCAGTAACAAGCTGCATTGTTCAAAATAGGAGCTGGGTAACTGATTTCGGTGGACCAAAGTTGGAATATGCCCTTCATGAACTTTGTATCTGTTTTTTACAGACTGTTATATCTGCCTACTGCATCCTTTTATCTCTTTTTATTATCGCTGTTATTTGGTGGTTTCTTGCACCAAATCTAGTATCGAAGTGCTGAGAGCTGAATCAGTCCAAAGGCTGCTCTGTTGTTATGAATAATTATAATTTTAACAAAAAGCTCATATCTCATTTTCAGAACACAAAAAGTGCCAAGGATTTCAAGTCTGGCATATTCAGAAGTTCTTGGGGTTTGGATTTATATGTAACTGCAAGCACAACGGTCATCCTACTGACTTTGAGGTTTCTGAAGGGAAGTACAGTTACTCTAGGTGTAATATTTGTAGGATTGGAACCTTAATTCGAAGTCACATCAAGGGACTATAATTTGAGATCATACTATATCCTATTCACTTCTTGACCCTGTGGCAAAAAAAGTATAATATACACTATTAATAATCTACTATGTAGGATCATGAAGTGCATATGTAAGATGCGTGAAGCAAAGTATCTTAGCTATGTAGCTATTAAATTCAACTTTGTGCTCCTTACTCTATTGTCTCCTACTCTCACAGTTATTAAAAGAAAAAAAAATCAGAACATCAGGAGAGAGTGTTAATGTTCTTGTCGTATTAAGTTACAGCTTTGCTATTTGTAGTTTATAGTAGATAATGTTACAGAAGACAATAATCTCACCACCTGCTGGACAAAGTAATTAGAGGAGAGTAGTATTCAATAGCTGTTTTTCTTTGCAACACATTTTTCATTGATGATACATTAAACTATATGGCATCTTACTTTGAAAGAAATACAAAATAAAACCCAGAAAGTTCAAATTCCCTAGGTTTCAGCACAGCAAAATTTGAATAAATTCCAAGTAGATATTCTTTGCAGTAGTTCAAAGGATTGTTTAGCAGAAACATAAAAAGTCTTGAATTAGACTAAATATGACTTAAAAATCTTAGTTTCTATATTTGAATAGTTCTACTAGGATTGAACTATCTTTAGAATAATTTAGACTGCAGACCATGCCCAGTGACAAAACTTTGGTTTCGTCAGTGTTTCCATTATTACTTTTAAGCCAAATTTCCCGTGGTTTTAAAATTCATTCATAGTAGTGTTACTACAGGTTAGGAATGAATGTAGAACATCCCTTTCCTGCACTCCTTCCTCAGACATTTTTACCATTGAAATTGGTTGTATTGCCACTGAATTGCCCTGGTCAGACCTCTGTATTACTCAGGATCTGAGCCATAATATAGCAGAAAATCTAATGATAATGATTCCATGATTCTATAAATCTTTTATTTCCATCTTAATTTTTATAAGTGAGCATAGTCGCTGCTCCAGATAAGTCAGGGATGTACTAAGAGGAGCAAAGAATCCTTTTATCACTAGGTTGGCTGTTCAAATTGAGCAAACTTTGCAGTGCCTAGAAATAAATCACAAATCTTTAGAAAATTTAAAAATAAGGATTTGGATTGTACTCTAGAATGTGAAAGTAGTTTGCTGCTGTCCTGCTCCATGTCAGCAAATGTTTTCATTGTTTCTTCCGGGAGGAATCACCTGGAATATGCTTAGCAGTCTGTGATACGGACATTAAGGAACTGCGGAGTGAGGGGTAATGTTAGTGAAGGTACTGCTGGCCTTTGAAGAGCAATGGATGAAAACACAGCCAGCTGGAAGTGCCCGCACCAGACCTTGAAAGTGTGGCACTATCCAAGCCTCCAGTCACTGAAAACTGGCAAGAGGGATGTGAGTCACGGAAGAGTTTTATTGTGAGAGAGTATGTGTTGAAACCAAATCACTTAAGTTTTGACAAAAAGTCCAAGGAGAATTTTTCTTTGGTTCAAGGTACGGGGAAAAGAGAAGAGGATAGGCAGAGGGAAGGGAAAAAAACCCCTTTACCCTTCTTGACAGCATCCACTGTGCTAGCTATTGGAGTATTATCCAGGACACCAAAGTGCAGGCTCTGAATCTAGCCCTCAGATGCATTGCTAGTAGGAGCTATGTCAGCCTCTTTTAAATTCAAAGTATCTTCATTTTATGTTGCTGCAGGTTGAACGCCTATTTTGAAATTACTCAATTTTTCAAGAAATTAAATTTCTGTTGATTTAAACTTTTCTGAGACTACTGCTTAAGCACCGTACTCCTCTCCCCTTAGTATTGCGCGGTCTTCAAAAAAGCAACTTTTTCCTGAAACAGAAATATCAATGTCTTTTAATTACCCTGTATGTGCAATTGCCTTTAAGAAATCTCTGCTAAATAAGCCTATGAACAAAGCTGGGAGTCCTGTTGTTGCCATGTCACTGTTGCCATGTAAGGTAGCAAGTTCTAATAACACTTTTTGAAAGCATCTCTACCCATTTACTTTTATTTAAATATGATAATCTTCTGTGACTGGTAGCTTAGTAGTTGCAATTTTGTTCTTAATGACTGTCCAGCAATTATATGTGTATTTATGATTCATTTTGCATGGTGAGACTTCACCTATTTATTATTTGGTAGGATTTTTAATAAAAATGTGGAAAAAAGTGTTATGAAGAAAAAGAGTCCTTACTCTTGATTAAGAATACTAGCTGTACTGTAAGGGGCACACAAGACTGTAGATGTGTACTCCTAAAAACACTGCTCTCATTTAAATCTTCATTAAAACAACTTTGTAGAGCTCTTCTTCAATGTTCCGTGGTGCGGTGTTGCTTAGTACACAGCCCAAGCACTTGGGGTCATTCTCACAATTTATAGGTGCTTGGTGTGGCACGGACGAGGTGGACTTCCATTCCGTGGACTTGAGCATGGTTCAGAATCCCTTTGGCATCAGCAGTCTGGCCAATGCTGCAGCACTGGGGGTTGCAGCACAAGAGGGTTAACATAGAAGAGATTATCTTCAAATTCCTGCTTGAGAGTGTGCACACAGTGCCTTTTAGAAAAAAAGAGTCTATATGCTGAGAAGCTGGCTGGAAACTGCTTAATCCCAGCTGGCACTGAGATGTTAGTAACAGCATTTGCTGGTATTGCTTGTTGCACTTTTAGGGACAGAGAGACAGCATACGAATATGTTAATTGAAGGAAGAAATCTGTTTGTCCGGTGTTTGTCCAAGCTCAGAGAAGATTTGTTAATAACTATACTCTCTTTGCAGGTGATTTAACAGTCCCAGCTTGCCCCTGTTGCTAAAACTATGAAAAGCACGGAAAAGTTGCGCAACTTTGTACACAGCTTTTTTGCATACTTGTTTCAGTGTTGTGTTATGTTTTACTGAATGAAGCGGAACTCGTTTACACCCATGGTCCAACCTGCTCATATATTGGACAAGATAAAGCTGTCTGTGGAAGTGGGAGTATGAAGAAATTTGCAAAATTTGTCTTCAGAAATGATTATGTCTTATTTGTCCTCACCAGTTGAAACGTAGAGTACATATGGAGTGAAGATCTCATGGGAAACAGAGAACATGTGTTGCACAGCTTATCTCTGCAATCCTTCTTCTGCCATTCCTTAGCAATGAATTCAATAGGGCTTGACTACTGATGCCCTACCCAAATATTTTCTCCTGTTGAAAGCTGTGCCCAGCTTTATATCCTTAAAATTAATACTTGAACTGCATCCTCTGCTCTTTTTCTCAGACCTTTTGTGGTATCTCCCAGGATATAATGAAAAGTGCATCCATTCTGTAGCTTTCTGCACTGCCAGGGAGGGCTAATCACGGGACACGTTCTGCAAATGTCGTATTAACCATTCATTTCACAGAAATGCAGACAGATGGCCTGAGGATGGTTTCAGCAGGGTCCACATTTTGTTTTTTTTTCTCTGTACCTAAAGTTGCAGTGCTTGTTTTTTCATAGTTTTTCCATATTGCCAGTTCTCAGGGAACAGGATCTACGTGGGCATGACAGTACTTCTCTGATCTCTAATTCTCTGCTTTGAGCAACAGTCAAGTTTCAAGATGAATTCATGTCTGCTCAGAAGATACATGCCTCTCCTGAGATTGTACCTTTCTTATCATTGATGTCTCAAACATTCAAAATTTCTGTTTGGACAACTGGTCATAACATTTCTGTGAAGACAAGTCATTATTAATACAGCCTCTTCTTGAAATCAGTGATTGCTTGCTGCTCTATGTGCTTTCAGTACCTATCTATAGGCTGTCATCTACACCATTTTGCAAGCTAGCTGACCAGCTGACAAACAGACAAAACCAGTCCAATTGACATTATCTGTGCATATCCAACTATCCTCAAGAACAGCAACTACACATTCAACATCTGCTCAGTCTCAGTGAATCCTAGATGTCTAAAAATATGCTCGAGTGGAATTGCAACTATAAAGTTGTATTATGTCTCTCTGTTGTGGTACTTAGTGACTACTCTTGATTTGATAGTAAATCTTTGAATCTGAGTATCTTTATTTATTGTCTCCTCAACGAACTAACATACCCTTTTATTTTTTTTCCCAAGGAGCGTTAGGGAACCAGTCTAAACCAAGAATTCTCCACGTTTACGATAGGTGTGGATAAATGAATAGCTAATAATCAGAAGACTCATTTGTACATGGTAGATAGGCAAGTGTATGTAAAAGACCATGTGTACAAACAGCGTTTCAAGGTAGTGTGAAAGTGTCCAAAGGCTTTTTTGGTGCATGAGCAAGGAAGCATCCAACCCAGGCTCTACAAGCACTGCAAACTTTTGTCCTTCACCTGACACTATTGTCTCTCAGAGCAATGGTAATTACTTTCTGTTGCTCTTCAAAGCATCACCCAGGGGCTTTTCTTGCTGTTACCTAGTGAATAGAGGCTGAGAAGCAGTGATGTGTCTTCTCTGTGTACTGTCTCCTCAAGTCTATCAGCACGATCACAAGCCAGTACACCATACACATGGGAGACAATGTATGGTGACAGTACCAGCTCCTCTTCTGAGGCTGATCCTAGCTTATAGATAAAAAGGGCTGTACCAGCCTCTTTAGTTTGAAATTTGCCATATCAGAGTCAAATAAGCTCCACATTGCCGCTTAAAGACTGAACAATAAATAGCAACAGAATGTGCTTTGCTGGATGGATTTCTTTCAGCAGGTGACTGCATAAACTAAATCTTGGCAGTAGAACTTCAAGTGAGTGAAGTATTATGGTTGATGGGTTTAAATCTTTCTTCTGCTAATGCTGTGCAGGAAAGACTGTGACTGAAATAGGTATAATTAGTGAACCGTGATTGAATTCTCAGCATCAAGAAGACAACAACTCTTTCACAGTTTCTACTTTGATGTCATCTCTCATCTGTAAAGCTGTTCTACTCAGAACCACTTGAAGGTATTTTTCTTTTGAATTGGCTGCTTTAGACTGTCTTTAGTGCTAGATTATGTGTGTCAGGTTTATCACAAGCTGTCTGGGTACAGGATGATTTTTCTTTTCACGGTAAAACATACCACTCCTCTAAACTCTGCTTCCAGTGTATGATGAAGGTGCTTCTTGGTTGAATCTTCTGTTGCTGGTTTCCAAATATCCAGAATCTGGATCAACAATCTAACAATCTTCAGCGTCGCTATTTTTGTTTTATTTACACTTCACAGTAACAACTTGGGTGATAATGACTTGCTACAGTCACTGTCTCTCTGCTGACAAGAGCAAAGATCTGTCATCATCTTCTATCTAGTAGCGTTTTGCACTTTTGAATCTGCATGTAGTGTATTACCAGCACTTCACAAGTCCTTAGTCTCAAGCACTTGTTATATTTTGGTTGGTTTTTTTTTTTCTTTCTTGAAAAAGATACTATTCACCTTCTATGTTGTTCCTCCACTTAGAGCTTTTCTCAGTGACTTCCTAAGAATGTCTTCTGAATCAGGGAGCTGGTGTTTTGTTCTTTTAATGGAATAATATGCAAAAGATTTTCCCTATAGCTGTGCTGCAGAACTGCTGATAACATATGTGGTATTTCACCAGCATGTAAGTTTCTGCCATAACCACATCTTGAACATTGAAAAAAACCTATTCCACGATTTTATGCCTTAAAATGATATTAGATTGGCACTTGGGTTTTACTAACTTACATTGTGCACGTGCATGCTTGGAAAGGTGCTGACTGGAACCTTCTTATTTTCCAATTCTCTCTACCTTTGCTTCAGAACTATAATGAAAACTGCATGAATTTGTGCATTATGAAGAAATTTCAGCAGCATTATGGAAGTAGAAGCACTAGCAGACATACAGGATGACTGATATTGTGCTATCCAATTTCCATTTCAGCAATCATCCTGGGAAAGCTACTCATGCAGAAAAGTTACCACATATAAAAAAAGGTATAGTAAACCAAACAAATACACATCACTGACTCAAACGTTGACACCCCACCCCACCCCTTAATGCAACCCAGCCTAACTCATGGGTAAAATGACTAGATTCCAAGTAGATATATGGATTGGAGGTACACAGTTAATAGGATACACTTCTTGTTTGTCTCTGTATCTGAGATAAATAATTCACTGATTTTCCACTGAGCATTTTTTAAATAAAGCTTTGACATCTAATTAGTTATTTTCTTTTTAAATATCATCTTTTGTCTTTGGAGTATTCCATTGTCCCTGTGAAATGCAAGAAGTCTTGCAGATCTAGGAGCTGTGTGAATGAGGGAAATAATTAAATGGGGTCACTATGTTGATGTTTTGTAGCACGACATGGAACTAACACCCACTTCTTGTTTTTTAAGTACTAAAAAAATCCTTAATCTAATTAGTTTCTTTAATCTGATGAGCAAAGATACCTCCTCTTGACTCTATCGCTTTCTTGCAAATGCAACACCTTGAAGATCAGAAATGTTCAGTGAGGGATTGCATTAGGCTGGCTAATTGAGATAAGTCAAGAGAACCTGGAATCAGTCTGTCTCTCCACTGCAAGCAGTGGTTTATACTTAGGCCTTCTGGTACTGGTGGAAAAGCAGCCCAGGTGAAAATTTCCAAGCCCCTCTGTATCATTTGCTCACATGTAAACCAAAATTTAGTTATGCACTAGAAGCAGGTGACACTGAGTTTGGATAAACTAATACTTCGGCTATGTCATTTAGTAAAATATAAGTAGCTAAACATTGAAATGAGGAGGAAAGAGCTGCCTGTGTGAGGCCACAGAAAAGCCTGAAGGCAAATTTGCGTGTTTACACATAATTCTATAAAACCAGCATTAGACATTGCATACCCGCATGAAATGAAGTTTCTGTTTTCATTTTAAGTCTCTGCATTTCAGGAGGGATTGCCACCAGGCGGGAGACGAGATGCATCTTTTCCTGCCAGGTGCAGCTCCCTTCACCTTCCTCACCGAGCTCAGGCTGCTCCTATAACCTCTCCCCTTCCCCCATCTTTTTTACTCCAGTTTTTGTCCTTTTGCTTCAGCTATTCCTTTTCATGGGCCAATTTTGAGGCAGAGGACTGGGGAAAGATGAACTCATGGCTTTTCCTCTCTCAAGGGGAGGATTCAGGTGTTCTCCCCTTTGCAGTGGACTGGCAGCAGGACAGCAAAGGGATCCACCAAATCAAGGAGATAAGAGGGGCAGGCAGGGTGGGAGCATTAACCCTGGTGTCCCAGGGAGCTCTGCTGTGAGGTTGGGGATTTGGCAAATCAAATGGTAAGAGCTTCTTCCCCTGTGCTGTATGTGCTTGTGCAACTGGCATAGCTGGTACCTTGGAACAATTCCATACCGTCGTGGTAAACATATACCAACTCTAGATTTAAGCCATGACTAGAATCTGCTAAGAGTATGTCTTTTTTTTTTTTTTTTTTTTTTCCCCCTGGCTTGAGGAATTTAACACTAAATCTAAAATTCCACTGCAAGCATCCAGATTTAATATGAGTTTCCATTATTAATAAGAGTAACTTTTAGCTTTTCCTCTCTTACAGGATGAAATTCACTTCTCCAACAAAAAACCACCAAATCCCAAATTTCTTCACACTTTTGGTGCCAAGAAAATACAGATTGCGGTTAAGAGACTAGAATGAAGCCTGCCATGCCATCAAAGCACGGAGCTGAGCGCAGCAGCATTATAGTTTGAGACGAGACTCGTGATTCAAACACATTATTAACACAAGCGCTTCAAATACACGCATCTGCAAAATTCAAAATCTGCAGCTGACCTTCGCTCACACAAAGCCCATGCTTCGAACTGATCTGTAGTGGTGTAGCTTCATAAGGGTCATGGGACAGGGACAAAGCCCATCCCTTAGACCTCCAAGGTCAAAAAGTAGGGGAAGAAGCAATATTGAGTAAAAAGAAAATAAATTAATGAAAGCAAATGTTTCCCACCTCCAAGCACCCGCTCTCCACCTGTCCCAGGCCTGCCCCTGCCTTGGTAGCTGGGGCAGAAAACTCTCGTGGGAGCTGTGGGGGAAGCAGCACTGAGCTGCAGCCACAGACAGACACAAGCTCCCTGGGAACCGCTGCTATGCAGGCGCCTACCCCACCGCGCGCAGGGAGCTGCAAAACCATTGCGACATGGAAGGATGGGTATGAAATAACAGATTCCTCCTGCTGCTCTGGTGGCTGTCACATTTCACACCATACCTCTCTCCTTTTCACAGGCGCTCTGGCTGGATTAAATGGATTAAGAACTGGTTGATAAATATGAATGGAGTTGCAAGTTGATGTGGAAAAAGGTTTTCACTGTTTCTTTCTCTATGAATGAATCATGAACGGAAATTTCTTCAAGTGCATTAGAAATTAATTCCTAGAGATTCCTTTTTTTCCCCAGGCTGAAAAATTGAAAAGCCAAATTTTGCAGGGGAAAAAAAAAAAAAAAGGCATTTTAATTTATCTGAGAATCTATTGCTTCAAATCCTAACTTCTAAGTGCAATATTCACTATGTAGATTATACCCATAAAACAACATAACATTAGAATCCATTTCAAATAGGATCTACTTACAGCAGAAAACTTCAGATTTGATAGCATGTCTTTGCTGTATCAAATGACTACATCTGATCAAGACTCCCCAGCATTGTGCTGCATGCTTTAGATGGTCTAAATCTGAGAGGAATTGATGCAGAGGAGTTTTGCTGCAAATTTTTTATTTTTTATTTTTAATACCAGGCTGCTATCCCAAAGTTTGGAAATGCTGATTTATGCTATTCATAAGTTGACAGTAGATCTTACATATCTATAATATGTACATACACACACTTATGTATATACATGTATAAAACTCAGATCTAATTTTAGATTTAAAGCACCTTGCAAATTCATACTTGTTTGGGTCTAACTCCATGTTTAGGATGGCCACTCACTGTAAATACATTTTGATGTAGAATTTGTCCATTTTCCTTACATGGATAGTATTATGCCAATCCCTGGCAAGAAATAAAAGTACCATGGACGTAAACACAAACTTCTGAGACTCCCTAGCATGTACAAAGAACCTCACATGGAATGAACAAAATCTTGGGAACTTTTGGTCTGTTTTGCTAAGAAAATGGGGCTTATCACGTTGTCCCGCATGTGAGTCTGTTCAGCTGTTTGTCTGTCACTACCCCCACGTCTTTCCCCAATAAGTTTTGAACATGTTACCTACTGTCAGCCTAATCTGTCAAAAGTCTTAAAGATGGTGAGATAGTGAAAATCAGCAGTGGAGTAAAGCAGCCATCGCTGACTGCCAGATACAGCGAACACTTATCTTTTCCATGCCATTTGGCTGCCAAGAGGTAATGGCTAGCGAGATGAAGGGTAATACACGTACGGGCAAAATGAGCTTCAAACTTGATACAACACCAACAGTCCTTTGAGTGGCAGGGAAAAGCAAGGAGGGAGGAGACCTGGAGGTAACTGTGGACATTACATGTGCCTGGGCACAAGAAAGGAAAATGACTATGGGAGAGCAATGAGATCCTTGTGGCACAGAGCACCGAGTCTTGCAGGAGGTCAGGAGGTTCTTGGATAATAGGGGGCAGGAGATGAGGGTCGACTCTGGCTTTCACGGGAAGGAATACAGGAGAGGGGACACAGATCTTTAGAAAAATTGGGTTTTGCTATTCCTTGGCTCACAATATTTGTTTGAAAGGTGGTGAGGGGAGAGGCTTCCCCCTTTTTAATATCTCTCTCATAGCAACTTCAGTAGCAATGAAGTCTGCTCCCAAATAGTTCAGACCTGGCTAGAAACCAGCACTTGTGGAAGTCTCACAAGAAATCCTCCTGTGAGATTTCCAATTGATGCTGTACTGACCTGTACAGACGAGCTGGATTCACCTGTGGGATGGCCTTCTACCCCCTCCTCAGCAGAGTGGTGGAGTAAGGTGGTTTCAGCAGCACAGGCCACTGACATAGCCGGACACCAACTGTTGGAGGAAGAGGAGTGCCAGCATATAACCTGGCACTGGTGGCCTGAGCTTCCACAGCTCTGCTTGCAGTAGAGAAAATCCTGAGCTTGATAGGTACATGGTTCCTACCAAACCTGCTGGTAATTACCACCTGCCTGCATCAACACATCTGGAAAAGGGGGCAGCTGTGCAGCCTGGAGCAGTGTCAGTCAATACATGGTGTCCAGGCTGAAATACCTAACCAATTCTCTTCTGAGGTCTGCTCAAAATGGTTTTGGCATTAATGTTATACCCAGGATCAAAACACAGTAAGGACCAAAGGCATTAGTGGTGAACACAGCCCTCATGCGGTACATGCTGATAAAATGAAAATACTGGGCGGTGAATCCACAGAGAATTGCATCTTGACAAGGGATGTTGTATAGATGTCTCTCTTCCATATGCTGCCACACAGGAGGGAATTCAAAGTGCGCAGAGCAAGAAAGCTATTTGAAGATTTGGAGTACGACACATCACACAGATCAGCACTTCAGTGAAGAGGCCAGTGAAGGAAGAGCGAGCCAGGATGTGGATTTGTAGCGTTTTAGACACTCTGCAATAAGTCCAGCTTGGACACTCAGTGCTCTCTCCCATTACTGCAAGAAAGGAGAGCTCACCAAGGCAATTCAAGCGTAGCAGCTAATGCCATAGGAGAGTAGTAAACCCTTATCTTTGCTTTCTTCCCAGTAACAAGTCTGTGTAGTTATATCCTTAATGTGCTTTAGATAGACTAAGCCACAATGCAATTAGGATGTCCATATGGAGAGTCAGTGCAGCATAGCTAGTACACTGTAAATTCATATCCTCGCTTACTGAGAATTAATTATCTCGTAGACAAGCCATGTGTCAGTGAAATCCATTTATTACTTTATAGGATATGTGGTCTTCTAGGAAGGTTGGCCCAAAAGAAATTGGGGACTGAAACTATGATTGGCAAAGTAAATATATTGGTAGGAAATGCAGATTTATGCCAAGTCAGTTGATTTAAAACAATCTGGCTTGGTTTTCACCCCCCACCCCCCCGCCAATACTCTAATTTGGGTCAAACAAAGACAAAATGGAATGTTTTGTTTTGGTTTTCTATAGGAAAAAATAGACTTTAAAAATGTGAATCGAAATTTTCATAGGGAAATTTTTCAGTTTATGTTTCTTTTGTAAAAATTGCTTCTTCTGTCAAAATACCATTTCTATAGAAATTTTTCATTTGGTTCCACTTAAAAAATTTGCTTGTCCAAACTTCTATCTGCTATAAGTTCACAGAAGTCAACAAAGTTGAACCAGGATGAATAATCCTCTTATATGACATGCTTTGCAGGAATGACAGCCTTTTGTTCCTCCCTGTAACCAATATATCACTGGAAGTAAAGCTGCGTTGCCATTGCACCTATATAACAAAGGCTGTCTTAAGAATCCTTGTGATTTGAAAACTAGGTCAGTTAATTGTCCAAAAATTATTAATAAAAAAGGAATGGGGAATAACTGTTCGAAACAAATCCATGTTTCAAATTTCAGTGAGACTGCTCTTGATGTAGTCAGGCTTGGTTATAGTTAATAAACCTTTGAGATGGAGATTGGGTTGTGTGTCTCGTATCTTGATTCTGTGTGATTTTAGAAAAACATATGCATGTGTCAAGGCACCTCGTTGTTCCTCTGATGATTTATCATATCTTTGTGGGATGGTTTTGTTTCCCACTATGAAATGCAAATTTAGCTTGCAGTGCTCCTGCTGTCTGTATAAAGGTTAAAAAGATATATAGATATACATTTAATGCTATTCTTGCTACTTTTAGAACTGGCTTTGAATGATGATTCTAGCACAATAAAGATTTTTCACTGTACATTTTCTGATTTTAGTTGGGGTTTTCTTAATTACCTTTTCTGAAACTTTGCAGTTTGGATTATATAAGCACAGCCCACCTGCTGACAGACCCACTCACAGCGTACGATCGGTGCCAAGAAATTGCGGTCTACTGTCACGAACATTCAGGCATTGCTCTAAGGTGTCTTGAGGGCAAGACTGCAAATACACTAACCCCAGAAATAGTAATATCCCCATGTGTGTTCAGAGTTGCGGGCACTGTTGACATCAAAAGGTTTGTAATCCTCATCTAAGTAATCGGCTGAACTGTTGAAAGTACATCAAGCATTTGGTGCCTGAGCAAAACTCACGTATGATGGGAAAGGTGACTTTGTTACCCTTTGCGCCTCTCCCACTACTCAAGCTGCACCCATGGAGGTCACTGAAATGAAGCACCATCCTCAGAGTCTCTGTAGAGATGTGATTGTGCATCTACTTAAGGTTCACCTCAGCTCTTAAGCAGCTGGACATTAAATACACATATGACTTTAACTAAGCGTCTAGGCCTAGCCTTCCTCACTGATGGTGTTTCCCATATGCCATCCCTTTGCTTCACTGAAGTGAAGCCCAACTTGTAATAAATGTGCAGCTCTCCCTGGTGTTCATTATATTTTCTCATGCAAAAGATGGAACACATAGTAGTGCTGACATTTGTATCATCAGTGCTAAGATCTCACTGACATCAGAGGGACACACCATAATTTTCATAGTTGTTATAAAAAGTGGAAGTGAAATTCTAAGTATTGAAAACTTAGATTAAAAAGTGGTTTCTGCATATCATACAACCAACCTGTGGACCAACCTGAGTGCAGATTCTTTGTGTATCCGCTGGTCATATATGTTCCATTTGTTTCCATTCTTTTCCTTGCAGGCTCTGTGCCAATGAATGGGGATTTCTTTTTTGGTTAGTTTCCATTGCTCCAGAGTGGGTTTCACACCACTCTTGCACTTTGCCTTCTTGACAGATAAAGGCAAAAACTGCTTACCACTTTCTTTCTCTTACAACATGTCTACTGGTAGCTAGCATTAATTATGAATCTGTTCTTTTAGGTCTTTTTTCCCCTCTGACTCATTTTAACACTTGCCAACTTCAAGTTCTGGTTCTCCCCAAAATCTTGAGTATGCAGATAAAATTTCCTTTCTCCTAAACCATAATCCTTTGCTTTGCAACTTGTTATTAAAATGATATACCCCACAACATAAGCTAGGAGGTAAAGTACATTTTCTGAGAGCGGCTTGACTTGCTGTTATCTGAGTCTGGCGTTAGAAGTGCTGAACTCGAATATAAAACCTTGTCCTAGCTTGCTATTATACCTGTGACAGTCACTTTAGTTAGTAGTTTAAAACTCAGAGGCCTAAAATTGTTCATCTACTGGCGTAACTAATAACAAAAGGAAATCGAGCCCGAAACCTTCTTTTCAGCAGTTCTTAAAACCTGCACCTATCACCTGCACGTTTAGCCCAGCTCTAAGTGAAGGTCTCAGTCCACCTGAACTGGGATGCAATTAGGATTGCAATCAAGCAAACTTCTTATCTCAGAAGAAGCAGATAGGACAGAAAGTGACTTTAAAGCTACCTACCAGCCGATCCCAGCAGCTGGGGCCATGCTCCTCTGACCAGAGTTTAGGCTGTGCTGTTTGACTTTGCACTGGAGCAGTGGGGAGGAGGGGAAACGCTCACACAGTTGGGCATTAATCTCAGCTGGGGAGTAGAAAGAGGCAGCCAAGTGCAATATATTGGGCGTAAGAGTTTCCCCATGATGCTGCTGGTGCTCTCCTGGGAAGGCCAGGCCACCTCCTGGTGGGTTTCTGAGCAGAGAGAGTCCCCTGGGAGACAATCAGAGCAGTTCGGGTGGTCAGAAAATTCAAGTTCTCATTTGGACAGAACGTTTGGTGTGAACATAAGATAGTTTTCAGCATTATTCTGTTTGACGTAGGGCTTCAGTCGCTGACTTCTACCTAGGCTTGCCATATTGCTTTCAATCGGGGCTTCCTGAGTGAGAATGTTGTGTACTAAGGCTGTTTTTTAGCTCTTGTGCCAAGGTGTGGCAAAGATGTGCTGAAGAATGAAATCTGGATTCCACATGAACTGCAAAAAAAATCCCTCATCTTTTAAAATTATTATTTAGCCATTCTTAAAGATTAAGCTCAGGTAAGACAAATACATCAATTTAATTTGCATGACGGTGATATTTTGCCTCCAGTGAAACCGGGTCAGCAGGAACAGCTTAAATAGAGGGGAGTTTGCATGTCTGATGCAAAGAACTATGTTTGTTGCTTTTTCTCGTGGCACTGTAAATATTTTTTCAGAGAATAAACTTGTGTATTCATTAGCACCACAGCCCTTTCCGCACGGGGTGCTCCTTGGAAAAGTACCAAGCGAGCACGACTATTAATTCAGATCAATATGTGACTCTGACGGAGAACGTGAAGCATACCTAACCCAGCTAACTATGCCCCTGATAAATGTCGTGAGAGCAGTGTGTCACCCGTGCCTTGCCTTTCTTTATTTCCATTATCCATCAGGACAGGCCATGAGGGAATGCCTGGGAACGGTGTCGTTCTCTGCAATAAGCCACAATGCTAATGAGGCATAACAAATTGAGGAAGTATCATGTATAATCCTGATCCCTCATTGACACTATTACCAGTATAGATTTCAATTCACCATTTGTTACATGCTTAATACAGACAAAGTGGGAGGGTGTAGAAGAATTACTCCTTCAGTCATTGCATTTTTTAAACAGTTGTCATCCTCCAAGACAAAACTCTCTGGTAATACCCTCTGTTTTTGCTACTGCTGTTTCTCAGCAGGATTTGCTGCTTGTTCTTGTAGGGGGTCAGCCAGACTTTGTCTTTCTCACAGTTTCAGTTTCCTACTGGGATTAAGGGTCTAGCATATTTCTGCAACAAATCAACTGAACCCAAGATAAACAAACCTACTGAACAACATGGCTCTGGTACACGCCTGCGTTTTAGGAGTCAGCTGCAAAGTTTGTTTTTTGTAAGGTGTTCCAGAGGGAAACCAAGGCAAACGTATGATTTTAATGAGTTCTCATCAAAATGATGGCATATTTGGTAGTTTGTTGTTTGGGTTTTTTTTTAAAGATTTGCACTGTTTCTTTATACATGTTGTTTTTAGTCAAGCGCTCTGCGATTCTTCTCAGAAATGGTATTCTGCACGACTTTGAAGAATCCCAGGGTGTCCTGCAGACAGTGAGTAATGCTTCATGCATACTTATGACAGGAAACAGTAAAGATTTGATTGAAAACCCCAGATATTGGGCCACACTATTGGTTTTCACACCTCCCTCTTTTTCCCCTAGCAGCTCAGCCTTGTCTCCTCCCCACTGCATGGCCATTGTCTCCCCGGGCTTTCCCGGCCCCTCACTTTTCCTGCAGGTTCCCGTTTCCTGCTTTTGGCGGCTCTTCTGCCTCGTGATAAGAGGCAGAAGAGCAGAGGGAACTAGGGAGGTAGGCTGACAGCTCACCCAAGCAAACCATACCCCTTGATCAGCGTCAGTCAAGTCTGGGGGACCCTGGCTGCCAAGAAACCTATCTCTGCCCCACCAGTACTACTTAGTAACTGAACCCAAGTGCAACCACGTACACTGCTCTCAGACAAAGTGGTACTTCATTGACAAGTAGAATAACCTGCAAACCAATGCCCCCAAGCAAAAGATTAATCTCTGGTTTAGACTTCCACTAAAAGGCATTCACACCAGTGCGACACTGATAATCATCTGGATCAGAGTTTGGCACCTCTACACATTTTAAGGGACGCGTTTTAACTGCTGCTTAATCAATAAATGAAGAACTTTTCAAAGTGGAGTAGAAATTTTTTCTTAGTAGTGAATGCATTTTAAATGGTAAGAGGGTAAGACTTTCACAGAGATATGAGAAAATAGAAGACTGATAACAGAAATAAGGCATTTGACAATGAAGAATAAAGTTATTATTACCACTGGATTAGGAAGATTTTTGTTAGTCACCTCTGATTGCTCCTCATAAATACTGAGACCATCTAATACCCCTATAACGATGGCCACTACACATGAGTATTGTGATAGTCATAGTAAATGTGCTATGTAAGAGAAAGAGCACTTGAATCTCTTTATAAAACCAGACCCGATTAGGAACTGTACTCCAGATGTGCTTGTGTTTAACTGTGTATAACTTTCAGGCCATATATTCGTTGTGCTGAGCGCTTGCGGCTTTGGGGTGAAGAATTAGTTCCTGTTCCATTCAGTATTTTATTTTCTGGACAAATGCACTGGTTTGAGAGAAAAGGTATTAACTTTGGCTCAGATATGACTATTTCCATAGAAATGTACTGCATTTGAAAGGTCTTTGATTTAAGTTCTTGACATGCTTTCAAATGATCAAGTGTCACAAAAAGTGGCAACTTTTGATCTCATTAATGAGCTAACTGAACGATAGTTTAAATGTAGCATAGCATTTTCATGATTTAAATTTTTATCAGGCTGTTTTAAATTGAAAGGCTGATTAATTTTAATAGGATTTCTATCATAAATGGGAAAACTGTCCAAATTTTGTAACCGATACATTTTTCACTTGAAGCACTCTAAAGTAAAAAGCTTCTTTATCAGGTGACTCAAGCCAGTATAGGGCAGGCCTACGCTATTAGTTGCTGTCTCATTCATAGGTCTCCCTCAAAGTCATTTCCAAGTGTTTATGGACAACCAAAGACGTTCAACATAAGATGGCAGCTCTTTGGGTAAATTCACACCACTTTATTAGTCATATTAGCTATAAATTACAGCTAATTTGAAGTTCTGTTTGAAAAACTCTGTCACAAAAGGTGTCAGACATTATATTAAAAAAAAAAAAAGGCCCTTGTAGACCGATAATACTGAATTTAACCAAAAATGTCTACTGCTGAAAAAGTAGGAAGACAACTGCTCATTTGACCCAAATTTACGACTCGGATGACAGCTTTGGACAGCTGACTGTAGAGATCTGAAGAATCTACAGATTTTTTAGACCTGATTTTTTACTTACAAAAAGATGGGTTTCTAGCATCCTGACTGTGTAAGGGTGTCCTCAGGCAAGTACAATTTTGACCCAAGAAATTTAGAGGATTGAAGTAAAAATGGAAAACTAGCTGCTGGACTTGTAACACAAATGATTCTTTGGAAGACAATGAAATACTACATATCGCATGGGTTTCCACTTGTTTTTATTTACTTATTGGTGATTCTTGCTTCTTTTCTTGCTTGTCCCCCCCACTTCCCCTTTTCCTTATTTCAGTGTCTTCTTTTATCCTGAAAAATAACTGCAAATTCACTCTGTCTAGTATGATTCAATAATCATGTACCTACATGAAATACAAGGACATTTTCTAAATAGAAAAGAATGGGTTTTGTGTTATGTTGTGTCCTGCATTCAGATAACAACAGAAAATTAATAACAAAACATGAAAGGAAGGTAATAGATATCTAATATGTTTTGTTTTGTAAGATTATGCAGTTTGATTAGCTTTTTAAGATTATTTTATTACTGACATCCTGTAGCAATAAATGATCAAATCTATTGCACATAATTAACTATCATTTGTTATTGTATCCACTGTTTGTAATTCAACAGATAATTTCCTATTCATTATATACTATGTTAGACATTCAGCAAGCCCTAAATCTGCACAGTAGTGTCAGTATGTAAATACAGTTACACCATGAAGATAAGCTAAGTAGACTGGAAACCAAAAAACCCTAAGTTCCTTCAATTTGTGGTTGAGTTTACGTTACACTCAAGATCAAGCCTCATAAATTGTGTGCCTCGGTTTCCTCATCTATGTTCTGGTGGTAACAAAGCCTGCCTTTCTGAAGTGTTTTGATAGTCTTGGATGAAAGGCTCTAAGTACAAAGTATTATCTGTTATAGCTGTGGCTTTGCTAAATCTTTGCTAGTTAATAATGCAGTGTGAGTTGCTGAAAATTGAGAAAATTTGCCTGCGAATAACAAAGGATGTCTGCTTCAGCAGCCTTACCTCTCCTCATCTCCTTTTTTGTCATTGTAATGGTAGCTATGAATATGCATCTTTGTTGCATTAGAGCAAGAGGCAGTTATTTGCCCCTTCCGAAAAAGCAACAGATTATACTTCAAAGTTAACTGAAGATGGCATATTTTTTTTTCCCTTTATGTTTTTCTTTTTTAAAATTAGTTTGGGAAAACTGTGAGATTGAACATAAACTCACAAGGTTTGTGGACATGAGATTCAACAGGGGGGGGCAATACAAATAAAACCAGAGAAGTCAGAAGTTCTCTCCCATAAATTGAAGCTTCACATTGATGTTCCAGCTTTTTAGCTATTTTAAACATGAATTTCTATAGCAAAGTCAAAGCAAAAGATAATCAAAATGGTAAATAGTAAAGAGAAGACCAAATCACTGAAACCTACTCTATGTACAGAGATATGCTGGTTGAAAGCTAGTACCATGTCAAAAATACTTTCTAAGCAGTGCTGTGACACACAACTAATCACAGAATGGGGGTTGGAACGGACCCCTGGATGTCATCTGGTCCAACCCCACTGCTCCAGCAGGGCCACCAAAAGCCAATTGCCCAGGACCACGTCCAGACAGCTTTTGCATATGTCTAAGGGTGGAGCCTCCATGACCTCTCCGGACAAACTGTTCCTGTGCTCAGTCACCCACACAGTAAAAAAGAGTTTCCTAATGTTCAGACAGAACCTCCTGTGCATCTCAAAATTCATAGGTTTGTTATATCCAAGCAGTTTCTAACTGAATGTTAACACCTTGTTACTCGATTTTCCCTCTTTCCTAATTTTATTTACACGTAAAGATCCTCTGTGAACACAGGGATCTGACTTCATTACAGCTACTAGCAACTTGAGTACTGATTGCATTACATAATGGGGAAACAGATCACCCATTATTTAGCCAGAAATAGTTTCCATACCGTGAATCATTTCCATATTCATTTAGGTAAAGCTTCTAATAGTGATGCAGCTGTCAGGGTCCACTTGCCCCTCAGACTGTACCCACCTGAAATCTTTTTCCTCATTTGCAAGTGAAAGGGGGGTCCTGCCTACCTGTATCTTTTTTCTTGGCTGGGAGACGAACAATGAAATATTCTTTAAAAAGATTTTTGCAGTTTTGTAGATGGGTGGGGAGTTAAGCCAGCACAGGACCCTTGGCAGTCACCTGCCATAAATGAGGCAGGTGCTGAGTGACTCGGGACAGCTGATCATAGCCAGGTGAAAGGCTTTTTGGGTTATTTCTCCATGCAAACCAAGAAAAAACAGCCTTCAAATATTCAGAAGATGTGGCTCTCAGTTCCATGTTGTGGTTCTCATGGTGCCCAGCACTCAAGTACTTAGCACTTCAGAGAAAGAAACCCATAACATCGCAGCCCAAATGTGCAATACCTGAGGGGAAAAAGTATCATCTCCAGGCCATGAGGCAATTTTCTCCTACTCTGAAACATGAAGCATGATTACCATTGCTCTGGTTCGGTGCTCTAAATTTGGCCGGAGTCCTATAAAAGTGAGGCATCCTTTATCTTTTCTGGAGTCTTTAAGCAGATTTACGGGGTGCCATGTGAAGAGTTAGCTGCACGACTGGCATTAACATTAATGAGAGATTTGGGTGTAACTTTGGTGAAGCCGGTAGAAAATATTTCTTGTTTCAACTTTTTACTTAAAGTGTGTTTCTATATTATTGGGCTAAGGAAAGTATGTACTATGAGTCAATCACAAATATTTGAAGGCAGCACAACACATGTAACTAAGTTAAGGCTGGCAAATAAATATTTTTTACCTGTTTTTAATGTATACTGGGAACAATTCACACCAATATATCAAGGGAAAGGGGTTGAAAGTCGGCGCAGAGACCTTTATAGTCTATGCTTACATTGGCAATTCTTCTGCTGATCTCATATTCTCAAAATAATGTATAAGAAAACACTTTGAAATTTTTCTTTTTTTTTGTCGGTACCTTCATAACATGGCTTTTTAAATAGCTGGCCCCCAACTTCAGCCCAGGCTTTCCTTTAAGTCTTGAAAAAAAAAGAGTTGGGACAAGAATGTGAATGATTTAAAAATGAGATGCTTTCATCTCTTGAAACATTTCAAATGTTGTGAAAAATACATTACAATACTAAAAAAATAAAAATTTTAAAATAAGTTCATTTTATTTGTGCTTGCATTACTCTGCAAAACTTGTTGAGACCTAAAACTCCCTATAGTATTTGCACTGTAATTTCTTGTTTATATAATTTCAAGAGAAATCCCATTTTCACGTAAAGTTTGTCGACTAACCATTTATTTCTATTTTTTAACAGAAAGAACTAGAGCATGTAGCAACTAGAATAACAATATCTGTGAATATTTCGGTCCGCTTTTCTTCATATTTAAACATGAATTTTTCACCAAGAACATGTCAAAATGTCCCATTCAACATCACTGCCCAGCTCCAGCTGTATTCTAAACAATAAACTCAATGATGCAATATTGAGATTTTGAACTTTCCTTCTCTTCTTTAATCTCTGTTTTCTGAGTTTCCCTGTTCTTACACAAAGATTGCAGCATCAGTCATTCTTTTCTTTTGTACTGCTTTTGTTTTGGAAGCAACATCTTTTAATTGTTTTATTTTCCATAAACTATATACATATATATATATACACACACACGCCCCCTTAGCTACTGCTTTGGGATGGTACCTGCCTTTTCCCGAGATGTCAAAAATGAAAAAAGTTAGTGAAGGGGGCTCCTGAAAGGGGATGGTTAATAACCACAGCAGACGGGAATTTGGAAAATCAAGATTTTCGGTGGCTTCAGTTCAGACTCTGATCTTAGTATTGGAGCGGTTCTGGCATGTTTTGATTTTGCTTTGTGTCCTTAAATGTGCTGGAATAAGGGTGGCAGGGACGGGCTCCTGAGGTGCAGTACAACACTTGGTAGGTGCTTAAGAGATCAGAGACATGATAGCTTGAGTAAAGGACTGATGACATTTTGCCGGTTTGATCTTAATACCTGGCACATCTGTGGCATCACCAAACAGCCTATGATTTAGCTAAAACATCATAAAGATATTCAGTGTCATAAAAGTAACATTTTATTTAACCTTCTTGTAACAACTTTAAGAACAGTAATCTGTTAGAGTAGGCTGCATGTCTGGCACATGATAGTGGATGAGAATGAGTAATCAAATCTTAAATATGCATTTGTAGCAATATTGCCTCAAAGTTTTTGCAAATATTGCTAAAAAGTGTGTGATGGGGAGAAATAAAAAGAGATAAAGCGAGAAAAGTAAAAGTTCATTGTCCTTAACTGGGAGCTGAAAGAATAGAGTTTCCCTGTACATCAACAGGCTTTTTATTAGTTGTTTCATGTCACTGTATGCCGATCCCATGATGGCTTTCCCCCCGTCCCCTGCCACAAGCAATGGAGATAAACGACATATCTCCACAAAGAAAAACATTCTCGGCCGGTTCCTGGTCTCTTCTAATTTTCTTCCTTCATGACTCCAATTATGGACCTCGGTCCGGTGCCCGGCATATTTTGTGCCTGAGAACAGCACCCAGGCGAAGGCACATGGCACATCTTGAGGCTTTAAAAGGGCAGGCTGTGGCATCGGGGCTTGGGAGTCTCGCTGCCAGCCGTTCCCACCCGAGCTGCTTCGGAAAGGGAAGAGGCATTTCGCAAGCCTTGCCAGGTCTCGCTGGGATATGTGCCACGTCCCGCTCACTCGGCTTTAGACCAGCTCATCTGGAGAGGTTCGTGTTAATGGTGTGGGGGCAAACGCAAGCAAAACCAAAGCCCCAGTACCTCAAATCTAAAGAAAAACTGATTCCACAATAATTAGTGCCTAGAAGGTTTAAATAGGCATTATTTATTTATTTATTTATTTCTATTTTTCCTGATTGATTGGGTTTTTCTATGTCTTCATGTGTATTTGATATTTTTAGCTGCAAAGTAAGAAGGAGCAAATCATGTCTATGCCTCAATCCTGTAAGTACAGCAGCCCCAAGAAAATGAAGAACCTCAGGAGAGAACTTTTTATCCTGCTGAGATCCCCACTGCTCTGTGGGATCTCTACGTTACTGGCAGCTTTTCTAAACTTCCTCTTGGGCTCTGTATTGCCCATATATTTCTCAGTGCTGTTTGCTGCAGTTAACTCAGACATCCTCTCCCCAACCTCCCAAATCAGGGTTCCTCAATGAATCCTCCAGAAGAAACCCCCTGGCACCTACATGGATACACACCAGTACACCCTGACCTGGGTATACCTTTCATGGGTGAAAGTCTCTGTGCCGGGCACGCACTGGTCAGCCAGTGCTCAGGTACACTGGTGGCTGCTGAAGTTACATTCATCAATTTGCAGTCCCTTTATACGTTAGAGGAAGGAAGCACAAGCCAAAGAATAGCAAAACATGCGTATGAACTAGCATTGTGCTTTGGTATAACTCATGGTGAGAACTGCGTGACTTCTGAGTTATTTGTTTTTGTTGCTTTAACCACAGTGTTCCTGTTCTTGTTTTTATTTATTTCCAAACAAAAGGAGACAAAGTCCTCAGTTTGTTACTGACAGACATGCCGGTCACAAGGTCCTTTAATTCTTGCAGCCGCTGGGCACACTACACAGGCAACTATGCAGTGAATGCCAAGTAGATGTACACATAGATACACATAAGAAATACCTCTGTATGTTTTAAACATCTTTCTGAAAGTGCCTTATCTTTGCTCATGTAGAGCAGAAGTGAGCAGAGGCCCTATGCCTCCGTCGATCCAGTTCCATGCTAATACCACTGTGCACGCAACATACACTGCTTCTTCATACAGCCCACTCCTCTCTGAAGTAGCCATCCATACCCATCTGTGCTTAAAATAATAATCAATGTGTCATTCAGGCAGGGGCTGAGAGTTCAGGGGGGAAGATAACCATCAATTTCCGTACCTCTCAGTTTCTCTCACAAGTAACATCTGTTAAGCAGGCCATAGCACAGGCATCAACTGCGCTCCTTCTTCCTTCTCTTGTGCGCACCTTTCCAAGCATATTTTGGTCTGTGTTGTCTTAAAGAAATATAAAATGATCACTTGAAATCCTGCCAGAGTCTGTTGCTGTGCTGAACCTTGGCAATCATGTAAAAGAGCATGTTGCTATTTACTGTCCTCCTAAGAAAGCAGTTGGTCTCTCCACCTAATCCCACCCCAACTTCTAAGAAAGTCAGCAGGTTGGGACTGACAACATGTGTAAGGTGATGGAAAGTGAACGTAATCACTAGATGTGTCAGGGGAGGGTTTTCCAGGAGAGACAGTGAATTACCATTGCCATCATAGAAGGCATTGGTGAGGCTCCATCAGGAATACAGAACACATCTTTTGGCCATCATAGTCTGCAAAGATGAAGTAAAGTCCAAGCGAAGAAAGACTGTCAGGAATACGAGGGAAATGAAGTCCCATGAACAGAGACTAAGATCTGGGTTCTTTTTGCATTGCAAAATAATCCTGTGAGGGTGATGACTCCTTTCTGCCTACATCTGAGGATAAACACTAGGAGGGAGAAGAGCTCATTAGGTAAATGATAAAACTAATACAGTAAAAAGTTGCTATAGTCTGGTCTGAATAATTTGGGGCTGAAAATGAGAAAAGATTATTAACTCTCAGAGCAGTGAGACTCTGGGTGCGTTTTTGAAACAGTTCATAGAAAGCGATTGCCTGCACTTCCAGAGAAGCCAGTTCATTGAGTCTGGGGATCCTTAGCCTTTGTCCCTTCGTTACTTACATACTTTATAATAATGGTGAGAGAACCAAGATGAAAAAAAAAAAAAAGTAAAGGCAAAAGTTGCTGCATTTTGTATGTGCAAATATGCCTCAGTTTCCACTCTCACATTCATAAAGGAAAGGCAAAATATTTTCATTATTTTGAAGGACACAAAGAGCAATAAGATCACCTGACTTTACCAAGTTTTCATCCAGTTACTCTTGTATGGTGCTCAATAACATGTATTTGGCTAAAGCATGTTATGTGTTTTTTACCTGGGGTGAAGACAGGGGACCAACTTTGCACCATCTGACACTGATTGGCTAGCATGAGGTTGTTTTTAACTTGTCCAGTCTTTTTCAGCACTTTGGATTAGGTCTGCAGAGGTCTAAGAATCACTGGTTGAACTGCTGTACAAATGTAACCCATTCTTCAAGGTGATGACTGGATTTCTCAATGACATAAAAACGTACATAATCTGAAACATGATGTTTTGCGTGTGTTTTTAATAAGAGCCAAGTTGCTTATGGCTGTAGAAGGCTGGTCTATGTGACTATCTCTGCTGAGGAGCTTATAAAGTCCAGTGGCGAAGAAAATGTGCTGGTGGTTACAGCAAGGCCTGGTATTCTGGTTTCTTTCCTAGATTATGCACGGACTCAGTATGGTGCCCTCTAGCATGCAAAGTCACTCTCCAGGTACATTCATCTTCATGTCTGTAAAATGGATTTGTATTTATCAACGTCACATTCTCTTTCAATACAAAGCCATTAATACCTGTTAAGGAATTTGCGCTACAGCAGTGCAATGTAATACTGCTCTTGCACAAAAAAAGATACATGCACTTGTGATAACGGGGAAGAAACCCTACAATGGGCTAGGTTTTTATTTTAATTAGAAGAAATCCAAAAAGAACAATAGTGAATCGAGCCACTTTTTAAATTTACTATTAACATACTAATTTAACTAAGACTAGAATTTGCCCCAGTGTCAGAATCTAGAATATTAATAAATAATGACATAAATAGCAACCACAGAATTAAGCAATTAATGAGTTCTTTTTACCACATGAAAGGCCCTGATACAGACCCTTTAGCTCTTGCTAATGAGAAAACCAGACAGTTTCTCCCACAGGCAGTCTGTCAGCTTTCTTCAGGCATTTCATGAATTTTGGTCAGAGAGCCCACGATACACAGTAGGTGTGCAGCATGGCAGATATTCTCCTCAGTGCAGAAGGATGCCGAGAGCCAGACTGAGGTTGGCCAGCAGTCCAAAACTTTGCTTCATGGTTTATCAAACTTGGGTAAAAAGGGCAACCTTGCGGTGTGTTTAGTAACATAATTATTTGGTCCTTTCAGTTATTTTATGTGATCTTTTCTTTCTTTTCCACATAAATCCACTTTATGAGAACAGACGCAAGCAGAAGAAAGCCAATTATTTGACAATTTAAAAGGTGGAGGGGAGTTAAAACAGTTGCTAAACAATAATGAAACTAATGTTGAATGGCATTCAATTAATATTTATAACGTGCAGCAATATTAACAGCAGAATTAACTTATTTTTGTACGTCTGACAGCTCTCTGGTTGATTAAGAATTGCATGATGATATTTTGCATATTTCCCATGCAAATACAGTATTATTTGCAGAATTATTTTTATCCTTAATTGAAGTTTTGTTTTGAAATCACTGTTTTCTGCTGTACTAAAGTGCTGTAAGTGATCTTATTAGGGATTTGATTTTTTTTCTGTCACCTTATCATGCAAATCTACACTTTATATGCTATACATTGGCAAGGTCCTCTGAGGTGTAGCATGAACCTTAAAAATATAGGAACTCTTGCTCAGAGATTGGTGGGAAGACTTCCTGTAACAGTAGCCACAATAGTAACACAGCAGTGTTTCTGAGCTCCATTGAGGGTGGAAATCTTGTTTGTATTATGACACTTCAGAAATACAAAGAAAAGGTTGTCCTTGCCTCATAAAATCGGAACACAGATCCTTCTGCTTTTATAATGCCAATTTGAGTATAGTTTTGGTGAAACCAGTCATGATGCCTTGACTACATGATGAAAATTGTTCAGTAAATACTATTTTGCAACTATACTTTGATCTTTACCAATGCACCTGCTTGTCTATTTTTACCTGACAGTAGCTAGCATTTTCAAAAATATCTGTCTGATTCCCATTGCTATTAAAGCTCCCAAGTTATTTAGGTGAAAATTATCATATCATGTAGGCCTAAAAGTGCAAATAACTGTCTAGTCAGATTTATGGAAAGAAGCAGGCCAGGAGATGCCTAACTTCCACTGAAAATCATGGGAATTGGCGTTTAGCCTAGTTTCCATCAGACATCTATTGTGTCTTTATACAGCTAAGAACTCTTCTAAACCTGGGTTTAAGCAGTTTCTTAAAAGGATGAAGAAACAGAAAATTAAGTAAGGGCTTGGACCACTCACTTTAGCTCCTCATAATTTACGTGGTGTGTAGTGAGCATCCAGCAACACAGTGGGGTCTCCAGCAAAATACATACAAACCCAGTAGCTTGCCACACACAATAGGATGAACGTTCAGCAATACAGCTTGATGCTGTAAGGATGGATTGCCCAAGTACAAACAGCCTTTCTGTACTACTGTCTGTCAGTACAATGTTGCACATTTCACTTCCTACAGGGAATAATTTTCTTCAGATTTTGGTCAGACTTACTTGACCTACTTCTGGTTTCAGTTTTAAAACCACGTCGGGATTTGATTGAGTTATTGGGTTAGGACAATGGCGGCCAAAACCTAAATGAGATGTGGCTGTAATGACAAGAACAACAAAGAAAAATAACTTAGTCCGTCCAAAATATAATGTCAGAGGAGGTGTGGAAGCCCCCATGACATGAGTAATTTCAAATTTCCCTGGCAAAGGCACTAGGCAAAAGACAGGTTCGATCCCATACTGATTCAGTATGATACCATAATAAACTTTTCTTTCTCCCACACTAGTGATTCTGTGCTAAAGGTCTGCACTGGGATGTGTTTCTCTGCACTGCTCTAAGACAGAAAAAAGGATACAAGTGGAAGGAAACAGAGTCAACAGAGAAGGAAGGGATTTGCTGGGGGTTTTAACTTTTTTCCACTCTCATCATGATTTTTTCACTTGCAGTCCTGCCCTGCTTTCAACATGAAGAAAAGAAAGGATAAATGTGGCAGTGAGAATTTATCCCCTTCTCTAATTCCTTCCATTCCTCTTTAGATGACATTCAGGTGCCAGGCTGTGAAAAAAAACATCTTCCAGTTGCCACTTTTTCATGCACTCCAGAGACAGCCAGGATGACAAGTTTTGGATCTACATTTGCTTTTTCATGCTCTTTGGCCATTCCTTTTCTTTCAAGTCATTTACATTATTTCAAGTACTGTAGAAACAATACCTATCAAGTTATTCAGGACACTCTATTAAGGAATAATAATCAGATTTTGTACAAATCGCAGAAAAAAAGCTGTAAGAGGGGAAAAAAGAAAACAGCTCAGCTTACCCTAGCATACAAGTATAAACTTGAAAGAGAGTAGGGGCAAGAGGTAACGGGCACAAACTTGAATACAGGAAGTTCCATCTTAACATGAGGAGGAACTTCTTTACTTTGAGGGTGGCAGAGCACTGGCACAGGCTGCCCAGAGAGGTGGTGGAGTCTCCCACACTGGAGACATTCAAAACCCGCCTGGACGCCGTCCTGTGCAACCTGCTGTAAGTGACCCTCCTCTGGCGGGGGGGTTGGACTAGATGATCTCCAGAGGTCCCTTCCAACCCTGACCATTCTGTGATTCTGTGAAGAGCTGAATTCATGCCCTGCTCTGTCACAAACTTTATGACATTAGACAGATCATAGCCTCTCTCCACCTTGGCTCCCAAACTGAAGGGTAGGAATATTAGGGACATTTTCCTTCTTGACTGCAGTGGGTTGGGTTAAGGGAAACCTTATGAGTCTTATGAAAAGTCATAAATGCTTTCTGCAGAACAAAGAGAACACGAGTAAAAACTGTACTCAAAATTGTCGAGCAGTCGGAGACTACTGCAATGACAATATGTAAGTACCAAATTAAATAATTGGTCTAGGCTGTAACAGTCTTAGCTGTAAAGTCTATTAAAACACATCTGAAAATACGATAGGAGCATTCTTTACTCGGACTAAGTGTAATGTTACCTTATACTAACAATATGGACGAGGTGGCTTGCTTGTATGTATATCCACATGTAATTGAACAGCTTAAGTGAACAGCTCCCCTGTACCTAACAGCTTAAATTTTTTTACTATATAAATAAATTTAAAAAATTGTTTTCTTCTGGCAGCTGTGCATACTCCTCTTCCTTGCAGAAAAAAAAAATAACTAAGCTGAACAATAGCAAAAAATCTGGAGGTCAAATTTTGCTTTCAGCAATACGTGGGACACTTTAGGCAGTATTCTCAAAGGAGACAAGAGACCAGGCTGTCCACAAACACAGCCAGAGAATGTAGCTGGTTACAGCATGCCTTCCTTCTTTTTTCCCGGTATCAACAGACCAGCTACACCAGGAGTTGCTTTGGGGTTGCCGCGCAGGTAACACACCTTCCCAACTCACGAGCTGGACCCCTGCCCTGGAGTGAGGCATGCACGCTGACCCACTCGTCCAAAAAAGGGGCCAGGGGAGACCGTTGTAATACAGTGAGGGAGGAGGAAGGGTTACGTCCCTTTAGCGGTTAGACTGGGAAAAGGGGAGAAGCCAGGGCAGCTGCCTACAGCCCCTTGCCTATAGATTTGAGGGACTCATATCTCTACAGGCAGAGAGCGAGCTCTGACGACCAGGCTAAAGGATATTTGGGAATGAGAAAAACACAGCAGCTGCATCTTGCTGGAGTTGTCCTACTGTTCCCTGTAACTGAAGATCCATTGAGTCACACAGTAAGAGAAGAAAAGGAGGATTTCAACCCTCTAGACAATCAGACAGCAGCTTCTGGATTGCATCCCCTACTCCAATGACTGTATAAGCGTTTCTCCAACAATAATTTATCTAATACTGACTGAAGTAAAGAACTATTCCTGGGAGCAGGACTTCTTCTTTCCAGCCAAACGTCCTAACCTTTAGGCTATATTCGCATATACACTCTTATTCTTTTTGATAGATATATAAAATATATGTATAGTATGATGCTTATTCACAGGCATTCTCTGTTTCCCAATTATTTTTATTTTTATTATTCCCTGACTAGCTTTAAACTACACACAAATGTGCCCCTGATAATAAGCCAGGACCTCTCCTCAGAAGTGGGAGCCGTGGGCTCAAATCCCTTAAGAATAAGAGCAAAAATGAAAATAAGTTTCCCACACCAGGACTCAGTGCTCTAGCTCCTAACCAGGACAGCAGAAGAGGAAGGGAGAAGGCATCTTCTTTTCTGGCATTTGATGAGAGAAGAGCTTCCATGGCTGTGCTCTGCACCCAACTTGCACCTCTGCTGCTTGGTGGGAACAGCTACCTGCACGCACCTCTGGTTTGTGCTCTGAACTCAGTTTAGGAATGAGCTAGATCCTAAGTGAGCCAGCCTGGTCCAACCTCAGGAATCTCTGGGCCTGAGCAGAAGTGGAATGTGGACACTCGAAGGTCAATGGTGAAAAGGAAGGTACCTCCAGGTCTTTGCCTGAGGTTAGTGTCAGCTAAGCAAGGGTTTAGAAGACATTAAAATCTTACTGAGGGGTTCTAAGTCCCAGGGCAGTTCCTGTGAATAGACATGTCAATGAGATGCACCCGTATCCCACGCTGTAACAAGGCTTCCTGGCTTCTGGAGAGGGAATCGGCTCATGCCAGCCCTTTTCCCTTGTCCTTCACCCAGGTGGCACCTTGGTACAGAGTTTTTGTGCCCGCAGGGTAAACTAAGCCCCTCTGCTAGCTCCCTAGCACAACCCTTTCCTCCAGACCCTCGCGAACTGGTGATGGGGCAAGGTTTTACACTGTTGCTGCTGGGGCTGCACCTCATCCTCCTGGCTGGAGACTTGCAGGTCCCTTCTGCCTTTGCAAGGGGGGCTGAGAGACAGGTGCTGGCTGCCATCAAAGGTCAGCTCACTCCTGAGCAATGTCTGCCCAGTTGGCATCCCCAAAATATCTTTTTTTGTTTCCTCTACCAGTGAGGAGGCAGGCTGGGCAGATGTCTGTGGAGGTGGCAGGTGATGGGGCCTGTGACTTCCCTACCCACCTGCAGGGCAATGCCACCCTGGCACTGCAGTCATGATAGTCCTAAATATACACCCACATTAAGCGGTTTGCCTACCACTTAAGGAATCCTGTTGATTTAGATTCTAAATTTATTCAGGTTGAATACAGTTACAGTGTCTTTAATAGGTGAGAATGAGGCACTAACAGCCATAAAACTGAGGTTACAGAATGTGTCATCACACTGAAGCAAAAAGTCCCACAGAATTGTTAGTTTTCTTTTCTCCCACAGGAAGAGGTTTGCTGCTGGGTGAGAGCAGTGGCTCCAGGGACAGCCACCCCTCGGGCCTTAACAGAAAGTCCTGGAAATGTGAAGAGGTTCCCAGCACGCTCCCTGGAGACCTACTGCCCAGCCCCACCAGACTGCATCTTGCTAGAGCATCCAAGCTGTGGGCTGTTCCTTTCAATCAACTCAAAGTCAAACTTTCGGGGTTCCCCCACCACACTGCAGCTTGAGGGCAGCACGGGCTTCTTCCTTCTTCTGAGAGGAGATGCAGGATGGGATGTGGTGGCCAGGGAGCAATAACAAGTACGAGAAATGTTTGCTTCAAGTAATTGAAGAAAGCAGTTAGATCCCTTTTTGGTCATGTTTTGAAAGCGAAATGAAAGGGGCAACCTTCTGATTTAAATTGTTTAAGAAAAAAGAAAAATAATAAGAAAAGCGCACTGTGTATACAAAAAAAAATTCTCTAAAATTTGCCTGAGCGTAAGTATGCTAACGAGTGCAGAATTCTCCAAATATGGACTCGATGCGAGTCGGAGGGGCATGAGCCAGGTCTCATGAGTAAACAAAATAAAAATACCAGAGGGAATGTTTTAATAGCTTCTTTTAATTCCCAGTTCAAATAGATTCCTTGCTTAATTTGTTCAAGCTAAGTCGTGTCGATTTGGTAGTTGTTATCGGTTTGTTTTACTGAATGTGCCAGGGCCTGATCCCGGGCTGTGTTACCGCGAGTGTACACCAGCGAAACTCCCCTGGCACCAGGAAGGTTACAGCTAACCCCCACACCAGCAACAGCAGGCTGAAGAACCAGAACCATTATTTCCAATGGGCTGTTTTGCAAATAAACCTTTTCACCACTGGAAAATCACCGCTCCTCTGACCGCTGCAAAAGCATGAGATTTAAAGCCTCGCTGAGACCGTGCAAATCTCGTACGCTGAACTTTCTCAGAAAAGCATATTAATCTGTCAGCTAAAGGAGTTTCAAAAAGAAATGCTGACAGGGTATCGAGCTGAGATTTGGGAACCCTGTGTTCAGGTCCTCACTTGGCTCTATTGCTGGAACGCAGCAATTTTAGACCCAACTTTTCCCTGAACAGTGCCTCAGTTTCTGCATTTGGACACTGGAGATGGTGAAACTGTGTAAAGCTTCATCAACAGTCACGAAGCCAAGAAATTGCTGCCTTCTAGAAATATCTCTGCTGTTGGATCACCAGATGCCTGCATGCAAGTCACTGAACTTTGCTATTCCTCAGTGTAATTGCATGCCGGTTGGACTCAATGAGTTTTACCCACTGTGCAGAGGACTAGTAATAAGAAATTACATTTGCAAAGTCCCTTGGAAGCATTAATTACTGAACGTGATCATTTGAATCAGCATAAATTGTCAGAAAGTTGTCCAGGTGCAGCTAAAACTCAAGGTACGGATTCTCATTCAAATTACTGCCCTTTTTCCTAACTTAAATGAATTTCAGTGACCAAAGCCTGACTGAAAAACTATTACTTATGAATGGTAACACCACCTATGGTTTTTAAACCTGATACCTTTCTTTGATCCTCAAACTGCTTGAACTAACTTTCATTTTCAGTTAAATTACTCCAGACAGCTATTATTTCTATCTGGCTCTATGCCTACTGTCCAGTTGTACAGAGAGACATTTAGTTAGTAAACTCAGTGCCATTTCTTTGAGGTTTCTGAAGAAGGATATGTAGAAAAGAAGAAAATTGGCCCAGTGCCATGAACTACTGCTCAAAACTCATAAATGATATCTTCTGCTGGACCTGTAATTTAAGGAGGGAGATTAGCTATAGCAATATGAATTATATTTTTGTCTCCACCCCACTCTCATATCCTTTGCTCCTCAGATACATTTTTACCAGTTGGACAGGCAGGTTTTTAATGCGAGCAGGACGCTGGCTGAGATCTGGATTTTACCTCCAGAGCTGGATGAATATGATCAATTTATCCCTTTCCTGCACTGATTTGTCTGCTGGCAAATCACCAAGCAATTCCCAGCTAAGAAAATGTCGCTGTAAGATGATATATAGGGTGAAATGCAGAGCAGTTCCTTCCTCAATATAGCTGCAGATGATGTAGTCAATGATAGCCATTTTAGGTGGAGAGTAAAATTCAGCCATCTAGAAGGCAGGCTTCCATCTTGTTTGTAAGTCTTGAAAAAGCTGTTACACTGGAAACATTTTATTTGCATGGCCAACAAAAGCTATTTTAGATGTAAAGTTCAGTCTTGTGGAAGGCAGAACTTCATCTTTTAATGCATCCTGAAAGAGCTCTTACACTGAAAACATTTTACTTGCATATTCATAGTCGAGGGGCTCCTGTGTTATAAAGCCAAGGGAAGAAACTGCGTGTGTGAGTAAGCTAAGGGTACCAGGGCTTGCTTCACAAATGGGATTTAGGCTCAGCAATAGTCCCTCCAACTGGTGGGTGCCCCAATCCCGGGGGGATTCAGCACCTTGATGGTGGTGGTGGGGAGAATGAGGTGCCTATCAATGAGATTTGCTGCTTGCTCAGCAAATCTAAATCAGCCACTAGAAAAGCTGGGCCTTAAGCCTCTGCCATCCGTGTGTAGCTGGGCATCTAGGCTCCCAGTTGTTCTAACTCCCTTGTCTTCAACCTCCTCCTGGCTAAAGTCCTTTGAGAAAAACTGAGAAGTTTGCTCTGCGTACAGATGAGGAACTAGATCTGATTTTCTGCGAAGCTTGTTCAGCTTAGGAGTGCCAAACTCAGCCATGAGGTTATTTTAAGAGTGGGCACGAGGTGGGCAAAGTCAGATGGATAACACTTTCTGTCTTTCTTTGGGGAAGGCTCAGAAGCCAATCCTTTCCTTGGTAGGGACTGCTGTTTCATTTTCAAGTGGTTGTGGCTTTGCATATTTCTGTATTACAGAACAAATCTAATCCAGCAAGAACCACTGGATCTGGAGAGGAGACTGGAAGAAAGGTGAAGGAATGATTTAACGTCAGACCAGGAAAATAAAAAGTACTCAGGACATCACTGGCAGGAATGGCAAGGAAAAGAAGATCCCAACAATCTGAAACTGCTACAAATGGGCTTCCCCCCACAGTCTGCCTGAAGATATGACCATGGCAAACCCCGTGGAAGTAGCGTGCCTTTCCCAGATGTCAGAAGCTGCTGAACAAGCACAAAAGAAATCTAGGATGGAAGAGTCATGAGGACATGAGTCATGAATTTCTTTCAATCCTCATTTCAATTACTTCCTGCCCCTTAACAGGAAAATAGCTACCACGGAATAAGTGCAGGAACATCCAAAGACAGAGAGAAAGCTTGGAACCAAACAGATATTATTTAAGTAGCCGCTGATTTAAAGAAATTAAATATTATTTCTTGTGTATTTGCTTATAAAACATCATAAAGGAAACCTCTGTGTCAGCTTGCTAATTCAACTCAGTGCAATTAGTTCAATTACCCAGATTTGCATGGCATCCCAGTAAATCCTGTACCATGTTCCTTTTTCCAGACCCACCCCACTGTTGCTGACAGGGGAAGAACTGATTCTTTGCTGTCTGTACCGTGAGGAATTCCTCACAGAGCTGAGGATTAAAAGTGGCTGTTTTAAATAGATTGCCTTTTCTTTAGAGTGATGTTAGTTAAACAAAGCTATCGTTTCCTATCACAATATTTATGCTTGCTACTAGCTCTTCTGTCTCCAAGTTACTTGCTAGTGCAAGGTGGTGATCGGAAAGGAGGAAAGTCTATGTTTTGGGCCTTTTTTTATTTATGAAACACTGGAAGAAAGATTAAGTAGCATTAATTCATCTTACAATGTTTTCACAGCAGAAAAAAAAGTTGGCAAAAAGTATATTATACAAGCTCAGACAGCCAGCTCCCAGGGTTGTACTGCTATTTGCCCTGGGCCAATTATATTTTACATGATCAACACACCCAATAATTAAATAATGAATTGGTTTCTTTTGGAAACTCTATAAAATGTCATGGACCAGAGAATATTTATCTT
>NW_009647222.1:6615908-6620843 GCF_000708025.1 Charadrius vociferus
TGAAGCCTGAAGGGGCCCAAATTCAAAAGCAATTATATTTTATGTCATTTATGTGCATTACAGGCTGACAAATCTAACTTGTTGGAATATGTGATCCCACCCTCCCTATCCAATTTATGTTGATCGCATTTTCAGACAGCCATGGAAAGAGCTGTTGCAGCTTGATAAAAGTTGTTGATCCATCAACTCCTATAACTTCAACGCCAGAGTTTACAATAACGAGGTACTTGTTCTAACATAAAAGCTGCCACTAGACTGTGCTTCCCTTCTCCAGGGATTACTGTCAGGGAAAACCCCAGAAAACGTCTTTTTGTGTACACCTCGTAGCAGGTCCTTCAAGTGCTTTCAGCCTTCATCTGATTCTGAAATAGAGGCACACTTTTTCCATTAAAAACAACTTTTACTTTGAAAATTATAGGAGACTTCAATGAAAAAAGCCACAGATGCAAATTCTGGATGGTATGATTTTCCACTTCTCATAGAATGCCTATTTTGATACTGAAGCTTTGCTGTTTCAGACACTGTGTTACAGAGCAGTGTTACCTATAATGCTTGCTCATAGGCAACGAGACAGGTGTATTTGAGCACATTACCCCCCATATGCTGCTATCCTAGCAGAGCTCAAAAGCTAAGCTGGTGAGGACACCCTGTGGTACCTCTGGTGTCACAGGGAGGGGTGTTGGCAATTTAGTAAATGGTAACGTTGCCTGTGAGTTTTATTTGCATCAAAATCCCTTGGCCTGTGCTAGTACGCTTAAATAGCACCATGACAATACTCTCAGTAACGTCTTATGTGGGTGGATTAAATGTCAGGCTGCTAGAAGTACCGCCTTTGAGAAGAATAGAAAAACAAATGCACTTACGTCTTCTGTAAGTATTGTCATGTTTTCAAAAAAAGACAAGTTTAGCCTCCTCCAATTTAGACAGCTGATCTCAAAACTCAGAAGATTTAACAACAAAATAAGAATAATATATGTTGGGTGAACTATTGGGATTACTCCATCATCACTTAGAGCTTTCCTCCCAACTCATCAGAAACTAACTTAAAATTTTAACTGCCTTTGACATCGTGCCGGGATGTGAAACAATGCAGCCGGAGCTTGTCACCTTGTAAAAGGGATGTCATGGCTGCTCTGGTAAGAATTGGAAAAATCACCTTATGAGTTACTTTATGATTCTCATGAGTCAGCTCCACCATGGGTAATTACATTTGCCAATGTAATACCCGTTTTGGTTTCTGCAGGGTCTTTTTTTCCCCTTCTAGTGTCTTCTACTGTTTTACTATAGAGGGGATGAAGTGTTGGGGAAGATGTGGAAGTTGTGGAAGATGTGCATTCAGATAAACACATAAGTCAGTTTCTTAGAAACTTTGGAAAGTATTTTAGGATTTCTTGTAATTCAGATAAATGCATAAGTCAGTTTCTTAGCTTTGGAAAGTATTTTAGGATTTCTTGTTTACCCTTCTTCTTCTTGTATATATTCAGATAACTTATGTTTACTGAGAAATCTGCATGATTTTGTTACAGCTAACCATCCACAATGCAAATTACATGCAGATGAGTGATCTGTGGCTAGGCCTCAGCTGGAAAAAACTGCATAGCTGCCTTGCTCCAGCCCTCTGCCCTTCCTCATATGCTCTGAAGATGCCACTGCTACTGCCTCTTCCCTCCTCCCAGGGATGCTCGTCACCTCCTTTCCACTCCTGCCAGACCTGTGTTCTGCTCTGACAGCTCCAGAGCTGAGCCAGACCGAACGCGCCCACCCAGACCATGGTAACACCCTCCAGAGCTGCTTGGGCGAGCCGGCACCCTGGTCCCCCTCTGGGAGCTGTGGGCGAGACCCAGGCTTGTCCCAGCAGTGGGGTCCTGCCCTGCGCCCCCGCAGCGGTGTGCTCACACTTCCCTGGTGAGCTGCCTCACCGCTTGGAAACTGCTTTGCTAGTGAATAACTGGAGATGAGACTTGCCCAAGGATCTTGGCCATCTCCGCCTACTTGCAGCTGCATGGCTATACATCAGCTCACAGCATCATATAGCTAGACCACAGTGCTCCTTGTTTCCAGCTTCTAAACTGTATTAAAAGGCAGCTAAAAATACCTTGAATACTTTCCTAATGTTCCTTTTCCATGTAAACAACTGCTGTGGGAGGAAGTGGCTTGTACATTTTTGTCTGGTAGGGATGGTTCACACTAAGAAAATGTTTAAGAACGCCTATACGAGACCATACTATTTGATGAACTGATTTGCCAAATTTGTCTTAAACAGCACACAAAAAGACGGGCCTTGTATAGCTGCTCAAGTTCAGAAAGCTTCTTGAAGTGCCTAAGTAGCTTTTAGGCCATCCTATAACTGGAAAACTGCTGAACTGTTGTTTTCATAAATACTCCCTCACAGGCATACAGAAACAGGCTGTGTTGACAAGTGGGAACTTCTGCTTGAGCCAAAACTTTGGCAAAAGTTTTCTTCTGGAAGCCAGGGCAGCAGCACTTCTCCAGCCCTGACAGAAGAGATAAAACATTCACTGGTCCAGTCTACCACTCCTGACATATTTCTAATGTCACAAAAATGTCATAGGTGCCGTGTCAGGCGGTCACCAAGGGAGTTAGACATCCCACAGCTGCCATTCCCAGCTACAGCATCTGCCCTGGCACCTTTGCCCGACACAGCTGGTACTCCACATCTTGTGGTTAAGCTACATTCCCAGTGGGTGTTGCACTACTCGTGATTTTCTGCAAAAACTTCTCAAGTACGGTAACGCATATTTCTTGTTGACAGTTTGAAGCAAGAGAGAACTGTCTGCCAGGCTGGCATATAGAGCCTCAAGCGCTGACTGATGCCATAATGCCTGAGTCAGTACTGAGCCACTGCCCTAGCATAATGCTAAGAGAGCTGGATATGCCTCGATTTGGAACAGGCACAAGACTATGAGTACTTCATCCCATCACCCTCCTTCCAACAATGGCAATTATAAGTCCTGTGGTATTTTTTCACAAGAAAAGGGATGTTAGTTTAAGCTGTCCTGGCCAAAATTCCACTTCAGGTCATTTCCTTTGCCTTCCCACACTCACTGCCTCTGTAATTTAGATCTTATACTCATTCTGCTAAGTTATGTAGTGTTACTTATCTCTGATCTAATTAGATGGTGACTCCATTGCAATGGGTAATTAAAAAATCTGTTTCCAAAACTAGGACCAAAGCAGTTTCATCTTCCTTGCGTGTTCAGAACACTTTGAAGGGTAAAGCAATGTAGAAATTTGGCTTGATTTTATTAACCAATTCTTTAATTTGTCTGTCTGTGACAAAATTCTCAGAAGTTACAATGGTTTGCAATATTGTAATTTTAGTAGAGGTTTGTGCAGAGGTAAGAGCTCAGGCAACAATTATCTCTTGAGGGCTTCAGCACCCACTGCTCATACGTGACTGACGAGGTCTCAACATCTTTCAAAATCAGGCCCGAAGTATCTCGAGTTGGTCCTCCAAAAGCAGAAACAATTTCTCAATTCTTTGACTTAAATAAATACAAATTTCCCTGGTAAGCTACTGTAAGCAGAACATGACTGAGGCAGTCCTTTGAATAGAGAAGATACAGCAAACATAACAAAGGCAGCTTTTCTAGGCAGCTTGTTACGCTAACATTCACATCACCTTTGGCGTATTTCTTATCTCACCCTTGTGCCATATGTTTCAGCCAGTCTCAGTTAAGATTGAAAGACTATAAAATAATCACAGCAAATGCTTAAAATAATGCAGGACTCTGTTTTACAGTCTGTAACATTTTCTGTAACCATTCTGTATCAGCCAAAATTTTTTGCTGATGCTAATTCATAATATAGGCAAAACACCAGATCCTTCATTGAAATCAATAGCCACATGCTGCTTGATTTTAATGAAACAATGTGTCTATTCAAAGTAAATTCAGAGAGGGAGAGATTTTTTTCATTTAGGACCTTTACTTCACAGGGTTGTTGAGACTACTCATCTACTCTTCTATATTTAGCTCTTCAGGTAGAATCGTTATTCTGGAAGGAAGTCAGGCCTATTTCAGCATAGCACATTTGCTGGGGAAGCTCTTCCAGAACAGCTCTTCCAGGCAACTTCTTCACATTCACTGGTAGCAGTTCAAAGTGACTGAATATCTCAGTCATTTGGTGGTTCTTAGGAGCCCATCAGAAACAAGCAGCTCCCTTGTTCATGGTCTCACAGGTCTCACCTGTCTGCAGCTCAGCTGGCAGCAAGAAGGCACTGTGGTAGAAGCAGCGATATACTAAACTATTTTTATCATCTCAGGAGGGATTCCTAGACTAAACCTTTGAACCACAATGGCAATTTAGGTGGGGAAAGCTTATCCTACTGATGCCTGTGTTGGATCTGTTCTACATGGAGGACACAAGATTCCACAAAATACAAAGCTATTCCCAATAAAAAATGTGTCATTCCACAGCAGCTTGAACTATATTACTATCCATTTTTGTCCCAAAACCTAGTCTCCATTAATACTATAAAAGCCTCAGTGTATTTATTCTCACACCTATCAAAAGTAAAAGAAGTCAGAAAGATCTATTATCCTGTTCTGCAAACAAAGAACTTAGAGATATAGTAAGGCTCTAGACAGAGATCGTCTTCCTAATTTGGATGTGTTGTGGTACCATACACCAGCTCCTCACAAACATACCAAACTCAAAAGTTACTACTGGCTGACTGGTTGTTCACACCTCCTATGGTATTTAAGCTCAGTCACACTGTCTGAAACCACTACTTAAAGATCTGTAAGATGAATTTTGCCTGTTGCAGGTTAAGAAGTGTTCACATGAATTAATGAGGATAGTAATACTGGCAAAGGGAAAAAGCAAACAGGTGAATGATGGCAATTTGTTAAAGCACACAGTTGTTTGCTAAATTAATGTCTGTCCATGGCATAATGGCAGATTTTCAGCAGG
>NW_009647222.1:6621110-6658022 GCF_000708025.1 Charadrius vociferus
AGCAGGATTTAGCTGCTTAAATCTTGCCTCATTGCCTCTGTGAATGATGAAGTCTCTATCCACAAAATCTCCTGTTGGTTACTAGTCCTTACGCAGTTTAAAAGCACACGGAGCGTCTATGTTTTTCCCAGCATCTTTGCTAAGTATTTGAAAGTCTGCTTTAGACTTGCCCAGGACTTCAAGTTTGCCCAGTGGCAAGTAGCCAGGCCCGCTACAGGATCAAGGACATCCTCTTGCACTGCCCATTGGGATTTGAATTGGGATGTCATTTTGGAGCACTCCTCTTAGATTGAGCCTTCCCACACATCCCCCAAGGAAGGTCCAGAAGAAAACCCTGTCTGACCTTTCACTAAACACCTCGTAACTCAGGGGTAACATAGGGGTATCCACCAAGGTTTTAGTAGGTTCAAATTTAATTCTACCCTCTGTTTGGGAAGTTTTGAACCCACATCTTCCCCTGTGAATTCTCAAACCATGGGAGCATATTGTATACCCAAGCAGGGCTGTTGCAAACTTCTTTTGAAGTGCTTCCAGTGTGCTTGGACTAATGAAGTATTCATTGGGCCAGAGAGAGCACAAGTGAGAGAATAAGCATGACTACATTGCCTTGTGGATACTGAATATTCTCCAGGGGGAGATACCTAAGTTTTGTCCCTGCTAATAATGGCTATTTAATGTTATATCATTAGATTATACCATATTATATCAATATACTTTATATTACATACACACACACATGTATGTAAAGAAAATGTGACAGTCATTAAAGCGGGCACTGGGACCCAGTTTTTTTCTTCCTCTAACCTCCTCTTCAGGGGGTGCCATAATTAGTGGACTATGAAGTTATGCTTATTCTCTCACTTTCTCTGGCCAATTAACATTTAGTTATTCCAGCCCAAGTGAAACATGTTTGATAGGAGGGTTTCAGGCCCTGCAGTCTGCTGTAACGTGGTGGTTAGAGCTCTGTGGGTTGAGTGCCTCCAGGCCAAGGAGGGAGGGATGGTGTTTTCACCCCCATGGCTCCTCCTCAGCAGTACCTGCTAGGCAGCCTTGCTCCATGAGCTGACATTTATGGTTCCCATCCCAACACTTAAATCTCCTCCCATAGTGTATGGGAAGTACTGCACAGGCCGTCTAGGAACCTAATGCAAAACTGTAGATGCCACTTACATTGAATAAGCATTGGATGCTATGTTGCCTGAGCTCTTTTCTGCGCCCGACTCAAAGTTACCTGCTAAAGGCCAGTCTTTTAAGCCAAGCAGAGTCCTAAATTCTGGACCATACTTCCTTATTTTTCTTTGATTTCTTATGTTAGGCAGATCTGCATCTAGCTAATAAGCAGATGGGCGAGTTCAGAGGAAAATTGAAGTGATAACGTTGCTAGGAGTTTCAAAATTATTTCATAGTGGTTGCAATGTTTTAGGGAGGGGTATCTGTAATCACGCAGCTTATGACTCATGGCTGATATGATGAGGTTGTCAGTCTGAAAAATATCCAGTCTTTGACCTAGCATGGACATATATATACAGGTAAGCCAGGAACAACTGAATGTCATTAGCAAAAACCCTTTGGACTTTGGAGTAATTATGCATTTGTGATAGTTACTGAGAGCAGAACAAAGGTATCAAGTGGTGACCATGGTTTTAAAATGAATGCTTTGCAGGACAAAGGCCACGCAAGGTGGACATGAAAGTTAACAGAATAAAAGCAGACCTTCAAGTCGAATAGGCAAAACTGAAGACAAGGTCCCTCAGTCAGCAAATAATGCGCTGCCATAGAAAATGAAGGCACCCCAGCAGTGCTAACTTCAGCTTAAAGAGTACCCTGTCATGTTGCAGGACCAGAGGTGGTGCAGCATAAGCATGGATATATTGCTTGCATTACCAAAAATGGAGCGATGCACATAACTGTTCTGTAAAATTTGCAGGTTTTGTTTCCTTACATGTATTTTATTCTGGGTAAGGGAGCCTGTATAGGAAGGTTCACCCCTTCTGGAGGTTCTGGGACATCGAATGTATAAGTGATTGGGATGGCGGTGTAGGGCACCACAGCAGACACCCAGGCCAGGTGTTATGGTAGCCAGATTGTAGCTGCTCATTCTCAGAAGGAAAGCAGTAAAGGATGCTCCTGCCAGACTATCTAGACTAGAGGAACAAAGCCAGAAGCAAGGACTGAATACTGGTCACTCTCTGAAAACTTAAAACTTTGGAGAGACCTGGTGGCCAGACCCCCACACAGGCAGTGTAACTTCCTTTAAAACAAACTGTAAAAAAGAGATCTTGAACAAACTGCAGCTAGGGCAATGGCTACCTGGATTTTCCTTAGCTTTGGTAGCACACACTTTCTATTTAATTTCTAAGCTGTGTGAGAGCTATGAATCAGCCCTGCTATGAATCCAATCAAACAAAGAGGTGTCTGTGTTTTATTAGGGGAAAAACATATGTCTTCCTACATCCTTCGTGGTTAATGTTAACAACGCCGGCTAATGCCAGTAAAGATCTATAGATAGACAGATAGATATAGAGACATCTTTTGTAATTAAAACTGATCACATAAAACTTCAACAACTCTATTGTGAAAAGATCTCCATCCATTGCTTAACATGGCCTACTGCACCTTGCTTATTTTTCAAAATGTAAAAAAGATCTTAAAATATCAAACAGATCTCTGTGCGTAGAGGATAATACTCTTTTTTCACTTCAGCAAATGTTGATCGCCAGAACATTTTTCATTACACATCGGCCAAGTTAGTCTTGGTGATTCTGCCCCTAACACCTGTAAATCAAAGGAAAGAAGTACAGGGCTGCACTGCTCTGACACCTCATCTCTTCCCTGACCGTCACATTTTCACCTGCTCATTGTGTGAACACCAGTGGCATGCTGGCAACGCGGCTGGTTGCAAGCTCAGTGCTAATCTGAGCCAAGCACAGATTCCACGTCCTTTCAGCATTGGTTTGTCCCCTGGGTCTGGGTCACTTCTCTGGTCCTGATCCTGCCATTGGGCCGTGTTATGAGGATTTCAGTTCTGGACTAAGCCCGGATTGCTCTCGGACCTACATCCCTTTGTACAGCTTATTTGTAAAAGTATGTGAAACACACATTTTAGTAAACATATTATAAACCAAAATTTAATAAAAACTCTTCTCTCCTTTGGAAATTACTTTAAAATGTCATATACTAAGGACTTATTCACTTTCATAAAATAAAACTATTCATAAACTAATAATTCTGGAATGTAGGACCAGTATAAAATAGCTCTTTTTAACTGGGAAAAAACAGCTGTCTGACCTAACCTGAACTCATCATAGTCAGGAACTTTTCTTTCTTGTGAAAGAGCCCTGGATGAACCTTCAGAACAAACAAATACCGTCCTTCCTTACCTCTCAGGCACACACGTATGCACACATATACATCCATACACACACTCCCATCACTTCTTTTTTTTTAAATGCAAATTTCATGCTGATTCAGGCTACAGGACTCATAACCCTAAAACTGTATAAAATGGGAGTTTGACATTCTGCCCCTTGTACAGCGAATTAATTATTTTTTATTACAGCGTGAACTTACCAGACCCTTGGCCAAAATAATTTTATGTACATTTTGTTTAGAGATTTGCTGTGCTTATAGCATGAGGGTATGCTACAGGCTGATAAACCCTGCTTTCAAGAGCCTTCCTATGGTCTTCTTTCACCTTGCTGTTCTTTAAGTCAGGGCAGATAGAGCGCAACATATCACAATCCCTTCTACACTATGGCCATGCACTGTGAGATTTGTGCGTAGGGGCAAACAGCTTACTCACTCCCGGTATATAAGAACAGTCTTTAATTTCTTCACAGAGAAAGGAAAAAAAACCCACCAAACTTGTCTAAAGTACAGTGGGACCCTTTAAAACAGAAACATCTGTCTACCAGAATTTAAATCAAGAACAAAGCTCATTTATCATAAGTTCTACCAACACCAGCAGCAAGCATATACCGTGCTTCCTGTCAGGATGACCTTTATCTTCAAGCAAGAGAGCAGTAAAACAAGAAAAGAACAAATACAAAGTTCCTAGAGGAGAGCACAGCATGTCCTGCCTCTGCAACGCATTACAGGAAAAGCAAGAATAAAAAGCCTTAAAGAAAGACATCACAAAGGCAGATATCAGGGCAAGAGCAGACAAGGCTAAAGGAAGAAAATAGAAACATTTAACCCACCACACCCTCTGAAATATCAATTTTTCTCTTTCAGTAGCAGTTTTGGGACTTCCAGGAAGTTTTACGCCATTGTTTGTGGTAAACATCAACCTGGTCAGGGCTGAATATCAGTAGAGGATTTGTTGTTCTGGTGATTGTTGCTATCGTTTAGGAAAACACACAGGGAACTGATGAAACCAGGTCCTGGGTCCATGCTGTCACCAAAGCAGAAAACCAGTGTTGAAGAGAGGGAAGTAAAGGAAAAAGCAGAGACACAAAAATCCCAAACAGACAGGCAAGAAAAGGGGGACCAGATCAGAGAAAAAGACCTACGTATAAGGTAATCTCCAATTCAAAATTTTCCTTTTTTACCCATTTTTGGTGGCAGTGGGCATTTTTACTGGTAACTTTCTTTCTAGCAGAAAGTGCTCCATGTTCAGCCTGATATTCAGAGTATTCTTTTAATATTGTTCTTTAAAACAGGGAGATGTACTTCAGTAACAAAAAGCTATGTCATTAGCTCAATTAGGAGACAACATCTTACACCCCTTTTGACAAAGACAAGAAGCTGAAACGACAATAAAGGAGAGCCTAGCAAGGCAGGCGCTACTGTGGTTAAGGCTTCTTTTTTTGCCAGTATAGGCAAGCCTTTGTGTACAATGATGTACGTGAATAACTGATGTACAGAAGCTCTGCTTGCCAAGGCCACCTAATCCTACATCTCGTTCCCCATTTTCAACATTTGAGTTCAAGATCCAATATTCCCTCATGGAACCTCTCTCCATCCTGATGTTGGAAGAAGTCACGCTGAAGTTGTCACCAAATATTCCTCTCATGCCTATGTAAACTCATTGGGATTTACCATGTTTACAGCAGAATTTGATTTCATATACACCCTGAAGCAATTAACACAAACCTTCTACAGCTTGGCGCGGGGTGGGGTGTGTACAAAACAAGGTTCCCAGGTGATGTATTTCCAGAAGTAACAGCACCTGGAAATTGCTCTTTGCCACAATCTATTCGGCACTTCTGGAAAAAGAAGCTACGTTTTCAGGTATCAAATTATGAATTTAGGACACTAACTTCAGGATGCTCTCCTTCTGGGTCCTGAGCCAGTGAAAGACTAAATTTTACCTTCAATTATCACAGTGCAGCCCCTTGGTCTTGGGGGCACGTAACCAAACTGCATGTGCAGAGCATCTTCTTAAATGTACACAATCAGGGCATTTCAAATTTCCCTCCATTTTGCAGATATAACACCAGACACAGCAGTCTCAAAGTTTAGTCAGAACAGGTTCCTATAGAAAACGTGAAAGCAATAGCTTTACATTCAGCTGTAGGAAAAAAAAAACAAACAACAAAAACATATACTGTGATAGTCTTCACTTCTCACACCTACTCAGTGTCAACACCTGTTTAGCTGTAGATTTTTGAAAAAGCAATGACTTATTTTAATATTGCTGCAAAAGTACTTTATTTCTACATAAAGGATTTATTTTAATTTTATTTCATATTATTCAACATAAGTTATTTCAAGTATATATCTATAATGTATTGTGGGTAGAAAGAGAATCTCTGATGAACACATACTAGTGAGTTCTAGAAAGGCAGATAATTTCCTTCACTTAATAATAGTTTTCTTTCCTCTTGGCTGCAGACTCTCATAACTAGCACCATGCCAAACATTCGAAGATTGGATTATGGCCTGTCGTACTTGATTATTTTTGTCAGCATGCTGACCCAGGGTGCCCTTTTCTTGTGTTGTTCCTTCTGTTTCCATTTTTCATGTCATCCAGCTTTTCATCTTGTCAATCAGCTTTTGACTTCCTGATTAAAGTGTCTGTCACAGGAGCAGCCTGGTCTCCAGTCAGTTGTTTAATTTGTTCCTCATGGCATCCAATTGAGTTATTCATCTGGCCCAGCTGTTCCCAAGTGCTTCCAGCATCACTTTTTCATGTGTTTGGGTTTAACCTCTATATCTATGTACAACAGTGTGAATTGTTCCATTCATTCTGTTGACTGTGGATTGCTTTGCCTCCGTCTAATGCCTTGACATTGCTAGGACGGCTGCTACTGTATTCTGCGGCTTAACCAGCTGAGAGAAAAGCAGTATTTCACCCTGGTGTTATGGTAACAAGTACAACTAAACAGACTAGTTCTCAAGTATTATAGCAGGCCCAATTTTTAACAATTAGGAACGTGTAATGGAAAACTCTGCTCTCAGAGATTTGAATCCACCCAAAAAAATAATGTTGATGACGCTTGGCAGGAGGAGAGAAACATTACTTTGCCAGGAATTTTTAGCATTCACTTGAAATCAGTTCGCTTCATTATCATGAGGGATGTTTTCTCAGTGCCAAGTCTAGGCCTGGCATAACCCAGCCATAACTCCCAGTGACTTATGTGGGAGTTGCACAAGCTCACAGCAGGGCTAAATTTGGTGATCTGACTGAAGTCGTACAGGCATCCAGTTGGAACAATGGAATTTAAATCAATTCAGTGTCATCACAGTAAAATGCTCAAATCTTGTTGTGTTGCTTTAATCGCTGCTTTTCAGAGAGAATTAGGGGAGAGGAACTGACATTAAATTCTGACTCGACTCCATGATTTTTTTCCCTCTGGAAAAAAAACTGATATGCCTCAGTTTCCCTACTGAATATAGCAACACACATCACATTGGGACACAGAAATGATTGTTTATTCAATAAGTGGAAGCTAAAAAATGCTGAGTATTATTATTTATGATTACTGGAAGCTAATCTAATTGAGTAGACTGCTGGAATAGTTTTGAACTATTGTGGGGGAGGAAGGCATTTTCTGATAACCAACTTCCATTTTTGATGGAAGTCAAGTAAAGTCCAAGCTGTTAGGCACATGTTGATTGTTTTAAAGTTTGGGAAGAATGTTTTTTCTTCCCATTTTCTCTATTGTTTCATCTTTTTTTCCTGCCTTCTACTGCATCACAAAGTATTGTCATTTGCTAATGGCAGGATGACTAAATGATTTTTCTCATATACGAAATTCTCTGCTTCACTGTGAAAGCATATTGCATTTATGTAAGTTTTATCTGATAAGGATATAGAGCAAAAGGTTTGATCCCAAGCTGGGTAGATTTTCAGCAGACTGCAGCTTTTTTCCTATTGTTCTAACATTCATTTCTCCACAGACACATCAAGACTCAAAGTGCTGATTCCATAGCACTGTGAGTTTTTAGTAGAGTTTTATATACCAGAAGAATTTTATTAAAACAATATTAACTCAGTCAAGTCCCTGCTGGATGCCTGTCCACATCATAAAACTACTAGCTTGACTGGCACTCACTGGCACCCATATAGGAACTCTCAGTGGGGAAGCCAAGGACTGAATGGACCTGGGTCCTGAAGTGCCCTTTCATCCCTTCAGGTGGTCCTTCCAGCTCTGAAGTGAGGTACGTTTTTGGAGCAGTACCATACCTGTTCTGGGGCTAAACAAATGACTTCAGCTTTCATCACCTTCATGCCAAAACTTTTCAAAAGTCTTACTTTCTTCTCTTCTTTTTTTTTTTTTTTTTTTTTCAAATAAGGTCTCTTAAGTTTTGTTTGCTTGTTAAGAAAGCTGCATTCTTTCCAGTTGTAGTTCTTGCACTTCTTTAGAAAACAGAGGTACACGTACCAGAGGTTGAGGAAATATCTCCAGCAGCATTTGGGGTTTGGAGCCATGATACATCTAAGAGATTTCTGCTTTCCTCTTACTTTCTCACTGACTTTGTAGAAGCAGCCGCAGGACCCTTTTACAGAATGCAATCTGGCTTTAATCACTGCTAAATGGCTTCCATCCTACTGGAGATTTGTTTGGGAAGGACTGTTCCTGAAAAACACTGCTGTGAAATGCATGCTATTTGGAGTGAGTTTGTATTTGAAATGCATTCTATTTGGAATGAGTTTATATTTTCTAACCTCACAGTGTTTTAGGATGGGTTAAAAAATATGGCAGAACAGAGTGAATATGTGCATTGGGCCTAATAAGTATGCACTTTCTATTAGTATCTGAGTTTCTCCTGGGTGCAAAAATGGAAAAAGGAAGAAATAGTTTTGAAAAATAAACTGCATCCCATGGCTGCATGCAATGCACCCATTCAAAATAGGTCGTACTGCTGGGCTTGCTTGGAAACTGTGCCCTAAGTCCTCTGAATTTCGTTCTCTCTTACGTTTTCCATCCGTTTGACTCCTTCTTGGTTAGTCAAGAAAATAATTGCACGATGTCTCAAATCTGCCCTTCCCCCAGCTTCTTGTATCATAAAATAACTCCAGGCGCAATATGTTATGCAAGTCTGTGATCATCCCTCTAATTTCTTATAAAAGATATGACCTTGTTATCAATGAAGATATTTTTAAAGTACTGATCATCTGAGCTAAAACCTCATGGATAGAAATGCAAAATAGGTTCTAATCTCTCTTAAAGCTCAGCCCCACATTGGTTACACTCAATTCAAATTCTACATGGTTTTCTTTGCAACCAAAACCAACTACACTACTTTCAAGTTATATGAAATACAAGCTGAAATTTTGGGGTGTAGCCATAATCTTGAGACGTTATGCTACAATGTTTGGGGCTGTACTGACTTAACTGACACCTGAGAATGAAATTTAGCTGCCAGGCATAAGTTTATTAGGATCATTCTAAAAATTTGTACGGTATAAAGCCCAAATTAGGGTAAGCGTTTCTGGATCATAACCTGATCTGATTCTCTTTATGTATAGAGAAAGGAGTATATAGTTGTGAGATTGTGACACCTTTTGGTTTGTGTATTATACACTGTACTTCCAATCAGTTGGGAAGCCATTTTATTCTCAAAGCTCAACATGGACTGCAAAAGGAGATGTATGCTCAGTACCCTTCCACCGAGATTTTACATTTATTCTCTTTATTTTTTTTTTTTACTGTTCTCAACCTAAAAGAAAGGTCACTTTGAGTGGTGCTCTATATATTGTGCTCTTTATGCACCTAACAGTAGAGTGTCTGTGCTCTAAGAAGACAGAAGATCTGCAGCCCCTCGTTTCTTTTACCTTTGATGTCTTCAAGAAGTGACTGAAATATCAATATGTTTACCGAACATAGAGGAAAAACCACTTCCCCCAGGGTGAAGTAACTAGGTTTAGAATGGCTTACAAGACACCTCCCTTATGGAAGAGGACGAGCTTCAGGGCACATATAAATATGCATCATATACACATAGTCATCCTCCCAGCCAGAAGAAATACATGTGTTTAACAAGCACATTTCAAATGCAACCTGGTTTAGCTTCTGCTGCACTAATAACTCCTGCAATTAAGCAATGTTGCTAGCCAATTAGCTCACTTTTTTTTCATATTGAAGGAGCAAATATAGGCAGGTATTTAACCCCTTTTGTGCCCCTGGGCCATCAGCATGCCTAACACTGGGGAAACTGTAATTGTAATCCCCTCAGATATAGCTTTTCTTGTTACATCAGGAGGTGATAAAACAGAATAGCATGGTTGAATATGGAAAAGGCTGGATAACTTTATGAGTATTGATACTACTAATAGCCACCTTATGTTTAAGTGAAATCTTTTGCATGGGAGGATCTAAAACCTTCCCAATATGCATATAAGGATAATTTTACTTATTGAACTCTTCTGAGGTAACCCTGGTGCGTAAAAGGAAGACTCCATTAGATGCACATCAAGCCTGGCACTTAGGGGAAATGCCGGTGTGACTCTATAACCTGTACAGCAAGACCTAGTTTGGGATGGGAAGATACTATTCTGTGATCTTCCCCAGACAGTAAGCCACTATGGTGGTTCTAGAAGTTGTCACCAAAGGTATCCCAGAATCACAGAATCACAGAATGGTCAGGGTTGGAAGGGACCTCGGGAGATCATCTAGTCCAACCCCCCTGCCAGAGCAGGGTCACCTACAGCAGGTTGCACAGGACAGCGTCCAGGCGGATTTTGAATGTCTCCAGAGTGGGAGACTCCACAACCTCTCTGGGCAGCCTGTTCCAGTGCTCCACTACCCTCAAGGTAAAGAAGTTCCTCCTCATGCTAAGATGGAACTTCCTATGTTCAAGCTTGTGCCCGTTACCCCTCGTCCTATCACTGGGCACCACTGAAAAAAGACTGCTCCCATCCCCCTGGCATCCTCCCTTTAAGTATTTGTAAGTATTAATAAGATCCCCCCTCAATCTTCTTTTCTCTAGACTAAAGAGACCCAAGTCCCTAAGCCTTTCCTCATATGAGAGATCTTCCAATCCCCTAATCATCTTTGTAGCCTGTTGCTGGACCCTCTCCAGCAGATCCCTGTCCTTCTTGTACTGGGGAGCCCAGAACTGGACGCAGTATTCCAGATGCGGCCTCACCAGGGCAGAGTAGAGGGGGAGGATGACCTCCCTCGACCTGCTGGCCACACTTTTACCACAAAGGTACTTCGTTCTCCTTTATTCCTATATTCCTCCTATATTCCCTGAGTATAGGTAGAAGCTTAAGGCCACAGTCTTGTCCTTATATTTCATGTTCTGAATTTTTCTAAATCTATATATAAATATTATAGTATTATCTATATCATATGCGTTTACTTCCATCTTCTGTGCATTTAGTTTCAACACATCGTCCCGCAGCTACCTATTGCAATGCTGGACTAGGTGATATTTTAATGTACTCTCATTTCCATTTAAAATTCTACTGGAAAAGTGTGAAATATCCTTTTTTGTATGTGTGTGAATAGAGCCTTTAATGCTCAAGTTTAAATGAATGGTGTATTTTTTGGCTAGGTGTCAAAGGCTTAACAGAACTTGTACTATAGTCTGTTCACAGGAAAAAACAAATAGTTTCACACTGAGGTATTTGGAAACAGGTGTGCCGAACAATTACAGAATGTTACAGCTCTTGGAGGCAGTCCTCCAAGAAATTAAGGTCTAAAAATGTATGGTAACACTATCACATTGATAAAATATCTAGTGCTGAATCCCACTGGACTGAAGAAAAACTGACTGGAGTGCAAGGAGAAGATGTGATCACTATTATGTCAGGACATGAAGCAGCTAGAGTTGTTGCCAACAGGTCTGGAAGGAAAACAATAGAAAAGCTTCACTTGGGATGTGGTTTGGAACAAGAGATCAACACTGTCCGCTCCCACTCTCACGGTCACCACCCTGCCTCAAGTGGCAAAACGCTTTCTTGGCCATATTCAGCAAAGTGTCTGATGGAGCCAGTGCTGCTTCTTTAGCACACAGCTACACAGATCTACAAAACTGAGCAGCAACCTCCTTTGTTGATGCCCCTCTTTCCTAAAGCACCAGTTCCACATTTCTGTTTCACCACATCTCCATCTCATTTCGATTCTCTGCTGAAAATATCTTTCCAAACTTCTCTTCCTTCATTATGATGTAAGTCAGTCAAACTCTTTCATAAAAGTTGTAAAGCCAAGACTTCAGTTCCACCTCTTGATTTCTAACACACATCCAGAAACAATAATAACCATTTCAAAGTTGTTATAAATCCACAAAAAGGAATCCAACCTTCAGTCCACCACCTGAAATGTTCTTCTGCTCGTGCAAAAAGGATTTGTGTCCCCAGGCACATCTGCATAGCAGCTCTTTACCAGGACCTCTTAACTTCGCACTTTCCCACTTTGAGACAAATATTCTTAGAAATTAGAAGTGGTCTTGTCCATCAAGCCTCATTTATCTGCTGCCTCAAGACAAGGTGATCCTGCCTCTTCACCCCCCAAATCCACCAGCTTAAGTGTGCTGTTCTTCCACATGGCGTAGAGGGGAATTCCTCCCTGACTCTCTCCGCATTCAGGTTATGGCCCTATCATTATTTTAGCATGTGTAGCTACACATTTTATTACTGGTCACAAAATTATTCCTCTCCATTTTCAAATCCAGCCGTACTCTTTGACTCCATGACCTCCTGTGGCAGCGGATCCCAGAGAAAATTCTCCGCCTTTGCCAAGACTGTAACAGAATGTTTAATGTCGAAGGATGAAAACACATTATCCCATCTTTGATGTTTAAAGAGAGGGGAGAGACCTCAAGACCTTTCTGCATATTATACAGTGTAACACATTTGTATGCTCTCTGCAGAGCTGGCATGCCTTATTCAAGGTCAGCTCTGCTCCACACTCTGGTCCAGCAACCTCCCTCCCCAAGTTTTCATATTTCAGTTACAAATCGAGCTGCTAAATTGTGAAGTCAAGGCTAAAGCAAATGAGGAGACAAATGGCAAATAGAAAAAAATCCTAACGCTTCATACTGTTGTTGTGTTTCTCTGAAAAGATCAACTCAATAGCATCCTGCATTCATGGACCTCAAAGAGTGTCTGTAAAAGTGGGCCAATGCCTTCAGCCCCAGTACAAACAGAGCTCTGAAATGCATGCACACTCGCATAAAATGGGGTAAGAAGTAATTTTACTGGTATTACTGCAGTAATACCATGCAAAAAAAAAAACCAAAAAACCCCCAAAAAACCCAAATGGTGCAAGTTTGCTATATGCATCAGGAGAATCAGTCTTACAGAGGCATGGAAAAGAATTTATTTGACCCGCAGTCACAGAGATATTTAGCAACACAGTAAAGAAAACAGCAGACGTCTCCTGGCTTTCAGTCCTCTCCTCTCTAGTTGCTGGTCAGTAATACTACCGTTCTCATAATAATGATACTACATGCTTAACAAATTGTGTGAAAGCTAGTGAATGGCAATTTAGCCCAAGGATGCTCTTCAGGCCCTAAATAGCCCTTCTTCTTCTGTGAGGCTTTATCCTTAACAAGCTAAGACTGGATCATCAGCAACTTGAAACGCCTAAGAGGCAGAAAAAATGAACACCAAGTCAGGTTCCAGGTCTCTTTATGGGCCCCTTCGAGCTATGGGATAGATGCTGCCACCTGAGTTTGGTGAGATATCCTGACCTGATTATGGCTTCCAATGGGGCAAGAGTCTTCCTAATTATTACTTTCTATTGTGAGTTCTGACCAGATGTTTTCCAGTGAAAAGCATCTTTTTCTTGAGAAAAATGTCCCTTGTTTCTAAAAGAAACAAAAAAACAAGACTGCTGTCATTCTCTTTCATCCTAACCAAACTTCTGTAGACATTATTTCCTAAAACAAAACAAAACAAAAAAAAGGTAGGTGTCCATCAAATGACATCTACTGTGTCTGGCATTTCCCCTGTTGATGAATGCTATTTCATGGTTTGCCTCTCAAAAATCTTTTGATTTCAAAAATCACAGTGAACTGAAATCAGCTTTGTACCTTAAATGACAGTTAATGAAGTTCCTCAAACCTCAGTTACTGAAATTCAGTAATAGAGACCTCTGTCCTATACAGAGCAGACTGTTCCCCCCACCTTGATCTTCTTTGCTGCTTTTTCCTCCTTCTCAGCTGGCTGAGAGTACAAAAACAGCCATCAGACTTCTGGTTTTGCTTGGGGAAAGCTTTGTTAGGAGGCAGCTTAGCTTCCTAGGTGGGTATGAACGCCAGGCTTGGACTCAAGAGGTCACAGGTTGCTGTTGCAGTTTCCCCTTTGGTACAATACTGATGGGCTGCCTTGCAAAGCAGTTTGAGACTTATGTTGAAAAGCCAACTTCACAGATGTTGTCTCATGGAATATGTTAACTTAAGATCTGCCATTCCAGTCGACCTCATGTGTGGCTGGAAAAGTGCGTGCTGGGCTTAGCTTGCCTAGTGCTTTTGTTGCTAGTATTCTTTTTTGTGGTATTGGAGCGGTGGATAGAGACAATGGAAACTCAGTTCCATTCTTAATGATAAAACGTATGCCGCCACGTTGTAATATTGCATTACTTATATATACACATACACAAATGTACACTCACACATAGAAACTCCTTTGCATCAGTTCTTTAGCATTCCTTGTTGTATGTAAATGTAAGTCATTATAATCCCCATATAAAATTAATTACAGTCAGAAATTCCCACATTCGTATTTTCAGAGGGTTACCAGATATTCTTTTAATTTGGCTCTACTGTCTTGTCAAAATAAAAGCTCTTTGCCTAGCATTTATGAGGCTTCTAAGCTTAATTGCATTCATCTTTATCAAGTCTTGAAACTGGCTGATATATTTAAATGAGCTAAAATAAAAAGGTTTGAGGCAACTGAAGTCTCTTCAATAAACTGAAGAAAAATTTCCGAAAGACTATGGAAGCAGTGGTGACCAAAGCTGTAAAGAAGAAAGATTTTAAAACTAATAAGTTGCCAAGTGGATCCTTTTCTTAATTAGTCTTCCTTTCAAAGAATTAGTGAGTAAAAGGCTTAAGGAAGATGAAGTGAAATTTGAATGTTACCCACAGTCTATAAATAAGACTTAAATTAGTCTTTCATTTGGCCCATGATAATTCTATTATATATCCTGCCATATTCTAATTTCTTTGTCTCGCTTTCCTACGGTTCTTCACCACCAAGAGATGTGACTTTGACTACTGGATGAGACTGAATAGTTTTCAGCATATAAAAACCGGTACTCTTCTCCAATTGAGTTTTTTTCTGGCTTTTCTTACTAAAAGTTGTAAGTATTTTAGGGTTTACACTTGAAAATGGTGGTCAGACGTGGTGGGTTCAGCTCTCAGCACTGTCACAGACATCCTCAGCAGCCTTAGGAGGTAGTGGCAAGGGACCACACTGAGTGGAGCTGGCTATTCTCCCCAGGATCCAAACCCTCTGAAGCAGGCACCATCAAGCTGTGGTTTGTGGACCCTGAGGATTAAAGGTTCTATGACAGTTAATGGAGAAAGACTAGAGCCAGGTTGTCTGTAGGTCAGTGAAAAGACACTTGCCCAGCAAAAATACATCCTCTTGTTGAATAGACTTCTATGCCTAAAGATAGTTTTCTGTGGCTGAATTCCCAGCCAGTAATGTGATGGAGTAGTGGGAATACTAGGAGTGCTTCCCACCCTGCCTTCCCTGTTTATTTCATAAAACCATAAGCTCATAGATTCTGTTTCTACAGTTTCTTCTGTCTCTGCAGGCAATGTTGCTCTTTTATCTGCTGTTATGAGTAGTATTGAAGCAGTGATTGCTAGTGAGCTCCCTCTCCATTCAGGGCTCGTTTCTCCAAAGGCTTATCACCGGGTCTGAGTGGAAAGATCATCTCTGGATCAAACTATGCATGGGGACTCTGGTCTCAGGCTGTGACAAGATGCAACGATTTAGGATAAGTGCAAAACTCTGAGACCCTCAGAGCCCTTTACTTTATTGTCCCAGATTTTTCTCTCAGGTGAACCCCAGATAGGAGCAGAGTTGAACCTAGAGGGTCAAGATTCATGGGGGTCTTTATTAATCCATTCTTTGGAGGCCAAGAACTAACATCTTTTTTATCTCCAAGCTTCATATTGCTATTGTCTACCACACAGTGTGGTCGATAGCTATGCCTGTGAAATTTATTCAGTGCCATAGAAACAGGTGATTTAAAAAATAGCTTTGATTTAGATCTGTGACAAATTCACAGAAGACCTGAGTTTCTCTAATGCCTGGAATGAGGAGATGCAAACTATGGCAGCTCTAGGCAGATTCTTATTTTGACAGAAGCAATGACTCACTGTGTGACCATGGACAAGTTGTTCAATTTTCTTGTGCTTTAGTCAACAAAACTATAAAATTATTAAAAGACAAAAAAACAAAAAGTCCCCAGATTTTACTGAAAAACAAATCCTTCCTCTGAGCTCAGTTGGTGAATAAATGACAAAAACAACAAGATGAAACATGGGTGTAACCCACAGTTTTGCCAAATATACCACAAAAATATGGAGAGGGTACAGAGGAAGAGAAGGCAGGGGGAAAAAAAAGATCAGCAAGAACACTGAAATGCCCCAAAAACATAATGTTAATATGAAAACATATTAACAGAAACAACTTCAACAAAAGAGAGTATAGATGCCCACAGGGTGGTGAGTAGGAGGGTGTATTCCAAAGAAAAATAGCAATCAAATGATCTAATGCTCTTTTCATCACAAGCAGCCTTTAAAACTAGATAATGATTGTCTCACCCTTTCATGGGGTACAATATGACAACTATTTAAATGTACCCAGAAACAACACCAATCAGACTTTAGCACAGTTAATGTGGGATGGTTTGTCCAATACTAACTGTAGGGTGAGACATGGATGCCTAAAAGGCACCATTGCCTACCAGTGATGGTCTACTGTTTTAGTCTGCTCAGTGATGCCTGGTTTGCCAGGGCCACATACAGAAACCAATGAGGCTTAGGTGTCACACACACTGAGCCAGACCTGAAGGAACCATGCCATCTAACAGAGGGACCAGGGGCTACTTTACATGCTGTTTGGAGTCCCCTGTGCATGCAAGAGACACACCGTACTGCAAGGGTGCAGTAGGTCTGATGCAACCTATGAAATCCATGCTGGCATCTCTTTTTCTCAGCCGTCATTATAGCTGGAGTCTCAGGCCCTTTGTCCTCAAACCAGGACACTTGTCTGCTCCACTGTATCCTCGGTTTTTGCCTGGGATGAGAGAATGTGAAAAAAGAGTGACATCTCCTGAAACATCAGCGTTATTTCTAGGACCTATTCTGTGCTGCCTGGCGTTGGCTGGTGTCGTTTTCTACACAGAGTGAGGTTGCAGTAAAAAGTGCTGTTGCATTAGATTGCTCCTCAGAAAGAGAGCAGGATGATGCTTTATCCCTGGCTGCAGCAGCCAAGTGGCTGTAATGGAGTGAGAACATGAAACGAAGAGGAAAACAATGAACAGTGGAAAAGTCAAAGTTAGGCCTGCAGCAGAAGAGAGGCTACAAAGGTATCTTCAAAGGGATTTCTGGGGGGGGAAGGAGTAGACAACATACATATTAATGAACCAGAAACAATATTGAAAAACAACCTATTATCCTTACTCAGATCAAAAGAACATGAAGGTTAACACCTCAGACATCAGACCTTTGCAACAGGAGAGTGGGCTTAGCAACAAGTCTGCTTCCCCCCCGTCTTCTTTTGGTTTTGTGACTAGGACCAGGCAAAGAGGGAGCAGATTCATTGCGACGACTTGTAGAAGTGGGCCTACAAGCCCAGCAGCTGCACAGTGGAAGTTTTAAAAAAAAAAAAAAAAAGCATTAAAACTGAACAAAGACTCAGTAAAATCTGGATGAGCATGGAAAGAAAGTGAAGATGAGAATTATATGGGCTACAATGCAAAGACAAGATTTACTGTCTTGCCTTGCTTGAGGGGAGTGCTGGAGCACTCAGGGAAAGATGCTGCATTATTTGCACATTCCTCACTGAACTGCTGAAGGGCTTCCCGGTGGCCATCAATCTCCTCTTCCCTCCTCTTACCCCAGAACCCTCTTCTCCTACAAGCCCGTGAGGCTCCCCAGCTCTCCAAGAGAAAGAAAGTCCTACAGTGCTCATCCCTGCAAAGTCATTTTTATCTGAAAATCAGAGGTGTTCTCCACTGGGGATTGTATCCACTTGCAATGGGAATGCTCAATGATCTGACAAGACTTTTCCATATTTAATTTCTTTGATAGGCAAAGTAGCAATCTGACCAAATTAGATTTTCTCTTAATAATTCTCTACAGCACAAAATGTTATTTAGGAGCTCCTACATGGGGCGTGAAACCACATCTGCATGGTGAGGGCATTTACGACGATGAAACGGAAGTTACCCTAAAAGTGGTTAGAAGTAAAGGAAAGGTACCTCTAATGATGACAATGGGGAGAGACACATTAATTGTCTGCCAGAGACTTCATAACAAAAAACCCTCTTTCTGCATGCCTATCTTCTGTTAGCAGCTCACATTTGCTAGGGGCATTGAATTTCAGACCAGCTTCTTTCTGATTTTTTGCACTCATGTTCATACACGCACTGATGATGAAAAAGTTTCAAAATACAAAGTTAGAATCCAGCACATTTTTCAAGCTACTTTGAGGCTTCAGAAATTATACAATTCAAAAAGAACAAACAAACAAATAATAATAATAAAAAACCAACCAGACAAGAACCCCCAAACAAACAAACGAAAAAACCTTGGGTTTGCCACAAATGTGACTGAACGCAATTTCAAGCTTGCTGAGATTAATAGAAGTTTTGCTGCTGATTGCAAAGGATTTTCACTGATTTCATATGCAGGATTCATTAGATGAGAGACAGCTATGGTGTTTTTACTACAGCCATTTTCTGGATTCTAACCATTTTAAAAATGATACAGAATTTTCCCAGCTGTGATAGGACGAGAGTAACTGGACGAGAGTCACTGGTAGAACATAGGAAATTCCAGTCAGGTTTAAGGAAAAAAAAATTCAAGATGAAAGCGATTAGTCACTGAAGCCACTGTCCAGAGAGGTTGTGGGATCTCCATCCGCTGAGATATTCAAAACTCAGTTGGGCATGCCCTTGAGCAACCTGCTCTAAATGGAAGTGCTTTGAGCAGGACATTGGTCTAGATGGACTCTCAAGGTCCCTGTTCTGTGAATCTGTGTATGGGAAGCACAGTAACTTAATACATAACTGCACTAGGTGGATTGGACTTCTGGCCTCGATAGTCTTCAGACACTGCAGAAAACAGTGCTAAATACTAAGAATAATGCCAGAATTAATGAATATTGAACCAATGAATTAGAACCATTTACAGGAAGATATATACTTTGGTCCAAAATAGTGTTTTGCATAGTAAAAAAGTTGCTAAAAGACTGATCATTTAACCAGTCCTTCGTGTGTTTTACCTAAAGTTTGCATGGGTGGTTTGAAACCCACTCCAGTCTTTTCTTTCTGTATATCAATAAGATCATAGAAAGCTTTGATTTACCAACACGAAAGTGGGCCAAGTTCTAGGTTGAGTTATAACTTCTGCAACTTCAATAGCAATGAAATTTCACAAACAGTGAGGTAGGACAGGACCTGTTCCAGCGCTTTTCAAACTTGTAAAGCTTCTTCCTCTTCAGACTGAGTGGGAATTTTTGCATGAACAGACTGATGCCTGACATTTCTAACATTTCTTTGTTAGGCCAGATTTGAAATACCAAAACCATTTTTGTGATATTTTTGCATTCCTGTTTCCAATTTCCCCCCTCTCCAAATTTTCTTACTTTCTCTTTCCATATATTGTCCCTCTGCCTCACTCCTAAGAAAAAAGAAGGTAAAAAAGAAAGATGTAGAAACTTGCATTTCTATGTAGGTGGGAGAAATTAGCAAACCAGTTGTCAAATTTCCACTCCTGCTGCAATTGGGACTGTTCTAGTTTTATACACATAATATGCAGATCCTGTTTTCCTGTCTTTCCTATTGCAGTAAGTAGGTTTTAGATGCTTTCTGAAAGCCACTCAAACTGCTGAAGTTAATGGGTTAATCCATCATAAATTACTATTTATTCAATTATGAATAATGCCAAGCAAAAATATATAGCAACCAGTTAACTGTATGATGGAAAATAATAAATAAAAGGTTTAAGCAGATGAGTCACAACAGATCATTGTTTCCTAAAGTCTGAGACATATCCCCTTGTGGGGTATGAAGAGCTAACAATGGAAGATGAATACATTAAAATGGGTGTGTCTTTAACAACGTGGTAGTTTAGCAGGAGAAGCAAAAATATTTTTCTCTTAACACAGCAGAGATTAGTTTGCAAAAGTTTGGGAAACAATCTGGTACATCATGGCCTGAGGCAGCATGTTCCTACCTGCCCCTGGTACAGGGAGGCTGTTTTTGTAAGAGTTTCAGGCAAGTTTTGTTGTATGTAGTGGAGGCTCTCATGATCACTGAATAACAGAACAAAAATGTGACCACACTTATCTGACCCAATATGCAGTTAAGCTCTGCACTATCTGTGAACCACTACCAGAAAGAAAAAAGAGGTTTAAAAGATAGATGGTAGGGATGAAGTCTTAACATACTAAATTGAATGGAAATTCTTTCTGGACTTCAGTGCATCCATCACTCAAGTGGTGCAGCTCACTGAAAATGTCCAACTGCAATTGTCTCTTTGGCTGTGGTTTCACAATGGGCCCAAAGGTTAAATGAGCCAGCCATTACCGCTCAGGCATCAAACTCAACAGCTCTGATTTTCCTCCATAAAGGCTGCATTCAAACAGGAGCTTAGATCCACTAGGAAAAGACTGTTGCTATCTTGTTCTTCTGGAAAGAGGCATTACTCTCCAGTGGAAGTTATATTTCTGTATAAAATATGTTGCATCCTGCTGACATCAGTCAGGAGTCAAAGTTTTCAGCTGTCTCCTTAGGATCGATTTTCAAGAGCACCCATCCGCAAAGCAACAAAAAAAGTTGCCAGATTTTCAACAGACCCAAGAAAACAGGGCAAAGTTTTCTCACAAATAAGGCCACAAATCTCACAAGAAAACTACTGAGGGAAAAGAGTTCTCCTGAAATTGTGGCTCCACTTGTGGGCATCAACACTAGACACTTTGGCACTCTAGTACATTAAGAATATTATCTCTTTTTTCTCTGTGATCTGTCAGCCTCCTGCCTCACCAGCAAAGATCATAGTCTTGAACTTTAAGGAACTGAAGTTAAAATTTGCTTACACATATCAATTTCTGTGTCAGATATGTGTAGGCAGTTACACGACACAAACTGCCTTCCTCCTACTACCACCAAAAGAGATCCCTCTGTTTTTTATTGTTATCCTAACCAGAGTGCACTTTTCAAAACTCCTAAGCCATTCGTGGTCTGGGAAACGTCAAGGCCAAATTGTGTTGACCATTCATTTCTAAAGAGAAATGCTCATCAATTCGTAGTTGAACGTGGTCTAACATAACAGTTCTCAAAATATGTTCTATTGGCTGCTAGCAGTCTCTGGGGATCTGCCACATAGTCCATGTTTTGGTTTTTTCCTTCCAGCTATGAAATACCTCACTAAAAGTTAACTTTCAATTAAAAAATAGAGACACATAATTTAGGTCAGGGACTGGACTGAGATTAAGCATACTTGAGGTTTGTTCTTGGTTGCACAACTGACCTCTTGTGTGGTCTAGAGCAAGCTACCTCCTCTTTATCTAGCTTATTTTGCTCTGCTTACCTTGCTACATTTTGCCTGGTTGAACAAAGAACCTTCAGTGAGTAAATCATGCCTGACCAACTTGACTGCTTTCTATGATAAAATTACTGGATCTGTGGAAAAGTAGAGAGGAGTAGATGCCATTTATCTTCACTTTAGCAAGGCTTTTAAGCGCTGCCTCCTATAGTACACCTGTATCCAAGTTGAAATCTCACAGTCTGGATGGGTGGACAACTAGTCGAGTGAAAAACATGGTTGGATGTTCAGGCTCAGAGGGTTATGGTTAATGCCTCATACTGTATCTGGTTGCTTGCAATGGGACCTGAACTGTTTAATATCTTTATGAATGAGCTGGAGGAGATGATGGGTTGCTCTCCTGTCAAGTTTGCAGATGGCACAAATTTGGGGGGACTACTCAATACACTTGAGGCCAGGGGTTGCCATCCAGAGGGAGCCAGACAGGCCAGAGAAGGGGGCCAACAGAAACTCCATGAAATTCAGCAGGCCCAAAAGCTCTGCCACTGAAAATTAAGAGCCCCTTAATGACACTGACAAAGTAACATGAGTTCAGCAGAGGGTCACCACGACAGTCAGGGGCTGGAGCACCTGCCCCGTAGGGAGAGGTTGAGTGAGCTGGACTGATTCAGCCTGGAGAGGGGACAGCTTCAGTTGAGAGAGACCTTGATCTGCCACATATGCCTGTGCCCTCGCCATCTCTCTACAAGCTATTTAGAGAAGTGGCTCTAAATCCTTCTCAAGAGAGCTGTTCCATGTTATTTTGAAGCTGAAGTATTACAAGGTGCTTAAATAATCACTGTGGCAAAGAGCAAGACGGTGCTAAGGAGTAAAAGGCATTTTAGACTGGTGGCTGAGGCAGCTGTGTTCAATGTCCTGTTCCACACAGTCCCCAAGACCAAAAGGAAGAGCTGTACACACAGAGCATGGAGCACACCAGCTTTCACAAGGGCTGGTAGCCAGGTGAAGCAGGAGCACTCTCAGGATGAAGAGGTTCTCATCAGGTGTGGAAGGAAACTTCCCTTCTGCCTACTGTGTTGTGGGCACATCTGGGAAGACATCTTTTTGCCCCCGCAAAAGCCTGTGCTTTCTGCCCTGTCCTAAGGGCACATAACGAGCCAGGAGGTCAGTTTTCAAATAAAAGTCGTGTATATATATAACATCCCTCTTACCAGCTGCTAGGTAAAAAGCACTGCCACCTCTGAAAACCTGGCAAATCCCAGCCCTTTATTTCCTTTACTTTTCCTCCTCATGCTTCAAAATGAACATTTTTGTTTTGGATGAAATGGAATGTATGTTTGCATTTTACACTAAATAAATGTTTTCAGATTTCCATTTTGGCAAGAAAAACAAAAAATGAAGTTCCATTTGGTTTGCCTCTAACTTATTTTTTCTCCCTCTTTTTTAGGTTCGGCACTCTAGCTGAAAAAAAAACAATTATTCTCACAGCCTTAGTCACACGTTTTTCAGGCAGTGCCTGAAATGTTTCCTTTCAACTCTTTGCAAGCATTTTATAGGTTGTCATTTCGCTGCTGCTTCAAGAACAAGAGACTGCAATTCTTCCAAGTGAACAGCTTCGATGACTTTCCTGACTGATGCAAATGTGTTACACTGTTGACAAATACTAACCATGAGAGTTGACTTGGCTATTGCTGCTTGCTGTAACTGGTGTTTCCCCTGAAAATTCTCCTCCCACCCATCAAATGGAGCATTCTGTTTTACCAAGATAGTTTTTAATAATCTTTTTGTGTGCTTTATCTTTTATCTAGACAAATAAGAACTAATCAGTTTTCAAGAAACATAATTTGCCACTTAAATGGGTGTAAATGATTCCCTGACAAGGTGCCAGGCACTGAATGCATATGGAGGCCAACATATCTTCTACCATTAAAACTGATCCTTTTAGTCCACGCTGAAACCCATGGACAGGGTAACATGGACATTTCAGCTATATCTCTATACATCTAATTTCAGCTATTTGCAGCTTGCTTTGAGAAGAAACAGGGAATGCAGCAATTTTATGTCTGTAAGTATTGCCAATACCTATAGCACACAAACGCTGACATGGTTTCTGCCCTGCCCTGAGGAACTTGCAGTCAAAATTAACACACATCGAAACGTGTGAAGAGATGCAATGGATTACAGAGGCCAAAGTCTCAAGCCATATAAAATGCAATCCTGCCTCTGGTCAAAATCCTGTTCAGGAAAATGTAGGCAAGCATCTATACTTATGGACCCCAGTCCTGAACCATCCCCTTAAAATATATGAAAATATACACACACATTAGTAGGAAGATAACAATAGCAATTTTGTCACCGTAGGTTAGCTGCCAGAGTCGCTGCTAACAGGCTTCAGGAGGGAGCAAATCTGGTGTATCCTAACACTGACACCATCTTCAGAAGTGGTTCTCAACCTCATCAAAATTACTACAAGGAAAAAAATGAAACAACAAGTAAATTACTTTTTAGAACTACTAATCTTCGTGGATTAACAGCCACAACTCAATTTCAGAGACATGACTGCCTTTTCATAACACACGTACGCACACACAAAATAGACACCAGGATATTGGGGCTCAGTTAAATATTTAAATAAGATCAAAATAAAACTAAAATAGTTTTTGTATTTCACATTTGTTTTTTTAATTGACTGGAAAATGGAAAGAACACATCGAAATACTGTGTTTAATATCTATGCTATCTTCACTGGCTATGCAAAGATTTGCTTCTGATTTTAAAGTTTCTCAGCTCAAGAAGATGTAGATTTTCTTGGCAACAGCTGCTGTGTAAAATATTCTGAGATAGAATTTTTTATCATAATTAATAATAGATGAAAATTTCTGCGTTTTTGATGTTCTAAACTCTATGCTGTTTGATTTACGATGTCTTTATAGTTGTTTTTCTAGTAATTCTATGCCTCTTTCTGTTGGTATAAGGCTGGTCGTCTCTTTTATTTCCCTAGTGGAGTTGGTACAGTACTCTTTTCTTCCTTTTCTCGCCTTCTTTTTCTGTAAATATATTTCATAAATTTCTCTTTTCTTCCTTAATGAGACTGATCCTTATGTTTTATAAGTTTGTTGCCGTGGATTTTTTTTCTTTTTCTTTTTCTTATTCTTTTTTCTTTTTCTTTTTTTTTAACACCACACAGGGCAGTAATAAAACTTCGGTGGAGGCTATTGCAGCTAGAAGTGTGTTCTGTGCATAGTCTTGTCGAGCTGGCTGTATTCTCTGTAATGAATGTTTTAAACTGGATGGTGACTGAAGAGGTATAGTCTGGTTTGGGGGTTGATTTTTTTTTTTGCTTGCACTGCATTTTTTTTCATTTTGTGTTCAGGTTTTAGGGAAGTGTGCCTTGCAAAACTTACTGGGTAATGCTCCATGATTGGTATTTTATGAGAAGTTGGATACAGGTGCTTATAGGCTATTATTACTGCATCAGCAGTCCCAGCTCTTGTGACAGTAGAGAACCATATGTCATAGCTGGGATGCTAGTGACAGCTGTAGCTAAAGCTGTCAAAGAGTTTCCAATAGAACCCCTCATTTTCCGTCATTCATAACTTTTTCAGCGTTACATCTGCAGAGTGCAAATTTTCCAGGAAATGTTTACACCTCAAAGGGAAGTGTTTTTGGATAAGCCTGGCCAGTTGTTGACATAGGAGAATGAAAAAAAAGAACAAAAAACAACCAACCAAAAACCAAAACCCCAAACAAACCAAAAATCAAGCCACCTTCTATCACAAAATCAAAAAGATTCTTTTCAAACCAGCCATTTGATAGGCTGTGGAACAGTCTGAAACGTATCAGGGACACACCACAAGGAAGAAAGAAGCTCCAGGAAAAACTGTTGGATACTCGATGGGGTTGGAAGGCTCCAACTTACTGCAAACTGTAAAGGACAAGAACTAGCACAAAACCGCGGTGCAGGAGAGCTGTTCCTCAGCCTGCTGGGGACAGGCTGGGCAGGGTGGGTATTTATAAATGTACAAATTCTTTATTTATAAATAAACAAACAAACCCCCTCCAAATCAGCTCCAAACACAAATAATAAATATCCTCTCTGGCTCTTTGTCAGCATTATCGCAACAAGAAAGCTTGTAAAATTTCACCAGAGAAGCCACTGCTGCAAGTAAAAGGCAGCAGTAAGAAACCCCGTCTGTTCTCCTGCACTGCCTGCTTCCCTGCTTCAGCGCTGTGCAAGTTTAAAAGGCTGCTTCCATCCTTACTCCGTAATATCCTTTAAGTAGCACTTGTGCATCATGACTGTCAATTACCTCATAAACATCTGCAGCAGCATCATTGTTTGGATAGCTGGTTCTCACTATATGTCCTTACAGAAGACTAAGCTTTGCTTCTTATATTGTTCAGCTTCTGTGGTTTGGGGTTTTTTTTCAGTATGATCTATATATTTGCCTATACTGCAACATGCCATCTGGGTGTACTCATGGTAGTGTGGCTTTTTCTACTGACTGCATTTTTATTTGTAACACTGCACTTTCCATAAAAGATTTTGGCAAAGGCAATGGAGAATCATAGTTTAAATATAATAATATTAATTTACTGTCTTTTTTCCCCCCTTTCTTTTTTTCTTTTTCTTTTTTTTTTTTTAAGTTAAAACTCTTGAAACAGCCTCTAGTGCACAGATACTAATTTCTTCCTTGATAACCCCGGGAGATAACGTTCTGGCATACCTTAGGATATTGGGCCTTGTAAAAGCTATGCCTGGGTGGTCCATGATTATCTTTCTAGAACCAGGCTGGTCTCAGTCAGCATTGTTTTTTTTTTTAATTAAAAAATGCTCACTGAGAAATATGTGTCCTTCAAATCAATGCAATTTTAAATGCTGGTTAGAAAAGAAAAGTTAGACTTACTGTATAGTACTCACTTTCATTTTTAAACTACCATTATTGTCTTAGAAGTGCAAATTGGGCAAATCTTAGTACTCCATTAATACCTTCTATTTATGCAACATCCCTCATGCTGAAGGATCCCTTCGTGTAACTCGGAGCCTGACCAGGTGCAGACTCATCTCCAGGTCCAAATGTGCACTTCCTGAGTGAGCTCCTGTACATATATTAGCATTTTGTAACACGATCTGTGCTAAATAAGAAGGACAAAAAGATGAGGAAATCTATCAAATGCAATATGCCAGTCTGAAACACGAGCGACTACGTAGTGGCACATGCTGCTCAATAACAGAGTTAACTGTATTACAAGCACTATGGTCTGCAGGCTACAACTGCATGGGAATGACACTGGTATGTGACCACACCTCCGTACCAAGGACCACACAAAACCTACCTAATTGAGGCAATTAAATACGCCAGGCAAGGATTTAGCCTCACCCTTTGTGGCAGGGAAAATACATGCGCGCATCATACAAAATTACTTCGTCTGAATGTGGTGAGAGAAAATTAATTTTACATCTGACCACAGTCTCTGGTATTACAATAGCCTAATATTTCTAACAGTGATGCGTTTGGCAAAGCCTGATTCAAGTAGGCAGGAGTAGATGATTTAAAAATAGGTACTAAGTATTCTCTACTTTCACAGACCTGGTTTGCTAATGACAGAAACTTTCCGTACTCTTTGTTGGCTCATCAAAGGTCTGAGCGCCAAACTGTGCCTTACTCTTCTCTATATGGTTACGCTCAGCCTGCTGGAGAACATGAACAGTACTGAACCACAAAAATGGCCCTACTTACCAAGGTAGGAGAGACTACAGACAAAGCAGACGGTATTTGCGGGCAATCCCAAAGATGCCCCTTAATTGCATGGTGTAATAACAACAGCTGCAACAGTAGTAATAACAATAATAAACAATCACATTTATAAAAATAAGAGAATAAGCAACAAAAATGATATATATCCTTCTACCAAAAAATAGCAAAAATTATTAACTGTATGAAATCATTGACTACTGCAGTTGATCACAAATTATAGCCACCTTGTGAAAGAAAATAATTGTTTCTTAATAGTTCCAGCAATGCAACATAATAGCTTTCTAACACTGAATCTTGAGGTACGAATAAGTGTACAACCAGTGTACAGACCCATAGTTGCCCCAGTGGTATTTTATAACTGAGAAGTGTGTTTGATACAGGTAAGTGCTTGAGGCATTACAAAGGCTGAGAAGTGGCTCACCAGTCCAAAAAACTTGAGAGCCATTGGCTTAGGAGAAGAACAAGGAGAAATACTTTACTGTTGAAACTACCAGTACATATGTAGAATAATATTTCCTATGAAGATTCTGGTCAGGTTGGTAGGATGTCCAAGCACCCCATGAATTTTAATAACCATAAAAAAAGCAGAAGTCCATTTTATGTTTTACTTGGAAATGTACCTTCTTGGCAGTTGCAGATCTATTGGTATCATTTGTTCAACAAAACATTTGCTTATTACTGATTCAGAAGGCAGGCCAAGGATTCACTTGGCAATTCTCTATGTCCATTATCCAACTTCAAGCTCCACTCAAAATTGCTCTGTTTACAACCTCAGATGAGATAACCACCTACAACCTATGATGGATGCCAGAAGATGTCCAGAGGTGCTCACTCATTCATAAATGTTTTGGACATAATTTTTAATCAGAGTTAATAATACTCAGAGCATAATTTTAACAGTCCAACAGTTTATGGCTAAAAATTGCAGAATTTATCAATAAATGTGGAAGTCCCATTTGTTCTATTACTCCAACTGGGATCATTTTCTATAAAATAGATTTCTTTTATGTGTCCATTAATGTAAGACTGGAAGGGACCTCTTGAGTCATCAAGGCCAGACAACCATCCAACTATCATAAGCGATCACATCACATCGCCTCTTATATAGACATTGACTGAACTCTGTTTTACAAGCAGTTCCATTTTTACTCCCACTAGATCTCTGGAGATACTGTTCAAAACCTCAATAATTTAATGTTTGATGACTTTCTTTTGTCTTCTAACTTCCTGCATTTTTTGTGACTGGTTCAATACATTTAATCTTTTATTTTGATATTGAGTTTAACTATCTCTTCTCCCTCCCTGGCCTATGCCCTCCTGATATGTTCATAGATATTCCTTTCCTAGGTTAAAAAAACTGGGTTGGTTTGAGTATCCTCTCAAAATATAGGTTCTCTGCTTCTCTCCTGGTGGCCCTTCTCTGAACATGCCTTTGCTTTGAGTTCCCCTTTCTTGAATGTGATTGACAACTTTTGTACACAGTCTTTCATGAGAGGTGTCATATATTGCAGCCATGTGAATACATCCTTATGTCCTTTGGGTTACTTGGCAAGAGCCCACTTGCTTATTCTCTCTGCTGCCCATATAGCACGGGGAATACAGCCCTGCTCAGCCTCTTGTGGTTGATTAGCTGGAATCTGAAGGTACAAGTAAACACTGTTTCCTAGCCACAACCTTCATGGAGCTTAGAGAGCAATGGATATACTTGATTGGCTGCCATTCATCTTTGCACTCTCCTGTCAGATTACAGCGACCCGCTACAAAGGTGTCCCAACAAAGAGCATTAAGAATACTCCGTCTACCTTTATGGTGGTTTCACTCTAGTTTAAAAACAAGCTGTACAGTAACAGATAGGCAATGTTTCATGATGACTCCATTGGTTAAATATTTTGATGCTGCAAATACAGAAATGGTAGAAAAGCTGCACAACAAAAGTATGCAGTCCAAATAGCCTCTACAAAGCTCTCCATCCCTCTTCCTTTTAAATACCAATGAAGAGGAGAACAGAGCAGGGAGGAGTATATTCATTCAATCAGTTCAATCATTCTTGTGTTGCTTCTGTGGTGCCCTTCATGCAGAATGATCACAAGGAACTTCACTTAAACTAAACTCAAACGCTTACCAAACTACAACAGAAGGAAAGCAGAATAAAACAAATTAGTCTAGTCAAGACTAAGGCTTAAAAATGCTGAGGGCCCTATTAACTATAAAAAGCTTACAGTGTTTCTGTGAGTATACACTCGCAAGCATGAGAGAGAAAAGATACACGTACATGAAAAAAAAATGAATTAGCAATCCATGCTGCTTCAGAGAGATTGTGCACTTCATTCTCGATTCACAAAGAAAACTCGCCTTAAAAGTAACCCACATTCAAGAATTCAAGACCTTCTTAGGCTACCATCCAGATTAACATAGGTAACAAGGCTGGTTGGGAAAAGCTAAAACCTCTCTCAGCAATTCAGCTACGATACAGCACATGGGCATGTGTTTCAGCATGGATTTAGCGTGGGGCCTTATCCATTGGGATAGAAAAGCGTGGCACAGCATTCCTCATGAATACTGGAAACATGCAAAGTGCAAATTAGCTGGGATCGGCAGGACCGATACCTGTTACAACATCAGATGAAAAGTCTGCAACTACTGGCAATTTTATGGATCATGCTGTGTTAACATTTTGTTAATGTTTTGCTAGAGAAGTTGGCAAAATAATTGTAAACCTTCCCTGTATAAATGCATATCTGTATCTTAACAGAAAGCTAGGGGAGAAAATCAAGGAAGGAAGCAACACAATCAGCTACAGACAAGCAACCTTCTAAAAACAATTGAGAGAGCAATCACACACAACCATTTCTCTCCTTGTCTACCCCAGCCATCGTGGGCTGTTCTCCCCATCTGGAAATTAATAGATAAAGAGGTTAAAAAGTCTCTTGTGGGAAAAGAGAGGTGTTCAGGGAAGGGTGAGCTCTGGGGATAGCAGAGTGAGAGGTGAGGCGACCGCCCTGACTGCAGGAGGGAAGGGATGCAGCCTGGGGGCTGAGGAGCTCATGCTTGAAGAGATTTGGAGATGTCAGAGGCAAACACTTGGGTGTAGTAATGGGGGAAAATATGATACAGCAATATTTCTGTTATGAGACAGTATTTAAGATAGTTGAACTACACAAAGCAGAAGACCAACAAGTCACAGGACAACAACCTTTTAGAGGTGCAGAAAATACAGCCACAATTTGCTAATAAAACTTAAAGATTGCTGAGAAGGCTTCTATGTGAACAGCACATTTCCCACTTGCACGTAAAGATCCCACCCAAAAATGGAGAAACAGATCATAAGCAATGACAAAAAATGGAAACTTCCCACAGAAGGAACATCTAATTTTTAGTTAACATAAATCAGGCAGTTTTAACGATAGCTAAGAAGGCTTCTGAGGCACAGGAATAATGCCGGAGCATGTCCCTGTGAACATACAGCCTGAATGAGTGTTGTCTGGTCGTTACTGTGAAACAGCAATCCTGCATCGCCAGCCCGTGTGGACACAGCTACTGTGCAGCACCAGGAACAAAGTCGATTAAACCACATCAAGGCAAATTAAGTATTTCTGCCGGGGTATGTATATTGTGAAATAAAAGTGTGCATCTCTTAGTAAAATTTAAAATAATAATTAAAAAAAACAAAACAAAAAAACTCTACTATGGAATAGATTTACAGCTTTAAAATTGTACCACGGCTTTTTCCTCAGTAGATTGACTCTGTAGAACAGTCCTTTCTGAGGTCAAATAACCCAAAGAAAAAAATCCCACTTAAATTTAATTTTAAACGGCATCAGAGGGAATTTTGAAAAACTTCTCTATGTTGCAGGGTGGTTGTGGGGAAGCAGTGTCTCTAAATAGCTTTTTTCCCTGGGCAAAAAAGTATTTTTGTAGACTTTTAAAAAAACTTTACCTATAATATTGCTTGGGTTTGCTAGTTCAAAGAAATTTTAGAATTTAGAGATATAAAGATTAGGACAAATTTCAAATTAAAAAAAAAACCAAAACAACATTTTTTTCAGCTATTGAAAGAATGTATCCAGGGCTGCTGTTAGCTTAAAACGCTGAACAGTCTCTATGGTAATTTTCAATGTTTCTTGCCACTGAAAAAATCATATTTGGGAAAAAAGAGTTGAAAACAGTGTTTAGAGAACAATATTAACTAGATTACATCCCCAAAACTAATTAATAGCACAAGTAGTAAATACTTAATAGAGGCAAGCTGGTTACACAAAAATGTAAAATGGCTTAACATGAATTGGTACATTTTAGGATTACTGATGAAAACTAAACTGACTGTCTGAATAATATAAGCCACATAATTTTATCTAGTGATTCTTGAATCAAAATATAGAAGGTGCAAATGAAGTTGAACATATATCTATGTAAATGTATAGATATATTTATAAAGACACCCATCTGGATTTAAAGCCTTTAATTAACAGAAAAGTTACAGCACCTCTTGCTTCATCATTTCAGTGCTCACGAAGTAGAATTTACACCTCATGAAGAACAGGCATAGAAGAGACAGTTCTTTTAGAAGAACCAAAATTTACATGGATCATACTTTAATTCGTTAAAAGTCTTGGTCATAAATCTGGAGGAGAAATTATTGTGGTAATTCACTGAAGAAACCCCCAAAATTTCAAGGCAATGCTTTATTCTTACATGTATTTGCCATTCAGGAAAGATACTCCACACAAACTGCCAGTGGCAGAAAATCACTGCTAAAACATCTTGGCTACATCAGATTCTCATAATAGAAGGATGAAACATTTTTTGAACACAAAGTTTCTGCTTCCATCTCACCAAATCAAAATTTTCTGAAAACATATTGCTTCATAGTTATCAAATCATAAAATGGACTACTTTCTCATATTACAGATAAACACATGATAATGGTTTGTTCTCTGTTGAATCCAAATCTTCAGGCTCAATGACATAATCTTTTAGCAGGGTGTCTACTAGTTCTTAAATGGAAGACACAGTGTACTTTTTTCAGCTGTAGTTACATTTCACAAGCAGTGCCCAACTATTTTGAACTAAGACATTGTTTGGAAACATATTCCATCCTTTTATAGAAACATGATTGCCAGCTAAACCATGTGTCTAACTATGATAGAAGATGAAACAAAAAGCACATCCTCATAAAGATTTTCCAAATGCAAGTGTCCCCCTCCCCATACTTACAACTGGTTGGAAATCAGCAACTATAAGTTTTCCCAAACTTCATTTATTTAAAAATAAAGGTTACACCCAGGACCAAGTCCAACAGTGAAATCAGCCGTGTAAACAGGATGGAAAAATCAGTTATTCTCACATATGGAGAGTTATAAAAGGTATGTGACATATGGAATCTGTATTTCAGTTAGGTCACAGTTTTGCTGTAACACTTTCTTTTACTCTTTTAACCTACTAGGAAAATGGTTTTCAATCAAGGAGGTGGAGATGAAAAAGAAAACCTATTGAATCTGCAGCCTTCTCAGGGCAGGATATGTGTACCCAAGAAAGATGTGTTAAATAACAAATATGTAACATGCATGAAGGATAAGTTAGACAAGTGTGTAATGCGCTTGGATTAAAAGGCAAACAAATAAAAACTTAGAAAAATTAATCTTTGTTTATTATGAGAAACTCCAGGTTCTTTAATATTCTGTATATTCATCAGAGTAGGAAAATATGAAAACTAAAATTCTTGTGGGATGGGAAAACGGTTTCCTGCCCATCTCTGACCTCTCAGTGTAAAACTGCTAAGCGCTTTGGTTTACAGTACAAATATTTCTGGATATGGTATCCATCTGTTATGTATTAGTGAAATGTTTCTGATATTCAGCATTCTTTTAAACAGCACTATTATAATTTCATCGAGAAAGGTTAATAGCTAAGTAATAGTCTGACAGGTTTACAGTGGATGGTATTTCTGGAAAGAGTATTTGCTGTTTAGCATTTCTTAAGCAGAGCTGTTAAAATTTCAACCAAAGAGTTTTCAAAACTTCAGGATGATCTATCATATGTGGGGTGATTACACAGAGCATTACTCTTAAAGCATTTTTTCAAGGAAATTTGACTACTTTTAACACATAACTAAAGGCTTTAAATGGTATGCTTCAGTGCATCATAGTTATCCATAAAGATAACTTGGTAACAGTTTTTGAAACATTCCCTGTCTTGGCTACATCTTGATTGCAGGTCTTTATTTGCTCAGTAAATTTTATAGGTATAACCTCCTTACAGTAATGGAAGAGATGCTGTAATCCTAAGAAGTCAGAGAACACACAGGAGTAGAAAGGAAATGAAAAATCCCAAACTGAAAGCTATAGGAAACGTCTGCTAAAACCAGTGAATGGGTCCCATTTCCATTCCTATTGCTTTCTGGCTGGATGCAATTACTGTGCTGAATGTTCACTTGTCGAGCTTTCCAACCTTGTATGCATAAATGATTGGGAAGCTGTTTTCCCTGGACACAAATATACCTGGAGGAAAACAGTACTGAGGTTCAGAAAGCTATCCAGATGCTCCTCACCAGCTCCTGGCTCAGGGCTGAGTCAGAAACTCAGATGCTTCAGAGTTTCTCTGTCAGGATAAGGGGCCCAGGGGCTTCTCTCTACCTTGATGTTTTCTCTGAGGTCCTTATAAAACCTTTAGATTCTTGGCGCCTTGCCATCAGCAGCAGATTTTGGTTCAGTACACTTTTTCCCAAGCAGCCTCTCCCAATACCCCTGCTGATGCCATGGCAGTGGCATTTTGATTCTCCAGGGGCATGGGAAATGAGAGATGGTGCCAAATTCTTTTTTGACGTTTTTACTATGAGGGTGACTGAGCACTGGCACAGGTTGCCCAGGGAATTTGTTGAGTCTATATCCTCGAAGACAGTAAAAACGGACTGGACGTGGTCCTGGGCAAACAGCTCCAGGTAACAATGCTTGAGCAGGGAGTTGGACCAGATGACCTCCAGAGGACCCTCTCCACCTCAACCTTTCTGTGATTCTGTGCGATTCTGTGATTCCTTCATGCCACCCCGCACCTCACCCCTATTTCTGTTTCTCCTAGCGTGGGGGGGATTTCCTAGTTTTTGACTGAAACTGATGGTGGTCTCTGGTGGCTTTTCTCCATCTCATTAATGGCAATGGCCAATAAACTGATTATATATGACGTGACACCAACGTGTTCGATCACATTAGCTGCAAAACTATAATAACTATAAAAATATTCCTGTGTGCTGCTCTGCCTCCTCCTCTCTCCTCCAGTTCTTCCTGGAGATTGGAAGAGCACTACCTGCTGAGCCTTCCTTCTCCAAGAAAGAGGAGGAGAGAGAAGAAGCTGAAGGAGACACTTCCCATTCCTCCTCTCCCGCCAGCAGCACGGCTCCCTCTCTTCCTGAATGTGCTGGAGCAGAGCAGAGCTGCTGCATGTATCTGCCATGGGGCACAAGGAAGCCACCTGGGTAGCATTTGTGCTAGTATGTGGACATCTCAAACCCAGCAGGAGGGCACAGCAGAAGGTCCTAAACACCTCACTGCCACTTCTGCTTTTGGGCCAGGGTAAGGACTGCCTGGTAGAGGCCTGAAATGGAGCTGCAGAGAGGACCAAAGAGAGGAGAAGAGCAAGATCCCCAGCACCAACACTGGTTTGTCAAAATATCTCCATGACTTTGCTTCCAGTGCTTAGTGGTATAATACAAATTGGTGATGTCGAGATGCCTTTTTTGCATGTAAAACTGTAAAAGAGTCCAGTGGAACTGCCCATCGCTACCTCATGGGATTTTTTCCTGAAGGACTACCTTTTCTTCCAGATTCAGGTTCAGCTGAAAATGAAGCTACTGTTAAAAGGCTTCATGAGCAGCTTTGGTTGAGGAGTCACCCCCAGCAAGCGGGCCTGTCTTTATGCAAAACAACACTCACTCACTTTTCACAAGTTCTTCAGCAAAATGTTGGCAAGGCTGACAAACAAATGGGAAATCTCACATGAAGGATTTATAATTTTAAACTAAAGAGAAACTTTGGTTTAAATGTACATATTTTTAACCTGGAAAGAAAATACGCAGCCATGGCAAAAATAAGAGTTCACAGATAAACTGCGGTAAATAAACCTTACGTACAGAGACGTCTGCTGGGATAAAAAGCACTCCGAGTTTCACCACGAGATCCCAGACTGATACTTACAGCACCACACAGCTGCAGAAAGGAGGCAAAATGAACCTCGCACTGTTCTGCAATCAAGGCGGCAGACCTATTTCATACAAAGAACCAGCTAATCAACCTAGACTTCAAAACCAACATGATAGACCCAAGTATCAACTGTTGTGAAAAGCTGTGTATGTGCTTCACTGATTAGGTCAGCTGAGTACATATGGAACTAATTGGGAAAGAAAATTCCAGCTGCAAACAAAATGTATTGTCTGCCCCACTGTGTATGGCTGAATGTAAGCCCCATCACAAAGCTTAAGAAGCCTTGAAAAATATTGAAAAATACTGAAAAATATTACAGCTGCCCTCTATACACCTATGTGCCTGACAAAAGCCAGCAAAGAACAACTACCTTCATCACTATGGGAAACAGTTTGTGCTTCTGTCAGAAGCACTCTTCAAAGGGAATTACACCCACCAGATGCTTTTTAATTACTGCTCCATTTCCACTTTCCCCTTTCTGCCCAAAATACATATGAAAGGAATCATCAGTAAGTTCCTGTCATCCTTAGGGCCTGGCAACAAAGTTTGGATGGTGGCACAAAACAGAGCTGGTTCTACACAAGACTAGGAGCCACTCTGCTCAGAAAGAAAAGTGCTGTGAAGATCTACAAGAAAATGTCTTTACTGAAGGTGTTGATTGCCCCACTCACTGTGGGATCTGAAGCTACAGGGCACATTTGACTCTCTACTAAGCCTGGAGGGTCAGGTATTCAGGAATACCTTCAACCAGGTTGAGAAGTGTGAAGGCTTGAGATCAGCCCCTGGGAGAGTCTTGCATCACTTCTCTCTAGGCTGAGTTACTATCAGTAACTAAAGCTGAAAATGAAAACTGCACCATACTTTCTCCAGGAAGGAGAAGGAGCTACCTACCTTATCTATACGACAAGCTATGTCAAGTCTGTTCTCCTGTCACCTTCTACCGACTCCTGCCACCTTTGGTTGGCTTCTAATGCCTATTTAATACTTTGGCCTCAGTTTTCAAAAGCATGACTCAGCATATGAATGAAATTTGACCTCTGAACCAAAGTGGTAGATGCATCCCTCTGCAGCAGTGCAGATCACAAAGCCCAGAATAACACAAAAACTCTGGACAAAATGTATTCTGATAAATCCCACTAATGAAGTTATTTTCCAGAGAAATCTCAGTGTTATCTAGCACCTGACCATCTTAAGGAACAGTGCAAAGCTTTCTTCTGATGAACTTTTTCCCCTCTAAGAGATGCTTGTTACATATAAACTATACTGGGTAACATCATGAGAAAACTGAACTTTTGCAAACTGAGACTGGTTTCTTAGGAAAACAGCTTTTTGTGGAGGTACAACAGGCAAGCTTCATAGTCACTGTTGTTTTCCTACTCCTAAAAATTATTCTCTTCTATCAACTTCCGAATTTGAAGTAGGAGTACTCAATACTTCCTTCTCCTTCCACATCCCCGTTAGCCCTTATTCAAACCTCCCACAACACGCCCAGACTCCCTCCCCCATAAATAGCATTGTATCCTTATCCCAGCCAACATTTCAATGCTGAGAATTGAAACATACAGAGTCTATTTTTATTGATTTTGACTACTAAGTCTACTAAGGCTGGTGTCTGCTAAGATTATCATTAGGAAGGCCAACAACATAAAACATAAATTAGTATCCTTGCAAGGCCTCCCCAGGTCACTATCATACTTCCAAAACTGGAACTACAGGTAGGAGGAAGAGGTTAAGTCACTGAAGGTATCGTACTGATAAGATTTCAGTAATTTTCAACTTTCAAACCAAAGCATAGTCTTGTGTCCCAGATAAAAAACAGTTTGCAGTAAAGAAAA
>NW_009647222.1:6658041-6711953 GCF_000708025.1 Charadrius vociferus
GAATAGCATAGATGAAAATGTGCAGTCCACTCTGGAGCGCCTTTTGCAAGCGTCAACAAGGAGCACTGTATCTCTCCCTTGTTATGACCTGCAGATACATGCAGTAATCATAATTGGACTTGACCCTGCCCCTTGTATTAGGTAAATGAATGTCAGACCTCCAGACAGAAGGAAGACAACAGTTTTTTGAATACCAGAGTGTTCCATAAACCTCCATCATGGGTATTTCTACCTGTTGTATTTCTTAGAGCACTTCTCAGTAGGAAATGGTGATGCTAAATTTACAGAAAATCAGTAAAAAACCCAGATAATTCCAGGAATTCAGGAAAAAGAAATGTCATATAAATTTTAAAGCTCAGGAAGCACCGTGGGTACTGGCTTATACATACAGCTGACAAGCTCCAGGTAAATAAAAATATTGTTTTAACAGATAACTGCCTGAAATACCAGAAAAACCTTTATTCAACCAAAGCAGTCTCACCTACAACACAGAATAGGAACCCAAGGCATTGTAGTGGACCAACAGTTGAGAAACAACAAGAAAGAGTGAGAGTTGCCAGCAAGTACTGTTTAAAGTAGGTATGGCTGAAAAGTCTTGGTCAAAAATTAGTATTTTTAGCACCTTTAGAACTTTTAGTATTCTTCCATTTTTTAATGAAAATACATAAGTCCTTTTTGTTTTCAAATGACATAAAAAATAGAAAAATTACACAAATAATAGAAAAATCATGTTTTCAATTCTTTTTGTGTAAAAGCAAGCAGATGGTATAAAATACAGATTCTGAAGTATAAAAACCATTCTTCCAAAATTTGTGCTACTTTCTGTTTTTAAGGTGAGCTTCCATATTAAAACTGAGATTCCACTTAATAACTTGCCTTCCTGGTCTCAGAGTGATTCACAAAAAAATGCCATTGGACTGGGACACTATCTGATTATGAATGTTCAGTATTTATTTCCTTCACAACCCGTTTGGCCACTCAGACCTCCTCAGGGTATAGACAACAGATTGGCATCAACAACTGATGGAGGAAGGCAGAAGTGGAAATGAAGGAGATGAGAGTAATAATAATCTAAAGGTCTGTTTGTTAGTTCATGTAATCAGTCAGATCTTTGATGGAATAGACAGCTCTTCACTAACACATATGTTGCCTACACTTGGGTATACAATGACACACCACCATCAACTCCTCCATCATTTTATTTTGATAAACTTTTTGTATTCTCTGAGAGGTACTTCATAGGACAGTGCTAAAAAATAACCCCTTTCCTACCAGTTACAATTTTGATAATTAGATAATAAATGAGCTTGTTCAGGCTGTATGTGGGGATAAAAGGCATTAGAAGACGGGTTGTTGTTTTTTGGTTTTTTTCACAAATGGTTCTGTGCAGAAGAAGACACAGTAGGCATAGGTGCTGGCATTGCCGTTGCATCTCAGTCTTACAAGCTGCAAAAGGTCTGTTATTCTTCCAGACTAAAGCTGTCAATCAGGAGGGCCTGTGAGAAGTGATGCAGTGGTTAGTGATGTGGACTAAAGTTCACAAGAGACCAACTGATTTGCTCTTGTGACCTAACACAAATTTGAAATTCCTGTCTCCAGAGGTAAAAGGTTAATGGAATAACCTATTTTTTTCATCTAGCTCCTTACTACAGAACACCCTTTAATTATTGCTATTATTTATTGATTTATAAAGTAACATGTAACATAAGGTACTCAGCAAGGAAATTATGAAGCATATAAAACACAGTTAAAATGATCAAAGAGATGTCTGATCTGAAGAGATCTGTGATGACAAATATGGAAAAGCACTTCTCCATCTTGGAGACAAACATCAACTTCACTGTGACTGGTTATGCAGACGCAGGAAACACACACACACACACACACAGAAAAATCCATCTGTGAGTAAAGAAAGAAGAGGGATTTTAAAAACCCACACTTGGTTTAAAAATGTGAAGACCATCATATTAAGAATCTAAATATTAAGGAATAAACATCTTAATTCTTACCATAAGTCAAGTAACTGATCAGTGACCCAAACTTCTTTTAGTGTCCAAAGAAATCACTTTGATTATTTTAACACAACAATAGTTGAAGCGGGATTTCAAGTAATATTGCCCTGAAGTAATAAAGAGAGAACCAAACCAAAATTTTCCCTGCGTCTGACTGGAGTCAGATGTGATGTTCCAACGCTATGACCCATAGCAGGTCTCCTAAAGGGTGCAAGGGTGTCATGAGAAGCTGTAAGAACTGGAAAATATCAAGGATGTTGATGAGTTCTCAATACATTGCCAGTAGGAAATGGGAATAGGGGCTGCAAAAGAAAAGAGTAGGCTGTGATAGAGACCTGCTGTTGTGTTCCCCTGCATTCCTTCGGCTGCCATGAGGGTGTTTGGTGCCCCCAAGTCCGGTGTGCAAACACTACATGCTACCAGCTTCCACACGCAGTGCTAAGGCTGCATTTGATGCTTTCCTAATGCAGCCTCCAGCCAGTAACTTCAAAGGAGCACATCAAAGCTGTTATTCACAGCGGAGAAGAGAGTGTGAAGCCGGGTGGCATTTTTTTTCTCCCCAGCGAATATGAAACTTTAGGGGGCTTCCCAAAGGACATCTGAGTGATTAAAAAAAAGGAAAACTCTCCTTCGTATCCTAGGGAAAGGAGGGTAGAGGCCCCATAGAGGCAGATGGAGGAAGAAACGAAAATTTCTCTCTATTAATACATCTCCTAGATAGCCTGCTATGCTGCCAAGGGAGGGGGGAGGGCAGGAGAAAAAAGAGCTAAGTTTCATCTTTGTTTCATTGGTCTTTTTTTTTTTTTAATCCAAGTCACAAAAGCTTAAAATGATGAAATGAGCATGTGCAGTCTGACTGAGATAGGAGACAGGCAATTACTGAAACTCTGGGCCACAATATCAGCTGCCTGCTGACTTCTGCGATTGAATTAAAACTATCATAAGAATAATGCAAGGACTTGCCCTTGTCCTGCTTGTCTATGTGTTTATTTAATTTTCTGTCCAACTGACTCTCAAATAAATTGGAAACAGCTGCCATTTTTTTGATTCAGTAGCTCCATTACCCCCCAATGACATCATTCTGGGCACGCTCACCAACAATAGGTCATTATGCAGCAATTACTTTATTGATTTATGGAAGTTTTTAAGCTCCACCAGGAATATGCACATTCAAGGAAAAAAAGGACTTTTCCTTCTGCGCTCTTGTAAGTAGTGAGTTGCTGCACTAGGCAGGGATAGTATTACGGACACAAAATTGGAATTTAGATTACAAAGGGAAAAGGAGGAAACCTTTTTGCTATTGGTTACATAGCCAAAGAAAAAAGAAGATAAGATTTCAGAGAAGGATCCTGCTGTGAACTGATGTTTAGAAACCATGATTTAATGTGGCAATTAAACATATGACGCAAGTAAAACTGCTACGTAATAAGCTGGCAATAAAAGCATGCAATATTTGCTATAACCCACCCTAATGAAAGCTCTGATGCATGGGCTCTTTGAGGCAGTGCAAAACACATTTAAGAATTATTATCACATGGAAACATTTGCTTTCTTCTGTTCCTATCAATATATTAGATCAGCCATCATTTATACATTATACACAATTCTAAGGGAGGAATGCAAAAATCATATAGTGCAGATCTGATTCATTATGGTCTTTCAGCCTTTAATCATCTGCTCAGTTTGAAAGCATGGAATTTTGAAGAAGACTGGCACTGCAAATTAAGACAATTTGTCATTTTCTGTATTCAAAAAAAACCTGTGGAATACTCGGGAAAAAGTATCGCTGTGGTTAATAAAATAGTGGTACACAATGCAAGAATTTTATAAGCTTTTGCAATAGAATGGACATTAAGATGTATGGAATGTAGATAGAACATAGATATAGCCATCGCTTTTAGGAAAAGTTTAGAAGTGGGTAAACACCTGCAAAAACAGTGTCTGAACAGGTATTTGAATATTTGAACAAGGCTCATACTTATACCTCTTACCATTTACTTCTAAAATTTCTGTCATTTACTTTTCTTTACACTAATGTTTGGAGTCTAAAAATGGCCCACTGCAATAATCAGTAGTGTAACTATGATTTTTCAAAACTCTAGAGGAATTAGGTGCCTGAGCCCCACAGTATTTAGCAAGAGCTGAGTACCTTAGTTGGATATTCAAACTATTTTTTTCTTCCTGTTCCTGGCTTTGATGCTTAAAACGTCTCAGTCATCCACTGAGGGTTAAGAAGCGAAATCATGTGTTTTAGGTGAATCATCAGAGTCGTGCACAAGAGAGGCTCTGATCTTCAAGGGCAAATAGGGGATAGCAGCAGGTTCCTAATTCAAAGGATGGTATATACAAACCAGCAACATTTCTGCAATGATTCCAGTTCCTTTTGAAGACCTGGTCATACTGGATAACTGAAATATACAACTTACAAACATCACGCAGTCAGATATTCCTTCACATGAACTTTTCTATACTGGTTGCACATGGCAAACAGATTCATGGGAACTGGCCTCAGCTTGTGAATGATTCATAAAGAGAAAAAAAATGGTTGGATTATTTAATTATAATGAAAAAATTATGATTTCTAGAAAACACCTCAGGAAAATGTCTTCAGGTCTGCAATCAGCACCATGTGGGTATATTACTGTGCCCAGCAAACTCTCACATTATGACTTGCAGAACTGGGGCTTAGCTGTAGATTGCCATCACAAGTGCTTTGAGAAAGTATCAGAATAATATTTGTGAATTTTTCTTCATGTTATGAATGCGTTTTACAACCAAATAATTTCATTTGTTGTGATATGTCCAATGTCCCTTTCCACATATTTTCCATATATTTGAAAAGTTGGGGGTTTTTCAGCAAAATGATCCTGGATGAAAGAAATATCCTAATTTTTAGGAGGTCATGCTTTGAAATGCAAAAAACCCTAAACAGCTCATTAGATCTGCTGGTATCACATTAGAAGGAACTACATAAAATGCAGTAAGATATTATGATTAAAATAATAACATATCTGTACTTGATCATATTTTTGCATTTCACACATTAAAATAAATACAACTGAATCATCAGGAAGTTCCAATGGCATAAGCTTAACTCCTTTTCTTCTATTTGTGACACACCACCAACTGCACTTTGATTGAAAAACATGGAATGACATGAGATTCCGTTTCTATAGTCTGATTATTCTTTTAAATGTCTCTAATCCAGCTGTTGTATCTTACTTGCATCATCATGAAAAATATGTAATGAAGTCAGATACAATACTCTTTTAATAATGTGCCTGTAAAGTACTTGAAATACAAGCCTGGACTCAGTTATGTCCATGCAGTGGACATACAGTTATATGACCTGGTTGTGTGCTTATGCTGTTTTTATCATGTTCAACGCAAATGTGAGATCTCTGCGTGGCTCAGGTGTTGTATTAATGAAGCCACACCAGCAAATTGCATTGCTCTGACCTTTTCAGTTTCGTTAACTTTGCCAGACTCCTCCGGTTTGTAAGAGCAACTTATGAGGAAAGACCTATCAAAATCGGCCAGTCTGTTATTACAATAATTAGCATTTCATTCATTTAAGTAGCGCTTTCAATAATACAACAGTGCACAGAAGTTAAAAAGCCAAAACAGCTGCAGAGAGGGAGCCTTTCACACAGACAGCGAGGGACCCCAATCTCCTTTCTTCCTCCTGTGCATCTGCCATGGGCAGCGTGGGAGGTTTTCCTGTGTGTGGAAGCTGTGGTTAGACCACAGGTATTGAAATTCAAATTTCTCATTCTCGTCACAGAGTTGGTCAGGAGTACAGAAAAACAGTACAGCAGGCATTCGCTCTCACGGTGATGAGTGAAACAAGAATGAGGAAGGGTACAAATTGGACATCTCTAACAGTCCTACCCCGCAGTTCTCCTCTGAACACCGTTCCTGACCCCCCCCCAGCGTGGCTCTTGCTGACTGCATTAGGTGAGACTCCGCAGCCCCACAGGCTCCAGGCACGCGGGGTGACAGCAGCATGCCGACCCGCAGCGGAGCTGACAACGGATTGATGCAGCTGGAAGGGAAACAGGGCAAATCTGCTGCAGACCCGTGGAAACGGAGCACGGGGCTAGGGCAATGCAGGGTGCTAAAATTCCCCTTTGGCTACTGGAAATCCTTCAAAGCCAGCAAACTGGCGTACTACCAAAACCAATTGCTATAGCCAGAACACATTTCTATGGTAAATCAAGTGACAGCTTTTGCAGTCGTACCATAAATAATGCACCTTCTCCTCAAGTGGGGTGAAATGTAGTTCTATTGAAATTAATAGTGCTACCTCGATTTATAGTGGCTGAGAATCTGGTTCAGCGTGTTAATATCTCCATTGACATCTTCTGGTTTTAAGTTATGATTCCTCAGTATAAAAATTCCACCTGGAGTTATTAGTAATAAAAAGGAAATTCCTCTCTCTTCCACCATCCCACTGGTACTGAGAAGGCTGCGGAGGTTACAAAACTACACATTTTGTGCCTTTACAATAAACAGGTTTTCTCAGGAAACAGACATTCTTCTTGACAGAAAAGTGACCAAGATGAAACCCTACATTTCAGCCAACTGATGTAATTACACTCTAGTCAGCGGTAGAGTGTTAAGCCTCTGTTATACCCCTGTGGCATTTTTCTATCTTGAAACCTTAGGTAAACAGGCCTTTATATCACTATTTATCCCCAAAAGGCACAGTAGGTAAGAGAGGCAACAGTTAAATGAACTGCCTGGTGCTACAACAGATGAGCGCCAGAAGTAGGATCAAAAGTTCTGGATCTGCTAACAAAATTTCTCTGTGCAATTATGTTCACCATTTACAGATATTAAAGATATGTAGATATTGAAAAGTGTCAGAAAAAAATACCCACCTTCTGTAATGGTGTCCATGTCTGTCCCATTGTTTGTATAGACTTTCTGGGAAAATAAGTGTAGATACAGAGGCGAGTAGCCAGTTAGCTGGATAGTTATAGAGACAGCCAAGGGATGCATTAGCAAAAATAATCACTGGTTATCCTCAACAAATGAAGAATTAGATTTTGCTCTTTGGCCTAGGCAGCCTGGCTTTCAGTCCTATTTTTTTCACTCCCTCTTTGTACAATTTCCATTTGCTCTGAACGCTTTCATCGCTTTTATGAATGGGGTTTTAGCTTCACAGTAGCCTGTGAGGTAAATCTACTTTCAGAATTAGGAAACTAAGGCATGGCATATTTTCAAGCATAAATCACAGAAGCTGAGTTGCAAGAGAGACTTGGTTTTCTCCTGTGCCAAAGCAGCACTCTGTGCACAAGATCACCTCTTACAGCTCAAGAGTACCACAGGGTATCATGTATGAGAGGACTAAACCACGCAGCGCCCAGTTGAGCCCCCATGGGTGCACCAGCAGCATCTTGCCTTTGCGCTCCTCGTTGCCTTGTGTATGCCACATACAGGAAGACGGTACCAGGAGGTGTTCCATTGACTGTAAAAGCGAGCCAGAGATCCAAACTGTGGACAGGGAATTCAGTCTGGCCCGCACTGCAATGGAGAGCCATTTGGAAAGACCGTGGTACCCTCTACCGCAAGGGTGGTGTTGGCTGATGCAGCTGCATCTCCCTGGGCCTGGGGTTGGACATCAATCCAGGCAGAGCTGTGCTTTTTCCCGTGAACTGCGGGACCATCACCGGTTCTGCATCCATCCCTCTGGCTGATATAGCTCAGACGTCACAATAAAAACTGATATATGCAAATTGGCAAAGAGTGTTTGCTTTTTACTTTAAACATAGTTTTTCAGCTGAACTTTGCATTCTATGGAGATGCATTTTTGAAAACCAGAACTGAGCATAAAATTCCATTATTTAAGTGGCACATAGTAGGTAGGTATGGTCTAAGAAACCTGGCAGTAACTTACTCTGTTTGTGGTTTCTACTTTGTTAGACTCTGTGGAGCCATGAATCTATCTTGTCCTTAAAAAACTGAAAGAGGGGGCCTTTAAAATGAATATAATGCTAAATTTATGTGCCACAGGAGCAGCATATCAAGGCCTCTGTGCTGATTAGACCCAGATGTTGGTAACAATGTTAGTGTTATGGACCAACTGCAGGTGTGGGAATAAATCCCTTTCCCTGGGACCCTCAGCAATCAGACCAGTGGTTTCTTCTGGCTCTCAGCTCACAGTTTTCAATTAGCACTACAATGGTATTGTTGTTCTCCAGCATTAGATCATATGTCATGTAAATGAAGTTGAATATACACTTTAACTCGACAAGGTGATTAAGGCCAAGGATACATATGTTCACTATTATAACACGATCAAGGTTAAAAAATAATAATAAAAAAATAGCCCTGACATGCCATAAAGTTTTTATTATTTTGGCTTATCAGTAGATTTTCACATTTTACTTTCATAAAACAGAACATAGTGTAAAGCAGGGCTAGACCAGAATTATAATAAAAGGCAGACAAAAATATTGTATGTGTAAAATTATATATACACATGTGTGTGTGAGTATAATGCTTACTTTTGGACTTTTATGTATTTATGTGATAGTCTGACATCTGACAACTTGGATCACTCTGTATTTCCTTTCTCCATTTTCTGTCCACTCTCCTTACCTTTTCCACTTTTATGTCAATGAATAGTGCATGCACAACTATTTTCAGAGAAGGAGAAACCAGGATATTCCTGAAAAGCCATCCGCCTCAGAGCAATGAATCCAGCTCATCAGTGCTAGAGGCTGTTTTCTCTATCTCCTTTGGGTTTCATGATATTTAGAACACCACCATGGCTCACTAAAACATATTAAGGGCTCTATTAAGTAAAGGGGCCATACTCCTCTTCCACACATGCATAATTCCCATTAATGTCAATGGCCATTACCTCTGCAATGAAGAGTGCAGCCACTAATATTTTTCTTATATGTTCACTTTCATCAGGTTCTCTGCGCCAGAGCTGTGGGGCTGCATATTATTCAGTGGTAGCAAAACAAAAATAAAAGGGAAAGCTATGGAAAAGTAAAGTAAAAGAACAACACAAACCACCATAGAGACAGGTTCTGATTTATCATTTGCAGGGGAACAAGATGATTTCTCTTTTCTGGCAGTACAAGGGAACTGCAGACACAAGCCCGTCAGGAATACAAGACCTGTAGGAGGTCCCCAGGGATATCAAGTCTTACCAAAGGTTATCAAGCACCAATCTTTTGCCACCGTAGGCCATCACAGAATAAATATGGCACCTATTCTGAACTTAGAACAAGCCACAGAATGAGGGGACCCCACCGCCCCTGCAGACCAGATGAACCCCAACACTGACAACTGCATTTCTGCTCTTAGAGAGCGGAGCTCAAGAGCCCATCAGTTTATTACTGATGATCACAAGGACTATGAGCTTCTCTGTTGCCAGTTTATACTTCGCGAGTTGGCAGTGTAGGTGCCTTTGAGTGTTCCTGGCCAACTGAACGAGAAATCACGGAGCAAATGTCCTTTAAGGAGGTGCATCTTGGTGGGAGAGCAAGAAACTGTAAGTCTTGGATGCTATATTCTGCTCTGATCCTTTGTTATTCTGCACATGCCATAATCTCTGTGTCTCACCTTCCAATAAAATGGGTACAATAGCCGATGAACAGGAATTATCTAGATGTACATTCACCACTTATGTACGTTCCAACCCAGAAAAAAGTGCATAGCACAGGCAATATAAATATGCAATGAATAAAAATGGTTCTGTGAACATCTATCAGTATTAAGTATTTTCTATACAGTGTTTACTCTGCAGTAATTCTAAAACATCTGTTGTGTCCTTAGGTATATCCCCTACTCTTGCCTTAAACTTTTCTTGCAAGCTCCTTGGAACAGAGACTTCTGTTGTGCATCTAGAGGCTGCGACATGATAAGGAATGAAGCACTGAGTCTCTAGGCATTATTGTTATAGAGCTACATATTGGGGCTACTATTCACAGATTCATGGTTTTGCACCCCAACTTTTGTTTCAACAGCGTTGAGAAACTTGTATTCTACCTACGAAGAATAATAATTCAAGATGACCAGAGAAAAGTAAGCCTAGTTCATGTAGGATCTGAGAACTCAACATTCCTTTTCTGCACAGATTTGAAAAAATAACTGAGAAAACTCATATATTTCTCTATGAGGAGGAGTTGCAGGTCCTAAGAAGTCTGGGACTACTGACTCGGAGACAGACTGGTGAGGAACAGAGCACAGAAGTGGCAAAATTAAAAGAACAAAAATCTCAGAAAGATGTCCAAGCCAGAGTCTTACCTGGGCTTCATTAGAATTTACAGTTCACCTCTGGGAAGCCTTTGAATTTCCATGAGTTTAGGTGTGCTCCAATGAAAAAAATGTTGTCTGACCTGTTTCAACTATTTCTGGCTATAGAAATAGTAAGTACTACACTACAGCAATGAAGCAATCTGGAAACCTGACTCGTACAGTTTTATCCACACTGTATTAACTCAGGACACTGTAAAGTCCCAGAATACATAATGTAGGAAAAAAAGAAAAACTCTAGCTTTGATGATGAGTAAATGGGGATAGTCCAGTGACCACTGGCACGCTCACTCACAGGTGAGACAGGTCTCAAACACACACTCACACAATGTCTTGTGGCTCGTACGCAGGACGTGCTGTGCGAAAAATCATTCACTCCTATTAAGAAGTGAATGCCTTTGTAACAATGTCAGCGTTAACTTCAGCAGAAATGTAAGCAACATAAGTTAGCAATGATATGTAAGATTTAACTTACAAAGGGCTTCAGAAGCTTGTAGATTTTTGAAAACCATGAACTTGTTTTAGAGACAAGATTCTCCCTCCTGTCTTTATCTTCTGAATGTTCCCTCAAATGGTGTGCTCTGTATGGCTAACAATTCTCCTGAACAACAATTAATCCATGCTGCCAAACTTGTCAGATGTATTGGAGTTATTAGCCAAGGTTTCAACAGGTTATTCCCAAGTTACCTGAACAGGAGCCTTTGTGTGCAGTTGTAACAGTAAATCATTATAATAAAAGTGCTCATACTGGTATATAAAAGTAGTATTACTAATATCTAACTCCTATATGGAAGTTTTAAAGTTACTCAGAACTTTCAGGGGAGAAAATAAAATTTGGAGGGCAGGAAGAAAACTACAATGAAGATACAAATACGCTCATTTAATATGTGCAACATAAAGAAGAACATATAAATGGTCTGTCTAGGAAAAAAAACATAATTCAAGGACTAGTCAAGCTTACTAAAATCTATGAAGTATGGAGGAATACAAAACACTAAACAGTATTTTCAATGTGTGACACCCCTTCTATCCAGTTATTATAAATGTTCTACAACACTTGAAAGAAGCATCTATCCTGTTTCAGAGACTGATAGAACAATGTAATGTACAAGATCAATTTTCCTCTCATCCACGCTCTGAAAATACCTCCAGCTCAACGACCTCAAATCCTGCATGCACGTGAACAGTGGAAGGGCATGTGTGTAAAGGAGAAAAGAGGGGACAGAGACCTGGTCTCAATCCAAGGCAGAGAAGTTGGCTCTGCTGTAAGTGAAGAAGATGGGGTTGTTCCAGGCACTGTATCTCAGAGGATGCAAGGATGGTCTCACCTCTCATGTAGCTGGATGTACTCTTTGAACCAGGGAAAGCTACAAGAATTTCTACAGAAACTTTGTCTCTAGCAAGTATTTCCCAAGCAGGAGGACTCCTCCAGGACTTCATTCTTCCAGCCTTAAAATCAGACTCAGGGTCAGAAGAAGTCATACAGAACGTACATACATGAAGTTCAAATCTATCTCCAGTAGCTTGACCACAGTGTGGCCACATAATTTCTAGTCTTTGTCTCCAACCATTCCACATTCCTTTCATCTTTTATTTTACTCACTATCCTAGATACCAACCCACATTTTAAACTTGTAAAAACAGTGACTGCAAAGGCAAAATTGAAGGTGTAGTCGAGTAAAGTAGCAGCAGCATGAAACTAGCAAAGGCCAAGCTAACAGGAGTTTATTGTAGCAGACATTGATTCATAGTTGTTAACCACTGTGAATAAAATATAGACAACAAGTGTGCCACTTAAAACTGACTAGGTGTGCCATTTACCCATTGATTGGAGGAAGTTAAATCAATGGTGCAGGCTCTGCTCCACAGCAATCATGCCATAGATGGAGGAGTATATTTCAACAAGGCACCAATTAAATGGATTCTTCTGTTGTTATAGCTCCATCATGATCTGAGCAGTTTTGGTTCAGAGTAAAAGCAATGGGCCCGTGTAACCACAACCCGTTAAAAAAATCCAGCAATCAATAATTTAGGTCATTTCAGTGCATGTGTCAAAGCACAAAAGTTAATATGAACTTAAGATACGTGATAAACTTAGGCCATTATAGTCCCTTGTAGTTATCTTTCTGAGCTCTGCCTCCTATTAGCAAGGCAAGCACTGAGGAGCAAGGCCACACCTTGCGTCTTGGGGAGGACAAAAGGCTGGAGAAATTGAGAAGAGACTTATTGCACTGTTTGCTCTCTGTTGACAGGAGGTTAGTGAGTTCAAAGGGAAGTCTGCAGAGACAAAAGGTCATTTCTCTTGTTATAAGAAACTCCCAGCTCCTTCCCACTCCTCTGCCAATGGTTTATAATGAAAAATATGAGGGGTTTAGGCACTTCAAGACTTCTTAAGTGTAGGCAAAATACCTTTCAAATTAAATACAAGTACTCAGATGCAAGCCACCAGCACAGCAAGCACTGTAAACAATACTTACATAGAGTGGGTTTAATGAGTCATATATCAAAGAACTAGAAATACCCACCTCAAACAGACCCCTCATGGTAATCACTAAGCTCAGTGGCTGAGCTGTTTACACTAAAGGCCATTCGTTATGCATGCCCTAGCAGCGAACAATAGGAATATTATGCTGAAAAGTTGAGTAAATCTATCCCACCTTTCACCAATACCTTCGTGAACCAATGAATCCATGGGGATGGATGGCATTATTCCACAAAGTATTGTGAAAACAGGCACCATTGTTAGATCCACAATATATTACTGATAACCAAGTAGAGGCAGAGCATAAATGAACGTATCACTATTGCAGGTGAAGAAAAGAGAAGTGTTCTGCAAACACACGTAGAAGAAAGAATATGCTTTTTGTGCTTCTCACTCATGGTTAAAGTATAACTGATTTTCACATTTAAGCAACAGCTTCCTAAATATAGCCTTGACAAACATCTGCCTTTCCTTCACTTTCCTGTCTGGTTTTGGAATGAATTCTGACCAATGCTAAGATGAGGAATTTTAAATTAAACATAAGATGCTTGAAAAATTGAATCTTTTTTGAAGCTCTATCTTACTTGTACTGGGAGATCTAGCCTGAAGGCCAACAGTGGCTGAGGTTGGAAGGGGAGACGAGGGAGGTGAAGGAGAGGGGTGGTGAAGAAGGGAAAAGATGAGATTGAAGTCCCTTCACAAATGTCTTGTTAGTGCAAGAGCATCCCTCGCTGGCCAAGAGGAGGCAATGACCTGGAAGAGGTTTTGCCTCTCTTCTGGATGAAATACTAGTCCTGAATCCACCAATAGCAGAAATATCTTGAGGTGTAAGAAAATGTGTTATAAAAGCATGGATGATGTCTGAGCAATTACAAACAATGAAGGATTTCTCTGCTTCATACTCATGCCTGATAAACACTTTGCATGTGTTTATGCCTGTATTAAACACAGAGAAACACATGAATAGAGAATTTCCATACAGATAATATATTTCTAGAGAGAGTGAGTGAGCATGCAGTTATTTCTATTTCATCCAAATTATGGAAATTTCTTTTTAAATGTTACATTTAACTTAAATGAATTAATCAGGTAAGGATATGGCGTGGTCTAGATTTTGGCAGTTCCCACGGGATGAACATTAAAGCAATGAAAGCAGCTGTAACAGCAGTTCTCTAGTTTTAATGTAACTACTCTGGAAACAAGCTGTATATGCACTCCACACTGTCTATTGTTAGTCTAGAGCGGGCATAGAAGTAGGAAATGTAGATAAAAGGAGTCTCACTGTCCAGTCATGCTAGGCACCTTACAAACACATAAAAAAGCAAAGTCCCTTGCTAACAGAGTTTATAACCTCATTTAGGACTAGCTGTAACTTACAGTAGACCTCTTGACTGCAGTATCCCCCTCTGTCATTTATATCTATCGGACATATGTGCTGAAAGTGAACATAAAGTAACCACATCTTACTCAAATGTCATACACCCCTTAAGTGAAAATTAACTAGGCCCTGTGTTTATTATAGTGGAGCTTGCTAGACCTCCTTGGGTTCAGGGTCAGTTGGTGTTTCTTTATGAACCCCTTTATGAAAGTTTTCAGTGCTTTATAGCTCAGCCATTAAATTTTGCTCCAGGCTGAAGCTTCTCACAAAAGGTTTAATTCTAGAAGCAATTTTTTTTTTTTTGTAATATATTTTCAAAGAGATCTCTTTGGTCATTTTTAAAACATAAAAAGAGTAAAAAAAAAAAAAATTAATTGGTTTTAGGCCGTCTTTAGGGCTCGCCATAATTCAGAAACAACTTAGAGCTGGCCATTTTTGCTGTTTGAAGCCTGTCTGCCCAGTTTGTACTGGGACATTTTATTGCATTTCTAATATGCATGTCTATAAATAAGCAGTCCTACACCTTTTTATGGTTATTACAGTTTGGTTTTCACCCCCATGGGCTGAAATCCTGCTTGTCTGATACATACAGAGTAATCCATATCAAGTTTGATAAGTGGTTCTAGGCCTCTGTTGCTAGCGATTAAATTCTAGAGAACTAAATCTTTGCATAATTTAATTGTGTAATTTTAGGATTTTCTTTACACTTCACATTTTCATAGAATTTCAGTAGTGTTGAATGTTGCTCGACACTTCCATGTTTGTGCTGAAATTAGTTCCTGCCTTGGCCACACTGGTGGTTTTATTCCACTTCTAAGAAGATGAGCTTGTTGGCAGCGCTACCTAAAACTGATCCTGCTCAAACTGCCCTGCTAAGAATGATTTCTGCATGTTCCTGGCTCCTGGAGTCAGGGAAGGTTAAGGCTTGAATGTTTAATAACATTACCCTCATACACGATTAGCACAACAAACCCAGAGGCACAGCTTGTCCTTGTGAGTATTGGTGAGCTTCACAGGAAGGGGACGGGGACTGATGGTCAGTCTGCATGCTGTGTGAGCCTCCCCATGTGATTTCTTCCGAAGAGCTATAAATGAAATCAAGACATATTTGCAAAAGCATCTATGTGTATATTCACACTGAAGAACTTGGGAGCGAAAAGTGCTGAGACCTGTCGCAAAAATCTCCACGTGGCTGACTTCTGGCTGGGGATCTCGAGAGCTGTGAAACCCCAACAGCACGCTCTGCTGTCCCAGTCCTGGCACAGCTTGTACATCCCTCCCTTGCCAGCTCCATCAGGGCCCTAAGCTAGTTTTAGTGCAGAAATCTGCTTCTTTAAAAAGGTTTTAGTCTCCTTTTCTCTCATCTGGGAGCCAACCAAGCCCCGTCTTCAACCTAGCTTCCCTACTGGGGCTCATCTCCTCTCACTACAAACTGGTGCCCCTCTCAAACCCTTATGTCTCCCCATCCCTCCTCACCCTTCCCGCCACCTCCACAGCTCCCTCCACCAGCTCCGCTTTCTCTCTGTCTCACACCTCTTCCTCCCAAAATCTCCCCACCCCAGCCCCACACTCTCACCTAAAAGAATCAGTATACCCCTATTTTAAGTGCTAATACAGGCAATAACAACTTGGGGACAACAGAAAAGTGGTAACTGCAGCACACAGGCCGTGCGTGCCTGTCGTTACCGTGATCTGACTGCATTTATCATGCAGCAACTGGTATGTGCCATGCGGAGAGCATGCCCTGTGCATCCTGCCAGACCTGCAACGCAGCAGCTTGATGGGAGGAGATGCCCTGCAAGCACGAGTCCAAAGCTCTTGTACGTGTTACGCCCACCTAAGGGTGACCCTGAGCTCAGCCAAGCTAGGAGGGTTACACTTAAGGCAGTTAGCATTGCTATGCACATCACGTGATTAACACAATACAACTGGTATCAAATTAAAGGGGCAACAACAAAGAAAAGTTCCTTGTAATTTATGATACACGGAGAAACAGATGTTTATAAAAAGACAAAGGAAGCAAGCAAAAAAATAAAGAAATACACTTTCACACGCTCTATTTTTGGTAAACCTTAAGGAGCAGGAAGCAATATCTGTTGCATATTAAACTAAGATTTATTAGCATTGTTAGGACAGCCAGCATAAACACAAACCTATACTTTACCTGTAAACTTAAACTTTTATTAGCTGGTTTCATCCTAGAGCTGAATCTCTCTACAACCACCCCTTCAGGCTATGTCTCTATCTAGTAGATTCTTTCTGCATAATAGCTCTAATATATAGCTCTTCCCATCCACTAATCACTGCACATCTTGATTACTGCAACATTCTTTTCTCTGGCCTTGACAAAAGCAATCATCCTCATGCCCATTAAGAATATGCCTGGCAAAAATTATTTTCTAGCCTGTTTCTTTTAACCATTTCACTCCCTCTTTTCATTTTGTTCTGTTGATGTGTTTTCCTTATTATATCAAATACAAACCTACTTGTTATTTTAAAGGAACCTCATAGCTGATCTTACTCACACTTCCTATCAGCTTTTCTTCATTAATGAGTTGTTTACTCCTGTCTGGCCTGTTAAAATTACAAACAAATGCTTTCATGGTTTGTCCCACAGGTTCTTCTCTCAGTCTTCAAAACAAAAGTTTCCATGGTCATAAACAAATATCATTTCAGTGTTCTTCTTCAAACCTCTTAAAACATTCCTTCTCCATGAAATCTGGAAAAACTTGTCAATGGTTAAACCCACAATGTGCTGAGACCACCATCTACCATGCTGACCTATACTGTCCCTTGGTTTCCTTGAAATACCCTCAGTTATGTCTGCAGCCATATGTTGTCTCTTGTCTTGGGCTCAGATGCATAATCAAATTGCCACAGCTTAATGAGGACCACGTGTTAGCTGAGCCAAAGTAGTTATTTGCATAGTTTTAAGCCACAGCACAAGCAAGTCAAAATGCAGTAACTTAAACCTCAGTGAAATGGATTTAAGAACATAAGTTTACATTACGACAGCTAAGAGTATTTATGCAGCCAGTCATCATGGCAACTTGTTAGACCATTGCAACTTAATCGTATGTCCGGAGCTTTTGAACTGTGTTTGGAGCCAAAACCTGTTTTTTTCATACATCCATGTAGCATTTACAGGTTTTGTCCAGAGCAGAGCTTCTAGGATTTACCACCATGGAGTGAGCAACTACAAGAAATGGCACTACATAAAGACAATGTTGTTATGTGAACAGCCAGATGCACTGTTCCTGAAGTAGACTGATCTGTCTCTGTTCTTCTGACAGCTCCCTGCTGTAGCATGCTTCTCAAGAGCTGGTAACACATTATCACATTGTTCAGAGGTCAAATGTTTCTCTCGCTACTCAAAGTCATTTTGACCATGTATTTGAATTCCACATTTACATCTTGCTCTCTCCTCTCCTGCAGGTTTTTTTACCTCCCTCTTCTTCAGTACCTAAACCACTTCCTCAACATACTTTCTCTTCTTCTTCCTCCCCCCACCTATTTTCTTTTTCTTCTTGTTTGTAGCAGCATCTCTGGAAAGGGAAACTGAAGAAGTGTTTTTTACCCTCTAAAGCTCTTGAGAGTTGGTGCTGCCAATGTGACAAGGTAACAGTTTCCTGGAATAAACAAAACTTTTAAAAACTTTTTTTGTATTGGAGTTCCCATTGTTTGGGAGGGAGGTGCAGTCCCAAAGTCACACAAGATTGCGTGGCCAAGATCATGTCAATAAATAAAAGTACATTCTTTCACTTGTGATACTAGAGGGGACACAGGCAGAAGTCGAAGATGTGTCTCAACAAGAGCTGCTGAGTAATTTGAAAATATTAGAGGATGAGCTCTTTTGTCAATGGGAAAGAGATAATTGTTAGGCTCTCATTCTCTCATTCCACAAGTGCTACCTTCCAGCACTTCTGCATGGTGTATCTCTCTCTCTTCTCTGCATGTTTAAGCTTCTGAACTGCCTGCAGCAGGACTCCTGGGCTGCATTGGTATAAAGCAGTATATCTTTATACATAATCCAAGTGGCCAGGGAGAGATGAGAAAGTTAATGATTCATCCCTTGATGAGCTGGAGAAGATATGAACTGGCATATTGTTTTTTAAATAAAGAATTCCCTCCATCAGCAATACATGCTTGTACAAGCAGTTATCAAATACAATTCTCAGAATTGCTAAAGTGTCTCTGGAATACAAGTCCAACTGAAAAGTATTATTAAAACACGTACTCTCCTAAATTGTTTAGCCAGAAAATGCAACCACAGGTTCTGATGCCTAAGGAAAAACAAATGCACATGTTCAATTTCAAACACTCTCAGAGACAAAATAATTAATTCTCTCTGCAGTCTAGTGAAGCAAGCAGTTAACCCTCTGAAAAGCTTGAGGAGCAGAGGAAAGAAATAGGAGAAAAAAGAGAGGAGTCAACCAGGCATGGTTAAATGATTTGCTCATGAACAAGATCAGCAGCAGATTTAAAGAATGATCCAGCTTCCACTGAGTTTCACAAAACTTAGAAGCATAGAAGCTCCAAGCATCATTCTCAAACAAAGGGATGAAGAAGTATGTGTTCCTTACGTACCTACAAAATTGGTTAATAGTCCTTTGCATAGTCTGCATAGTTTAGGCTAAGAATGAAAGACTATGGGTTTTGTTATAGGGATCTTTTTCCAAAATTGCTGGCTAAAAACAATAATGAAGCAAACATTGCAAGAAGACAGGCTAAATCATTGGCATTCAGCAAACAGAACAGCCAAATACTGACAATGTTGACACGATGGATTTCTGTATTAAAAACCAAACCAACAAACAAACAAACAAAAAAAAGAAAAAACCCAAACCCTAAAATGTGGCTAGTCTGAAAACAACTTTGCAAGCACATGCTTGGCTCTTTTCTAGATTGTGGTCACAATTGGTGCTACAATTACAAACACAGGCAGACCAAATTCAGGGCTGATTCATATCTAAACTTTGGCTAATATAATTGATGCAACAAGAAAAAGAGGAGTTACAACTTGAAAAGCATTGATCAGGAAGGCTACAAAGTATAGCAATCTCTTTACTATTCCCTCTTACCCACTTCAATATGCACTTTGGCTTCTTGGTCCTCTTAACATTTCTCATAACAGATTGCTGTCCTTGGGCTAATCCACTGTCGCCACAGCTGTTTCAGATGTGCTGGCTTATTGAAGAGGTGGTAGGGAAGGTTATGACACAGGAGACCCACCTGCCTCTGCAATGGCAGGTGGAGGTCTAACAGGATAATCTAGAAAATCTAAAATGGGACTAAATGGCTATGCTTAAGCAAGTTGAAACCTTAAAGTCAACAGTAAAATATCCACTGACGTCAAAATAGGTAAATTGCATTCTCACCGGATAGCTTCAAAATGCCATAAACCAAATTCTGATCTATGGCACAGACCAGTCCTGCCCAGCTGAAGCTGTCTGGGCTATTATGGTGACAGCATCATAGTTTGGAGCTAAATTTGAACCAACGTTAGTTTTATCATGCTGCTCATCACTGGTACCCAGGCCCACGCTGAAAGCCTACACCTTGACCAGTCTGTGCAGCACTTTCTGACCGAAGCAGTGAGCATGGATATGAACTGGTCATCTCATGCGTGCTCTGTTCAAATGGTGAGAGAAAAAAGGGGGGTCTCATAACAGCAGAGACTCAGTACAGAATCCATCAGAGACCCTCATATTGCACAGTCCAACCTGCAATCAGCAGGACACAGGTTGTTTTTACAGGTTTATGTGTAACATGGCACTGGTTTCTTTCTTTTGTTTCTCCTATATTACAATTCCTATCCCAAGTAGCAACTGGACACAAAATTAAATGATTCTAACATTTTGAAACCTGAGAAATAAATAAGCCTGGGCCCTGTACTCCTGAGTTTTAATAACTTTTGCATTTAGGTATTTCTTGTGTAGTAACTACCATCCATGTAGTAGGCAGAGAGACATTCCTAGATCTCCATGACCCCGGTGTTTAGAAACATTGAGATCTAGATCCTTCCAGCTTTATCAATATTTCCTTTGAGGAGGGGGGAAAGGTAGCTTTCGCTTTTTCAGCCGTTGATTTATTTTCTGAGGTGAGGGAAATCTTATTATTTTCCACACCAGTTCACCTAGGTCTGTTTATAGTATGAGACAACCCCTCTAATTACATGTTTTATATTTTTCTAAGATTCTAAGCCAATTTATTTCTGCAGAAAACTGTATCTTTAAATTGTAAAAATCACTCCATAAATTCTGAGTTAGAACAGTCAAGGTCTGATACCTTATCTGTGCTCTTACTGTGTACAAGGTCACATCATCAGCATGTAGATGTACAGAATATTTCATGAACTATACAGCGTCGACAGGTCATTAATAAAAACTGCAAAAGTAAAAGCCCTCTAATTAGCTCCTGAGGTAACTTCGCATGTAACATTTTCACCTCAGATTCAACACCATTAAACAAAATGACTGGTGTTTGCTCTCTAATGTAGCCAGAGAACCATTCTACTGTAGTTAAACTCAGCCAAATTGAGGGAAACTTAGATAGCAATATGTTTTGATTTATTGGATCAAAGGCCACAGTCAAATCAATATAGATAGTTCCAGCATAAAAAATTATAATGTATGTCTAAAACAATATCAAGGTTACCTTGAAAAAAGCAATCTAGCAGGCCAAAAACATGACTAAAATAGGGTCAATACATTATCTTTGAAAGGAACGCTCATTAATTTTTGAGCAATTGGGAGAAAACACAAATAGGTTATAATTAGGGCAGTACAACAGGGTTACTATAGCATCATTTCAAACGGTTGGTTATCTCAAATTAGAAAGTAGATATTATAATAAAGATCCAGCAACAGGTTTGAGAAGAGCTTACAGAAGGTATTTAAATAAACACAGGGTAATATTCCCCATGGTTAACACACTGACTAGAAGGTGGGCTGAGAGCAATGAGGCCACTATTTTTGTGGACTCAGTTTCTCCACTGCAGTTTAGATAACTGAAATGACATTTTCATGAGCGTTTTGTAAGGTGAGGTAAAGATAAGTATACCAGTATTATCAGATCCAACAGGAATGTAGAAGGCAAAATAGGAGATTAAACCATCAACTCTTTCTCCTTATAAAAAAAAAAAGCTTTTCATATGGGAAGGGTGGAATGCAAGATTAACGGGGTGACACTGGCTGGGGTGAAAAGGAGTAAATTCCTCTTCCCGCATTAACTGCTTGTGATTAGGAACAGCTTGCTAATCAGAAATAAACCGCTCCGAGGTCTCCCAGGCTGCACCTCTGCTAGGAAATAAAACGCGGCAGAGGCATGTTTGAAATAGCAGCAGGCAACATGCTCCCTGCCTCAGCTTTGGTCCACTACTACCTCCCAGTGATATCTAGGTATGCTTCATGGGGTAGCATGTGGAAAGACTATTTCCTTCTGGCATTGTGACCTGTTTTATTTTACCATTTAGATCTGACCCTTAAGGCCAGTCAGACAGAATGGACAGAGCAACACGTTCTCTGTGTAGAGCAGGGAGAATTCTCTATTTCAAATAACATGTTTGGTAAATGTCATCCTTTCTTCTGTTTGCAAATTGCTACTGACCAATTTTTCATTAATGTGGTTGTTATTTGATCCTGTCTGATGAATCAGTTGTGAAAAAAAAGATATTTCAGTCTATGTTCTGGGAGCTGTTTGGTGAGCATATTACTTTTTACTGTTTGCTATTTGATATTTAGAGTCATTGGTCACCCAAAATACATTTGCATTGCTTCTGCTTTCTGGATTACTTGAGAGAGAAAGAGGTTAACGAGAATTTGAGATGGCCAGACAAACTAATTCAAGTGTGAAGAGATTAGCATGAATATCCATGAATTACATTCTGTAACTGTCTTGTAACCTTAAAACCCTTACTGTAAAAGGTATACAAGGCCTTTTATATCTGTACCTAAACTTGAATGACATGCTGACAATTTAAAACTACTCAAATTTATTTTAAAGCCAATTAAAAAACTGATAACTTACTTCACTCTAGTATAATGGAGTCATTAAAACTGAAATTAATTAATTTGTGTCAGTTTATAACAACAGTAAATTTTGACATCTTTCCATCTGTTTACCTGTACAATGTGAGGTTTTATGTTTTTTAAATCTTACACTACTTCTAAAATGTAACCTGACAGTAGCTCAGGCCTAATGTTTGAACGTTCCCTCCAGAGGGACATGTTGCCAGTCTTTAAATGAGACTGTCTCTGAAATCACAGCCCAAGTGCTCCTTCTGTTACCTCTCATATTCAGGGTAGGCTCTTTCCACAGAGGGATGGTGGTCTTGAACACGGAGCAAACAAATGGGCAGAGCTAAAGTTATGGGAACCTCAGGTCTTATCCTGGGTCTCATACTGATGCCCACTCACCATGAGGCAAAAAAGATGAAGGAACAGAAAGGACAACTTTTCTTTTATGTCAATGACTTTTCATGACAGTGTGGAAAACTTATTAGACATCTAAAGATTTTTTCAAAGGGCGTAGAGTCATTGTTAGGTCCTAGACAAAGTACAGTAATGGAGAGTGTATTCCTGGCAATCATTCCACAGCGGCCCATAGAGAGTTCACTGCAAGACCTAATGGCTCTTTAGCCAACAGTGTGTGATTTCTTTCCACTCAGTCTTAATAACTTTTTTAACAAGTTTCTTTGTACAACTATATATGCAGCTGGGTTTTTTTTCCAAGTAATTGTCCCGAGTGTACTGGAATAGACCTATTTTCACCATCAGTACAGTTCTTACCATAGTTCCTAAGCAGAAGATTGCAATAATACCCCAAGATAGCACTGGTCATGAGCACTCAGGCTGTATCTAGAAGTCAGTGGAACTTCTTCCTACTCTACCATGGACATGCCAGGTGGTAGTCTTTGTCTTATGTTCCCCAGTTTGTAAATGGATAACAAAAATAAAACCCGTCTACTTAAAATGCTTTCAGGCCTACTGCTGAGGACAGCTGTATTTCGCCTATATTTCACCCACGTTTCACCCTTGCATCTGTATAATTGGACAAAAAGGAAATAAAATTGATGTCTATCGCTAATTGTTTGGCCTGAGTAGGAAACATGGAATAATAGTACTATAAGAGAAACTCATTATGGTGTTAGTTGAAACTAACAAGATACTGAAAAGTTACCTTCCCACATATGAAAATGAGATACAAAGAAATCAATACAAATTATTAGAACTTACCATAGGTGTTATATTTGATAAGGAAAATGGTAAAAACACAGGCAATAAGAAGTAAAATCATGTGTTAGTTGGCAAGAAATTATTTCTGCATTATTACAGTATCAACTTGTTAATCATATTAACAATTTTCTACTGTATTTAATGTCACAAAAGTCCTATGCTGACTGAGCTGTCATAAGACCTAAGAAATGCTAAAATCTGGGAATAACAGTAGAAAGTTAGTTGATAACTTCACTCTAAATTGAGAGATGATACAATTGAATAGTAACTGCTTGACATGCTGATGTCTTTTCTCTCTAAACTTAAGGTAGACAGTGACTAACAGAGAGATAACAGCCCAAATTTTTGCACAAGCAAATGAGTAAGGGTTATACCCTGCAGGCAGCTCCCATTCATATGCTTATCCAAACTGAGGCCCATGCTTCCATGTCTCCATGACTATGGCTAACCTTCCACACCCAGCATAGCTGTATCTGTCTAATGAATATGCACCTGTATTTACTCCAGAATTTGTAGCTGACTGCTATTTAGTAGTCACCTACAATACTTTCTATTAAAATGAACAAACTTTTCTATAAAAATAAACTAAATGTCAACTCCAAAGCTGATGGAAAAGGATGTTAAAACAAATTGTAAGTTGTTAGTGCAGAACTAGAGACATGCACTAGGACTATAATCTCTTCCACGGAAAAGATTTTTTTCCTTCTGGAGCTACTGAGATCCAGGGATCCTCAGTCTGACTGTTTTACTTATAAGAAGAGACATTCTTGCATGCTGTGTTTTCAGTTGTCCAAACCGGACGTCTGATTGATTGCCAGGGCCCTCGTTTCTGCTTTAATTGCTATCAGAAGAACAGTCTTTAATATGGATAAAATTCTGGGCAAAATTTGAAGACAATAAAAAACCACCTGAGAGCAGTCTACTCAACAGATTGCATTGCTCTTCCCAGCAGAAGATACATTTGACAATGAATAGAAGACCTCATATGTGGAGACGATTCCAGAAAGTGTTTATGGATTTGAAAGAATTTCAGAAAAACGCGCATGGAGCAGATGCAGACACATTGCCACAACGAGATTTACCCACAGGAGGCAGCAAACCAAACGGTAAGAGGTTAGGTGGAAAAGGAGCTAAACCAGTTTCATCTCAGCTGGCATTTGTTCCTTTTTTCCCCACAGCTTATAGCTGAAGGCAAGTATTGCAGGTATTGAACACCAGGGGCCAGCTCTCCTTGTCTGGAGGAGCTGAGCCCAAGTAAAGAACAAGGTATTTGATCCAACAGAAATACACAAATAAAGAACTACACTATAATATATAGAAGAATATATTGTGTTGCTTTCTTCATCAGATTTCTGTGAAGGCTTAGATTTAGGTGATCTTATTTAGTCCATAGATTAAGTTCTCAGCAGAAATGTAATAAAATTACAATAAAGGTTATGTATCAATAAGGTGTCAGTTGAGCATAGGGATGAAGTATTCTAGTCATAATTAAATTTCAAATCTAATTATAATTTGAGGAGTCCTTTTAATTACATTGCAATATTTTGCTTTTGTAGGAAGATGATTGCTATAGCATCTTTTATCTGTAATTTTCTTTTAATTAAAAAATGTAAATAAATCAAAACCACCTACTTAAAATATTTACATCTTAAATGAAAACAAGCAAAAAATGCAGAAATTTCTCCATGCAGGTCTTATCTACTGAATCACAGCTAGGTTTACTTTTTTTTTTCCTAATGAAGTGGTGAATTTTACATTATCGTTTATTTCTTTCACATAACCAGAAATGGCCAAATGACTTCGGCCAAAGGAGAAAAAAGAGCTTCCTCAAAGCAAAGACTGTCAGACAGGAAAGATATCAAACTTTTTTTTTTTCAAAAGACGTTGGGACTGTAGGGCATCCTTTGAAAAGCTGCTGTGTGCTTCCCTACCCTGCACTCCCTCTGCTTATTAATACTTACAAGCCTCTTTGTGCTTACATTTATTTGTCTTCCTTGTGTTTCTTTGAAGCACTTAGTCATGGTCAGTTTATATCACCTGCCTGTGTGCTAACACAGTGTGTTGGTTTAAGCAGTTCCTTTTTCTCCCTGCCATTAGGCTTCCTGATGTGATGGCTTGATAAGAAAAAGCTTTCTTCTTGGCTTTCATTTCTCAAAGTGAAACAGGTAATAGTCTTTTACTCTTTTCAGACTGAGTTTCAGTTTGCCTGAGCACCTCCTCCAGTTTGAGTTAGTCTTTCCTGAACAGAGGAGAACAGAATTTTACCAGGAGAGTGCAAGGTGCTCCAGGCAGATTCCCCTGGGCCTCTGCAGGGGCATAAATCCTTCGTTATTCCTATAGCAAATACCTCCCTTAATACATATTAAGGCCAGATTTACCTTTTCCATAAACTCCTCATACAGGTAGCTTGTCATCCACCATCATTTGCAGGTGACAGCTAGAACACCCTGTATGATCATGCATTTTCTAGTGTTCAGCTTTATTCCATCCCCACTACGTAAGATCTCAAGATCCAGTTCTGGCTGTAATATATTTATACCTTTTTTGGTTTTTTCCATCAACAAGTTTCATTGCAACATTTCATACCAAAATTATTTAATCAAATCAACCCTACACTTGTAGAGGAACTCCATTAATAATTTCTCTCAACCTCTACTGCTCTTTTGTGTCTCTGCTGTAGTAAATTTCTTACTCAGTTGTTTTAATCTACTGTAGTGGATTCCTTACTCAGTTGTGTCACTCTACTGTTTTGTTTATCTTCCTTTCTCCAGTTGAAAAAATGATTTAAAAATTTTAATGAAGCATTAACTACTGACCACAGTGCTACATATCAGTCCAGATAGATTGGACATACCACTTTTCCTTTGTTTGGAAGATGAGCTATTTTATGAAAGAAAGCTATTAGCTTAGTCTGGCATAACCTATCTTTTGTAAATTCAAGTTGTATTCTATCTCATTTTTTTATTTATCTGGCACCTTTACTGTATTCTTCAAACTTTGCTTTAAAGGCTGACTCACAACTGATGCCAAAAAACTTATAATTGTACAGATATTCTTTTTTCTACTGTCAAATATATGTGTATATCTCAAATAGGTATGTAAATAGATATGTGTATATAGTTGTGTGTGTGTGTATAACTATTCTCTTTTCACACAGTACTATTCTGACTTGGCAGCTGTTTCTGCCACAACACATGAGAAATCAGATACCATTTCTTCAGAGTACTGGAGTGGAAGTTATCTGGTACCCCAAGACTTGAACAGGTTAAACTCTTTGAGCCTTGTTACCTTCCATGTGATAATCTCCACTTTCTTTTCCATACCTTTGTTCCTATTAGCTGACTTACCTTTGCTTTCCATATTAAATATTATTATGTTAATGGCAAAACCCAAAGTTTTTATCCTCCTTTTGGGGCTATACACTATTTTTCATCTCTCTCCCATCCTACTGTAGAGTAACTGTGTTTTGTCTTTCCTTAGTCTCTTCCTATTTATAAGCCTGGGTACAAAAACCCCTAACTACTTGTTTTAATATACTTTGCAAAGCATACCATAGCTTTACTACTGGCAATTCTTGCTTTATCAATACAAGTCCTGACCTTTAAGACACAGTTTTCATTGCTGTTCACTCCTCTCTTTCATTCCTTTTAGGCTTTGTGCTTATTTCTACTGTACAGGAAGTTTGGGCACATTTTTTGTCAGATAATGTTTTCCCTTTTGCTGAGATACAAATTCTTAACAGATTTTGAAATGAGGATTAAAGTCTACAATTCTTCTGTATTTAAATCCATAGTTGCTCAGTCTAACTAATTTAAAAATCTACATTTATAAGAATCTTTTTGAACTGAAACTTTGAACCTTCACTTACATTGCCATCTAATTTAAATTCTATCACTGGTCAGTCTTTGCAAGGGTTATTTTCTACCACCCTGCTCCCCTCAAGTCTAAATAAGTATTGATTCTCAGGAGTTCTGTGAATTTTGTTGAAAGAAACAATCTTTCTCCCACTGTATTCTGTCATAACTAAACTTTATCATTACTCCCAGGATTTGATCTCCAAACTAGTAGTTGATCTGTCAGTCCATAATCGCTAGGATAAAAAAAAAAAACATATAAACACCACTTTGGAAAGGGTTGGGCACAGAAATTCAACACTCCCTTTAAATTCAAGTAGGCTATTCACATGTATTCAGCTAGTCATATGTGTGAGTTATTCCTGGACTATGACAGTCTTGTGGACTGGACCAAACCAATTAATTAAAGCCTTCTTGAACGTGCAAAAATGGGTGATAAAAAAGCGTGAGCATTTGATAGAACATTCAGACATGATCCAGGGTCCTCGGATCGTTCAGAATTAATAATATGTGATCTGATCCTTATCCATAAATTTTCTTCATCGGTAGCAGTAATGGAGATTGCTTTTTCACTTCCATGATCTGTAATCTCTGCGCAAGTGAAGAAGAGTTGTTGGTGAAGAACGTGTATTTGCATTACTTACTCTATAGATTTGTCAGCAGCAGAGCAGGGAGGAAGCTCTAGATCTCTTCCTGACACCAACAACTCTCCTGATACGTGGGGCAGGAGTGTTGCAAAGGGGCAGGCAGAGGAGGCAGACGTCATAATCCACGTTAAACTGTGTATACTCAGAGATCTGAGAGTCACCACTACATACTGGCTGTCATACAGAGATTTCTTAGGCTGTGGGTATAACACTGGGTTTATTAATGTCAGTGACACTTAAGACATTAATGGTCCCTAGCTGCTTGCTGCCATTACTTTTCCGGTGGTGACCGACTTCACAGCAGACCATGTGGTAGGGAATCTATGAGCAGTTCTCATTTGTTTCAGCAAAGAATTAGACAGATTAGTTTAAGCTGCTGATGAAGACAGTTTGAGCTGACCTTGCTGAGTCTGCACTGGGGCTGACCGGAGTGCATTCACACATTGGCTTCTCCAGGCAGAACTAGAAAGTGAGAGCTCGCAGCTGCTAGGCAGCCTCCCAAGCAGCTGTGAAGCCCATAACATATTCACCACACAGATGTTTGCAAAACTAGTATCTATCCACAGGTTGATTTTCCAGAGGTATCAACTACTAGGTATCATCCAGGACATGCTCTTTCTCTATAGGTTCGACCCTCAGATGTGGGATACCTTGCATGTACAATGAGAGAGGGACAAAAGTACCTGTACATCTTGATGCCCCACCTAATCCCTGGACTTCAACAGATATATGCTCCAGGCTCCAGGGAAATGCAAAACATCTGTAAGTAGCTGGCTTAGCAGCTCGTGGTCACTGGGGTACAGCAGCACTCCAGGCTTGGCTTTTTCCTTCAGACCCTTTATTTGAAGTTACGGGAGTGTAACTTACATTGGATAATTGCAGTGTTCCACTTAGATAAATGAAGTTATTGGCTCAATGCCTATTAGCATTACCTAGCAAAATCTTAATTAGGCTAGAATTGCAAATACTGTTAAAGTTCATGTTAGCACATCAAGTGACTATCGCCAGACAATTTTTTTAATCAATGTCCCAACTTTCCTGTTAACAGTTTTGGGTTGATGGCTTCTACCTTTAACTTTAGCACCAACATTTTCTAATTTTCAAGTATACTTCGTGTGTCTAATGCAAGATTATAATGTCACTGTGTATCAATGGTCTACATAGAACCTGAAGGTTGTTTTAATAAAGCTCTTACTAGGACTCTTTTTTAAGGGCAACTTTTATAACAATATGCAAAAACGATGTTTTCACATCAGCAGAAACAAATTATAGATTGGCATTCATATGCAGTATGTGCTTTGAAGGCATTTCTGAAGCACTCATAAACCACTGGATCACATGAGGACTTTAAAAACTCTTCTTGTCTTGAATCATCCATAAATTAACAATTTTACATTTACAAAGTCATCCACAACCAGCAAAAACTTTAATAACTGCAGTAGATGCGTAACAGAATGAAAAGACCCAAATAACTCAAATATCTGACTTCTACATTTTGTATCTTTTGATAGCATTTGGCCTTGGAAGGAGAAAAGAATAAGGAAGGAGAAAAGAATAAGCCAAACCTGGAGTTTCTAGGTCAGATTACTAAGTTTTTCAAAAAATCCAAATATCTAACTCTGCATTGCTCCTTCTTCTTTAAGAAGCTTGCTGATAGTGGTCAGACCTGAACAGCAACAGCACTAAGCTCTTCCTCAGAACAGCATCACAGGAAAAAAATGATCACAATTTTTTTTGGACTGGGTGCAGCTGAAGCAATTGCCATCGCTGTCAGACATACCCTCTGCCAAAGGTCACCAGCCACCAAGGAGCCTGAAGGGTATGTACTTCTCACCCAGGGCAGCTCACAGCCCCGTGTGTTACCAAAAAATGCCATCATCTTCGTTTTACTTCTGTGCATGGAGAAGAGGCAAAGACAAGGCCCTTTCTCGTCATGCAACCACTGTGGAGGTGATCTCCTGCAGAAGCAGGGACATATCTGGGGAAAGAAGGTGTTTTGCTGCCATGGCCATATCCAGCCAAGCTGCTCAGTCAGAGTCCAGGAGCAAACACAGCCAGACGGACATTTAACAGTACCACAGTCACTGTTGCATTGAGCTGAGTGAACATCACTGCTATAAATGTTTTAATGAACAGTTTATGGTCCAAACGATTCTGAGTGGGATTCTTTAAAAACATGCCATGTTGGTGTAACTTCCCTTTAAAAAATCTTCCTAAGATTTCACGTGACTTCAGTAGGAGTAGAATTAGGCCATATCCAAACACGTCTGAATACCTGCCCTTCACATGTACTGAGCAGGGCAAGAGTGGGAGAGGAACAGTGTTTTACATTTAGCCTGACCATTTTAGTGCCAGTTTGCTAACATGGTTTTCTGAAGGTGCCATCCTTAAGGAGATGAGCTTGCTTTCCTCTTTTTATTTTTATTTTTTTATTTGCTTTTTTTTTTTTCTGTTTCGCTTTGGGATTTTTTTAATGTGACTTTTTTAGACTGAAGAAACAGTTACTGCAGTGCTCTTTTGCAACTTGGCTCCAGCCAGCGTCTCTGGGTGATCACAAAAGCTTACGTTATTTTGCAATAACTCCCATCCCGATGCACAGTATGCGCGCAGCCCTCTCGCAGAGGAGCTCAGGAGTTTCCTACACTAATTGAACCCCTGCCAGTTGCCGATTTCCCTGCAGCAGCACAAGCCAGACTTTCGTACAGGCTGTTAATATTTTCCACTCCAGTACCCGGTGCCAAATTCTCCCACGGCTTGCTACAAGTTTCCTGACAAGATATGCTTTTAACGTGACGTACAGGGGATTTACACAGGCAGCCGAGGCTGGGCTCCCACCACCCCACCGGACAGCACTGGAGGAGCGCTCGGGCAGCGAGGTGGGGCCCAACTTCCTTGGCCTTCCCCAGCAAATCCCCTGGCCATGGCGGGCTTGCACCAGCGTGACCAAAATCAGAGGTTTGCCCGCTGGGGCCCACAGCCGTGCCACCGCCCTCCCCGAGGTGTGAGCACACGAGGTTTCCTGGGGAAAGCAGACGGCAGCGGAGGGGGAGCCGAGGCACAGCTCCAGGCCAGCGGCGGTGACTAAGCCGTGCCAGGCCCGGAGGAACCCAGGGGACATGGTGACTCAGAGGCACACCTCTGGTTTGGCGCGGGGGGGGGGCTGGCCACAACCCGTGGCACACCCTCACGGCTCCCTGGAGGAGGGCATGCACCGCTGCAGGGTGTCTGTGCTCAGAAATCCCTCCCTGGCCTCCTCTGCCCACATCTGGAGCTGCTGTGGGGCTGGGTGGCGGTGGGACACCAACCAGCCCTGGGGAGGAAGGCCCTGCCCTCAGGGGCTGCCAAAAGGAGAGCTTGGAGCTGCCCCAGCCAAGGGAGCCCCAAGGTTAAAAACTGACCTGGCAGGAACTGTCTGTGGTGGCCAAGAGACAGAGAATAGGACAAGCTTCGGCTGGTACTCAAGAGAAAAATAGGCCTGATGTTGCACCAGTTTTGGGGTGCTCAGAACAACGCCCTGCAAGAACTTTATGGCCACCATAAAAGGGGACAGGCAGTATGAGTCACTTGAGTCCACTCATTCTTACTGTAACACAGAGAAAAAAAGAAGAAAAAAAAAAAAAAGCCCAAAACCTGGTTTTGGAAGTTGTGTTATTATTCGCCCAAGGAGGCTGGGCAAAGCAGTGGTCTGCCCGGCTGTCTCCATGGTGGAGAAGACACCCAATGCAGATGCAGGACCCCGGGGGGGGCAGCGGAGGACTGCCGGCCACCTCTGCCCTGCCCACAAGCATCGCCCACTGTGACACAGCCACGACTGCGCTGCTCCACAGGGCACAGCTCCAGCAGCCACCACCAGCCTCTGTCAGCCCTGAGCCCCAGGAAGGGCATAAGCTATGCTGACAATGCCTTCGATGTTGCAAACCTTCAAGCTCTGAGTCCTGGAGTCGGGGGATGCTATGAGGACCTACGCTTTCCGTTTCTTTTATGCTAGTTTTTTAGACCTAAAAAAACCAAAAGTCTGCAAGTGTGATCCATAGGTATGTTGAAATGTGCTCATACAAAAGACAAATACACCAAAACTCCGAGCTAACCAACATTGTAAACACTTACGACTTTTAAATTGGCCTTGAAATTTTTAGGTGGGTCAGTTTCTACTTCTGACTTGCAGCTCTTTATTTGCTGGAGTTAGTGAAACCACACACCAAAAAACCACCTCAGAAAAAGCTCTAGCATATATTACCCTCATTCTTTTTCTAGAAAAGAGTGTGTTCATTTTTAATAAAAGCAGGAAGAAATAACAGCACCTCACGATGAAAGCTTTACAACACTGCACATGCATTTTCCTAAGACATTCCCGTCTTCCTCTATCACGGGGCCCCAGGAGTGCTGGTGTACACACACACGCACATCACGCCCCTGAAGCAGGGGGTCTTGCCTGTTCCCTTGCAGATCCAAGCCGGGACTGTGGGGTCCACCAGACCCGCATTTAAGTGGGGAAAATCTAGCTCCTGGAACCATGATACACCCCATCTCTTTTATACAGAAGTAACCAAGAGCAAGTACTCAGCAGGTGATGCATACAGTTTGTTGCATATTTATAAAAAAAAAAATATATATTTCTTTCTGTATCCTGGATGCAGCCTAATCAACACAGAGCTGTTTCCCGGTCTGCCGCAGCCTGCTCGGTTCGGTAGTTCCCACAATACCCTAAGTGTCAGTTTATCTTTGCTGGCTACAACTCTCTCAGTCTCCTGCCCTTTACTGTCCGCTCACAGATCTCTTTCCCAGACAGCTACTATTTTCCGTGCAGCAGAAGCAGCCACAGTCTCCTAAACATATTATGATTTTTCCCAGTACCATTGTGTCTGTGTTTGCTGCTGCTTTGGAAGGGCACAGATTCTCCCCGCTTGCTGATTTCCCTCTAGTCTTCCAGACATCATCTCACACAATTTTGCCATGGGTTTACTGCCCGATCACTTGCCAAACCACTTGTAGCTTTTTTTTCTGAGCTGCTCTACAGAGATTCTGTGCTTTGGTTCTGTACATGCCTCTCAGCATCAACTTTTTTTCCCCTTATACTCTACCAGCCAAAGATTATCCATATAAAGCAATGTAAAACACACCATTAAAAGGCCTCCTTGCCATAGCGTTCCCAGTTATTTTAGCTTTAGGCTTCTGTCCTGGGTTACTATAATATTTTTTTAAGTTCATTTTTCCAAGATCGAGTCCAAAAATATCTGATCTCACAAGCTCTGGTAGAACACTGAAGAACTACCTTCGCAAAGCTCTGGAGTGTCTGCATGATTTACAGCTTTTGTCCTCTGTTTAGTTCAAAGTTTGGAAACGCTAGGATCTAAGCATTTGGCCCCCGTTGTTTTTTCTAATGTGGTTGACAGCCCTTTTTGGCAGAGACCTGCTGTCTTCTCAGTGCAAAGAACCAGAATAGTTCCTTAAAGAATTGACAGGTAGTGACATCCCCAGAAATCAGGTTACTCAACACATAGAAATACTTAAGGAATAAAACATGGCAGCAATGTTTGGGCCTGGGCAATACCTAATTCAAGTCCCTAAAGAAACAATATGTCCTAGCATGAAGATAGACAAATGGTTGGAGTTGAGAAGTAGTAAGGTTACCTAGACTGTGCAATAGAAAATTTTACAAGACCCTGAGCCAAACTGAGCACTGGAAGTGATGCTAATGATTGGAGTGGTGTGGCGTAAAGCTAATTAGCACTGCTGCTGGTAATGCTGCTTTCCAAAATGCTTTGCACTGAGCCATGTGGGTGCACCACTTCTAGTTCTGCTACTTTGAAACTGTGCTCCATGTCCCCAAGCTCTCTAGCTGCTGAGCTCCTCAGATCCAATTTAGACACTTAATAGATCCATATAGTTAATTAAGGATAGTAAATTGTCTCTGCTCACGAGTAGGACTGGAGAAACAGTTGGGGAAGTAGAGATAGCAAAGAGAATGAACTGAGATGATACACAGATTTTATTTGGAATAAAGCCCTTGTTTTATGAAGGAAGGTGAGGAAGGTGGAGCAACCATGTCATTTCATGAAGGGACTGAAAGAGAAGACAGAGCTCTGGGCAAGCGGCAACATCTTCATCTCTGAGCTATTAGGGTTCTGGTCTTAGAAGGGAGGAAGCATCCAACAAGACCTATAATATATTTCAGTATCATGTAACAAAAACTATTAAGCTCCATTAACAAGCAATCTCTAGAGTGAAAAAGATCTGGTGTCAGGTTATAGCCAAGGATTTTATTGGACTGTATGATCACTGAGGAACATATTTAAAATCTTGATTCATTTTTTTAACTCTAAGTGTGGACTCTATTTCTTTTGGCTTATGTAGCTTGTGTCTTTGAATAGGTAATATGGCATATTTATGCGTGAGATTATCAATTACTGTGTGATGAGTGATTAAATTTATATGTTCAAAACCAGATTGACTTTCACTGACTGTTTTCCATTTAAAGAAACCTGCACTTATATGGAAAGCATAAATCATCAGCCCATTCTTAAAAGGCAATGATTGCAGAATAATAATTTGTAATAGCAACATTAATATCAATTATTCTGCCTGTAAGAACAGTTCCCACATACACTAAAATATGAATGTGAAAGAGGTAATAACGAACTAAGATTATATGTTATATTACATGTGACTGTGTTTGCAAAGACTCAGTCACTAGCATATATGAAAGGGGGAAAAGCTTTCTATAGTCCCATCTAGCTACACTTCTGACAATGCAAATGTTACCCACTTTGAGATTTTACCACTAGCTACACTAAATTCAACATTGTGTTGGTTCATTACCAGTAACTCAGCTGGCGTTGGTGCAAGACTGCAGAGTGAGACAATCCAATGAAGAACTTTGGATGGGAAAAATAATGCAACAGAGTCCCAGAGAACAAAATAAACCCCTTGTTTTCAGAGCAATAGGTAAAACAGATGCGTGTATAGATAATTCAAGTGGATATTTTTTGTTCTTGCTGTTAAAATTAAAAAATATTTTGGGTTGACCAGGCATTTAGCACAGAGATTTCTGAACTTCAGGAGAGCTGTGGGGTTTTCCCCAAGGACAGGTGATGCAAAAGACCTAACACATAAACCAAGCCACCTACTGAGAGGCTCTGCTTAAGGCTAGAGGTCAAAAGCACTGTCATTTCAGTAGGTTTAGTCATTTCACTGTCTCATGTGTCATTTTCCTCAATTTCAATCCTTATAATTTTGAAGGAGAGCTGGAAAACAAGGGCTAAGCATAAAAGATTTTGCCACATCCCCATATATAGAGAGCCCTTAAACAATTGTGCAAATGTCCATGTGAACCTTACATGGATCTTAGCTACAAGACTTGTGTCACCTTCACCAATGTTTTCACAGCAGAAGACATTGGCAGGAAAGAAGATAAAAGTGGGGCAGGCCTGAAAAGCAACCATCTATCAAAAAAGAAGGCTCTCTTTTGACCTCTGAAACCTCAAAAGAGAGTTTCTCTTTGTGACAGATGATTGCAATGCAGAGATAAGAGCACAGAGAGGAGAAACAACTCACCTCTGCCCACTACAAACCCTAGGTATTCTGTTGGTCCTGCCTCTCTCTTACTACCCACCACTTGCCCCAGTGCTGTCACAAGAAGAAAAAAGGTGCGCAAATGATCCTAGGCTGCTGGGAACCTGCTCTTGCAGGAAACCTTCCCAGGTAACGTAAATAACCACAACAGCAGAGGGGGCTGGGCTGCGCAGCATGGTGTGCCTAAGAACATCCTCTGGCTCAAACAACCTATCTGACTATAAGTTACCACAGGCAAAACCTACGGTCATTATTTAGTCTCTCTTCAAGTAAAGCTTCCCTTGATTTGAAGGAGGGAAGTGCTCTGATGTTAATGGAAGGTATCTGAGAGGAGAATATACCCCCTTGGCTTGTTATGATCATATCAGACACTAACTTGGCAAATTTGTTCCCAAACTTAAACAGCTAGCTTTAGCAATACAAAAGTACAGCCAAGAACCATGTTGGCTTAAGAAATGAGTATGTTCACATAAAGTAAGAACTGACCTAAACTAGATCACGATATTCTCTGAGATTTGTTAAAAAAAAAAAAAATTAAAAAAAAGGAAATTGTTTTTGTGTGTCTGCACTTCAACACTCACTGTAGAGACTGCAGTTATAGGTTCTTTGGAAATGCAAATTAGACAACAGTGCCTGATTTTGCCTGGCACAAGGAAGGGAAGCGCTAAAATATTTTGTGATGGGTCTGAGCCAGAAGTCTAGAAGACTACATTTAAAGCTAGAGGTTTAGATCAATCTTTAAAAGAAAAGCTATTGTCATGGATTTTCTATTCCCACTGAATTCAGGACATACTGAAATCTCCTGACAACTGATATTCTCTTGACATTTTCTACCTCCCAGTTTCCACCAAGTCTGTACAAAAGCACTACCTCATTTCATGGCTAGTTTTGAAAACTTGCATAAGAAAATGTGAGACCAAACCACAAAGTTTGGATAGTGATCTGTACTTCTTGCAAGTTTGTGGGGGGTATTAGGACCACAACTGCTCTACTTCAAATAGCTCCCACTAGGTCTGAACTGAAAAATAAAACTAGGCTTGTCTGCAAACACTGGAACAAACTCTGATCCGAGTTGTGTCCAACAAAATAACAGGGGGGCGGAACTGGCCTGTTTTCCCCTTCCTCCTGGGACTACTTAATAGATATACATCTATTCCATCACTGAACATTTGCAAATTAATGTCCATCCATTTTGTAATGCTTTTCTAGCAGTACCCAGTACTTCTACGTCAACATACATATTTCTATTCAAGAGATCATTACTATTATTTTAAAACAGATGGTTTGAACATAATCCACATAAATAGTAGATTGGCACTGCCAGTCATGATGGCATGTGTAGAAAAGAGCTGGCTGATGCGACAATATTTAAAGATTAGCAGTCTGGGACACTACAAATGACAGTGTCTCTTGCCACTGAACCTAATGCCTGTGCTACGGCATTCAAATAGAGGCACAGCAGTCATCATGCCAAGAGATCTGATAAACTCACTGATTAAAAAAAGGAAAGTTAAGTTTTACTGTAGGTATCTACTGAAAACAGTGGGGGGTGGCATAGGCGCCTCTGTAGAAAGGAGGTATGAAACTCACACTCCTTCTTGTCCTTGGCATCAACAGATGGAGGGCTCACGACAATCTGTGCCCTGACCACTTCTGTGAACATGCCAAGCATGGCTTTCTATTTCTCTCTAGGACACTAGGAGATTACCATTAATATAAATATGTAATTGTTTAAAATTACCTATTATCAGTGTCCAGTAGAACCTGTGAAAATACTGCATGTTTTAGAAGCGCTCTCGGTGTATGTGTGCCCTGCAGCTAACCCTACCGCAGCTGTAACTATCTCAAGTTGCAGCTGATTGGGAGGAATGCGACATCACTCCAAGCCATCAGTTGTGTCCATGACACTTCATCAAAATACCCACTTAATAGCCCACATCTCTGCTGTCTGGCCAGTTTATTCCCTCTGCTTGGTTGTCATTCTGACTCATCTCCTGCTCCTAAGCTTGAGTATATTAAGGCTGGTATATTAATTCAGGCAGTTCTCTTGGGTCTGTCTTGCTTGCAGGCATGTTGGGTCTTCTTGACCGACCGAGGTCAAAACTTCTCCTAGCTACAAGAGATTCTGGGACCTGGTTCTACCTTGCCATTAGGTAGTGGATGTATACCCTGCTTACTGCTTTGACACAAGGGTCCTTAATTTGGCTCCAAGAGCAACATTCTCACTGAGGTCAGGGAGGAGAACCGAGACCCATGCGACACCCCATAAATACTAAGAAACAGTAAAAACAGCAAGGCTGTCAGTGTGGCTTCCATTGCTGGTTAAAGGGAGGGGATAATGTGCTAGTTCAAACAACAGAGCTAATAAAGGACACATTTTGAATTTCAGTAGCTAGTCAAAAGACTGAAAGCTTCAAGGGCACGACAAACCCTTTGAGGGCTTACATGTGATGCACATTCACAAGTCATGAAGTCTGCCCACAACGCTTGTTTAACCACATGACACTTCAGGAGAACAGCCAGCCGCATGTTCAAAGTGCCACTGCTGCCTTCCTGGCCATGCACTGAAGTGCCTCAAGGATACTGACGGGGTTTATCCAGGACCCAGGGGAAGAAAGAAAAGAGATAAATTGATTGAAGAGTTAGATTGCAGACTCCTTAGGAGCATTACAACATATGTGGAAATGTAAAATAACTTCTTGTGCAAGATGTAACACACCAACAGAAAAACCACTTAAAACATCTTCAAACTATCAAAGTCTGAGATGATTTGATAGAACCTCACAAATCCCATAATCTACTGTAAGTAGTAGCTAAGACTTTGGCTTCATGCATGTGTCTGCAACTGGGGAAGAAGCAGGAGGATAATTTATCCAAGTCTGGGGTAATGAAGTGTTAACAAAAACCATATGAAGTTATTACTACAACCACAGGCCGCAGAATGTGAAGGAAGGAGGATCTCAGGAGACTTACCTATTTTCAGCCATCTCCTGCTTCATAGTTCATCAAAAGGTGTTCACCAAAACAGGAGGCAAGCAACAGAAATTAAGTGATTCATTAGGCCTAATGAACAATGCTGATCATATCATCTCTAAAATACAGTCAGCTGACATTGATATATACATACTTTAACTCGTTCTTCCCAACTTTATTAGGTACATATGTCTACAGCAGACACAAATGAAACATTCTACAACTAGGCTCCAAGCCAAAAACTAATTTATTCTTTAATGTGGTAGTGATTACTTGGTGGTTCCTTGAGCAGAGATGACAGGTCTGAGCTAATGGAGTTGTACTGTAAGTTAATATAAATCATGACAGAGCAATTAATTACAGAAACCACTGCAAATCCCTTTGTTAGTTTTCCCCATCACCAGAAGGATTTAATAATGTTCATTTTGCTAAGTTCCAGTGACATTTACAAGTCTTAAACCATTTTTAATCAAATCAATATCTCTGGCTGCTAAATTTAGTTGTGCTTTGCTAGCAAGTCCTGGAATGCATCGATACTAATGTTTCCTACCTTCTGTTCAAGTAAATTGTACTGAAGCCCCACACTTCCTCTTCATTTGTTTACATTGAGTAATTGGGATTTTTTTTTTTAATGAGCAACATGAGAAATAAGTGCATCCAAAGGAGTTAGGAGACAGTGAGCTAGACAGATATACGAATATCAGTGCTTATGACGCATATCACTTAGTTGAAACAAATTAAGGAAATTTCCCTAAATTGTCTGAAAGCACTCCAAACCAAAGAACTGGGGCTTGTTTGGGAACTGGAGAGCTCAAACAGAGCTATGGGTAGATCCACATGGCTAATACAAGATACAGGGCACTGTGACCTCTTTCTGTCCATATGTGTTCTTGGATCTGTTACCTAAGTGTCCAATACACTTGAATGACACCTAATTTCCATTTATCTCAATGTGAACTGAACACATACTTAAATACCATTGAGGACTGTGCGTGGTGATCTCATACATTGTTTTGCATGGGAGAGTCTCTCTTTCTCTGTATCTCACATTTATAGCTATAATCTAGGGATAATCATACTCCCTCTGTCATATCCAGTTAGATTTTAAGTCCTTTGAGGCACATGTTGTCTATAATTTCATGTGCATACTATACTTAACAAAAAGGGTGTTGTGAGGCCAATTGCACTACAAGAAAATTAGCAGAAATACCAATAACAGTACTGTATGATTATATCTAGGAACCTTTTCCAGATAAGTTACTGTACAACACTGAATATTTGCAAAGCAGTTTAAAGGTGTCATTACAAACATCAAGAACAATTAGGTCCAGTATCTGTTTTCCTAAAATGGTTTTAGTTTTGAAATGAACTTTCCTAAGAGCAGGATTAGAACCATTATCTTTTAGTATATGTTTTTTCATTTACATGTTTTGTAATATTATTGCCATCGACCCCCCAAAAATACAGCTGGTTTCTGAATTTTTCAGGAAAGTAATTCAGCAAAGATATTTAATTTTACTCTGTAAAAACAAGGCACAGAAATTTATCAGCTCTGGATTGTTATGTTGCTCTGCCCTTAACAGCAACAACAACAAAATCTGGAGAGGTTTGACATTCTGTTGCATTTAGATCAGTATCTTTTTCTTCATACCTAATGAACACATTCACAACAATGGCTTTCAGATGTCTGACATCCTCAAGGGACTGCACACAGGTCATGGACTCCGAACACCAGCACATCAGCACAGAATAATAATAATACCAAAAAAAAAGTAGTAAAACTTCAAAGTCCCTGCTAGCTGCAAGGATTCTTCTTTAGAAACCTTGTAGCAAGTTCTACCTTATTTATTTCATTTCAAGTACTTATTTAATTAATTTTGGTGAGGTTCAACAGTAATGTAGTCATATAGTTCCTTGGTCTATGACCTGTGTGCTCCTCCCCAGAGATGGGAAAGAATTGTTGTAGCTTTTTCATTTTTCATTTTTCTGCAAGCATAAAAACAAACCAAGAAGATCTAAAGAAAGAATGGGAGAGAAAAAAGAAAAATCCCAACTTTAAAAATAGAATTACTCCCACTGAGGTTCAAAGGATGAGCTGAGCCAGAATTCCTCATCTGCACTTTCCATTAATGTTGGGTCTTTCTGTAAATAGTATAGATTGGTAACAAGAGTTTCATTTCTTTTGTTCTTCCTCTGGACAATTGCTTTCCATTTTACCTCAGATGACACGAAGTCATTGTGACAGAGGCCCCCAAGACCTTGCTGTGATTCTGTAATGACTTAAATTCCCCACTTTCCCAGAGTGCACTAAGACATCAGGCTTTTATGTCTTGAGCTGCTGCATTAAGTCCTAATGGAAAATTTCTCTCCTAACTTAAGAACTACCTTACCCCCCATGAATAAACAATGACAGCATATGGATCAAGAATGACCTCTGATACATCTGTCTTCACTGGTGGAATCACTGTAAAAATTGATTTCCTTTCACCCTCAAGCAACAAGGTCTTCCCTGTGCAGAATTAAACACATACAAAGCATAAGATATATTCAAATGCAGTACTGCAAGTAGAGGCATTTCATTTAATATGCAGCTACGCTGGAGGCTCAGACCAATCTGAGATTCAATTTGCATTATAATTCTAAAAATAATAATTCTCTAATGAGAATATTTGAGCGTACGTAAGCGTGCAGACATAAAATTCACTCTTGAACAAAAAGAGAAAACAATTGATTTTCCATGGGGAGCTTAAAGGAAACTTAAAAAAAAATCACACCACCACCACCAATAACAAAAACAACAACAACAACAACAAAAAAAGAACCACACCACCAAAACTTAAAGGAAATCAAAAGCTGACCTTTTCTGAAATTTGCTTAGTTGACTGGGTGTTTTCTGAAGTAAACACTGAAAGACATCTGAGCAGGGAATGTATTCCCTTTTGTATAAGGACAATATACATGGCATGAGTATGACTTTGCTATCATAGGTATGGAAATATCATGTTTGGCACATTGTTGGCTAAACTCAATCTAACTTCAGCTAATTACAATCCATGTTTTCATGCCCATTTTAATCACAAACAGTACTTTTCCAAATCCACACTGAAACCAGTATGAATTCTGGACTGCATCATTTAACACTATGTCCCTCACAGTTTTGTAAAGATGCTACAAATTCGCTTTACAGAAGCATCTATTGTCCAAGTTAGTATTGCACTCACAAAGGGATAGCTCTTAACAGAATCAATATTTAGTTATTGGATATTGCCAAAAAAAAAAAAAAAAAGGCTTTTAGTTTTCTAGTACTAAAAATTGTTATCATTGTTGCTGCTGTTCTTGTTTACCCTTCAGTCAGGAAAAATGTAACTTCTTAGAGAAAAAATACCCTCTAATCTAAATATTAGAAACTATTCATACCCCACCTATCTTTTCTGGGTAGAAAATGAACCAAGAAGCAAAAACTATTGCACCTTCTGGATGTAACCAGTAACCAAAAATGAGCTGAACTATCATGTCCTTTTAAGCAGCTACTTTTTCCTATTAATATGATACTAAGTCCCCTCCTTCCCCTTCCTCCTTCACCACAGTATAAAGAACAATAAAATATTTACTATTGAATTATTAGAATACTCACTAGGACTAGCATGTTTTCTTCTTCACACTTTTCTAGCATTTGGCCCTCAAAGTATTGTGGAGTAAAGTGTCGGCCTATACTACAAATTATTCATATCGTATCCTGTTTGTCTAATAATGGCTTCAATTTTAATTAAAAGTTTATATACACATGCAAGGAAAGCACAATGACTAAGCTAAAAGAAGAAAATTAAAGGTGTGCTATTTTAAAAAGACTTAGGAACCTATCCAGATTTTAAATCTGGTCACTCCCCATAGCAGTATACTCAGTTCAACACTGAATTTTTAAGTTAAATGTTTTACTTGATAGAATTAAAGGGTATATATGTATGTGTTTGTATAAGAGACAGAGATACTCTTGTCTTATCCTTTATACACTTTTTTTTTTAATTTGAAAGACATTAATTTGCTTTCAAGATCCTCTAAGGACTGAACATGAGCTTTCAGGCTGCTTTGGGGCTTTTTTGGCCTCCTGTGAGAATTCTCAAAACCTAACTCTTGGAAGATGCATGGCCAAAGCCGTTCCTCCTCTTCTCACCCTATACAAAAGCTCCAATAGAGCAGATGGTTTCACAAAGACATATTGCCATTTCCACTGCTGTTTTTCTTTCTAAATGGAAGGAATAATCTGTATAGCTCTTCTTCCAATGGCAACAAGCTTAAATTAAAATTCACTGCCACACAGGTATAACATCAAACACAATTGGGCTTCCTGGTCCTTGCTATCACTAACCTCCACAATTATCCGTGCTCCCTTGTTTCCTTAGGCTCCTGCCCAGGTCAATAGGAACTCCATGCTCCCTACTAGCGTCATAGCTCATCTTCTGCTCACTCCAGCAGCACCGCTGGCAGAGAAGTGGGAAAAAGGAGTTTGTGGTTGCTCAACAACCCTGAATAAGCCACTTTCTCTTGACTGTCTAAGCATGCAGAGCAGAGCACAGCCTTGGGTGCCATTGAGAACTCGGGACCATTTCATATTGCTATAAATATTGCAAAGTATGTGTAGAAGACCTTATCAGTGTAAAAAACAGAGAGATAAAATCATTAACGTATAGATCAGGTATCAGCCCAAATAAACCCAGACTGTATTCAGGAAGGATTCACACGGCCACATCTGGGGTGAAAACAGCAGCCAGCACTGCACGTAGTTGTAAGAAAAAAACAATATTGATGACTTCTTTCTTCCTTTCTTAATTCTTGCATTGCATTTACTGCTTCTTTGGGCAGACTCATATCTGACTTGGGCACCAACATACTGGGAAGTATTTTGAAGGTATTGATCTTTCTTATAGGCTTCATTATTTGATACTTAATTTGCTTGTATAATTTCCAAAAAAAGCAAGCTCTCCGTTGTCTGTATTTCCAGTAACAGCACACTCTGTATTTAGACTCAACTTCTATATCAGCAATTTTCAAATATTAGGTCTCCCTACTTCTCTAAGGGAAGTTGAGGCTTAGATTTATCAGCTCGACAACCTTATTTTCTAGATGATACTTGGACACCATAGGGATGGTAGCATCATGACTATTTAAATGCTTTTAAGTTCCCTGTGGCAATATCTTTCATTTACCATATATTTGTGCAGCACAGAGCACAGTGGGTTCCCAGCATAAATGAGACCTTAGGCCCCAGATGAGAAATAGTTTAGAACTGGCCACCAGTATATGTCTATCAGCAAACTCCTCCTCATGAAATGGCAGCTCACCATGAAATGAAAAGGGATCAAAGCTGGCGTGCAGCTCCGGCTGGCTTCAGTGCAAGCAGCAATGCTGGGTACAGCAGCTCCATAAGCAAGGGTGTTCGCAAAGACACATCCATGGGCTCACTATGCAACACTGAACAGGTACGTATCCCGGTGAAGACACAGCCTTGCACTTACCTCACAGGAGGAAAGGCACAGTGCTCCATGCTATGAGCCCAAAGAAAACAGCACCAGCTTTTAAGGAAGTTTCCATAAGACCACTCAGCAAAGAATAGAATTATAAGTTAAACTGATACAGACCTGATCCAAAGCCCATTTGAGGAATGGGAAAGACCCCCATTCATTTCAACACTTTTTGGCTCATTTTTTGGAGGTAGCTTACAGTAAAGCGAAGGGCAAAGAACTGTCACAAAGACAATAAACACTCAAAGGAGGAAGGAACAGAAGTATTTTGTATAGCCAGATCAATCAGATTCAGAGCTTCATGGCTGCATTTCTTTCTTAGCACTGCAAACTGCCATCTCTAAATCACAGTACTTGAACACCTGACAGACAAGTTTTCCTCCAAATAATAATATTGCATGGTTGTAATGAGGTTTACATTTTAACCTTACAATGCCTTTTTTAATTCAAATAGTGCTGACCATTGGAGAGAGTTGAAGAATTCACATGTCCTAGAAGATGGTTTGATTAGAAGTGGTTGTTAAATTTTAAGATCAGAGTGATTCCTTCTGCTCCTTGCTCATTCTCCTGCATTCTCGCTTTACAGGAGGCTCATTAATAGATCAGTTTGCCCAGTTTGTCATCTGTTTCATTATGCAAAATACATACGTTTCATTTACCTTTCCTGTGGAAAAATCAGTTATCTTCAGCTAGATAAAATGACTTCTTTGGGTTTCTTTTCAACCCCTGAACAGCTCAAAAATCTCTAAAATCTCAACTGGTGGTAGAATATCAGGGAACCCTGATGTGTGCCAATTGCAATGTAATGATCTTTATGTTCACATTTAAATGGGAAGTGCAATAGCTTAGAAAGCTGACCACTAGGCAAACCTTACATTGACCTGAAAGGAAAATAAAATAGTTTTAAAGCTCTCTGAACATTATCAAAAGATCTATTTGAGACAGAAATTAAAGAAGGAATTCCTAAAATTGAGCTTTAGTTCCCTACTCTTTGGTTTTACAGTATCTATGGGGATTAAGTGCAAAAGGAGTTTTTTTGGCGGCTTGTCTTATTTCTTTAATTTTCTTGGGAAAGTTCTGGCTTTGTCTTCGCTAAATAGATCAGAAAGTCCTAGGCCTATGGATTGCTTCGATATTTTTCTAAAATAATGGAGATTGCATCTGACCAGTCTCTAATAAACATATCAGCACCCTACAGAGATACTATATTCTATTTATTGCTATATCTTGGAGATGCGCTGCAGATTCATAAAGATGCATGAAACACTATAAATTTTAAATAACAACAAATTCATTCCCCTTACCGATCATAATTTAAGTTCAGCAAAGCATTTAAACACGTGGTTAATTTTACGCAAGCATCTTCGTCCCCCCAACTCCATAGGAACTAGAAGAGACCACCAGCGTGATGAATTTCAGTCCCTGCATGTAAGCCTAGTGGCCTGGTGGCTTTGATGACTTTATTACCTGATAAAACATGGGCAGGTATTTCCGAGTTTTGTTGTTTAAAGTCTCAGTCATGTTAATAAGTGTGCGTGAGACAAACTCTTTGTGCAAACACCAACGCGAATTCAGCATGAATTGCTTGCCGACTTGCATGATCAAGGTTCAAAAGGATATGACAATAACTGAAAGACAAGAGGAGACTGAAGTGGGGAAAGGCAAAAAGAAGTCAATATGTTTACATGTCCACTTAATACGTGTGGAAGATAGTGGGGCTTTGCCACAATCAGAGGTGTGGGAGTTGTTGTTGTATGAAGCCCTATTAACTGCAAATGTACAAATTGATGAGAGTAGCGGAAACAGGGACTGCAGGAGAATCCCTGCTGGCAGTTGCATGCCATATCACTTCCAGGGAAATGCATAGGAGAATGCAGGATATGCACTGCCCAGACACCTAACGATAAAATCATATCTTTGTAAGAATAGTAAACCCTTAAAGTATACTGCTGCAGAAAATCTACATAGAGTGAGAAAATATTAAACTGAAATCTACTTTTATCACCAAACTACTAGATTTCTTTCACTTGACTCCTGTTTCACTCTCAGTCCTGAAAAATGTGTGTGTTTTAGAATAGTGTATTGCAAAAAACAGTTTCATCATTCCAGGATGTTTAAGCTATACCTCAGATCTGCACTGTGCAAGGGACACGAGAACAAGTATTCAATGAACTCCCTTGGATAGCAAACAGATCAAAGCTCTGCCCAGAAGAATAAGCCCCATTTCTGTACAGGATAATTAGCCTTTAACATGTATCAGCAGGCTTCTTCATCCAGACTGCTGATACCTCAGGAATTGTTTCTTTCAGCATCACCTTAACTGCCTCTACACTTTTCCACAAAGTCATACGCCATAGCTACATACAAGAGAAATCCGTATGTGACAGTTTCCATTTACATAGCTTCTTGCAGATTCACAATATTGCAGCCCCTCCTGGTTAGATGGAGAGAAGGCAAACAAATCATTGTCTTGCTTTTGTTTCTCTCTCCTACCCACAGAAAAGCTTCAAAAGGAAATTCTGTCCGATAGCTTCCTCCCTTTGGTGGGCTGAAGTCCTAAACTGAAATTCGTGATTGCCACTGGAGTTATAAAGCTAAAAAAGATATGTATTAAAGAAACAGTAGAAAGAACTCTATTTAATTCCATATGAGAATATGCATTGTTTTCCTGAGGTTTGTATGATCCATGAAACAAGTGCAAAGTTCATGTTGGGATTAGACTTCCATAAGGTTTTGGAACAAAGCCAAATGTTTCAAGATGCAATCTCTGTATTTTTTAAAGGAGAGAAGATATCGTCATGACTTCTGGGACCATGCAGATCATAGAAACTTGTTCAGTAAACTTCAGGTATAACCTACAAGTATCATCCTTGACTGAAAAGCTTCAGGTGACAAAGTGTTACATCCTTACATAAATTTTTGCAATGGCTGACCCTATATCATGAAACTCTCCTCATTATTTGGTTTGAATTTTCTACCCACAGGATCTTGAAGTACTTTTTATTGGGTTTTCGTTTTGTTTTACTCGATTAAACAGCTATCTCCTAGAGATCTTTTTCTTATGCAGATGCTTAGAGCCAACAATCACCCCTAGCCTTGCCTCAAATAATCTGATAGTTTATGCTTCTGAAATTTGAGAGGCATGCTTTTCAGGACACTTTTTGAATTCTTTTTTCAATTTTAGTGATCCAGCTCCCACAGTTTTCTTTAGTCTCATAAATTCTAAATACAATGGCAATTTTACATTTCTATTCCTACACAACAGTTTCGGCATATGCAGCCGCAGATCAGTCTGTCCATTTACTTAAGTTTCATACTAGGAGCTGATTTTCAACTATTAATTCTAAAGACTCCTTATTACTGTTCTATCCCGCATACAAAGCCTTAAACTGTAAACGTGGTTTACATTAGTTTTGGACAAATGAACATATATTTAACAGCGTTAAGAGTTATGTTTGTTTAACTGTGTCCATTATGTCAAGCAATCCAGACCTCAGTGTAACAGGTGACCTGCTTCCATTACAGCCTTTCACTTCACAAACACTTGTATTATTAATAATGTCAGACACGAGTTGTTTTATGTTTTCCAGACAAAAGATACTGACTAACCAAATACGACCTTATAAATGTCTTCTTTAGGTGATGATTCCCATTTATAATTCCTTGTGAGAGATTTTATAAGATTATAATTAATTTAATATGGATGCAATTAAATTTCCTCAACATGACTTATTTTAAGTTTTTGCTATATTTTTTCTGCAGGACTATGTCAAATACTTATAATAATTTTTACTATATCAACACAACTACATTGTATTAATACACAACAAAATTAAGAGAACATCAGATATGCTTGAGGAAACATTTTCTTATGTAAAATCACTCCAACAGGCAGTAATAAGGTACCCATCATTCCCCTCTTTAATGGAAATATCCACTTCAACTTTTCCACATTTTCCCAGGATCCCTATCTTGACTAGTCTGCTTAGGTATTCCAATTTATTATTTTTTTTTAAATATTGGGAAGATACTACCTTTTTTCCAGTAATCTGGAATTTTGCTCCATCTCTAGAGATTAATTCAGGGTCCACAATAGTACTTTAAGACACCTCTTGGCCAATTCTTTTAATAGAATTGGCATTAACTTATTCAGTTCTGAAGATTTTGAAACATTTCATTTAAACTATTGTGGTTTAATACCCTAAATATTATCTGAAGATATTTCATGCTAAAATATAATCCTGCTTCTGTCCAATTATAAAATATAATATCTGTTGATTACATCTTTATGTATATTGCTCGCAAATTTTGACATCTTTATCCAATATTGGGCATGTCTCATTACTAAGATTTGATTTGTTCTTCTTGTGTTTTAGAAATGCTTTCCTGGTTTTGGTACCTCTTGGGCACAAAGGTTTTTTTATTAATGTATTTAGTTTTCTCTACCAGTTAATTTTACTTCCTAAATGTTGGTTTATGCTCACTATGATAAGATTCTCCTTTTTTCATTTGCTTTGTAGGTTGTGGTTTTTTATAGGTTTTTTTGATATTCAGAGGGAATTGTAACTGTCTTCACCTCCCTTTTTAGTGGGATTTTTTTCAGCCATGGAAACCTTTCTTGATTGCAGAGCTAGATTTTTTGGCATCTAATAAAGCATTCTTAAACAATTCCTAATTATCATGCACATTCTTGTGTTTAAATTTTTCCTCCCACTCAATTTTGCTCATGATTGTTTTCCGCTTTGGGAAATTGGCCTTTTTAAAGCTCCAAGACTGTAATGCTGTTTGCACAAAACAAATAAAATTAGATCATGATTGCTTGCACCTAGGCAACCATCTAGTTCAGTGATCAATTCATCTTTATCTGTCAGAATATGTACTTAGGAATGTCCCAACTTGGCTGCAGTGACAACACTAGTTCTAGAAACTTACCTTTTGGAAGTAACAGCATGAAACTTCCAGCACATGTGCCAGAAACTAATACGGTAGGACGGAGAGGTGTTTAAAAAGTTGCCTCAGGTGCTTCCTTTCCTTCATATCTTGTGGTCTGTAACATAGTTCCCTTTTTCCACATCATCATCATCAAGACCCTCATTTCTTAGATGACCACCATCTTGTGCCAAAAGCTAGCAATCATTAACAGGACATAATGAAGTAATACCTAAATTGAAACTAATCAGAAAATATGCCCTCTCTGGTTTTGATTCAGGATATGAGCTAAAACTTTTGGGGACAGATTTTAGCATAGGGAACTGATCCAGCCCCTCTAAATACAGGGTTCAATATTCCAGCTTTTATCCATCATTTATTTTGCCTCCACATATGGGAAGCACTACAGTAAGTTTTCTTTGTCATCTTGAAACACAGACTATCTGAAAAGTCGTATGTTCTTCGACCGATGTAGGCTTTCAGGGTTTTATGGGACTTCCTAATCCCTCAGAAAAACAGATTTCTGCATTGCAAGACTGTCATTGTGTGGTTAATATTCAGTATATTTTAATGGAACCAAGTCAAGACAGAATACAAACCTCCCGTTTTCTACAGAAAAATCTAAAAAGGTATATACATGCCTGGCTTTCAACTTCAGGGTTTTTCAGAGAAACTTTAAAAAGGCATTAGAGAGGTTGTCCTTTGCAGCATCACCTGTTTTACAAAATAGTTCCTTTGTATTTTTGTGGGCAAAATCAAAGAACACCAGATGAAGAAATCTGACTCTTCTTGTAGTTTTAATTCTTGATCTTTTCCTAAGTTTGTGTTGCCAAGGCATTAATAATTAAACCACAGAGATTGCATAAAAACAGAACTCCCGACTCCTGAAAAATGCTGAAAAGCCAAAACTCTTTTTCCTTTTTTTTTTCCCCTCCAAAGACAGCGTCAGTTTGGAAATTCCAAAATGTTCCCAAGGTAGAAACAATCTGAAAAGAAATATGCTTCTCAGATTTTTTGGCTTCTGCTTGCCCAGCTGGCAGGATGCTCAGCTCCCTACATTTAGCGAAATGTAGAACCCAGGTAACAGCACTCCTAGGGGAAACTGGCAGACCAGAGGAAGGGAAAAAGGCAGCTCCCTCACCTATACAGCAGGCACCAGCTGATAGGAGGCTGGGAGGACCTGCAAACAAGGCAGCCCACCTGGTAAGCTGTAGGGTCCATCACAGAATTTGTTATCAGAAAATCTGGAGATAAACTATTGTCTGGGCTGTAGCGTTGGTGCAAAACTTGCTCTCTAATCAAAAATTGTGGCCAGCCCACGTATATGGTTTATGTCAGACATTTTCCATTGAACATTCCTGCAGAACAGTTCAACTTGGGGGATTTTAAGAATAAAATTCTTCTGCTAGAAGATGTCCAGCAACTCCTGGCAAATCCATTTTCACCAGCAAGGCTGACAGATTATCAGTTTAATTCACTGAAGAGTGTTTCCTGCAATGTAGATGTCAAAAAAAATCTGAGAGATTCTAATACATTTCAATGAACCGAATTGCATGAATGTCCAAAGCAAAGAAAATATCACCAAGAAAACATGCAAAGCGCTAACTTGTTGAACACAGCTCTAAATGTACTTCCGCTTCTGAATGTACCAATGCTGGGTGCCTTACATGCACGTGTTCAAATACTGCCTGTGAGACAGCACCTATGGTACTTGAACTGTACTCGCTTCCTGCAAACACTTCTCAAAGTGGTTTAGTTTTTGCAGGGACAGTAACATGAATACTTTGAAATGTCTGTGCTGGAGGCTTTTGGTAGCCATCCTGAAAGCTCTTTTATATCACCGAAGCAGAGAGCAGAAACAGTGCTACGCAACAAAGATAACCAATTACAGAGCACAGATACTCACTAAATAGTCGCTGTTTGTAGCTGAGTCAGTAACAGGCTGAAAGTTATTCCTATGATCCTACAAGTGAATAGTATATGCACAACTGTAAACAGCTTGAGTGTTGAGACAGTTCTTGTTTTAAAGTACCAGTATGCAGAGAAGCTCCTCTTCCAATGACCTCACAAAACGCTGCAACATTTTACATTTGCCTGAGATGTATTTATTATTTATACCTAGGTATGCACAGAGCTTGAGCATACCACGGTCTGTCTTATGTCTGCCACCCTCCCAAATGAATTTTTATTGTAGAAATCATTCAGAGTTCATCACTGGTGGGGAGCCTGTTCATTGAAACTCATTATTGTTCTAATGAATTACACGCGAGAGCTGTAAGTGATTACATTATAATAGTCAGACTCAACCATTCAATGAAAATTTAATTACACAGTACAGGGCCATGACAAAAAATCCATGCCTGTGTTCTGGAATGCAGCCTCCCCAGCCACAGCTGGCTATTGAAAGTCTTCAAGCAATTATGTTTTCTCTTAATCACACCCATTTTTTAAGAAACGAAACAGGAACTGAAGTATGCAGCAGTTGTAGCAGTTCCCCTGCCTGCCCCTCTGCAGGCAATTCTGAAAATCTTTTATTCACTTTCTGGGTGATCCATGTATCCAAAATCTGAGAATATTCAACTCCCAATAAGTAGAAAGGATGGGATCCTGCAAGCCTGACATCAAATAATTGACATCAGCAGAGTTACAGCAACTTGCTGCAAATGAGGATCCCCTCTTTATGGTCACAGAAAAGGATTCAAAGCCATCCTATTGGATATATTGTAAAGCACTGGTACAAACACTTTGCTTTGGTCTCCTTTCTTCTTCTGTAAAACATCACATAAGTCAATGGATGACTGTAAGCAATTAGTAGGTTGCTTTTTCAGTGGGATCCATAGTAAGAGCCATGCTAACACATATGTCTTGGTGCTAATAACATAGTGCTTGATGGGAATGACTCCCAGAGATTAATCTGGGGCTCTCTGAAGGAACCCACAAGCCTCCTGAAATGGCCTCTCCTCCTTGTCTGCCAACTCTGTTTTACAACCAATCTCCCATCTCTACTGCAATAATGGGATTATAAACCAACACTACCTGAGCATCAACCAAAGCATCCTCTTAGCAGGCAGCTCTATGCTGAAGAGGTCAACCACCAGCATCACATTATCCCTGATTAGTAACTTGAAAAGCTTGATGAAGGAGAAATCTATCAGCCTGAAAATAATCCCTGAACCAAGGTTATTGCAATTATATCCAAGAAGTGTCAATTTGTTGCTTATACAATAACAACAATAATCTCTCTGCATCAAAACAACCTTTGTTAACAATTGTGAAAATAACCCTCACCTTGTATATACAATGTTCTGAAGTTACTTCCTAAATCATAGTTACTGTTTTCCATTTTGTGTCTCTTTGCAATGCCACTGTGAAAGAATAAAAGTTTCTAAGAATTTTTTAATTTTCCCAACAGTTTTTGAAAACCCTTGGGGAAATTTATGGAAGATCTGGCTGGTGAAGTTTAAAACAAGTATTGAATAGTTCTTTTTGAATATCCACATCATCCTTTTTTCATCAGTTTTTATAAGATGAGAAACAACTTCACCTTACACTCGAGGTGCTTAAGATAAAGTCCTTTTTGTCCAGGAGACTGGGGAAATGGAAGAATAGGGGTTAGTAATCATGACAAACAGAGCCCACTGTTCCCTTCAGTGAATAATGCACGAGTCAAAATTTCTTCACTTCCCTTAAAAAAAATTACTCTTCACATAAACTAGAATTGTTGCTAAAGTTATATTGCAGTCTAACAAGATAATATAATTGCTAACACATGCCTCCAAATCACATACTGTGATTAAAGCTGTGTATGTTGCATGAGCACGCCATGGAGTGTATATCTGATATTAGCTGGTCAGTGTTATTAAAATAGAGAGGTTATAACCTGCTGACATATCATCCTTGCTGCGCTTCCAGTTTATTCTCCTTTATATATGCACACAAATGCCCTCCCACACAGAGAGTTTACATTAGCTAAGTCTGTGGGCACTTCAACAGTTAGAGTATTTGACAATACATACTCACATTAGGAACATTTCCCAGTGGTGTATCAATGAAGTTCAAAATTAAATCACATCTGTTTAACATTGCAGTTGTCATAGCGTGCAAACTAGGAAGACAAATTTTCTAAATTCAAGTCACTATGCTCAAGAAATGGGCACACCAGAAAACATCTGTAACCATGAGTGACAATATAGACAGCATCTGGAAATTGGGGAAGTGTTACTGAGGCACCTCATAATCAGATCCCCTTGGAAAGGGCTTCTACATTTTGCACAAAAGTAGCTGAAAGCCTGTGCCTGATTCTTGTTTCCACCTGATGTGTAATTATAAATAGTGTGTTACTTTAAATGTCAGAGTTTTAGAAAGGACCTATTTTTACAAATTTGTTTCCGGTACTTACTGGATGTCAGTGGTATATTGCGAAAGTCAAGACCAGCATCACCCAACTCAGCCAGGAGCTGCTTTAAAACAGGCTGTAGGTTTCTAAGGTGGCTGGGCTTCAGCTGCAGTTCTACTGCAATCGCTTACAGATGTTAACTGATTTAGGAGGAGGAATTATCCTTTTTCATTTCCAAGCAAAAGTGAAAGTATTCATGAAAAAAACAGCATAAAAGCCAGCATAATATTTTGGCCTTCAGAGAAAGGTGACCAGATCTGGGATAATCCTAAATAAAGGCCTAGGGCATAGTGATGGCTGATCCCAGATTAATTTTTCACAATACAAACACTTTAGGAAACATTGCAGATAAGCAAGAAAGAGTACAAGACATCAGGACTGTTATTCGGAGTTCCCCTTGCACAGAAGATCGTGAGAGCTTACTAGGAGGTCAAGCCCTTCTAGAGTTTCTTCCCATGGTGGCTGCTAGGATTCTCATTTTCCTCATGCCCAGGTTCTGCCATCTGAGGCCAACCAGCTCTCTCACACACTGCCTGAGGCCCAGGGACACCCCCCAGAGCCCTTGTCAGCTCTAAATGTGTTGCTGAAAAGAATGAGGAGCAGGGATGATAGCTGGGGTAGAGAAAGAGTAGAGGCA
>NW_009647222.1:6712014-6720560 GCF_000708025.1 Charadrius vociferus
GGAGAGCAGAGCATGAAACCAGCATGGCTATTGTGATCTTACCAGTAGCTGATAGCTTTGGCATCATACTCATGAAGCACTGCAATACTGCCATGGCATTGCTTTAATGCCCATCACCCTTACTTCATGAGAAACATCAGAGGATGGCAGGAAGAAATCAAACAACTCTACTGGATGCATCACATATAAATGTCAACAAAAAGCTCTGGAGAGAGGCTTCTCAGCGAGGGCATGATTTGGTAGGCGTGCTGCACTCTGTCAGAAGCGACATTGGTATTCCAGCCCAGGAGAAGACGAGTCTGGACCCAAAAGCCAGGACCCAATAGCAGGATTTACCACAAGCCACAAGGCTTGTTCAGCACTACCTGCTTTCTAAGTTCCTCTGCTTCTGCCCCCTGTGGATGCTAGCACTCCTGCATTCATTAAGTACAGCTTTTCGGGTGTTCTGATGTCCAGCTTTACAATTAAATCACGATTAAAACACAGGATTCCTGGCTGCCAGTTCTCTCTTCTAGCCCCAGAGGATGGCAGAGACCACACACTCAGCTCTGTGGCTGGGACAGACTTGATAGTTTGCTCCGTGACTGCTGTCCATAACACCTGTCAAAATCAGTTATATTTTGGATATCAGTTGGATACGCTAAATATGTGTGTGTCAGGCCATCCTCATAAAAGGCATGTAAAATAAGGAGCAAACCTGTGGGCTAACGAGTAAGGTAAAATCATAAAACTGTGGTCTATGTGAGCAGTATACAAGCAGAAGCATAGGTACGCTTACACAAATTCAATCAGGTGATATCACACAGTATAAATAATATAGAAAAGATTTTCCAAACTATAAAAGAAACTTTTTGTATCAGTACAATTAAAAAAGCATCCCAACCCTGCCTGCACTCTGTCAGTGTTTATCTTACTTGAGAGAAAGCAAAGGTATGTGGACCGATAGAATAATATATTCCCCTATGATAGGGGAATCTTAAGTTTGGACAATTTTAGTATAAATAGGATTTTATAAGTTGGTTATGATCCAAAACAGAGTATTTTAGTAAGTGAACCACTTCACTTTATATACTAGAGCAATTAATTATCCTTTTAACAAAATTGATTGTAGCAAGAGCACATTTTTCCCCCAAAGGAAAAAAATACCCTACAAAATTTTAACCAATTAAAATCAAGGAACTAATAAAATCCAGCGGCAATTAACATGCAAAATGTTTTGCTCTTTTAATATGATTTACTCTAACTCTATTTGAAAAAGCAATACAGAGAAAGTAAGCTCTTTGCTATATCCAGGAAGGAAAGAGAAATAAAAGAAGAATGAATGAAAAAGGTTTGGTTTTTTTAAATGTAGATTTGATACAGTAGTGATAATTTAACTTGGTTCTAAGTACATTGGGCAATAAATAGCCTCATAAATGTGCTGGGTAAACTCTGAGGATACAGCAAGGAGCCATTTATTGCCTTGTAACCTCAACGGCAAACTAAAATTATCTCCTAAATAACAGATTTTCTAGTTGCACTGAATTATTGTGTAACAGAGGGGCAATAACTTCCCTGTATCTCTCCCCTGGTTACCAGTAAAATGAACAGCATGAATTAGTTCCAGGTAATGTTAGGTGTCACTATTTTTAGCAAATTCAACCTTGAAAACTTTTCCAAGTTAACAGAAATGAAAAACAGGCTGGATTTGGGGTTCATTCACGTGGTTCCTGGGAAAAATATAAAGGAATAACTACCTTCTGATGAGACTCCATGTCGAAATTCATCTATGCATTCGCTGGCAAAGCTGGCACTTAAGCTATGGGGCACTGGAACACCAACAGGGTAACAAGCGATGCTGACTGGTGACACCCAAGCTTCAGCATCTTCTGGGGGATTCAACACTGGTGCAATTTAAATTCAGTCTGAGAAAAATCAATCTGAAAACTTAGTAAGAGTTTTACCAATTCCTGCTTTGACCTGTATTTAAGTCAGGCCTCTGGGGAGCACCTGAGAGATGCGCTGGGGCATAAGCTACCTCTTGGAGAAGCACAAGGTGCCCCCCCCAGACCAAGCACCTCCACAGCTCCCAGCAGGTTGCACTCAGCTGTAGTGAAGGAGGTGACTAGCTAAAGAGTACTAAGAGACAGACTGGGGTGTTGGGGTGGTTTTTGGGGGGAGAGGAAAGCTGAAAAAAGCCAGAAATAACTGATAATACGAGAACTCCCAGGTTACACACATGGGCATATTAAGTTTGGACAGTCTAAATGTCTCTAATCAAGGTACGTCCCCCTCCAACCATTAACCAGTGATAATGAAGTATGCACTAATGAAAACAATGTTCTCATGCACATTTCTGAACTACAAGCAAAACCTAGTTCAAGTTTTGGATGAAGATTTATTTTACGTCAGCTATCTCACCCTGAGGTTTCCGCATCTGCCAGTATTCTTATAAGTCACTAATATCGGTGTTATAACTAGGAGTTAACTGGCCTTACAAAATTCTATATATGGAAAATATCAACAAACAGCATAAAAGGGTAGAACAAAACGTTCTTTGTCAAATGCAAGTTCAAGTTTTCACTCAGAAGTACACAAAGGTCTATAATAATAATATTTATCTGTCACTTATCTAGTATCTTAGACATTTTACAATGAAACAAACAGATAAATTAATTCCCAAGTTACAAGAGTAAAACAGTCCAAGTTAGTATAAATCCATAAATAAAATCAAGATACAATGCCAAGAGCTTTCTGGAATGGAGATGGTTTTTATTTCAAAACAACTAATGCTGTGTTGGTTCACAGGTCGAAAAGTCATATAGGCAAAAATACTGGCAACACGTCAAGTGCTCTTGAATATGCCAACTGTCCCGTTTCTTTCTTAAAGGGATGAATATTCATATAAAACAATTTTTGCACTTTGAGGTCTTCTTAGCAGCAGAAGGAATTGTAGGCCTATCTGAGTAAGAAGGTAAATCAAGAAGCAGGTAAATTCTTGATGCTTGGAATGAGCACATGGATCGGAGGGAATGCAAATCTAATTGGGTTTCCCAAGCTTCAAACACTGCTATGTGAACAATCACCAAATACGCTGTTTTTTCACATGGCCTGCATGGATTCTGGAGAGAAAGCAAGGCAAGATAGGCAGCATAGGTCTGGTAGGATAAGGGAAAGATGCCTAGCCCGAGGCTTTGGCAAGAAGAAAACCATCTGTGAGCTGAATGTGCTGCTTCTGTTCAGAGGATCAGACTCTTCCCTACATTTTAAATATATGGCAATTATGCTAAGAAAATACACTGACTCCATGTCACCAGGGTTTTTTTAGCCAAACAGAAACTAACTTCCAAAGTTCAAAATTTTCTTTAGTCATTAGTCTAGAAAATAATAGTACAATGTAGTCAGAGGTTACAAAAAAAGCCTAGAAACAAGTTCCTTAAAAGCCTGGCAGTCAAAAAATACAGTTCATAAAATTGAACTCCAGCTTTGCTGGAATTTCATAGGTCTTTCTTGGCATATCACAGTTCCTTACATAGCTGGGTTTTAGAGATGCGCGTCAGACCTTTTCTGAAAAAGTAAGCAGTTCTGTGGGTAAGTAGTGACAAACAGTCGTCTTCTTGGCAGTAAGATTTGCCAAGTAAAGATAGACATAAGACCCTCCAAAAGATGAAACACCTAATCAAAGTAAAAGTTTAGGCATGACACAAACAATATTATTAATTATGTTGGACATGCTCTGCAAAAAAAAAGCAAAAAAAACCCCACAACCCAAAAAACCAACCAAAACGGTTGAGCAAGGGAGAAAGACATAGAATGTAAAATAGAAAAAGAGACAGAAAGAATACCATCCTGGAGACACCCCGCCAGCATCTGCCAGAGGGACTCGAGTAACAGCCAGTTTGGCTATTGGCCAGTACCATCTGTGTAATATCTTATGCTATATGAAAAACCGAGCCAAACTGAGGCTCTTTCCTTCATTTAATACCAGGAGCTCTCCACTCCACCTCTGATTTTGTGCAACATCCCCCTTTCAAACTGCCTCTGAAAGTCCCAACAAACAAAATAACACCAAGAAATAGAAAGTTTTATTACCAATAGGACAAATTTGAAATCAATGAATTGGACAATCATTTGATGGTACCTTTCAAATTCTGAAGCTACAGAGATAAAAATACTTAAATCTGAGACACAGCTGTTTCTGCCTCTTATAACGACTCCAAAATTATGGATATCCTCTTACTTAACAAGTACATCCATAAATAGGTGCTATCAGTATGGTCAAATCGGATAACAGAAAAAACTACCAGCATATTAGGGGAAAGTGCATCTTTTCTGTAATTCTGTTGACCTCAATACTTGTTTTTGACTCCTTAAGTTAAATGTAGCAAGCTCTTTTTTTCAGTCAATGAAAAATGTGAAAGGACCAAGAAATTTTGCAGAAGACAGAAAGACCCTTTTGAAAGGAAGATTAATAAATAAGGAAAAAAATGCTTTTACTTCTTGTTAGTGGGAAAGTGAAAAATTGAATGGAATCAAATCCAGTGTGTATTAGCAGTGCATTTCTTATGAAATACTTGATGAAGAACATATGTTGCCTTATCATGGCTATTAAATTTTGTCTGGTATTCAGCATACCTATTAACTTCAGGAATTTGACATGCACATCAACCTTCTGGAGATGTACTGAAGATTTCAGAAATGTCCCCAAACACTCAAGACTTTGACGTCATACTTACATCCACTGAAATAATTAATGTTTGCCCAATAACTTCTTGTTGGAAAGTGTAGCAATTTGTATGACTCTTTTGAAAGTTCTTGTAGGACTTAATCCAACAAGGCAGTCAGAAAACACTACAATAAAAGGACAAACAGTATGAGTGCTTATCAAGTCGTTTGCTCATTCAGTGAAAGCACCTTCCATGGCTCATTTTGCTGCAAGGTCCAGACCTAGTAGAGCAACCTCAGCAGAAAATAAAGGCTCTGAACTTCTGTGAGGAGACTATACTGTCCTCTTCTCCAAGTTCAGTCCTCCATTTCTTCTGCATCCAGCTAAGTCTGCTAGGGATATTGCTCCTTCCTTAAGAGGTTTTTAATTTTTCCATTTCTCCATTTCTGCCTCTTCAGACATGCCTGACTCCTTGCTGCATCAGAGGTTGGTTCCTAGAGGAACAAACTGTGTTGGGCACATTTAAAGTGCTTGGGGTTGGTCATATACTTAGCATGTTAGTAAGTTGTTTCTTCACCGGTATTTACAAAATAAGACTAGCATGGCAGCTCGCAATGTGAAATTGTTTGAGCAGTTCATATTAATGAATTGCTAGTCAACGCTGCTGTGAAGTAAATTATTTCTCTTGAAAACAGAGACAATCGAATGAAGTTTGGCTCGGACAACCAGATGCCATGAACACTTTCAATGTCCATCCTGTAATTTTCATCCAGGGAATTTTAATTAACATTTCCTGAATGCAAGCTTCTATGCTAAATAGAGCCTTCGACTTCCTCTAAAGCCAAGAATTTAAAGTGCATTTCTTCCACATTGGCTGGAGGTGCACATAGATCATTGCCACTAGAGTCTGCCAATTTTTCAATTTATATTGAGCAATTCTGCATTCTCAGTTCAGTAAGTGACTTGAATAATCCTATTTATGAAAAACTGCTTCTCTGGGGAAGTCAAATAAGGGATTCTGTACAACATCCTCCAGGTAGCAAGTCAGTATTACCCCTAAAAAACATATATATGTATATATTTACATATGTACATATGTGAGTTCATGTGTTTATATATTTATATATATTTCCATGGTTCTCATTAGCACTCCAAAAATGAGGCAAAGTCCACGGAAGTCTATGTAATAATTCCTCTGTGTGCCAAATGCAGAATTCAGGTAAGCTAGTGAAATTATTCCATAGATTTAAAATGCACCCACTTGCAAATGATATGTGGAAATCTGAATCACAGTCTCATAAGAGTAACAATTACACTCACTGACAAAAGTCCGAGTATTGTGAATATTAGCACAAATCCTGCAGTAAGAAGATCATACCTAAATATTCCTACAGAACAGGAATACTTTGCATGTTCACATGTAAGCAACTTTACACTTCTGTCATAATGCAGTTCAGCATATAAGAAGAAACTACGTATTTGTAAAGAAAAGCGATGTCACTGCCACATTCTAGTTACCAGTTCAAATGAAAAAGCTGAGCAAGTTAATACATGAACTTCTACTGTCAGCCAGTATAAAACTGATTATACCGTGCCAATTCCGAAATGCAGATTAGACAGTCTTATTGCTGTTCTTTGCCTGTGACATTTTATCCATTTTTTAATCTCCTCTTACAACCTTATCTCAAGATTCAAATCTTGTGCCATTTCCTGTCCTTCTTACAATCTTTTCCCGCAGAATAAGGTTTTTAAATCCTTCTTTTTTTCTGTGAAAAATGGCACTTTACCTGACTCACTCTGACCTTTCAGTGTTCCTAATTTACTTGGATGGACAATTTCCTTCCCTACTCTTCTATCTTTTTAGCAGGCTATGAGAAAGCACTGGAACAGCAAGCCCTTAAGTATTGCCAGCCCTTAAAAAGTTAATGTGTTGTTTCCTTCCTAGGGGCTAGGTAGGATGGCTGAGATCACTGCCATCACCACAACACCAAAACTGTGCAGTACTGATTCCCTGTTAACCGAGGTTTCAGGAAAAAAAATCCCCAAAATGTTGGATCCAAAAAATAAATAAAAAAACCTCACCAAAATTTCCATTAAGAAAAAGATATTCCAATAACTGTATTAATCTAGACAGAAAGGAAAAGACAGTATGAATCAAGTGACATCTAACTATTGTAGTGGTTCTACAATATTGTTAAAGGCACAGAAAATGTAGATTGTCAGAAAACCAAGGCAAATGAAAGTTTTGCAATATTACAATATGTAGTAAAATAAGTAAATAAAATAACTAAATTAAAACGTTATAGGCCACTTCTTAAGCACTTTTAATGGACTGTTAGAAATGACCTAAGAAAACAATATTTTACTTTCTTTACATTGAAAAATGATCATATCCCCCGATATAATTTTCAATGTGAGGAATTAAATATACAGAACTGGTCCTGTTCTGGGTTACTAGATTACTACAGCAGGTAAATGGTGCAGTAATTAAAAGCTGAACTTCGCCTCTAGATAACGAAATGCAACTCCCAGTGAAGCACATGAGAAGCTTTGTGAATATTAGATGACTATACCAGAGAAAAGTAAAATGTATGTGAAAGGAAGACAGATGATTTTTATTTTTTTTTAAGGAGTTTACCATGGGCAAGACAAATGCTTAGCAAAGCCCATGGTAGTCTTATTGATTTCAGGGAACATTAAATGGTCCCCAGATCTGAGAAATATATTCAGCCAAAAACCCTGTAGAAACTACTAAGAGGTTTTGTAAACTGTATATCTGGGTTAGTGTCCTGTTTTCTTAAGTGAGGTTATATATAGACACTACGAAGTAAGGACCTTTTCCTGTCTTAAATAACAAAGCTTATCGATACTGTCTTTTCAAAATCTCTTTTCTATTATATTTTCAGATTCTTCCTTTTGTGATGTTCTGTAGATGTTTGCAAGCTGTCAGCGCTGCTGCATAGAGGATTGACCAGGGCATATACAGCAGCGTAAAGTACACCTCAGGGCCACCACCCTCCTCCCTGAAGCTGATTGTCCAGGAAAGAGCCTGCAGCCCTCTTTTGTACAAAAAAATAGACATTTTTGACATGATTCTTCTGTAACTGCCTTTGCAGAAGAAAAAAAAGATTTTTCATAAACGAGTTTGCAATTAGAATCCTCCTGAATTTTTAGATATTGAAATTACAGCATGAATATTTCACTGCCATCATCTTTAAAAGGCAAAATAACCCCCAACAAAATATGCTGCAAGTTTAACCACTGTAATTATATTCCTTAAGGCATTTATAAATACATATAATATCTAAATATTTATCATGAAGTGCTACATTTTAAAAACTTGTTTTATTTCTCTTAATAGGAAACTAGGAAGTATACTTTTAAGTGGACCGATAATACAGTCCAGGATTTTTCAAGTGCATATATCTTTTCTCTGTGTGAGTGTTGAAACTAAACCAAAAAAAACTAACCTGCACTCTAGTTTTTCTAGTTATTAATATCTTAACAATATTTTTTCGCTTTTGTCAGGCCCAATTTAAGGCTTCTAAAAGACGACTGACTTTCACAAAATGGATGTTAGGCATTTTCTGACATTCAACCACATTTTCAGGGTTTCTAACCAGGAAACAAATTCAGGGGTATTGAATCTGTAGTCACTTTAGCCCTTGGAAAATGGGAGTTAGTGACAGTGGCCATCTCCCTGTTGTAGAGCCTGCTAAGGAGTTCAGCATCCTGCAGTGTAGTGTAGGCAGTGTACTCCTTGTTACCATCAAGTTTTGCTGATCATAGCACTGCAGAAAAGGATCCAATTAAGCCAATAGTATCGCTTCTTTCAGACGTCCTCATTTGCCTTTGAAAACAAATTAAGAGTTCATCTGGCATCATTAATTTTCTATTCTGT
>NW_009647222.1:6720573-6805735 GCF_000708025.1 Charadrius vociferus
CCTTCTGAGTCTACTGAAACTCTTGCTAACAGAAGTATGGGACTTTATCTCAATTCATCTCACCCGACTGAAATTAATGACAGTTGGCAATATGAACATCTCACAGACATCATCCCTTATGATCTCAGCTTTTGGACCTCAGGTGAAGACTGTTAAATAACAGCTCTCTCCATCTAATGAGCCTCATTATTAAAGGATTCGAGATGCAGGAGGAATATAAAAAAACAAATGAACACAAGCACTGTAGTGTCAGTAGACAGAGTTTACAGGGTATTAAACCTATATGTGGAGCTAAAAATCTCTCAAGAAATTAAAAGACATGCCTGCTTAGCTTTGAAGCCAACTCATGACGGACCGACCGCGAATAGCATCACACAAGCAGAAGTGGAGAGTTTCAGAGAGCCCGCTCTGACGGGCACCATGAGTCTTGCCATGATGGCAGCTGCTGCTGTGAAAGCAGCAGAGCAGCGTGAGCGGAAGGCAGCAAAGTGGGGCTGATACCGTATATTTGGAGTTGAACGGGATTTCCAGGGCATTCTGCTTGGGTATGTGCAGGGATTAGTTTAATTCCAACTCACTGCTGACCCAGACCCTTCTTCACTCAGAGCTCAACCAAAAGCTGTTAATAATAAATTTCTGTAGTTGGTAGTGAAAGGTCTCAGAGTGCGCCATGGTCCAGAGCCTGCAAGTGAATGGGAAAGGGAGAAGAGGGAGGAAGGGACACCAACAAACAATTGCTCAGAGCACTTATTCAGGATGCAAAATGTCTACTGACGCCTCAAGCAACTGGGAGCCGTGTGTTGTGCTTCCTAAAGGTATGCCCGCACAACAGAGGAAGAACACCCATGACAGACCCTGACCCATCTGACCTGGGGCAGGACCCCTGGGGTGTATAATGAGTTACTCTTTCATCCCAGCTCCCAGCTCAGGGATCGCCATCCCTCCTTTCTTACCGCCTCCTGGTACGCTGACTATGGTGATCAAGGGACAAGGACTTCGGCCCTTGCTGCTGGGGTAAGGACTGTCCGTGCAGGCTGCTGCTGTGGGAGGCAGGGAGCAGCCACGTCTGAGGAGCTCAGCAGTAACCTGCAGTGAGTGTCATACCCCGAGATGGCCCCTGTTGCTGCCGAGGCTGGATTATACTGATCTAACGCCTCATACATGCCAGGCATTGCACAGGGAGTCCAAGAATTTAAATTCTGCTAGAAACTGGGGAGAACAGAGAGAGGCTTAAACGCAGATCCTCTTTCAAATGTAACCCGACAGGCTCACCTATAACAAAGGAAGTAAAAACACAGGAACAGCAGTGGAGGAATATGGATGGCAATCGAAACCATATAGCAGGAGGTATAAGGATGCAATTAAAAAGAAGAATCTTTCATGATGTATTTTCTGATATCTTCAAAATACAAGTTGATCTGTAAGGGTGGTAATTAGAGTTCTGACACTGGGAGGATGAGAGATCTGAAAACGCGCACGGGACAGACTCCTGAGACTCAAACACTCATCCTAATTAAAATCTATTATTACAAATCAGTATTGCCTTTTTCCTTTCTTCAAAGTTACATTAATTTGATAAAACAAGCAGCAGAATTTCGAATGTTAATCAAAGAGATAACAGTTTCACAGGACAGATCTTTAAAATTCTCCCTCTTGTACTTTCACAGAGAAGACTGTAGTTGAAAAAAAGCCTGAAGAAATGTTTTCCTATTATTGCTTAACAAGAAATAGGCAGCTAATCAAAAGAAGATGCAGTAAAAACAAAAATACACAAAACTCCATGTCTGCTATCTCAATAAGGTATCAGAAAAATCCTCTTCATTCCTGTGTAATGAGACAGCATAGTTTAAAACACGACAGGGTAAATTTTCAAAGCAGCAAGCTGATCTAACTATACAGATCCTATTGACTGTACACAGGCCACACAGCTAAATCCCTGAAAGAATCTTTGACGACATATCCCTAAAGAAGATTAAAGATGCCAACTGATGTTGGTGTTAAAGATGCAGAGTGCCTCATGGAAAACCATATGGCAATAAAAGTTCATTTTCATAAAATCATAAAAGTAAAGTAGCATCTATCTTCCTTTCACAGAGGATCATTCCTTTCTGAGCACCAGGAAATAATTTCTCTGGGAAGAAGAGGAAATTATATTTTTAGTTACGGGGGACAGACCAAAACCTGACTTTGCCACTCTGACCAACTTTCTACACAAGATCCAAAAACAGGTTTTGTACCTAATAATTTTGCAGCTACCGTTAAATACCACATGAAAGATAACTGATGTGCACTGATCTAGCCTATTATCAGGTACTGCAATCCTGCCAGACTACACTACTGTGCTTGCTTACGCTCATTTCTTCATGTATGGTAGATGTAGATTATAACAATGCTGGAACATAAAGGAGATTTGCTCTTTGAGAGAAGGCAGAGATGGCCCATAGGTGAGCTGTTATAAAGCACTGAAATCAAAGAAAAGTGATAACAAAGTAATGATTTCCACAGAAAAACATACGCCAAGAGAAAAAAATGAAACAAATAATGAAAGAGATGGTCTTCTGTGTTTTTCACTACCTGTAGGGGAATGTATCTGGTAGCCTTTAAAGATCCCATCATTAGCTTTTCTCAAACACATTTCTGCATAGTTCTGCATTCAAACCATTCCAGGGAACTGTGTAAATATTTCCTTCAGCGTGAGTTTTTTAGTAAGCTTCATGCTTCTGAATTTTGCTTTGAATTTTGATTTTAAAAAATCATGAAAAATACTAATTTTCCACTTCTGAAGGTTACCTGGTCTCACTTGGAACTGTGTAACCAAAACCAGAACTATGCCAAGCTCTATAGCTTGTAAATGCCTTCAACCATTTGGGTTAAGATTCAGGACCGTATTGATGCGCAGTTTCATGTTTTGTTGTCAAGTATCGTGTGGTACTGTGTAAATAATGTATCAAGGTTGAGACAAGAAAGAGGAGTTCTCAAATCCAAAGAAATTGTTGTAGGACAAAACTCTTGCAGGAACCACACCGCATGGCTCAGATAAATATAACACGTCAAACATTCACTCATTTACCAATCTGAATCAATCAGACCCAAAACTATACTGGCATTTTAAAAAGTTTATCTACTTACTTGGTTTTTTGGAAAGCCTTTAATAATAATTTTTATTTGCCTTTCTCTTCTAGACCAGAGATACTTATAACAAAGTGCTAAAGGAAAAGTTGTTCTTGAAATATATTTTAGCTAGAAGTAAGAAAATACTGATTGATCACCTCTCTAGAAGGCAACACTCTTCAATTACCTCCAGCCCAGTTTTTTCACCCATGTTCTAGGTATGTTCACGCGTACTCTCAAACAAAATTCAATTCTAATCCCCAGATTCTAAATAGCAAGCAGTAAGTATTACACTTTCACAGATTAAAAATAAGCAAATAAAGGGAAGGTGTCAAAATGACAGCAAACAGAACATTTAAATGTCGGCCTGCTACAAAATAGAAATGGTAAACAAATATTAAAAGTGGCACAGAAGCTGCAGCCTTCTCTCCTTCACATAAGGGCTGCTAAATTACTACACTGCCCAATCTCGAAAACTGTTAAATAGAACTTCAAACTAAAAATAAGTGCTGCCAGAAACACTGAATTTTGGAAATGAAAATGAGTCCAACGTGTAAAGACATTTTCAAACCCTCCCACAGCTCCAAGCAGCTCTGCAGGCCGAGTCCCCGATTCCCCTCCCCAGCTGCGTCTGCACCCTATGCTTTCTCCTTCCTCCTGCCCTCTGGAAGGACATGTCCCCCTCGCCTGCCCGGCCACCACCCTCTTCTTGTCTGATGCAAACCTGGTGCAGGGAGCCTTGGAGAGGGAAGGCAGGGAAGGAGGAGGATATTGAGACCCACAGTCAAGCGAGAGGTGGAAAGCAGAGGGATGGAGACCAGCCTTGGGTGTGCAGATAGACGTGGTGGGGAGCAGGGGGCCCCCACAGGGAATGGAGCTGCCCCGTATGGGCACCAAGTGGGACAGCCAGGCCTGTGACTCTGCAATTCTGTGGCTTTTGGGAGAAGAAAGGGTAGGAAGCTTCCACCCATGTACTTTTAGTTGTTTCCACTCACAGACCTGCTTGTTTCTTTCCCTTCCCCTCTGGAGGCAGGTGGGAGCAGGAAAGGGTGTTAGGCTGACCATTTTGTTCACTCAGCTGCATGCCAGAGTATGATGCTTTTCAAACCTGAACGGTGTCATTTGTCAGATATTACTTGCTTTCAAAACAAATGGGAAGCTCCTCTGCAAGTAAAATTGTGATATCAACACTATGGATTCATTTTTTAACTAAAAAAATTGTATTGAGTTTAGGTGGCAAGGTTTTGGTACTGCTACCAAAACCTTGCCACATAAACCCACTACAAAAGTACACGTTGCCTGGTTTTTAGAAGGGAAAAGTCTGCTTGGAGGTAAGGCTTTTCCCCTCCAGGTGAGCACTGTACTGCATGCAGCCTTCACTGTCTGTACTCTGCGGATCATACATTGCCTGATGCCGGCTTCTCTATGTGAAATGAACATTTCTTCTCTATGTGAAATGAACATTTCACATTACATTAGGGGTGGTAACCAGGGTGGGTATTAGCTCTCACAGAATTATTTTTATGGTCACAATTTCATCAGTGGAGGAACTGACAGGCAGCAGACCTGAGGCTAAGGCAATGCAGGAAACAGCTTGTTGGTCTAAAACATCCATAAAGAGGGATTCAAGCCCAGAAGAACTGCCTGAACTCTGGCTTCGCCTCATGAGGGCAATGAGAAAGAACAACAGCTATTTCTGCATGCATGGATGAGGACAGACAGCTGGTTTGGGTCTCTCTATTACTAAATCCTTGCCCATTTGAAGGCAGCCTTCTCTTTTTTTTTTGAGTAGTTACCAGCAAGAGAAACCAACTAGCATATTTGCTACTGTTTGTGTGTATTTCATCAAAGCCACTGGGGTTATAGTAAGTGCAGCCTTGGAGACACTGATCCACAGCGCCCTGTGCTACTCCTGGGGTCTTCCTGGAGACACCTCCCCACATCCCTGCAGCTTTTGGTCCCTTGGCAGACCTGCATATAAATCAGTTACTTACTGTCCCTTCAGCACAGAGTTTTGGAGATCCTTAGTTTGCCTCAACCATGAGTACCAACAGTTCCCATTAACGTACATGTGCACACAACACATCCTTTCCATTCAAAGCACGGCTGCCAGGGTCCCCTTCTCTGCCCAGAATTCAAACCATGTTATTTCCATCTTTAAACCTCCAAAACAGGAAATCACTTAAACATATGATTAACCTTAAGTGTGTGCTTGAGCCCAGCGCTTTTGAAATTCGTTTCCATTGAAGTCCACAGTAGTTCAGCTTGTGCCGGATGGCTTTGCAGAGACAAGGTCTGAAACTTTCCACAACCAACTTCTATTTTACAGCACTGCATCCAAGCACCATTTGGGTTTAGCATGAATTCCTCACTATATTAAATACATCTTTTAAATTGCCAATAATTTCAACAGAACAAATATTTGGGGGTTTGATTTTTATGTTGCATGCTTCAGAGAGAAATCTTTTTTTCTCCCCCTACCTAATTAAAGGTTAGGAAGCAGACTAAAGCTTCTGAAGAGACAAATAAAATTTCTCATCACTCGTAGTTCACAGCCACTACATGAGAACATGATAGAAGTAAGCTATATGATATTCATGTTAAAAATAGGGCTCAGCAAAAAAAAAAAAAAGTAAGCTTTTCCACACAGTCAGTTGGCAGAGTTTGTTTGTCACTACCATTTTTTGGAGAGTAGTAGGAACAGCATTAGGTTGTATAAATTGTACTGGTCAGTAACCTCCTGGTATCATTGGGGTGCAGAGTTTACTTACTGTTTCACAAACAAAAGCTCATCTACAACCTACTAATCCAATATTCCAGGCCTCAGTTCATAAAAGGAGAAGATTCTCAATATTAACTCTTTTTAAAATTTTTCCTTCTGTGAATCTGTGCTTGTGGAGAGTGCCAGTTACTAGTACTGTACTCTGGCAACTACAGCTCTAATTTCTGCAATTCCAGCTTTGCAATGTTTTAAAGATTAATTTGAAGCATTAACAGAAAAAAAGTTTGCAATTAATATGTGGAAGGGGCAAAAAGAGAAGTGAAGTACATCCCTAAAAAGAAAACATTTATAAAATTATGTATACACCATCACTTGGGCACGCTGAGTCTCAAAAGTAATGCAAAGAGACAGAGTTTGTTTTCCTTTTCTTCTGCAAAACTACAATGAAGTGATAATGACCTCAGGAGTATATGTGTGTTTATTCCATCTTTGGCCCATTTGATGTGGTTTTGGCCTAAGGAAAAGCTAAAGGCTAAATGTATTTTAAGTGGGCTAAAACCAAGATAAACACATGTCCCTGAGGTCATTATTTCCATTAGATGACAGCTTGCATAAAATATCAAAAGCATTGTAAGAACAGTGTAAACTTTAAAAAATATATTCTTTCGTAGGTCAGCATATCTTTTAGAAAGTGTATACTGTTTCTAAGCAATTGTTTCTTCTATTGTCAAAGTTCCTTCTTCAGGAACAGAGAAACCAAAGTTTATTTGGACTCTGGCTATGCATGACATAGTCTGGGCTTTGTAAATCCTACACATAGCACTGTAAAATGCAAACAGTGTATCCAAGCAGTAATCATGCTCATCATGCACATAATAACTGTGTACATAGAAATATCTATCAGTTACACTACAACTTCAAAGATTTGATCTACATGAGAAAGATTGCCAGTACTTTAGAAACCACGCTAGGACTTGGTTATGGGTACACACACAGTTTAATAAGGTTTGTGCCTTGTGTGGGCAAATCCATGCTTGCAACCAAGAAAATGACATTAGCATAGTTTTGTCTGGCTTTTGGGTACATATTTTGTGGGGAGTAACAATCAGTAAGACAAAAAAGTTGTTTGAAAAACACACTTCTTCCACTACAGGTGAGTCAGAGGAGCAGGGAGCTCTTCCCTGGTGTCAGCGCTCCACCTTCCCCCTGCTGCCTTGGATTGCCTTGGCAAGGTTTGTCAATAGAGGGTTTGTCAAGTCACCCCCCCGATTTTTTCTTCTCAACTCCCCCAGATACAAAACCGGCATGCTTCCTATTGCTTGCTCTTGAGCTACTCTACCCTGCCGATGCTCTTAGAGTGTTTTGGTGGATCACAGAAGGTTAGTGATGGAAAAATTGACTTTTGGGAAAAAAAAAACCACCAAAAAAAACCTTGACTAATTATTTTTCTCCCCTTCTTTTTAAAGCCCTAATTCTGCGTACCCTGTATTTACCCAGAACTTCTTTGTTTTCTCATTTTCTGCATTCTGAAAATCAAAAAGGAACCCAAAATTTTACATTTGTTTTCTCAAAATTGTTTTGTGGGTTGAATTAAATGCTGCAACTTCTTCACAGTTCCCAGCAACCGAACCAATTTGGGAGGCATCATGCCTTCAAGATGTCAACTGTGCTGCAGTTAATTTACAACTTCTCTTTCCCAGCCACTCGGAATAGAAAAAGTGAAAAGCTGAGGCTTTTATCAATGAGCGTGTCACAAGACAAAAGTATGGCTGAGCCTAAATCCACACCTGGGTTTAATCTATTTTCAGTCTGCTCCCTTCTCCTTAGTCCTGTTAGACTTTCATGTTGTCCACAGTGTTTCTTTTCTGTAATATTATCACTTCACTGTTGTTTTAGGCAAAATGCAGTAATTTTTTAACCTTCCCCGAGTGACATATGGAAGACCTTTCTGCACAGGGGGCAGGAAAGCAAGGAGAACAGACAGCTTCTAACAATACCATCACTTTATTCTCAAATGCAACTTTCCTAAAATTAGCTTTTGGTAAACGTTTGGTAGATTTGTTTGCAGTAGATTGGAGGGAAGTAGACCATTTCAGCTAAGACTATGTTTCCTTTTCTTTGGATCAGTCATCCTTTCAAAGATGATCTAATACCACCACACCATACTCCTAACAACATAGCTCTTTTTTACCTGGTATTAGATAAGTGACTTCATTAAATGTGCCGATTAATTTGTATAATCATAGAATCATAGAATGGTTTAGGTTGGAAAGGACCTTAAAGATCATCAAGTTCCAACCTCCCTGCCATGGGCAGGGACACCTCCCACTAGACCAGGTTGCCCAAGGCCACATCCAGCCTGGCCTTGAACACCTCTAGGGATGGGGCCTCAACAACTTCTCTGGGCAACCTGTGTCAGTGCCTCACCACCCTCAAAGTGAAAAACTTCTTCCTAATGTTTAATCTAAACTGAAATCCTAATGTTTAATCTAAACTGAAAGAATAATGACTGAAGTGCTGTGCTATTTGTGCTTTTTGTACTTCTATGCAATTAGAGAATATAAAAGCATTGTTATGAGTGAAATACAAGGTTAGGTTCCAGGAGGAATTTTAGGATTCAGATTGGAAGATTATGTGATTGGTTTAGCAATATGACAAACATTGCTTACATGACCCTAAAAGGCTTAGAGCAGATTTCAATTTTGTCATTCGAGGAGAAATTTCTTCCGTTATTCTTTGTTACAATCTGCTGAACTCTTATTAGCCTCAGTAAATCAACATTCACACTGAACTGGAATGATTTGCATGTAAATCTGCTCTTGTTGCTTCATTTGTATAAGTGCAGTTGGAGCCCTGTTCAAAGTAAGCAACAATTACAGTGTCCATTTTCGCTGTATGGACAGCTCGGCTTCCTCTTCTATGCAGTTACAAACAACATTATGTTATTGGTCCATTACTAAAATACCAGCCCTGGTAGAGAAATTTTAGGGGCCAGATGTGTCAAGCTGCAATGAAGAGGTGAGCTATGGCTTGGGATTCTCCTTCCAAGTCCACTACTTTGGATAACTGGCACTCTTATTGTCACTGGTGCTTATGATGGTCATGATTTCATTTGTGGGCTTGTTATTTGGCTGGGTTTTGGTTCTGCCATAAGATGTTCCTCCTGTCGGCAAACAGAAGGAACCAAGAGCTGCCTGCCAATTGTCTTGGAAATAATGAACAGAGATACTAACTGGAAAATGCTGAGAGAAAAAAAAAAAAAAGGCAGAAAAAATGAAAAAAGAGAAGGAAGAAGTAATTCAGTGGGGAACGTCATGTTTGGGGTGGACAACAATGAATGGGGCAAATTGAACAAGGACGAAGAAGAGCAAAGAAAGTTTAATCTCTTTCACCAGGGAAAGTCCATTGACTTCAGTGGAGTTACTGTGACTTCTGTCCCAGCTTTTGTTTTCAAAGAAAACAATAAGTAGAGGTTCACAGGAAAAAGGGAAGTGGAAGAAAGTACATAGAGTTTAGAAAGGAAAAGGAAATCCTGAGATAGTATAAAAAAGAACCCAAATGCTAATGACTAGTACAAAATGCTGTTTCCCTCTCTCATACTCTGCTCCAGCTGTTTCTTGAAACTCGCTACATTCAAGCAATAGCCCCTTGTTAATTTTTTTTTTAATTCCCCAACATTGCATAGGCACCTCTGTATATCAAAATACTGCAAACATGAAAACAATAACTTTTTGCTTTAGGAAGTGGAGGAAATGAGACCCATGATGCTGTTGTAAGCGTACACTGCTCTATTTAGCACAGGAATGGAAGCAGTGAACCTACCCTCTTAAACTTTTGCTAGCAGTTGCACATTTCTGAGGTGTTTGCATCTGCAGTATTTTGGTTGCTAGGATTCCTGGCCCCCTTCCCCTCACTGCTCCCTCTCCCCCCACTACTTATGAAATGACACTGAAAAGAAGAAGGGAGGAGAGATGGCTTTAGAGCTTCACTCTTATTTTCCATTCTCTTCTTTCTGTGTCTAGTTCTCCTAGAATGGCAACAGCCAGGCACACTTTTTTTCTTCCTGAAACAGTCCTATTCTGTGCATTTCCAGTGATATCCATATTTTTGTTTTTATTAGTGTTTCTCTAATTCCTCAATTTCTTTTTATGGTCTAATCTTTATAGCATCTTCCTCTGCCTTTTTTGGGGAAGAAATATACAATTGTGCTTAAACTTCTTCCTTTTCGTTCTCTCTTTTTTTTTTTCTTTTTTTTTTTTTTAAGAAAGGACTAAAATATGCAGGGAGGAATAAAACCGCCTTTGAATAAAAGGCCAATTACACTTATATAACGTTACATTTCCTGCATTGAATTTGCATACTGCATCAATAGTTTTCAGAAGACTTCCAAGAAATAACAAAGAAAAGAACAAGAACAGTCTATGCCAAGAACATCCCTAAAGAAAAAAAACAGCCATTCTTCTTGAATACTAAGAAAACAGTGTTTTACAGCTTAGAGCTCACGATATCCTCCCTCATTAGAGAAATATCTGCAAGCTGTAAAGTATCTGCCCTGGCAGAGGATTCACAAATCACAACAATTACCTGCTTCTTTTGGATATTGAATCAGCTAATTACCCACCAAAGTTTGGATTGGACATCTGCTACCTGACTTATTTTAGTATCCACCACAGAGTGCTTCTTGGCAAAGGTTTTCAGCATTTCCCCTCACCCAACTCTCAATAGGAAAACGGGAAATTGTTTGGATGCCATCACTAACCATTAAGAAAAACTAGGATACTCTGGCCTAGGGTACCTGATCCCTGGATGACTGATAGGATTTCTCCGTGCTTCAGGCCAAAATGAGTATTAACGCAGGTGGAAGAAAAGTAAATGAGAGGAAGAAAGAGGTGGCGTAAAAGGAGGGAAAAGAGGTGGAGGAATAGTCAATTAAACTTATAGTGGGCTGAAAAATAAATAACCAGTAGCCCCTAACGTAATATGAATTGCAGTTTGGCAAGCACTAGGGATGAATCACAACATCTGGCATCCTAGGTGTTACTGTTTATCTAAACTACCAATAGCATATGTGTAAGCAAGTCCTGCCAGTACCATTGTCTAGTATCATCTTTTATGTTAGGAAACGAGCGTAAAAACGTTATACGAGACTCTGTTAAAAACACGCTTTGAAACTCTCTGCCAGAACTTCCTCCCTAAGGAGAAAATGCACCCACGTGTAGGCAAGGGGCGCTACTGCTGAAATCATAGGAAGTTCCACACACCGAGATGAAGGATGAATTTACCCCCAGGAATAAAGATTTCTGTTGCTTAAACTAACTAACTATATGTACAGAGCCAGTGATCCATGGCAACACCAGGGGAGGACCCCGGGCATCCTGGCTGTGAGAGATGTGCCCTGATACAGACATCCGTGATACATACAGCAAACAATAATCCCTTCCTGCTTTCTGTTTGAGCATACCCAGTTTAATACTGCATCTGTATTCATTCTCTAAATTTAAATCTAATGACTAAAGATAAATTTAAAATGGCAATATAAAAAAGAGGCTGATTTCTCTACACGAGGACCACGTCCACCATAAAAACTATTATTGACATTGAGAAAGATGAATGATGGGAACTGACCTGACTACATCTCTAGCTTCCAACGTACTAGAAAACATAGGACAATGAAACCTAAATGGGTAATTTGCCCTGGCATAAGAATTAGGACCAGAAGGACATTGGTCTAATGTTATAAAAGATCAAGGCGAAGCACTGACTATATTGCTGGGTCTGACATATTCTGTGTTTGTGTTTCATTGAAACTCATGCCTACATTAAAGAAGGACTCAAAATTGTCCTTTCGGCTCCGGATGTCTCCAGCTGAATTTTTTGTAAGTTCAGTCATTTTCTTATTAACCAGAAAGAAAATGATAGACCCCATTAAGAAGTCCTCTAAAGATTTCATTAATTACATGGCCACCTACTAGACTCGGTACATATTAAGTATCTGTTCCACCAGGAAATACACCGAGATACTTTAATAACTTTTAAGCATATTCCTACATATTTTGCAATTTACATTACAAAACATGTTATAGAATTATCCCTAACGAAGTAATTGTAAAAGACATCACCCATTCTTAAAAAGAAAGGAGGTGGGTGGGGAGGAACAACCATCCAAAAGAGGATGTGTCACTCTGCTGCATGTTGAAAGCCTCTGAAACCACGAGCTCTGCATAGGCAACTCTGTGGCTGCACAAGTCACTGTGTTTCCTACTGCTTCTCTTTTCCACACAAAGTTTCTGTAGGAAACGGATTTAAGCATGGGTCACTCCTGGAATCAAGGTCTTCCCCAACTTGATGTCTGTACGGTATCACACATAATACAGTGTTACACTGCATAGCACTGCATCAACAGTCCCTGAAAAAATTGCAAAATGCAGACAGTGTTACGTCCAGAAGTGAACTATGGCTATTTAAATGTCAGCATTAACTATTTTCACCTTTGGGAACAATTAGAAAACTGTTGATTCAAGACACAGTATTGAACATTGCAGCTGGAACATTTGAGTTTTATCAGTTCACGCAGGCCTGGACAAGTGGCTTTTGACCTAAAGCAAATGAAAGAGGGTGAGAGGACATGTGCCAGGTGTCCATAACCGAATTTATCTCACAAACTTGGTGTAATGAATGTAAGTGTATCCTGCACAGAGCCTTGTTTTTTTCTGCTGAAAACTTTTACAGTGCAGACATACATTATCATAACAAAGTTTTGTGGCACATTTAAAATGTAGGGAACACATTAAAAAAATTGCATTTGATAATGTAAACTACAAGGATTACTGTACCAATTGTATTATTCATGTACATATTTAATTCAGTAAAAAGGAACTGAACCTGAATTTATTTGTAGCTGCCACAGAATTCCCATTTTATCACAGGGTTCCCCAGGGTGCTGCAGGAACAAGAGGTCCTTGATGCAGAATTTAGATCTAGCCTCCACACAGCACATGAAGTGCGTGAAGTGCAAACCAAGAGCAGGCAATGAAGTGGATTCTTTCTCCATTTACACTACATTATTGAAGTTAACGACACCACACACTGTCATACCTGCTTGAATCAAAAAACAGAACAATGAACATAATTTAAGACCCTTTAATTTTGAAACGGAGCAACCAGTGACATGCAAGTCTATAGGGGCCAGAGACAGCTTTAGGCTTGGGACATAAACTAGAAGTGGAGTTATTTATCCAGAGCTTATTCACATTATTGGAGCCTCCTTGAGTTCTTGATTATTTTTGCATTTCGCTGAAGTTACTATTGTTGAGAGTTGTGGAACACTCTTCCTAAGTTAACCACGGCAATAAGCAAAGCACTATATTTGTCATAGGAGTTTCTCAAGATCTGTGGGAAGGTACCTGCATTCAGATAGAGATTTAAATTAATGAAGAATCATTTGCTTTCCTTTCACCAGGTAAGCTGTAAGCATTCAACCCTAGCAGTCACATCTTGCTACAAACGCACACTTTTCCAGACCATTTCCAAGGTTCGGTTAGAGAACAAAACCCAAAAATGCTCTTCATTCCATGCACAAGTAAAACGCACAATTTCATACCCTTTCCCACTCTTTCTCATGCCCAGTCTCAAAGTAGAATTTCCTGCTCCAGCTGCTCAGAAAAGACAAAAGTTCCTCCAACCCAGCTCCCCCATGTCCCTCCTGTGGCTTTATACTACTGCTCCAGTCTTATGGCCCATGAGGGCCTTTGGGACCTTCCATAGAAATATTGTAACTCCTTTATTACGAGTAAAAGTTCGAGAAAAAGAAAAAAACACTAGAGTTCCATTTTTCTTAACATATATAGTCATTTCTCCTTTAACTTTAGAGGAGTTTTGCACACTACAAGGCAGCAATACGTAGCAGAAGGTACATAGGTATTTACCCAGTCTTAATATTTTAAGGACAAGATAATATATACAGCACCAGAAGATTCTTGCTCATTCAGAAAGACAGAAGGATGGACAAAGACAGACAGGCAAAGAAAGCAAGACAGAAGAAAACTCTTTGTTCCCATGAGAAAAGATGGGAAAAAATTATTTCTATTACTCCTGGATTATTTTTTTTTTTTTAAAGTCAGCTCGGTACTAATCTCTGGGATCTGAGGAACAAGAAATATGGCTCACAAACATTTATCCTTCATTAACAAAAACATAAAAGAGACGATGAATAAAAATTATCCCTAACCTGCTGTTCTAGCTTTAACTGTCACCTCAGAGGCCCACCACAGTGTCTTTTAATCTCCGTGATGACTGGTTCAGAATTCCAGCTCTGGATCTGCAGGTTGGTTGCATTTTAAACAATTAACAGTAACGAATTAAAGACGTGCATTACCAGATGGGGACAAGGTGGAGCAGGAGAGCCTGGTAAAGCCTTTGGGAGTGAAATGGCCAGTTCCTGCATAACACAGAGCTCTGAAGAAAGAGGTGGCTAGCATGGAGGCCTGTGCGTGGTGCAGCTACTCTGTTTGTGCTCACGTAGCCACACTGGGTTGCAAAGAGAGGCTGTCTTTCAGTCATGGAAGCGGGCTTGTTGTCTCTCTCTCTTGCACAATGTAGACAGGTTAGGATTAATCTAGAACTGAATCCCACTCCTCATCTTAGACGGTGTCAGGCAAATGAGCTTCAAAATACTTTTAGGTGTCCAAACCAAGACAACTGAATTCAGCATGCAATCAGCCACCTAATATGAGTGGTCTCTTTGCAAACACTGGCAGAGATCCCTACATAATTATTTTTTCAACTATAACTGAATATCAAATGCTTAATTCTTTCATAAGAACATTTGAAATCTTCCACAACTGATTTATGTTTTAAATTACTTGAGTTTTTTCAGTGGAAGAAGCTGTAGAGATATCATCGTGTTCCTCGCCTCAGCTGTACAGTTTGAGTCACCAACCCTACTTCCTTCATAAAACCCTAAAATGCCTATACTTCCTCACATATTTCTAACAACAATGCAGCAGGGTCTTTAAGTATATGACCAACAGTGAGTGGGACAGATTCTACATTCAGTAGCAATGAGAGAGCAAGAAATGCCAGCGTCAGCCAAAATAGCATCTTGCCACAAACCACGATAGCTTGTCTATGCAGGGCACTGATGAGACTGCTCCTGCAATAACCATTTCAGTTTGGGGTGCCTGACATCAGAGAGAGGTGCCAGAAGAGGAGAGTCTGTATTAAGAGATGACACGAAAAGAAAGAAATGTAAGTGGGAATATGGGCATATAATAAACGAGGATGGGAATGTTTACTTATGGACTGGAGTCTGAAAAGAGTAAACACATGAGAGGAATGAGAATACTTTAGCAACAGCAAGGGGTGAAATAACAGCAATAAGATAAAAATAAGCAAAGGAAAAGTTTAGTCTGAATAGGAGGAAATGTTTCTTAATGGCAAGGTACGTTAGTCTGTGGAATAGCCTCCCTAGAGACACCTCAATTGCTTGAGTAATTTAAAACTAGATGAGACAAAGTACTTGAGAATTCATTGGGGGAACAGTCATGCCCTGCCATTATCTAATAGGTGTTTTCCATCTCTAACTTGTAGGATTCAACTGACATTAATTGGCATCAGAGTGTGAATCAAAATAAAATACAACCCCTAAATGTTACCAGACGTCACAGTGATCAGTTTTCCTGTTACTGCTTTTCAGCAAAATGGAAGAAAGTAACAATAACTTCAGAGACCAGAGTGTCGTGATCAGTTACAGCAAATTTACATCATCTGAAGAAATATTTTTAGAGTAATTCCATTCTGGTATGTTACACTGACAGCTAAAATCTGTAGCACCTACAAAAGTGCCTTTCAGTCGAGATGTTCCTGGTGCTCTGCAAAAAGTAAGTTAATCATAGACCGAAGAATCTGGTGTAGGAATAAAGAAACCATTTTCCTTAGAGAACTATGTACTGAAGACGGGGAAGGAAGGTTAAGGTTTTCAAGTACAACAAGAACAAAATCAGCTCTGGAAAGGGCTAGTTACATCAAGGGTATTTCTCCCATAGTCTAACTACTGGTATGTTTAATCTCCACCTCTCCAGTAGATATCTAAAGTTTACATGCTGCACTGAACTCCTATCATGTTTTTTAGTCACTTTGCTTACATTTTTTGCTGTACCTTCTACTAAAGCTATAATTCAAGAACTCTTTTTCTTAGAGTAATCAGTTCTTTATGTTAGCTTAGCTCTGCTCCTTCAAAAGTCAGAAGAGTAAAACGTTAAACCAACACTAAAAGCATTCAAAAAACTTATTGTCCACACATGAGATTGCCGCTGAATATTTTGATATATTTAATATTTTAAAAGCAGTGTCTATCCAGGCTAGTTCGTAAATTTTATTAAAATATTAAAGGCAATAATAGTTTTAATTTCTAGAATATGGGGATGGCAGAACATCTTGAAAATCCTAGCAAAGCACTGTGAAGTACTGTGAAGAGAAAACTTTTCCCCCATTTTAGAAATGCAGAAGCAGAAGAGAAGCTAAGTAACTTGCCAAAGATCGCTCTACTAAGAAAAGAAATGAAAAAGTCATCCATCCAGATATTCGTCCTAGCAAAGTTGGGTGTCCATATGTCCCTAACATTCAACTGCAAAGCCTTTACTACAAGTAGGCGGGGGAGGCAGCCAAGCCCCTGTGCAACCACAAAGCCCAGGAAGGAGCTCCAGAGCAAAGGTTCCCAAAATCAAAGAAGCCCTGTGCTGCCAGCTCATAGAGTGATGGAGAAATAGTGGAAAGGACCAGAGAGGCATTTCTGTTAAAAGGAGACTTATGCCATGAAGTGAGGAAAATCTGCTAACTGTAAAAGCATGATGAGCTTTCGGTCAAGTAATTTTGTGTGAATGTGCCTCGGGAGTGGTCACCCGAATGGACAGCAATAGCTTCCAGCATTGGGCTACAAAGGTTTTATGGAATTCTCTCTTCTCCCTTCCAAATAATACCATTTTGTAAGCAATGACTCATGTTTGTGAGTTGGAAAAATTAACTCACTGAGCACCCAAAGTTTGATTTTTGCTGGTTTCGGTATACAGCTTGAGGTAACATATTATTAAAGATCTCCTTAAATTTAAGCCTGAGTCTTGCTAATGTCAATGAATTCCTGGCAAAGGGTTTATATACACTTTGAGAAAATGCCTGTTTATGCTATTACCTTAATTTTGCAGGATATGCATCATTGTAAAGAGCTCAAGCAATTTGCCCAAAGTTGTGCAGAAATCTGTGGCAGAACAGGGAACTAAAGCTTAGTTTTCCACAGCCTGCCAAGTGCTCCAGTCCTTGGATCATCATTTCTCTCCTTCTAACAGTGCAAAGGACGAATGTATCTATTGGCTTTCTGAAAACCTTACACAATTTGGAGAAGCCTTATATCTCAGACCCAGGAACGGAATAAAGAGTTTGTATAGCAATTCACCCATAGTGGCAGATGGGAGGATGTAAATGAAAGAAAAGACTCCAGTAGTAACAGTTCAGTTTAAATTTTTTTTTATGCGGGTTTATCTGTATAAAAATATCTCTATATCTATTTTTCCATTTTCAGTGGGACCAACAATTAAAAATACCAAACTGTTGCGAAGAGAGTGACCCTTTTTGTCATATTCCTGTCCAGGACACAAGATGGAACCATGTAAATCCTTCAAGAATGCTGATTTTAACAATGATCTTGTCTCTATTTTTTAGATAAAATAAATCATGACAGTTCAACTTAGCACATGGCTGTTCTGGACTCCTACAGGAAAAATATTACCCATTTTTTGCAGTCAAGTTATGCTAACCTCTCTTCCCTATGATAAGAACCCCAGTGAGAAGGATTACTAGAGACAATTTAAACTGCCATGTAACTTAGAATCAGATTTGGCCTAATTTTAAAAAATATATCCCAGAATGTTGTCATGTATCTGTTCTTTCAGACTTTTTGTATCAACCAGGAGCTGAACAATGCCAGCCCACCGCCTGAGAAAAGGTCTGTAATGTAAAGAGTGATGCCCTGAACCACCACCACCATCAAGGCCAAGATTACAGGAGTATTTAGAGGAGGACAGTAGGCATGGCTTTATGTCATTAGAGAACAGAGAGCAATTTGTATTCAAATACGAAGCAGCGTGCATTTCTCTGTACTGTCACCCTGACACCGCTCATCTCAAATGGCCCATCTTCTCCGGGAGACTGGACTGCTCCATTTCTGTGATCTAGTCAGCTCAGGGTTTTTTAATGTTCATTGACTGAGTTGGTCTATCTGCCACAGAAGTGTGCAATGTGGTCAAGAGTCTCTGCCGGAAAACGCACTCCCATTTAGCCAACTAAATTAATTTCATGCCTGCTAGTGAACCCCACACAGACAGTTTTAATGCTCTGTGTCCTTTCTGAATTGGAGCAGATCTGAACTAGCAAAAGAGAAAGGCTCGTGCAGTTAATAATGAACCACCTGAGCCACTCAGTTCCCCATCTTGATGCAAATTTATGTTTTTAGGAGCCATTCCTAATTTATAGTTATTTAAATAACCTTTGTTGTATGAAGGGCTCTGTCTGAGCCATCCGTGCCACACAAGGCACCCCACATTGAAAGTCGACTGTTTGACCTTTTATTCTCAGTCCAGGGAATGAGGCATGCCATGCACTCATACGCTCTGCCCCTGGGCACTACTCTGGGTAAGTTACTTGGACAGCACCTCTTGCCAGCTGATTCAAAGAGTGGAATCTGCATAAGCTCTTGAAAAGAAATGCTCATTAATATTCCTAGCCAGAGGCAAGTGTGCTACAACTCAGTGAGAGGAAGGGTCAGGGAAAGGGAAAAAAAAAAAAAAAAAAGTGAAAAGAAGGGAAAAGAATTGAAGGCCTCATAGAACAAGTCAGTACCCCAAGACAAGTGGTCCCTTTGTTGATGGAAGAAGAACAGACCATTCTGCTCTAGGAAGAACTATGCAAATAGACTGAAAACAAGGAGATATTCTCTATTCTATTTTTATCAATAACCCAAGAGTATCAGACAGACTAGGACAGCCCCTTCCCCCTAGGATACTTGAACAATTTAATGGAGACAAACAAAAGAATCGCAACTTCCACAGAGCATCGGCCCTCTTTTAGTCAACAAAGCAATTGAGAAAACTCCCCATTTGGCTCAAAACATTCTAAGGGTATGTCCCCCTTCCCCCTTCTCTTCCTCTATTTGCCACCTCCTTTTTCCCTCCCCATGCTCCAACCCTGGAACTATGGTTCCTTTCAGCTGCGGAAGTTTCCATCTATCTACAATAAAATTCAGGGATTTTGTTAGTACCGGGAATCGTAAGAAGATTGCAACAGTACATATGTTTTTATCTGAAAACAGCAATTGCCTGCCATTCCCTCCCCCACTTCTAGAAAAAGGGAAAAAAAAGGTAGAAAAGAGGTGGTTATGTTATAGTTATTCATTCTCTTTTGATCTAAGTGATATATCACTTTTCCTATTAGGATTTAATTTGCTTTAGCATGAAGAGATCAGCAAGTGAGTTCTGTTTTAATTAGACAGGTACTAAACAGTTTGATAGTAATTTGAATACTGACAAGCTGGAGTGCTCACTGGTCCATGAACAGAAACGATATTACAGTGTTCAACCTGCTTGAAGAGAAAAAGTCCCTTAAATATTTTAGATGCAAGAGAAAAATGGAAGAGAAAAATATGCCAAATGGTGAGATGAAACATGGGCAACATGATACCAAAGCTGACCTGTAACCCACCCGCAAAACTTGTTAGCTACCTGTCTGTAGTTTCTGATCCTTAGCAGGAGGCCCAATTTAGCAACATTTCCTGCAGGTAGGGGTGTAAAGTTAGAACACAGTGCCTGGAAAACTGTCTCTCATAAGCAAGATTTTGGAGCAATCAGTGTAGATACCGGAACGAGCTGTAAATGTGTCATAAAAGGCCATTGGACGCACAGAAAATGGGAAGCGCACAAATGTTGAACTTGTGCAGGTAGGCTTGCTGCTCCCTGCCACAGAGCAGCTTTTGTGTGCTCCTTCAGAGTGTCCATAGTCATTGCTTCCTCCTGCTCCACACAATTTTTCCACTGGAGCTTTCTACCACTAACCCATTTATGACAGCAGATTCAGCAGGTTCTCTCACCAACTCTTTTGTCTTACACAGCAGGCGTACCAGCTTGCCAATGCTTAATTCCTTAAAAAGAAGGCTACCTAGGAGCCCTTTCTGCGTTGCTGGAGACTCATCTCTTCACTCATCTTTCTTTTATTGCTCCTACAGGAGCTAATTCTTTCCTTCTCTGCCCTTCTTCAGGCAAATCATGCTTCCAGGAGCTGTGTTGCTAGCCCAGCAAGCAAAGGCTCAGTTTTATTTAAGGTTTCTCTATTACTGCTGTCCAAAAACTAGAACGAAAAGCAGCGCACTGATATTCTTACTGAGCCAGATCGAAATATACATACATATATATACATATACAGACCCACTTTTTAACCTACAGAAAAGCTGGCATCTCCAGCTTCTGAATATATCAACACGAGCCATTGTAAATAGTATTAACTCAGATATGCTACTCTGCATTACACCCACCAATAAGGCACTAACCTGATCTGGGAGAGACTCTCTCAATCATTAAGTATGTCCCTTGCAGTACAAGCTATTATCTTTCCTACTATCATTTGCATCAGAAGATATATTTCCCATGTCACTCCAGCAATGAGAGGGGTAATATTAAAGATACAATATCAGGGAAAAAAAAAACCAAAAAACCAAAGCAAAGCACCAGTGAAAGTACTAATGAAATATAAAAAGTACTGGGCTAATGAAAGGTCTCCTCCAAAGGTATCTAATAGCCCTGATCTTCCTTTAGCAGGCAGAAATGGAGACAAACAAGTGGTTCTAACAGTCTGACAGCCTGGTGTGATACCCAGATTCACAATACCCTTTAGCATTTTAAAAGAATGACATAACTGCTATCTTTAGGAGTGAGAGCTGGAATTTCAAAGCTGCCAGAGTCTTTTAATTTCTTTGGCTTATGAATGCTTAACTCTTGCAAATTTCTTTGAAAGTACCATTATAATATTCAAAACTGGGATTTGTTTGAAGATACTACATAGCACCCGTGAGAGGCAGAGCTGCCTAGTGACTGGAAGAGGACCGTAGAGCAGTCACCATTATTCATTTCTGTTCAGGACTCTTGTCTGAATCACTGTGCGACTATAGGCAATATAACCTCCTTTTCTCAGTTCATACACACATGAAATAAATAGCATTTTTTTTTCTATTCCCTCAGAATTATATTGTAAAGCTTATTTAGTTACAACATGTAAGGTTGTGTGTTTCTCACATAATCACCTGGAGTTAAGCCAATCACTCAGATGGAGACCTGCATCATTTAATACAGCTCTAAACTGCTCAGCCTGTGTAATAATGATTTCCCTCTAATTAAAGGCACAGCTTCTAAAAACTTCAGTTTCCCACACTTTGGATTTACCTACCGAAAAACACCAGAAACAAAGTATTGTTTACTCTAGCTACTTTTCTCTTTCTCTTATTCCTTGACCTTAGTAAACTCTACATTTCCTTCCTCTTCATTTTTTTATTAAAATGCATTTTGCTTTGAAGCTAATTTTTCTTTGCTTTTTAGCACTGATGGTCAGCCCACTAAAACTTCTCCAACCGACCCCAGCTTTCTGTCAAAAGCACAAATATATTGTATTCAATGAAATCAGGAAAAAGTAAAGCCGCAGAGAAAATCAGACAAATGCTTCGCTCAGGCTGACAGCTTCACCCCAATGCAAGTTACAGGGGTAAGTGCTGTTGCTTCTGCTGTCATGTCCAGAGTTGCTGCAGATCTGTACCACAAACACATCTCCTAAAAAGCAGCAGGGTTTCATGCTGGTTGCTGTAATAACAGTCTGACAAGCTGGCACGTTTGTAAGTGAGACAGATATTTATTTTCTGGCCTCAGTAATCTGGTGTTGGTCAAATTTTAGAAAACTCATGGCAGTTCAGTTCACCAAATGAAGAGACAACAATGATAGAATACAGGAAGGGCACTTAGTAACACGTGTAACGACATATTTAATTCCCAGTGAAGGTAGACAAGGATTGACTCTTTCACTGAGTTGTCTGTCAATCATTTTAACTTACATGTTTCCAACACTAATTTTTCAGCCTGGAGTTCCTCTCCTCTTGACTTTCCCATAAACATCCCTTCTTTTTCCAAGTTCTCTTCTCCTCCTTTTTAAATTTCTGGATTTCTTGTTCCATCTCAATACAACCAGCTCTAGGAAAAATCCCATCTTCCCAGTTCCTTCCTGTTCTCAGCCCTGGAAAAATCTGGCTCTGCCTTTCTGATACTGCCTCTATGTCCATGCTCACAGCCATTTCCCTTTCTCCTATTTTGCTGCCCTTTACAGTGTGAAAAAGACATTGTGATGGAGACCCACAGTTACAAAAACCCTAATCCTTCAGGTCTCAGCCTTTTCATGTCTTACCTACCTCACACTCTGTTTAGTTTACTACTCCTGCTAGTTTTTGCTTAGCTTTCTCTGCAGGCTCACCTTTCCCTCTGAAATACCCTTGGGGATCTAGAAATCTCTTCCAGACTCTCCCATTGCTTTTGCCTGCGAGGACCACTTGTCTTACAGTGGCTAGAACGAAACTGTCAAACAGTAAAGCACAGGTAGATGGACAGTAATGACTACTCACACTTTTTGTTTTACATCACTGATTTTGGTGATTCAGAGTCCTCAGTTATGCTCATCTGCTGTCTAACACTCTCTCCACTTATTCTCCTGCAAGTGTCAGTCTGGAATTGGATGTCAAATAAAAACTTCCAGACAACGGAACGCTTGCCTTTAAAGGGACTGCGCGGGGGCTTATCCTCACCGTTTGCAATACTTTCAAAGACGATAACGCATCTCCATCCTGCTTTCAAAAGTGAGCTGAAATTCAATGGAGTGTAGGTTCCTAAGTGCCTGGGACCACTTTTGAAAACAGAATTTAGGAAGTTTTTTTTTTTTTAAATATTACCCTCTTTGGACTAGGGATCCTCTTTTTTCTGTCCTTGCTCATAATTGAAGCGTGGGTCAGACCCGTTACCACTATTGCAGAGCAAATAATATCAAACTGCTCGACAGTATTTTCCACTCTGCAATATTTAAATGTGTAAAACTAGAATTTCCAAATTGTGCTTTTAGCTACAGACCTGTCAGACCTAAAGATTTTCTTGTAGAAAGAAAAGATTATTGTTAGTCCCCTGTTACACGTGTATCTTACATGTCGCTGCTCCCCTAATTTATCAGCACTACATAATGCTGTAGTCCCCAGTCTTTGCCAGGGACCATGCCTATTTCACATCCATGTCCTAAGAGCACAATCACCAAATCAAGCCACCTAGGACAATTAGGATAAACAGATTTAGGGGTTTTTAGGACCTAGTAAAATTGAATGCTTGCACATGTACATATATATTTTTATTTAATAGTCCCGTGGCTATTGAAGTTTTATATACAGAATTATTTAATAACCACATAGCTCTGCTTCTAGGCTGTAGGTAACCCACCTTCATGTCTTCACTATTTGCAGTTAATAGAGATACTGAAATTCAGAACACCTCAGCCACACTCAGCAACTGCCCCATCCGTTCTGCAGCTTGTGTGCTGGTGAAATGTGGGAGACGAAGGAGGGTCTCCCTTGAGTTTTCAAGGATGGTGAGACATGAGACCCTATTAAATGCCTTGCTGGGACCCCCTGTGGTCCATGCAGCCCAGGATTCAACCTGTGACAGCAGCAAGAGGAGATGCTGTTTAGGAGGAGCATGCCAGCCAGGCCACTTCTGCCACCCACGCTCCTTGCACTCACCCAGCTCACCTAACTCCTATATTAACAATGTTAGGAGAAACTTCCCAGACCATTTCCTTCTGCATATGTTTAAGATCTGGTGCCCATGCGTTTGTTTAACCCCTTTTTGAATCTGCTAAAACAAAAGGCTGGCACAATTCCAGCAAGAAGCAGGAGAGGGTTCCTGACAAAGAACCCTAGATAGGGAATACTATCTCATTCTGGTCTGAAGCTAAGTACCAAAGTAATTCTGAGGGAAAAGGCATAGTGTTGCCCCATTCCTTTGTCTTTTCCTGTTGGCTATGTCAGGTGTTCCACACTCATCTTGCCATTTGGGGTGAGACAGTGATTAGAAACTAGGTCCTATGTGATCTATGAAGATTTACAGACTAAGAAAAGAACAAATGAAAGACTGGTACAGCACAGCTTTTAGATACAGCTGAAACACGAATGTTAAAAAAAAATAATGATAACAATTATTTGTGGGAGAACGTTAAGAAAAAGCAAAATGAGTCATGCTTCATCCTACACATAATACTAATATTTTGAAGTCAGACAAGTATCTTCTAGCTAGCAAAGAAAGGAGTATGAACATGTATGTATCTGAAGAATGGATGCACCCAGGAGAGAAAAGGTTACTTACATTTCAAATAATGTTAACAGAAAAGGAATTCAGCAGTGGTAGTGTGATGAGAGACCTGTGTAATTCTTTAAAAAAAAAAGCTGTAATATCACTTTGTCTCCTGAGTTACAGAAATAATTGACACAGAGCGAAATCTTGGCTGACCTTGGAAAACTCCAACTAAGTGAGAGCCACAATGGCACCCATTAAACTGCCCTTTCCTTCCCTGCCATTCTCCCAGTACCTTCAGTCATCACAATTTTGCTCAGAGCTTATTCTTCTTTCTCCATAACTTTGGTTCCTTTTTAATTTAACCCTGATTCTGAATTTCCTGAATATGTCATGCTCACTTTCAAAGAATTATGGATGAATGGAGCTGGAAGGGACCTTGCAGTGTCACCTTGCTCCTTTTCCTGTCCCAAAGCAGGATCTGCTACTCCTCTATCATTCCTGATGTTCACCTAACTTTTCTGTAAGAGACCAAATGATGGAGTTCCCACTTCCTCTCCTGCATGCTCTCTCTGCTTTTATGTAGTTACAAAACTTGTCATGCACCCTCCCAGTCCTTGCTGCTTTATCTTCAAAGAAAGCTCGTTTACTCCTCCTTCGTAGGTCACATTTCCTGGACCTCTGATCACTATCACTGTTCTTCTCTGGATTTTCTCCACTCAGTACTCATCATCTTTCTTGAACTGCAATACCCAAAAGCAGATACAGCCTTAAAGCTGAGGTCTTACTGATGCTAAATAAAGCAGGAAAATGTCATGGGTCATGTAGGCTATAATCCTGTTTATACATCCCAGTATGACGTTTGCCTTTTTCACAACAGCATGATAGTGTTGACTTATGTTTGGCTTATGCTCTACCATATCTCTCAGATCCTGTTCTACAGAACTTCTATCAAAGGCTTTTTTCCCCCCCAATTCTGTACTTCTGCAGTTGGACATATGAGCCTGAGTGTGACACTTGTAGCTTCTCCTATCAGATTGCATTTAATGTCTTTCAAACTATGACTCCATTTTGATAAGGGTTATTTTTTATTCTAATCCAGTTCTCCAGTGTACTCTTAGTCTACCCTAGCACCATGTCATCTGGGAATTTAATAAGTGTGCCCTCTGTTTTGTCACCCAAATTGCAACTGAAATATTGAATAGTCCTGAACCCAGGACAGACTCCTGCAGAACACCTTCAATCCACCCTTTTATTTTGACAGCAAACCCCTAATAATTCTCCGCATTCGGTTTTCTAATTGATTTTGTGCCCAATCTACAGTAATTTCACCAATATTAGGTTTCTCTAGCTTACTTATCAAAATGTCACAAGAGACAGTGTCAAAAGCCTAACGAAAGTGAAAATATGACATCTGCTGCTTTTCCTTTATCCACAGAGTCTGATAGCCTCTCACAAAAGGAAATTAGATTGGTTTGACGTGATTTGTTCTTGACAAATCCATTTGGTTGCTATTCATCTTGTAAAATTCTCTGTGCTTACACAGCATTTCACCAGTTACTTGTTCCAGAATTTTTCTGGGAGTTAAAGGAAAGACAACAGGACCAAAAAGCCCGATCTCCATTCCTCCTCCAATGCAAATGCTGACACAACAGGCGCCTTTCCCAGGACTTTGGTGTCTCATCCAGTTCTCAAAGACAAGCCAGTGACAGCTCTGAGACTACTTCATCCACCCCAGGAAGAAGTTCATCAAGCCCAGCTGACTTTAAAACATTTAGGTATTTTCTGTCCTGTTTTAGAAATAAAGAAAACACAGCAAGAGTGTTCTTTACGTTGAATTATTGATCATCAACTCGCAGTTTTTGCATGGAAGTATTTATAAGCCTGACCCAATCTGTGATCCTGAATCAGGCTGCAAGCCTGAACCCAAAGGGTGGCAAGTACTCACAAGTTCCATCGTAATTAAGCCTGTTTAATTGACCCTGTTACGGCTCGCTTTCTCAGCTCTCTTGTGACTTGAGAGATGATATTTTCCTATTTAATGTCTCTGAAAAACATGTGAGCGGTATTTGTGGTGGTAGGTCAGCTCTCTCTTGACTGTGTGAAGAATCACAGACAACAGCCTAGTGTACTTGCACAGAGTTAATATTTCACTGCTTCCAAAAAAAAAATTAAAAACAAATAAACAAACAACAACTCCTTTTGTTTGCTGTCCTTCTTTTCAAGTATCAGATATATCACAAGACACTTGAAGTTAATAAAACAGAGACAATAAAGCCAGACTAATGCCAGCAAACCAGTCATATGCTTCTTGCTTTTACACAGCCCGATCATGTGTTGTCTCCTGCAGCTAGATAGGATGCAGTTTTGTAGGTACTTCAGATCTTTCTGAGATACTCTGACTGTGGTTATCAAAGTTTTTTTTCCTCTAAGATTTGTGACTATTAACAGGACATATATGCTGGCAGCTGTTGCTAGCTCTGCTCACATGGGAAAACCCCAGAGGCTTTTTTCTACAGTTATTTTACTTTCCAGTTCTACTTTCATTTGGATGAAGGTCAATGAATGGATTAATTTCTGTTCCCTTAAACCCACTGACTTCAGTCAAACAACTAAAGGCCAATCTCTTCTTGGAGTAGTCTCTTCTTTTCGCCCACTACCATCAATTAATTAAACTTTTTGTAAACTTGCTTCAAAACTTTCCTCACTAAAACAGAAAGACAGCGCGGAGTACTGTGATGTCCAGCAAACCTGGCTTGCCATCTGCAAGCAAAATGAGCACACTCCTTAACAGAGACAGTCCTGCACCTTTCCAAATACAAATACATGGTCCTGCACAGGGTTAGCATCACATGAAATGGTCCCGACCCCCCTGTCCCATCAGTGAAATTAGTGAGATTATTCAAGGTCCTAGTAATCCTCCAAACCAAAAGTAAGCACTAGCCTTGGTAAGCCTCGAAAGAAGAAATGCCTACAGGCAGCAAATGTGATCCTCCACTACTGAATGGCCCGGGCTGCTTTTCTCCCCATACAAAATACTATTAAAACCAGCTGTACATGGTTGTGCATTGAATTAACGTAGTAGAAGTATCCCTCTCAGATTCCTAACCAGATCTTGCTGAATCTTCCTGATTAGCAGGTTGAAGATGCCTCCAATAACTGTGTCTGCTTTTCTCTCTCTTTTTCAGACAGAAGACAAAATTGAAAGTGGTTACTGCTTTGTAAAATATCCTCATGGATGTTGGGAAGGGAAAGTAGTTTTGGAATAAAAGCATCAGGGAAGCTGGAAGTCAAACTCCTCATTACTCTAATCCCCAAAGCTTTCTTGGAAATATGATTCTTGATTTTCCTTCTTCCTCTGTCTTTGATTCTTTCAAATATTTGGATGAAGCACTCATTTTGCAGTCAGAAATGACACCCCATTTGCTTTCTGCCTTCCCCTGGATCAGCATGATTTTTTTTTCTTAAAAAAAAAAAAACAAACCAAAAAACAAAGCGTTCTCGAGTTGCAGCTCTTGACGGGCAGCAATGCCACATCTCTCTGTCCCTGCATGTACACACAGCAAGAGCAGCAGCAGCTGCCACTGGTGCACAGACCTCCTCCCCTTGGACTGACAACCTGTCTTAATGTTGAAAAACAGTTCAAGGTAGCACTTGAGACCAAACGTGCCATTTTCCTTGTCAAAATGAAAGCTGTAAATTTTAAGCCTAATGCTTAATGTATCCAGATATTGAACAGAGGGACTTTTATCCTCAGCTTAATGGTCTGTCTAAAATCATCAAAAAAGATTGCTTAAAAATTCAAGGTCCTCAGAGGTCCCATAAAAATTGCGTGGAACATTTTTTTCAGGTTTGGGGTTTTTTTGGGGGGGGGTTAGAGCGTCCTTTCATAATTTTTTTTCCTTCCTTTTTTCCACATGCAATGGAAAAACACATATAGAAAGATTTTAATCTTTTACTATTTTTTTTTCCTGAACTTGAAAGACTTGCAGGCAAATCTGACTATATTCAGGGGAACCAGATCTTCGGCTGCAGTAAATCGTCCTAGCTCTACTAGTTTGTAAAAAACAAGGATGATTTACGCCACCAGCCGATCTTGCCCTAGCCGTTTCCTTCAAAAGCTACACAGCGAAGTGAGATCTAATACTTCCAAGTACTCCTCAGAGACTCGGATTCTAGAAATCATGTCTCACTCAACCTGTCTGCTTTGCGGGTTTTGTTTATTTTGCTAACGTTGGTTAGATGTCTAAGGATTTGAAGGTTCTATTTATTTAGTTTTCAGATGTTAAACTGGGAGAATCAGCTGTATTTTCTTGCAGGGATTTTAGAAAGGGTTTGCACAAATCTACCCTCTGTCGCAATCCTGAGTGCAGAGGAATTACTGGCAAAGAATTTGGTGTTGGTGCAAACTTCCCCCCTTTCCCCAAAACAATGAAGCATCTCCCTTTTGCCAGCATTGCAGCACCTTCCAGTGCCCAGAGATACCCTGCCCGTGGGCTAGAGCTAGGATTCACACTAGGAAAAGGCAAGCAAGATTTGGTAACAGTGCATTCAAAAAACTTCAGTTTTAATACATATTTACCAAAACCCCCATACACTAAACATTTGCATAAATGTATACTGACAAATCTTTCTCCCTCACTGCTGCAGTTTGGCAGAACTGAAATCCAAATGTATTTTTGAATCTACACAACTAAAAGCTTTTGAAGTGTGTCGGCATCTGTCCATACCTATGAGCTACATTGTGTAGTCTGTATTCAAACATTTGTCTGTTTGTCTGTAGCTTGCAATAAAAAGCATTATTAAAAATAACAAGTGTACACGGATTATAGGCTGCATTTTGAAATGTTGGTAAACACAGTGTTTATATGTCAGACCACAATGCTTCCAGAGAAGCTGTCGGTAGGAGTCAGCTTTACAAAAACTTTCTAATTGTTTCTTATTTCTATTCCCACCTTTTCGTTATACTTCCTTTAAGACAAATAGGTACACATTACTCACATTGTGGCAGCCTCTCGGACAAAATACATTCAAATTTAAGGCTGATGTTGTGTATCTGTAAATGGCAGTTCCATGAATAAGTAGAAAATTCCTTGTTCGGTTATGCTTTTGCAAAAAGCAAAAATATCAGGCAAGAACTTTGCTTCATCTGATTTTCCAGATAGGAACTGAACCCTTGCCATGATTTTAGAAAACAGGGACATGTAAATCTCAAAGTTTAAGGTTATAATTCCTTGAATCAAGCATAGCATTATGTGTGCATGGAGATTCAGTGAACTGATAAAACACACTTAGCTCCCTGTGTTCAGCTGCTGTAAACCATTTTTTTCCCCAAAGTCTGAGCTATATCGATTTATATAATCTGGGGATCTGTCCCTGTCTCTACAAAATGGTGCTGCAAACTTTACCAGGCTTACTTGCAAGATTTCTAGCACCTCCACTTTCTATTTTTGGTTAGCAGTATCATATAAGCAACCTGATTTTTGTTTTTAAAACAGACTCTCAGTCCTTCCATGTCCAAACTGCTTACACACTTTGCTAGCTGTTTAAACATTTAAGAGGAATTTGGTTTCACTTCAGATCTAGATGAAAGGCAAAGGTTTGGAAATGTGTTTCTTGGTGATCTGTTGTGGATTTTTTTTTCCCCCTCAAAGGTGATTTTGTGTGGTTGCTGGGTTTAGTGATGGACATTACATAAGAAAAAGTCCATTTTCCACAGCTTTGACTCTAGAGATAATGCTACCCAAAATATATAAATTTGAGTTTAAAATTAATTGCAAATTAATTTTACAAATTTACAAATTTACAAAATTGCATTTTGTAAGCTTTCCAAGAAAATACAAGAGTTTGTAGTTAATGTTTAGAAAGAAAAATAAGCTTGTCTTTACAATAACTGTCTGTCTCCAGAGAGTGTGAAATACACTTTTACAGTGCCAGATCTCCTACGCTGGGAAATAAGACAATTCGAGGGGAGGAGGCAGATGTGCTGCTCAGAAATCCTGCAGCAGCCCCAGCCATGTGTGACTCAAGACGAAGTGTCAGGCAAAGAACGGTGTGGAATTGCTACTGTCTATTACCTGTGCCTGTTCCTCTCGGTTCAGTTGAGCCTTTAAAAAAAAAAAACTATAATAAATGCATTCAATAATTGTTTGAATTGCTGCTGTGCATTCTGTCATAAATGGTTTATGGATAACCATCAATTCGTTCTGCTCATCACTCTAACAAGTTCAATGTACTATTCGGAGCAAAGGATGACTATTTATTTAACAGCTTTTGGCAGGAAAATTTGTTGCGTGCCACAACTTTACAAAGAACATTAAAATCAATGACAATTTATAAACCAAAGACTTGGAATTATGCTTTGGATTCCCATAATTCATCAGAATAAAGCTGTCAGATACCTTTTATTATAAATTAATAGCATGTTGTCGAGAAGCTTGGTGGCAGCAGCTGTTTTGCCAGGTTAGTAGTGACATCTAGTGGGTATTTTTACCCATTGCTACTGGTTTGATGTCCGTTCCCATAAATGCTCATAAATGTGTATTACCACCTGGTAGTACAGAAGACGTGCAAAGAAAAAGTGTGTTACATCGTGCACACATCAACATCACTTAACATTACTTAGGTATTTTAATCACAAAGAGAGCTGTGATCTTGGCTAGTATGCTATTACTAATGTAATCTAGAAATTTGGACTATAAGAGAGCATTTTTATATACTCCTTTTGCCAGTCATGTTAGACATTTCTTGCTCTTACATTATATTTCTTACTCTTACGTTATCTTTAATATTGAATTTACTAATTTCCTAATGGACACTTTTGGTATCTTTATAATCCACGATTATTGAGTGTCAAGACGGGTGTTTCTTTCACGTGATGTTGGTTTTGGAAATCCACCTTTAAATGGTCTGAGTTCCAGCCTTTTTAGGCTCTTGCATTTTAAAATATTCTTTAACCTTTCGCAAAGTGCTCCCTCAAAACCCAAACCTCTTGAATTTCTCCTTTCAGTATCCACTTAAATTATGTACAGAGAAGTAAAAGAAATTATTGGATACTGCAGGATCGTAGCTTTCTGATTTTTTTATGTTCTGCAGAGCAGTTACTCTTGCTTTAATGTTAATAAAAATGAAAGAGCAGTCTTTAATACATTCCTGGTTTTCACTTTTTTTTCCCCACCCCTATTCCTGTGACTACAGAATAATACATAGAAGTTGTAAAGAAACTGTATCTGTTTCCAGCTGCTTCGTTGGCTTACAGAGGTCCTGATGATAAAAAGAATACATGAAAAGATAATGTGCGAAAATTTTCTTGCTACTGTATAATGTCATGGGATATAGAGCTGATAATCTTCCAACCATAAGAGTGAATGGTAGCAGATGCATATACAGTAGTATCTTTCCATACCCACACCCTTATTTTTCTCTGTATTCTGATCTTATTATATTCTTAAGAAGAAAAGTCTGTGTTTATTCCTCCGCAGAGAAAAATAATCAGTAATGCAGCAATTCTCAGGCTAACATGCTCATCCATGGCACGCACAGTGATAGCTGGGCACAGGATCAGCAGAGGCATTGAGGGATGACAGCCAAGGGGGTACCTGCCCAGGTGCCTACCGAGATCTGATGCAAAGTGCCACATGCAGCCTGCTGTCAACACTGGCTGCCTCCCATCACGGGCATCTGCAAAACCATCTTTTCTTAATTTCCCTGGAAGCAATCTCTAGCTGTCGTAGGGGTGCGCTATAAATGGATTGGGGAGGTTCTCATTTCTATAAGGATGTGATCCCTGCTATTAAAAAGCATCTGAAAGTCTGGGCTAGCGACAAGCAGCTCCTGCCCACTCACAGTACTCCTACTTCTGCCTCTCCAGCTACTTATGCTGTTCCCAGTTTTGTGGGCTCTTAGCACCTCAGAGTCTTCACTCTTACACACTCCTTCCAGAGTGCAAAAAAAATTATTGTCTGCCTGGGCAACAGTGTGGGGGTCAGAAAGATGAGCCCCAGGTCGGCCTGGAACTGCACGATGGAGCTGAACAGGCATTTCCCTAAACCAGTGCTGCAGTAGTGGGATCATCTTCCCTTTTCTCATGTAAGCTGTTGTTCATAGCTAGACTCCCAGTCTGCTTCTCAGCCCTGCCAGCCTTTGCAGAAGTACCTGAAGCTTCACTCAGGGCCAATGGCATGCCAAGGTATTGGGTTAGAGGAACCACTTCCCTTGCTGTCAGTCCATAACCCCAAAATACCTGGGATAAGTAGCAAACATCCTGCCCAACTTCAACCATCTAAAGATAGGCATCTAGTCAGAACTACCTCTCTAGGACTCATCAGTTGTCAATGGGAAGGGATAAGCATCTCCACAAGCTGATTTATCTCACCTTTCTGAGATAAAACACTGTCTGCAGGTGCTTATCTCTTCCCATTAACTACAGAGGGAATCCAGATGACTAGCTTAGACTGCATGCTCAAAACCTGAAATTAAGGCAAGTAAATCCCACCCATAGATAGGGAGTTGCATGAAAAATAAAAGCAGAAAGAGTGGGGTTTCCAAGTGGCCAGAAATTGGGCAGATGCTTGATGGTCACTTCACTGCCAGTCCCCAAGCTGTCCTTTAGCTCCAACCTAGCATTTCTACAGCAGACAATGACCTTAGAAAAATATCAGCATTTTAATAACCAAAATACACTGAAAAACTAAAGCATAATACATATCCCAGTAGAGAAGCCTCTTTGGAGGAATCTGCACAAAAATAAGAGTTTTAAAGTTCTTATCTTAAAGAACTTTGAAATTTTGCCTGTTCCCACAATTTTATAACAAATCTTACACAGGGGTATTCATCCTAAAGCCCCAGATCCTTTAGCATGCAACACTGCAAGATTTTGGGGACGGATAAGGGGGGGCTACTAGAAAAAAAGTCGCAAAACTCTCCTGCCTCTCACTCTACTATCAGAAAGTCACAATGGGAAGATGCTAAATCCACTAAGACAACTGCTAATATATAGCAATATTTCACGTTCACAGGGCAAATAAGGAAAACTCCACACTTGTTATTTTAAAGAATCTCACAACTTGCAACACATTCAACTTGCACCAACACAGCCGATTTATGATTTTTCTCAAGCAACATTTGGAAAACAGTTTTATGGGTCCCAGAGGCCCCTTACCAAGCAGAGGCATGGATTATAATTTCTGACATGGATTATAATTTCTAATGTGTCACTCGTGGTTATATTACTCTTAAAACTGGGTCTATCCACTCTAACCTCCAAGGTTTGTCTACAGCTACTCACAAGCTGTTGAAAAATCATCCTCAAGGACAGTAGCGCACCTCCTTTGCAATGTTTTCGTGACCGATTTGTGCAATTATGCCAAGGCTTTAGTCCTTACCCATTCTAAGAACTTTGGAGAAATCTCTCTGCTCACTTCATTGATTCTTCAGAATTCATCATGCCTGTCACTTAAGCACTAAGGTCTAGCAACTGCACATTTAGCCTGATGCCCAGGCCTTCAGGACATCCCCCAGGCCTTCTGGAGAACCCCTACCACCAGCCTGGCAGGGTCGATGGGGGCCATTTTTGTTCAGACAGCTTGTGACACAGTTGTCTGCCTACACCGGCTTTTCCAAGGGAAAGCGCAGGCTGGTGTGGGTACTCACAGTTTTATGAGAGTCCTAGCCCTAATAATATACAATTAAAATCATAAACAGAGATACTAATAAAGATTAAAATGGGACAGAATGGTGACAACCTGCCATAAAGAGCAAAGTGAGCCACGGGATCAGCCTATGTCCTCAGTGCGCACACATGTCTGAGAAGGGCTGTCACGTCATGTTTTAGCAATAGATTCAGCAGATTTGGTGAAAGACGTTCCCCACCTGTCCCCATTTTAGCCACTGCAAGGTGCAGAGCTCCATCACGCAGGATGTCACGCGGGGGGCGGTTTCCGCAGGGGTGGAGATGGCCTCTTTGCTGCAGCCTTCCTTACAAATCAAAGCTCTTCAGAGGGATTCAAGGGGCCAAAATCAAGAGCGATGGGTAAAGCAGAATACACCAGACCTCTTTTGAACTATTTATACCCTCTGACTGATATGCAAATTCAGGGGTCTCAGCAGTGGCAGAATTGACACAGGAGGGAGCAGAAAGAAAGACTACATTGCAACAGCAACCTACACCCCCAGTGTCAGTCTTCCTCCACGCACCCCCACATGGTCCTCTCTTCTGGCCCATAAAAGAACCTAAACAGCAATTTTTTATTTTTTATTTTTTTTTAACTACTTTCAGGATCCATGCATCAACTCTAACTGGTTCCTCAGGCTCCGTAGGTCAGCTGTGTAACAAAGTTAGAAAATTACATGAAAGAAAGAACCTGGAATCAGCTAGAGCACAGCTGCAGAAATCTGTACTGTATCCCTCGCTGCGGCTCATGCTACCTTTGCCTTCTTAATTTTCAACTTGAAATTATCTGCATTGTTTCCAAATCTTAATTTCAGCCTGGGATTCGTACTTATCCTAGAAAGCTTTTAAATAGCTTATTTTCTCTGGCTTTCTGAACGATGTGGGTAGCCTCACAACTCACCTCTGGTTCACCACAGCTAAAGGCATCTCAGTGAGTCACATCTGCAAGCCTTACATGGAGCTGAATCGCATGTTTGGTTTGGTGTGGCAAAGCACCCAGACAGTAAAGCAAGCAAAAGAAAATACTTCATTATTCTGCAGAGTGCATTGCCACAAGTGTTACCGAGGCACAGATGTTAAAACCAGTATGAGTAAGTAAAGTCCTGTGGTTTATGCCATCCATCACTCACAAGCAAGGAAGAAGAGATGTAGTCTGTTATGGGCAGGACTATGCAACAGTTGTCTCTTCAGGAGTTTCTGGAATTGCCCCTAAAATACCTGGGTCTTGCCCTCCCACAGCAGCCCCCAAAAATGAGTGGACTGCTGGTCAGACCCAAGCATCAAGGTTCCTACTTTCCTAAATGCATCTAAAAGCTTAATAGAGCATGCTCCCAACATCTGCTCTCTTCTAGAAATCAACACAAAAATATTGCAAGCCTTCATTTCTTAAGACACTGAGATTTTCTGTACTTCTGGTTCATGTAGGGCTAGAATTACTGAATCACAAAAAATAGCTTTGTAGTGATAGAGGACAAGCTCATGCACACCTTAAGAGTGCACATATATACGCATGGCATAGCCCCGACTCACTCAGCGGTTAGGTGTCTTATTTTCAAAATTACTTGGGAGATGGGGGATAGGATGGCAGTTATTTTTGGGGGGAGCTGTACTAGAGGTACCTGAAAACAGCTGTTTGAAATTAAGAGCATGCTACCACCAACAGCACTCAACACAAGACGTAAGCAGTGACAAACTCTGGAAAGCACATCAATTGTTGAAATTCAGGCAAACTAAGCAGAAAAAACATTATGTAAAGCCACGTTCCCCAAAACCTGGTTCAGATCCACTTCTGCTTCCAAGTTCCTGTGTATTAAGCAGGTCATAAAAGCATGCTGGGAAGCTGTTCGAATTCCTCAGACGAGAAGTGCCAAAAGCTTTCTCCAAGCTCAGAACTAGAGCTAGTCAGAAAACAGGAAACGTTTTGCATAACATTTTTGCAAGCCAGGGAGCTGAACATTATCCATTATTAAGACAGACATGATACAAGGTTTTTTTTACCTACAAGTGAAGCAAATTTTATGTACAGAACCATACCTTTATGGTCAGGCCAAGAAGAAAAAGTGAAGTACTGACTATAACTAGTTTCAGCTAAAATAATTTTCCTGTTCCACTCTAGTCAAATCCCTTGATTTTTTCCCTGGGTCCCCAAGTAGTCTTGTTCCACTCTAGTCCTATCCCTTGGTAATGGATTTTTTCCCTGGGTCCCCAAGTAGTCAGAAAGCATAAGCTTCATTCTTTATTGTCACCTAAAGAAAGCTGAAAGGGCACAAAGCTGGCACTTGCAAAGCCTCACCCACAGGGCTTTGCTCATTGCTTCTGGGCAGCAGCTCTTCAGTCCTTCTGATTTCCTGATACAATTTTACATTACAAATATGTTACAGAAGGAGTAATGACATCACTAATACACCAAGAACTTTGTTAATCGAAATACAGCATAATATGATGCTCATTCTCTTGCAGCTAGTCACAATAAGGACAGGAAGAACTTCCAGCCCCAAAGGTTGTCTCATCAGCAAGGACAACAACAAGGGAATACTACCCTGGAAATAACTGTCTTCATTCACAGCAGGATTATACCTTCTAGTTATTCTGCCAACCACATGGAAGAGAAGGCTTGGTTGCTTCAGCACAAGTAGAAGCAGTGTTCAAGGTGAAGGAAAAAATGAACCAAGTTTAGCAAATAAAGCAGGGAATAGTAAATAAGATGTCTGCAATTAGGTTTTTATCCTCCTAATTTAGAGCCCTTATTGCAAAACTGGCACTAAAATGTTGAGATGCATCCTGAGTTATTGGAAAATATAGAAAAACAGGGCCAAAATGCCTGCTCCCAGGAGCATCGATGTAGAGAAATATTAGCAAGCCAACCTTAAAAATGGTTTTTATTTCTGTATCAGAACCCTTCAGCGGAAGACTGAAGGTGCAACAACATGCAGAAACAAAAAATGTAACAGCTAAAATAGATATTAGCCACCCCATGGGTTGGGTTTAAATGTACAGGAAAAGGTCTGAGTTCTGATTATGTAAATAAGGGTTGAATAAATAAATAAAAAAAACCCCAGGTCTCCAAGTCAAATAATCTAAGCTTAAGATTATTTAAAAGAACTTCAGAAAATGTTTCAGTTCTCTAACAATGAAGTTTAGTAACAATAGATAGTGGATTTAAATTTAAGGTAAGCACATTAGAAGGTAAAAGTCCATGACTGGTGCACACTCTGTCTCTACACATTGAAATGTTTGTATAAATATGTATGTAAATCAGTGTTTATAGAAACCTTGGTGGTTCATAAGTCTGAAGCCTTTTCTACAAAATGTGAAATCATGATAGAAACCCTGAAAGTGCATAAGACGCAATAGTCCATCAGCAGCAAAACTGGGAAAAATGTGGGTATTCACATGTTCAGAACCTGTGCTTGTCCTCTGCATTGTGTTGTTTCTCATAAATGTAAAACATTTTAAAAAAATAATCACACTTGAGCACAGAACGTTCTTCAAGCATAGTTTGCAAAAAGATGAGGGGGATGGCCTTATCTTGCAAAGTAAAATAGGGAAAAAAAAAAAAAAAAAGCAATAGCTAGCACATCTACATTACCATATGGGCTTGAGAGATATTCGTTACAAGATGAGAATTCAACCCTATAAACAGAGAAAAATAATTGTAACAAAAGAAGCAGAACAACTGCAACCAAGGGAAAGAAAAAAAAAAAGAAGCAGCAATGTTGACGCTGAGAATGAGAATCATAAGTTCACAGCAAGATATTATTTACCCGAGGGCAAAATCTTTTCATCAGATCAAGAATGCAAATATCAAAATCAGAAGTGATGCAACAGCTTCAGATATAGAAAGATGTCTGTCTTCATTGTCCCTAGATGCCAGATCTGTGTTGCACTCTCACTCAGACAAGCGCACCGGACAGCTAGGAGATGGCTTAACTAGTAAATGGGTTTGGGGTTTTGACCTGCTACAATCAAATGCCCACTACTGCTCTTGATCATAACTGTCAAGTAGTCTATAACTGTCAATGCTGTCTATCCAAGGTGCAATAAATGAGAAAGAGTATCTTCAGCAGAGAAGTTCCAATTTCCAAATTCTAGGCAGTACTTTAATGACTACAAAGTAAGTGAGAAAATTTAAAGTGTTTAGCAGTGTATGAGCTACCTATACAGACTTGTAACCATGGATATACACGTCTCAAAGAAAATGTTGTCAGACAAGTACACAGAAAGGACAAAAAATGGTTATAAAGAAGCCAATGGCAAAACTCCCATTGACTTAACCAGAGTCAGGATTAGCAATATAGTATGTTCTGCAGCTCTCTGCTTCAGGATGTTAAAAAAGGACTTGTTCAATCCTACTGTTCTTCAGGCTTCTCTGCCTATATATTATTTCAACATTAAGTGCAGATATCTTCCATGGCCATTGGAGGGCATGCCCACGAAGACAGGGCTTACACCACCCGCAGTCACCCACACTCTATCTTCCACCTCCCATCACACCCTGTTCACCTCCATTCTTCTGAGCCAGTAATGCACAGTCCCTCCAGAGCTACTGCAGCTAACCTATAGGAAAACAGGACACGTGGTAGGCATGCAATTTATGTGGGTTCCTCCATGCAGCAGAACTGCAAATAGCTAGCAGGATGGACTACAACAGAGAGATGTCCCATATAAAATCCCAACGTACAGTCAGAAAATACCACCATTCCCAAAGGGGGTATTTGCTCAAAGACAGACCTGCTTCACTTACTATAAAAAAAGTTTTTTTAAAAAAAAAAAAAAATTAAAAAAATCACTATATATGAAGCTCTCCAATTCCACTCAATAAAAAGATTTTTTGCAAGAATTACGCATGACTCGTCCCTTCTGTCAGTTACACTTAAAATACCATTCACTGAAGAGCACAAGCAAGAACCACTGACTTTATTATAACTAAGCAGTACAACATCTCATATAAAATGTACATATGCTATTTAAGGCTAATTCTCCTAAGATTCCCCACGATACATATAAAAACATGACAATAGCTTTTTCAAGTTATGAAGTGTTTAGATGTTACCGAAAGAGGCAATCACATTCTGATCTCTTAAGGACAAAAAAAGTGTGGAGAAGATGTTTGGTTATGTGCATAAATCTGGCATGTTTTTCTTGAGCTATGAAAGGATAAAACTTTCCCTCTTCCTCTGAAATCTTTTTTTTTTTTTTTTTTTTTAAATAGCTTCCTAAAGATTTTTGCATGTCCTTTTCTCCCCCTGCTTTGTAAAAGAACATAAGTATCCTAGGATTGAAATAGCATCCTAAAGATTTTTGCATGTCCTTTTCTCCCCCTGCTTTGTAAAAGAACATAAGTATCCTAGGATTGCTGAGTTCAGAACATGTGAATTATAGAGGATCTTTAAGTCTTCACAGCAGCTGTTTTTCAAGCGTTGTTCTTAAATCATAAAAGATAGAATAAAATGGAAAAAAAAAATAATCAGAGCTCCAGGAAGAAAGTGTATTTGATCCTGCAGCACACATTTCAGGAAAGCACTTAAGAATCATCTTAATTAATTGGGATTATTCACATCTGCAAAAGGAGGCATCTGCCAAAACACTTAGCTGGACTAGGTTGGAGTCCTGGAGTTCTGTCATCCTGACAGTCCTCATCTTGTAGGAAATACTGCTGCAACACAGTATCAGCAACATCGGAGGGAAAGATGATTTTTTGGTTTTTAATTATAAAAATTGACATGAAAGTTTTCACTCTCTCACACTCAGAAACACCAGAGCATGGGCAGTGCCAAGAAGCCCATCCAGCTGTTGGGCACAGCCTTTTTTGTGTCCAGCTAAATCCTTTTCTGTGTCCTAATGTCCAGGACCCATTGTGATGCCAGGAAGGACAAGGGATGCCAAGCCCTCCTTATGCCTCCGGGTTTCTTCTTTGGTGGGCAACCATGTGCATGAGGGGTTTGTGCCTTTTTGCACCCTTCTGGAGCTGACAGTGATCAGTGTCTCTATCCTGTCCCACCTCTGCAAGTCACTGGGATTTGTTCATAGTTCTTCACCTGCACAGCTGGGTATCCTGTGAAACTGCAGGTAGATGTGGTGGGGCCTCGATGGGCTACAAAGCTGCAAGCCTCCAACATGCTTGTAGAGCCTTTCCCTGCTGTGTTTCACTTTTGGGGCCCCCACATCCAAACAGTGCCATCCCAACATTAGCCTTTCCGTTACATTTCCCTGTACTACCTCAGACTTGGATTTCTGAAGAACAAATACCATCGCTCTCAACTATTTATTTTTCACCTGGCCAATCCCACAACACACCACTGCGAAGTAGGGGGAGGGTGAAGAGGGGGAGGCAGGGATGGAGAGAGAGAAAGAAAATCAAGGCTAACTACCGTCGATCATCAGATGGCAAAGCTGAGGCAGACCTGAGTGCCAATACCTGGAGGCTGATAGGTAGGAGTTGCCTGGAAGAAAATACTCCATTGCCAGTAGGGCACTGGAGACATATAGCCACCATACCATAGCTACAGCAACAGGGAGCCCACTCTAACCTGGATAAACCTTGTTTACGTCAATTGTATTTCTTTACCTGGCAGTTCTGCTATTGGAATAAGATACTGTTTTTCTTATCAAATCGAAAGAACAAGCTTCTCTCCCATAAGGGAGTGTTGATAAGCTTGAATGCCCTGGATTTGCATAACAGAAAACTATCCAAAGCATACAAATGGATATGCATAACCAAAAGCAATAGCAGGGATAGTCTTATAGCATCAAAGATGTGTATCTCACTGTGTTGGACCTCAGCCTTCCTCTTTCCTGTTTTCCTAAGGTTCAAGATTTTAGCTTTAGCACTTCATTTCTAGCTTGCGAGGGAGGATATGTGGAATGGGTTCTTCTTCCCATACAGTGAATATAGAGGAAAAGGAGGGTTTTTTTACTGCTTGCTTTTCCTTTGTCCTATAAATGTAGCATGACATTTGTTGGCCTGTTATCATCAACAGCCAAAATCCCAGAGGTCTTGAAAGCAACTTGGGGAACATTAGCATTGAGAACAGGTCAGGGGAGCTTCCTGGAGCACACACTCGGAGAGTGCCGGCTGTTCTGTATGCATCTACATTTAGCCTTTTTGCTTGACTTGTGATCTCAAATTCTGGGAGCCGATACATAATAAACCAAAGCATCTGGAGAAAGCTCTTCCTGGATCATGCCCAAGTGGAGCAGTTGCATGAAGGATTTCAGCAGCTTCCAAGGAAGAAGTTCAAAGACATCAAGGCGTGTGACAACTCTGGCAAGCTGCTGCAGTCTCTTTAGTGGAAAATTGTGTTGAATACGAACTGTCGGAAAAAGTGTCTCTTTCTCTTACATACAGAAAACAATACAATTTATAGCAGGGAGTTTAATCAGACTGTTCTCCCAAAGAAGCCAGAGCTCCCACTTACAAGATCTTAATTTATCCCATTTCTAGTTATAAAACCTAATCATTTATATTTATACAATAATATAAAGAATCTTTACACAAATTTGGTGCAAATAAGTGTAAACAGGCATAGCTCCATTGTAGTCAGGGTTACTAAACCGATGTGCAAATGCTCACTGGTTACAGAGAAAAAAATATTTGCAGAAGCCCACACTGGAAACTCTCAGACAAACAGGATCAAGCTCTCTTTTCAGCTACACAGCCAGATAGCAGATAAAATTTACTGACAGCAATACAATGACTGTGATTCATAGTGAGGTAACATGAAGGCAGAATGTGGCCCATATATTTTTGTGTATATCATTAAGAAAACAAATTCTTAGGCTATAAATACAAGACCAAATCTTTAAACAGGAATTTTACAATGGAAGTTTGTAGTATCATTGAATCAAAGAAGCCAGATCTTCTGCAGATGCAAATCAAAAGTAGCTTCACTGGAAAGCATGTAGCTGTGCTAATTTATAACAGTTGAAGATCTGGCTCTCAAACTGAATAGCAATCTCAGCAGCGTTCTTGGTGAGGATAACAACGGAGGTAGGATTTACAAAGGAACCTTCAACTTCAGACTGCTTTATGAACTAATTACTTCTCCCAATAGCCCCAAGGTAACCAAATCCCTGGTGACATTTCCAATGGTATCTCAGCTTTGAATATAAAAGAAAGATGCTACCAGGCCTGACAAAAATAAAAATGTGTTCGTGTGTGTATATGCACAGGAATTCCTCCCTGTTAATCAAGAACAGTATTTCCTGACTTTAAAAAAAAAAAAATCACACCTCCAGCACCTGGCCTTTACTCAAACTACCTGCTCTTTCCTAGAGTCCCACCTTCTCCAGAAAGAGGTGGCGTTCCTTGGGAGACCACCCTTCACTCCCTCATTACAAACACTTCATCTATACTGCCAGTAAAAGCTCTTATCTCTTAATGCAGATTGTGCTTCTAGGACATGGGTCCTAAAGTTGCAGGACAAAACCCCAAAAATATTGCTTTCCCCTGCCTGCCTTTCAAGCATTGCTAATGGTCCATGGCAGTACTCCTTCTCAGAGGAGGCTCCTCCTCAGAGCCTCTGAGCCCACTCGGCTCTGCCCCCACTTTCCTCTCTCTCCCAGTCTGCAAGCAATCCTTGCGCTTGTTCTCCTGGGCAAAACTCCACCCTCTACAAGTCACTGTCCCTATTATGGTTAAATGTCAAAAGCATTTTCTCATTATTTTTTTTATTTTATTTTATTTTTTATCTTGGTGAGCTTTTTCTTCCCCACCTATTTCTATATTTAACCATAACCATTGGAACTGAGGAAGATTGGGTTTCTTTAAACAAAATGCCTGGTGCCTGCAAGACATTGTATTCTTACAGAAAACGCTATGTGGAACAGAAAGACCACCAGACTAAAAATTTATGAACAAGCTCTTAAAATGCAAATCTAAAAGCTGCTTTTGTATTACTTGCACAGCAAACAAAGTATAATTCTAACTTCATCTGGTCATAACGAAGAAAGACAAATGTAGGATATTATTATACAATGCTGGATTAATGGCTCAGTCATACAATAATATCCTACATGTGTCTTAAAAAACTCCCGATGATGCAACTGTATAAACCCATAAAAGGGTTGTTATGGGATTTCTTATTTAATAGAAATAATTAGCCTTACTTTTTCAATTTTTATTTGTTTAAGAGAATGTTTTACCAACTCAGGATTAAGACTATAAATATTCAGCCTGGCTAGTCATGTTGCCATCGTAAGACAATAACCATAATTAGCAGTATTAAGTTCTTTTCCTAGAGGTGTTCACCCACTATCACATTTAGGTGCCTTAAGTAGTTACTGAATAAAACCAAAAACTCATCTGAAGTATACCAGTAACAAACTACAACATGAAATAATTAAAAGCAGATTGTGTCATGCCTTGGTCTCTAAAATACTCAAAATATTATTAATAATACCTAGTGTTTGAATAGCATTTCTTAACACACAGATCTCACCTTCATAAAAGCAGGTATCATCATTATATCCAAGTTACAGATACAGAGTCAATGTGAAGGTGGCATTGGCCAAGGTGACCCCGTACAGTGGTAGAAAACTCATGGCTTGAAAACAAACAGGCAAGATAAAATTTGGAAGACTGCAGTCCTTATTGTTAGAAGGATTGCAACAACACTGCCGTATTTCAGGTGCATGCATGGTAGTATCATTGAATATGATATTTTCTATGGCATATTTTCTACCTTACCATCTCTGCCACATAAATCTTGTGGTAGGGACCCGATTCTGGAAGACAACATTTCAGACTTTATGACTCCAGAGCTATAGACGCTTACAGCACATCACGCAGCTGCACATTCTGGCTTATAGATTATTACAGAGTATTGCGTACCCAAAAGTGCCACCCAAACAAATGAGACTTTGACTGCATCAACCCAGCTCTAACTGACCAGACTAACCTGACACGAGCTTGAACAGAAAAGATGACCCGTGTTACATTAGTGCTGTTACATTCATGCTTTTTGGACCACATCTGGGCCAAAGACCAAAGAGTGATAGAATCTTAGATGCCCTTAGACGTGGAGAAAGTCAAAGGCTTTGGGCTGGGGCTATGTAATTAGCAAAGCCATTGGTGTCTTACGCCAACAATCTATTGCAGAAAGCAACAAATACCTCAAACAGTAGCCATGGAGCAAGGGGGACACCGTCCACAAGTGTCTCATGCAGAAGCCTGAGCCTGAAGTGAAGTCATTACATGTAGGAATCAGGGCACCAGCTGTGACCCAACACATCAAACCTTTGGAGCAAGGGTCCTGCTCCCCTGCATCTGTGACATTGGTCTAAGCTGATAGGGACTCTGATCCACGTGAGTTTGTGGAGTGAATGAGCTTTGCAGGTTAAAAAAAAAAAAAAAATAAAAAAATCTTCAAATCACTTCAAGTACAAAACTTAAGCTTACCACTAGTGGTGTGGTTCTGTTCTTGCAGCCACCCAACCCAATTCCCCCTCACATGGTCATAGAAAGTGGTGCTCTATTTAGCTTATGCAGGGTCTGAGTACTCCCATCTTAGTACCCAAGTGAAGTGGATTATTCTTACTTTATACGAAATGGACTTTTCCTTTTGTGAAAGAACATATTGAACGAAAAAGAAGGAAAGTCACTTCTTCATAGGGCTTTCAGTGTCTCCCATAAAATCTTTGGTCAAATTGATGAAGTACAGGCTACATAAACAGGTGGACTGAAAACTGGCCAAACTGCTGGGCTCAAGGGGTCGTAGTCATCAACACTAAGTCCAGATGGAGACCAGTCACTAGTGCTGTGCCCTAGGGAAGTCAGTACTGGGGCCAATACTGTTTAACACCTTCATTAATGACCTGGATGATAGGGCACACTGCCCTCAGCAAGCTTGCATTTGATACAGAACTGGGAGGAGTGGTTGATAGACTACATGGTTGTGCTGCCATTCAGAGGGACCTCAAGAGGCAAGAAAAATGGACAGAGGAACCCCATGAAGTTCAAAGGGAAATGCAAAGTTCTCCAGTACCTGAGGACAAATAATGCCATGCACCAGTACAGAGTGAGGACCAACCAGCTGGAAAGCAGATCTGCAGAAAAAGGCTTGGAGTCCTGGTGGACAAGTTTACCAGGAGCCAGCAATGCACCTTTGCAAAAGGACAAACAGCATCCTGGGCTGCATTAAGCAGAGTGTTGCCAGCAGGTTGAGGGAGGTGATCCTTCCCCTTAGCTTAGCACCAGTGAGACCACATCTGGAGCCCAGTTCTGGGCTCCCCAGTACAAGAGAGATACGGATTTACAGAAACAAGTCCAGCAAAGGGCTAAGATGAAGGGAGTAGAGCATCTCTTGTACAAGGAGAGTCTGAGAGCTGTTCCCCTTGACGAAAGGCAGCTTGAGAGTGTGGGGATGGATCTGATCACCTGATCAGATGAGTAAAGAAAACTGAGCCAGACTCTTCTTAGTAATAGTCAGTGAAAAGGCAAGAAGCAATAGGCACAGTAAAACACAAGAAATTCCATTTAAACATAAGCAGTTCTTTTAGTGGTGGTTTTCTAACATGAGGATGATCAAACACTGAAAGAGGCTTCCAGAGGGGCTGTGAAGTCTCCATCCTTGGAGATATTAAAAACCTGACTGGACACAGTCCCGAGCAACCTCTTTTAGCTGGCTCTGCTTTGAGCATGGAGGCTGGACTGGAAAAATCTTCGAGATCCCTTCCAACCTCAACCATTCTGTGATTTATGGTATTCATAAATCCTGTGGACATTTGATATTGTTTTCCCACTGTTGCCTCTCCAAGGTGCCAATAAGTTATCTGTTATACCTACGCACAACCAGGTCCCTTCACCAGCAAGCTTCACCTTGATTTTTAAAGAAAGCCTGAGGTCAACAGAACCTTGTTGCTCTCTTGTGGTTTTGGGTTTTTTCCAGTTTCAGAATAAACCCTCTTAATAGCAAATGTTGGAACAATGTTGTTTGCTTTGTTCTCTAAAAGAAGGCAAATGACTAAAGAGCTCAAATAGCTGTTCTTTGTAGTTGAAAGTGTGTTGGGCTCAGTTATGAAAGCTAGTTTCAGGAAGTGCCATCGGGACAATGAGGGTTAATTACCAGGTTTCTGCATGGGTTGTGATGACAAGTGGCCTCCACTCCCTTTTAAGCAGACTCCGCTTCTTAAACATACCAGTCAGATGGAATATGGCAGTGTCCCACTATTTACAATGTCAATCCAGAATTTACAAGTGAGTAATTAGCAGTGAACTTGCTATTTTGAAGGCAGGGGGAAGAAAAAAAAAAATCAACATGTTTCTCCTCTCACAGAAGTAATGCACAGAAGTTCCCAAGAGCTTAAAATAAAACAAAGAAGACTCAGAAAGAAGTCCTCCTTTGCTATTGGGGGAAAACAACTCACAGCACCCTCTCAGAGAGTGCAGGTGCCTTGTGCTGGTGTTCCTATCTAGAGCATTGTGAAGTCCTGGTTCCTCTCCTATTCAACCTCAGTTCCCACCTCCCAAGGGTGCAGGAGACCAGAGCTCTTCTCCCTTTCCTTAAGCCATGAGGCAATGGGAACTAGGGTAACCAGAGCAGCAAGGGCTTTGGAAAGGAGAACAAAATGCTGTACACTGTTTCTCTCTCCAGTTACTTTAGTCTACCCACCACAAATCCATCCGATAAGGATATGGGGTTTTTCTCATTGACTAACACCTGCCACATAACCCAAATCATATATGGTCTAAGCAGCGAAATAAAAAACTAATTTGGTAGCAACACAGCTCAATATTTTACAGAGATACCAGCATTAACCCCCAACAACTAGCTCACTGTCAAGATCAGTGTGCTCACATCAGCATGGGGTGCTTCCAGGTCCACCGAACCATGCTAATGAGCATACATTTCTTTCAGGGCCTCAGTAAGTACCTCTGGGCAGTACGATCTAGACTTCTGCAGCTGCCTCAATGCATTCAAATCTTGTCCCTACAGTCATAACATTATCAATGAGATTGCTGCAAAATTAGTTCATTTTCTCTTGCTTAAAAAGAGGTGACCAAGAGGCAGGACCCTGTTTTTATCCACTTCCAAGAATGATTTTAAAACTTGAGTTTCAGTTTACTCCTCTGTGAAATGGGCCTAAAAAAGTGGGCCAGATCCTTAGCTCAAGAGAGCTCCGTAGCATTAGTACTTACCCTTGATGACAAGATAAAAAGCAGTGTTTTCACAGAAAAGGAGGGATAAAAGACCACAGACTGCATTGTTTTAAGTATATTGTGCTGGATTGAAGTTTATGGGTATGTTCATCATCTGAAGGTAGAATTTTGTGTGGCCATGAAGAACAGTTTATTTGGAAGAGAAATTTAATAGAAAATGTCTTTTCTCCTTGACAAATTATGTACCACAAGCATTTTTTTGTAATGGCTCATCCACTAAAAGAATTTATGGCAGTTTAATTCCCTGAGTTAAAGGGGAGAAAAATGTAAATGACTCTGCAAAGGTAACTGGGCTACCAAGAAGCAGATGGCTTTAATTACCTATTTACAGGATTGTTTATACTGGGAATTCGAAAGAGACACACAGCTTAGAAACAATACTCATTGTGGGAACACTCTGTACATTTTAATTAAGCCGGATTTTAAATGGGAATAAAAAGAGATTATTGAATGTTACCCGAAGTCAAATTGACACTTCAAAATTGGATGTGTCTTGCACACAAAGATTTAGTTATACCAGATGCGTACAAAGATACACAAATCTGTACATGCTGAGCCTCATCCTCATTTTTCCTCCTCTGGTTTCCTGCTGCTCCAGTCCTGCAAAGAGGCCACAGCTGCATGAGGCAGCATTACTGCACTCAAGGGTCAGGTTCACTAGGTCAAATTTGTTTCAGGAACTCAGTAGGATTCTCTCAGAGGTGAATCTAACTCCTGCTGCTGGACTCCAGCAGTGTGAGCCTGATCCTCCTTTCCCTGAGGATCCCTTCACAATGCCAGAATTTGAAGCAGTGAAGTACCAGCAACCTCGACCAGGTCCTGAGCATCTGCTGACCTGGCCCAGCACTAACTTGGGATGAAGTTATGGTGGCAACGTGTTGAGCTGATCTTGCAGCTCACTGCTGCCAACATGGGAGGATGAGTTCCCACCCAAAAGCGTTACTGGACTTTCTTCCCCACTCCCCGATGTTGTCGCCCATCTCCCATTACTTTTGTAGGTCCTCAGACTCCTTCCAGGAGCCAATGTGTGTCACTAACCTGGCAGAAAACTAACTCAACCAAAAGGAAAAAGAAAATGCTTTTTGCAGTGTGGCCAGCTTTCATGAGGCCCAGACGTGGCAGGAGGAGAGGGCAGCACCACGCACTCGCTGGGAGCCTTTGCAGGGGAAAAGCAGGGCAGCAGCTTCGAGCACTGAGGCCCCCCTCCAGCAGATGCAACCAAAGCTGCCACATCGAAACCACAGCCTCAGACCAATTTTTGCAAAACACTTTAAACAAGTGCAAAGCCCTGCAGGGCCACCCAGTGTATTGATGAAGGTATCGTTTCCTTCAAATCTTCTGTCGCCTTCGTTCCTTCCCAATGCTTTTATGGGCCAAACAGGGGCACGCCATCAACAGCAACCAAGTTTGCAGTAGCTAACCAAACAGCACAGGAGTACTGATTTTGTGCACGTTCTTTAGCATGCTTAATCCCAAGCAAAAGGTGTTCACTTGGAGCACTTCGGCATACACCAACTCTTCTACCTATTTACTAGATCAGTCTAAAATTACACTTTAAATTAAGCTGGTTAATGGATGCCAGGCGTTATCTACAACTCAGGGCAACAATGAGCACTTTTTTTATAATCAAGATCAAACATAAGTAGCATAAACACCTAATAAATCAAGTGAGCAAATTATGTCTGCAAAGAAAATATGCATAAGGAAGGGCTATTCAGCTTCAGTGATTCAGTACAAACAAACCCCTGGGGCAAAGAATAATTACAGTATACTGTCTACAAATGAATAGAATAACCAAATCAAGCCAAAATTCAAATGTATGGCAGTAGCTCTGAGGTGCTTCTAAGTCAGAAAAAGAGAAGACATATAGAAACGTTTTGAATATGAGACAAATCAAGAACAGCAGCAGCACTACCTCTTTACCTCTCCTGGAAAAAATGAAAATATACATAACTTCACAGAAAAAAAGCCTGAGCCAAGATATACTATTACAAAAAGAAACAGTCACCAAGAATTGCCCTGGCAGTTTATGGTATAACAACATGCCCTCTGCAAATGACACGTGACATGAAACGGTTATATCAGTCCCCAGAACAGTGGTACACCAGAAATGGGACATAATAGCTCGTCAGAATTTCACAAGTCTGTATTGAAAAATTTCTTTTTTCAAACTGCTGTATATGCTCAAAAGCCATTATGTAAAAAATTAGTTACTTCTTACTCAACTGAGACCACAGTCAATCTAAACTCATACATACTGAGTTTTTCTGCCCTTGCAAACTCTTTGGAGTCTTCCCTGTCGCCTTTGGAATGTGACTGTAGTCTTTGGGACTGAAACCACATTTGTTTCCTAAGTGTGTACACTGTGAGCATCTACTCACAGATGAGGCTATTACAATAACATGGATTTCTATGTGGTGATATTTTCAGTTTAGATACTATTAGTGGTTAATGAGACATCAGAGATCACCTGCAAATTCTTTGCAAATTAGTTTTTTAAAATCTCATGCATAAAAGCAAGCAAACAGAAAATTAAAAGAGGAAAAATAAGAGTAGCAAGCATTCAAAGCTCAGCCTAGTATTTTTTTTTTCCTGTTTCCAGTAACAGCCATTACAGCAACAAGGGGATCTCACTTTTTCTTTCTCCTGTAAAATTTTCAATGATCCAACTTCCTCACATTGATATGAAGGACTGCAGAAGGTGCAAAGCCTCAAACAGAGTCCATTCTACTTTGTTAAAATCATGTCATAATTCCATGGAAAACCATCAAACTGCAACAGCGTGTGCCAGCTGGGGGCCTATTCTGTATGAAAAAAATCCTGGCCAAAAAGATGAAAGTGGCAGAATTCCCACTGCATTCAACAGGACTGGATGCTGTCCTTGAGAGTTTCTTCTCTTTTTCGTCTGTGACCAGTTTCCATGGTTTGTCTTTATCTTACTTCTAGATTCCAGGTACACGTTTACTGTCTCATTTTATTTATAGACATTGGCTTTCTATTAATTTTTTAATACTTTTTTTTTTATCACCCCTGCTGTTATGATTTTTTGGCATACTGACTGCAGCCTTCTGGACTATGCTAATCTCTGACAAGACTGAGACACAGACCTAACTAAAATTGTCTAGTACAGCCAACACTGTGCTTAAAATAGTTTCACATTTTTTAAATCTATTTTTACTGGCTAGGGCAGGATTTAATCTTTCAATCATAAGGTTGTGCCTTAGATTTTATTTTAAAATGTGTTAGAAACTTTTTAAATATCTGTTTTACTATATGTATTTTCTGATGCAAGTTAGATAACTTCAAACCAATATAAAATTAGGAGGCACAAGTTAGTCTTCAGCAAGCAGAAATATCACATAACTTGCCTTTTCCAGAAGAGTGTCTTATACTGAAAGTCTGATTATCGTCATGCCAATGCCTGGTTATACCTGGAAGACATCCACGTTTTTAAATGCACAGTCACCCGGTCTCTACATTGTGATTTATTTTTTTATTTCCCCCCCCACAAACCAGTACTACAGTACCATAATTTGTCCACTTTATGCTGCTAGAAAAGCCAAAAGAACAATAGTTTTTAAAATATAAATTAAATTGTTCAAAAGTTTGCTCTTATTTCTTTTGGCTTTCTGTTCAGCTGTGGAAATGGGTGAAAATAAAGACCTGCAGGAATCCCTCAATGGCCATGTAGTCAATTTCAGCCTGAAGGATAGAGCTATCAGAGGGTATAGACAGTGACAGAAATTATGCCACTCCAGTCCCCTACCCTTGTTTGCAAGTCCAGACTCATTCCTCTTGCATTTGCTTTTGTCTTTTGGTTACCAAGCAGTAGCAGTTTTGAATATTTTCATGGAGTTTGTTGTTGAATTTTAATTTCTAAAGGTTTTCCCCCAGACACTCTAAAAAGTCTTTCAAGCCACACACAGCGTGAGAGCCTGGCAGAGCCTACGGGACAGTGCAGTACCTAAGCCTGGGAGCACATGTTTTAAATGAGGTGCTATAAATGAGATAACAACAGGAATGGACAGACGCAAAATTTAACATCCCATATAACATACCCAAAAACATGGCACTTGTATCCTGTGGCTGCTAGGATGGTGAGAATATTTTGTCCTGCAGGCTTCCCAGAAGGGAATCAAGACAAAGATTACAAGGAACCGAAATAAGACATTTGGAAATCAGTTTAAGTGCTACTTCCAGCTCCGCGGCAGTGGGCAGGGGGGAGCAGGATGCACCAAAGCCCCCAGAGCAGCAACCTGGTCTGTCCCACTCTTCCTACAGCTGTCTGGCCCCTTCCCCACAGCCCCCAGCAATGCATAGGAAGATGACTTTGCTCACTCAGACCAGCAAAAGGGCTTTTTTCCTCTGTATCTCAGACCACCTAAGTCACAAGGGCTGGGAAGCCGAACAGCTGACCATCATTCCCCTCTTCTCTACACTACTCATCAGTGAAAAGACACAACTGAGGCCCAGTTCCCTCTGTCATGGATTTCAGGGTGAGAAAGAGCATTATATTGGGACATCACAACAGCTTGGCCCTTTGGCTAAAGAGTCATCGATTAAATTTCTTCTGGAAGTGGAGAAGGCTATAACAAGAGGAGAGTTTGAGTCAGTATCTCATGGTTGGAAAAGAGAGCTGATAAGCAAGGACTTTGGTATTCTACTCTCAGCTCTGCACTTGACAAGTCACAAAGCTCAAATTTAAGATATACAGAGGTTTTGTTCTGTAGCTACAGACAAGGTTGGCGATTCTGAGCCCTACATACATTAATCTCCTTTTGAGAGAGTTGTCCTCAACCAACTTGGGTTTCAGTTCCTCCTCTAAGCTGGACATAGTAATGCCAACCTCTATCAGAAGAGGAGCAAGAGTGGCTTAATTAATTGTTTATAAATTCCTTTGAGATGTCAGAAGAAAAGTACTGCTTAAATACTAAAAACTTAGTATGAATTCCTTCTAACCTATTAGAAGTTGGAAAGTAATTTTCTGTAGATACGTGGAATTATCTAGAAGTGATCTATAACTGAAATTATGAGACGTTAGTGATATCTACACGAGTAATATGCAGGGAAACAAGGCTATGATTTTCATTAGAGATTTACTAAGGCTGTATTAATTTATAAGTATATACTCATTAGCAAAACTCCTACATTCCTAACATCTGACAAGCACTGCCTCTAGCGTAACACTGTAACTGGGACCTACGATCAAAGATATCTGCCTAGAGCATATTGGATCCTAATAACAAAGTTAACGATTAGAAACAATACCAGTTATTGAAACAGACTTTTAAATTAATAATTTGAATATCAAAAAGTCATTTACATGTAGTATATGTATGCATCAAATACATCTCTTTTCTGCAGATATTTCACATCTACAAAAAAGCATGGGTTCTTCTACAAGAGAAGTTAAGCAGCTTTTTGTTATATCAGGACTGTATGGAGCTCACTGTAATTTGACATCTTTTTAGAATGAAATTTGTGTCTTACATAATGTTCTGTTTCTGGGAGGAAAAAATATGCGTCGAACACGTTTTTACAATTTTTTTTTCAGGGTTTTAGGGGGAAATTGTTTAATTTTAGGGACACTGGATTTTCTCCTCTTGTGTTTTCCATTTCGTTTTCGTAGTTAAAAGACAGGAAAAGGGGACCCAAAGAAAACTTTAAAATGCATTTGCATAAAAGTTCAGAGTACTTTTTTTATTATTAAAATGAAAATAATTTGATGGTTTGTCACAAAGTTGTCAACAATATTTGTGCTCTTACTGGCAAGTTCCAAGAGTACTCCAATGGCTACTGGGTTGCAGCTCAGTCAGTGGGGCAGCTACAGCTGAAGATTCCTCTAGGAAGCATTCAGAAATAGCTAGTTGTTTACATTTCTATTAGTAAGAGTAAATTTAATTGATTGTGGAAGAGTAAGCTACTTCTAGAACACAGATCAACTACTAAAATACTGCTGACTTCTCTACTTATCCAAAGCAAATGAAAAGCTGATGTTAACATTTGCATGCTTTGAAAATGTAAAACACTGCATACAACTAATGCCAAGTATAAACTTAACAATATTTGCTACCTTGAAATGAAAAAGCAGTTTTTATTTTTCCTATGTTTCTCTGTTAATCTTCTGCCATTGTTTCAGGTTAACAGACTGCTTGTTAAAAAGAACAGGTTGTAAGTAAGGAAGATATAAACCCTTTATTTCACTGTTAAAAATAAATGCAGAAGAACTTTCTTCACAGTAGACCAGCATAGGTTTTTAGAAGTATGCATCCAGAGATCCATTTATTTTACTGCCTCCGAAAATCCGATGTTCCCAGACTAACACACTCATAATCATCCTCCCTAGAAAATTAGAACCTGTTCGTTTTATTAGAAAACTGAATCTAGAATTGCAGCTTCCAGGCTCTTCCTCTTTTACAGTTCTTACAGTTCCAATAAATAAGGCAATTGTGCTTTGTAAAAATGAAGACGCATCTCTGATTGTTGCTTAAAGCAACTTTTCGAAAAACAACCTGCCCCCCAAAAACCCAGTACATACTTCCTCACTGGTTTTAATAAATGCATAATAAATCCAAAACTTCAGGTTTCCAAAATCTTATTTTAAACCCATATAATAGTCAACACTGACAGAAGTGACTTGCAATTTAGGTGCACTGACTTTGAGGTGCCTAAATGGACTTAGCTTTAAAAGCATGAATGTGTTAATCATCAGTCCCCACTGAAAATCTTGGCCCAGGCTTCTGTTAAGAGTAACCAGCATCAGCCTTTGTGCAATAGTAGCTGTGCACCAGCTTCTGCTTGAGAAAAGATTGCTTTAGTCTGCTATGTAGGCAGGGACTCCACCATTTCCCTGCTGTTGGAACACACCTTCAGTTACTTCTATCCTTAATTAAAGCTAACGTATCTTACGTGGGCCATTCACCTTTTATTCAACGCGAACAGCCTGCAAAAATGGCTGAAAGGTTCACAGGAAGGAAGCAGTTAAATGATAAAAATGTGAAATGTTATGCAGCAAGCTGTGTACAATTAACTAGAATTCAAATATACACCTTGTTCCAATCCAAGCCATTTATCAGATAAAAATAGTCTGCTAGAAGAATGTCATGATTAATGAGGTGAGACTCCAGCTAATTACTGTTTCCTCCAGAAGTAATTAGGTTGGCATTGCTAATCAAGATGAATGAACACTCTGACCCGCTTTTTTAAATGTAAAACTATGAGCTGCAGCAGCAATAACATCATTTAGTTCAGGCAATGTAGTCTTTATTAGGCTTGTAGTTTGATTAAATTCTTTTGTTACACCAGGCTTTCCACACACGAACAGATGAATGCTGTGATGTTCAAAGAGTTTGTCACCCTTAATTAAAAACTGAAAAGGCTTGTTCAATTCACAGGGCAATACACAGGACAGCTCCAAATTGATAGCTTTTAAGTGAGGGATAACTGAGGGAGTCATAGGGTTTGCCCATCTGCAAGAGGATCCCTCCTCCTTCCGCAATTTTCTGTCATAGTAGTTGGAAAATTAGTATCAGATATTTTTGCATTGATTCCATTAGGCAACACTCATTTCATCAGAGCACCTTTTCACACATGGCTATACAGCTTTACTTGTATAGAGCGAATCCATTATAAATTGAGAAAGAAAGCCGTAAGAAGTATGTTCAAAATACAAGCTAATTTATCATGCTGTTTCTGGCTGTGACCCTTTTGCACAACTAACGAGTCCCAGAACAGCCTCATCCCCCACCGTTTCAGCAGTTCACATCATGACCGCGTATGTTATGTCACACTGGGGGCGAGGTGGGGGAAATGACAGTGAGGCGTTTGAATGATGTAGAGATACAACATGTTACAAGGGAGTTAACATGTAGTAATTTCCCTTTTCACCTCTTCCTATTACATAAAGCGCATCCTTATTCCATGGGTTTATTTTAGGCAAATGCTAGGTCCAACTTTTCACCTAAGAATTTTAATTTAAAGCACAAGTTAGACTGGATAAGAAAGTGACCCTCGTCCCACGACAGCTTTTTGGATCTGCTCACTGTCTGCTTCCCGAAAAGCGCTGCAGCTGAGCAGGTGGGGCCCCAGGGCTGGGAGGGAGGGAGAGAGGGTGGCCAGGACAGGAGGTCGGTCCCTCTCCGTGGCAGCAGATGCAGGTTTAATTTCAGGCAGGCTGCCATACATCCATTCAACCCAGTACCAAGCATCAGGCTGTCCTAGCTGGGACATGGAGCAGGCCACACCCTGCTCCCCCCAAAGAGAGGGGACATCCCCATGAGACTGCCATGACCCGGTAGCACCACCGGTAACAGCAGCTGATCCTTTGCCACAGGGTAAGTCACTATCAAGTTGGCAACACAAAGACCAACCTGAGTTTCCTTCTCACACATGTTCGGTTGGCCGCAGGCTCATCCTCCCAGCAGGATGAGTCCTGGTGCTGGGGGTCTCCAGCCAAGCCTTTCTCCCTGAAGTACCAGTACACAACACGAAAGGCACCCAACCTGAGTGACCTCGGGCCCATCAGTATTTGGATAAGGAGCTACCCACATGCTTCAGGTAAAAGCCAAAGCATCACACCTGAGCACAATGCTCACAGACACCAAGCAAGCAGAAGGACACCATTTGGTCCCTCAGCGCAGCTCCACTCAAGCTGCTGCTCACGGCAGACACAACACCCCACCCCAGCAGGTAGAAGTTGCATCTCACACCTCTATCATGACATTTAGTAGGACCACAGTAGCCCCCCATGAGCCACACCACAGGGGGACAAGACAGACACCGACCCCGTGAGAGAGCCCAGGCTCCTGGACCTCACCGCCCCCTGTGCCCTGCCAGCACAGGGTTCTGTGGTGCCTTCTTCCTCTCCAGCTTTCTCATACTTAATGATTTAACAAAACTCCTTACCTAGAGGGTGGGAATAGCATCTCTTTCCTTCCTCTGCCATCTGGTTGATGTTTCCGCTCGCTAGATTGCAAAATCCTATTTTTAACCTCTTCTGCCTAATGATACTGCAATGCCAGCCACTGATTGACAGGCACCTGCCTCCCACTGCTACTTCTCCCTCCCCAGCACCTCACACAGGCTGGACTGGCCTCATACACCATCATCTCCAGGAGCAGAACAACAGCCAGGTCCTCACCAGTCCCAAAGAGGGTCATCCCAAGCAGCCAAGCACAGGCTTTTCTGAGGGAGGCTCCAGGTGGAAACCCTGAGAGAGCTAATTTGGGAGGTGGCGGCTGGGAGACCACGCTACAACCTGTGTAAAACCTCTCCTTCCTCACTGCTCCCTGACATGGCGTCTCACCACCCTCACCTGTGTTATCTTGCCCCCACAGCCCCTCTTAGCACAGGTACCAAAAGCCCCTTGCCCTGCTGCCCGTGTGTCAGGTCCTGAGCCCCACAAATGTGCATCCGTGGTGTGGGACATTTATCTTCTAATTTATATGTTACGGGCTTTTTTATTTTATTTTATTATTCTCTTTTCTGGAAAGCAAGGGTGGTTTGTTGGTTTTGTTTATTTTTAGAGTCAAGGCTTCCTCAAGTTGGAGCCAAGATGGTGGCGCTGCCATCCAACAGCTTTGACTCATTTTTGTTTTGCTTGCTGAATCAACTTGCTGGTTACAGATTCCTGCGATGATGAATTCACTCAGAAACGAGAAAAGGAGGGATGCTTATCATTCCTAAATGCGGTGCTGCTTGTCCCTGCGGTACCCCTTGGTGGCTGTAGGCAGGGTGTTGCAGCCACCCATGGGCTCACCTGCCATCTTACAACAGCCTGGTACTACCTGCAGGGCACAAAACTCACCTCACCTTCAGGGGAAATCTGCCATTGCCTCCCTTTTAGCGCTTGACCAAAAAGATATACAGTGTAAAAAAAAAAAAAAAAAAAAAAGTAAACCCAGTAAAAGTCAGGCATTTCATACAAATGCACACCTAGTTTTTCAGGCAGGCGTGCTGGTCTCACAAATGAGGAGCTCTGGTTTCCTCACAACCCAAGGAGAAGCGTGAAAGGATGGACTTGAGGTACACTGCTCTGATCTGTGCTGACTTGACTGAGTATGCTAAGTATTCCTTTATTAATGCAGTTGGTACACGCATCCCTGGGTTGTCAATGGCTTCCTTAACTGTAGAGCTCTTAAAAGCGAAGCATGTAATGTCTGAGCTGCTACATGCTACTGAAGCAACTCTAGTGATTTATTTATGAAAGGTTTATAGACCTACCCAAGTTGTAGATGCTCATTTGCTTCTATTGACACGTACACTTAATTCCTGTTGTGAGAACATTAGTTAACTGAGCCAAATTAAAACAGGGTGCCTTACAGAAGCAAGCAATTTCTAAAATCCCTTTCTCTGGTCACAGCTCTGCCACAAAGGTGATTCCCTTTCTCTCCACACATTATGTCCATGCATTCTCTTGGCTGAGTGTACTCCACGGTTGTCCGAATGGTCCTAATCCACAGAACATGGGCAGCAGCTCCAATGCTGCTTGAACATTTTCATTTCCATCTCTCAGCCTGCTGCTACTCACAGTGTAGGCGTTGCATCAGTGCTGTTCCTTGGACTCCTTCAGACACATCGCTCTAGCTGCTGCCCCCAGGAACAGTCTAGTGTATAGGGACTGCTGGATTTTTTTTGGCTCTTCCCTTCCCTACATGTGGTCTGTGACCACTCTCGCAGTGAGCTGTGATGTCCCCTAGAAGGTCTGCCAGGAAACAGACCTGTTTAGACAGGGGGTGTTACAGGCAAGCTCTCATTTTGTTTAGGACATATGAGATCTGATTGCTTGCATTTAAAAAAAAAAGAAAAAGTAATTATTGTATTAGTAGAAGTACAAACATCTTTGCTGCCAAAGGCTGACTTCTACCCCAGCAGTGTAAGCAAAATTATTCTTAGTTCCCCTTTTTTTTGCTGATAATAGGACCCAAGGGTAGCTTAAGAAATACTGAGAAAATTAAAATGTTGGATGGGTAAATGAAAAACGCAAGTGAAGTAAGAAGCAATAATAAGCCCATGAGGTCACTGATCATGTCCAGACCACATCAGGATGCGGGGAACTTGCAGTCATTCGCACGGCAGCTATCACCCCCCATGGAGAAAGGAGGGTGGAGTCCAGATCTCATCAGTGAGGTCATCTCCTTTCTAATCCTACACTCTTCATACTTTTGGAGCACAACCGCTGTGGTTTTAGCAGGAACTGAGCTCAGCTCTGCCAGCCAAGGGGTGCGGAGTGTCAGGAATTTCCAGACCGCTCATCGGTCCAGCCCGCCCCCCACCAGCTGACGTTGTTTATAAGTCCCTGGACCCTCTCTGCTGAAAGAGAAATCTAGATCCACCTACTCTGTGTACATTTTGTGCTGTTGATGCATTCCAGGGCTGAACTTGGCCAGCCCAGGAACCTGACCCACAAACACCGGTGCGTGCACTCGTAGCGCCTGCTTGGCATGGGTTAGGTGCTTCTGAGTGCCTAAACCACAGGGCAAGTAAATCAGTCACATTTCTCAGACCCAAAATGTATTAACGTTAAATGGAGAAATACTTGTGCCATGTTCTGGAAGGTCCCCAGTTCACTGCCCTACTGTTAGGCAAAGCAGTAGGTATTATGCTTATTATGCATCACTCATTGTATTCAGTCTGGTTTGGACAGCAGAGATCAGAGCGAGCTACTTCTCCTGCCTGCTCTGCATAAGCAGCTGGAAGAGTTTGTCCCCATTTGTAAGTATTAATAAGATTGAGGGGGGATCTTATTAATACTTACAAATACTTAAAGGGAGGGTGCCAGGTGGATGGGAACAGTCTTTTTTCAGTGGCGCCCAGTGATAGGACTGGGGGTAATGGGCACAAGCTTGAACATAGGAAGTTCCATCTTAACATGAGGAGGGACTTCTTTACCTTGAGGGTAGAGGAGCACTGGAACAGGCTGCCCAGAGAGGTGGTGGAGTCTCCCACTCTGGAGACATTCAAAACCCGCCTGGACGCTGTCCTGTGCAACCTGCTGTAGGTGACCCTCCTCTGGCGGGGGGGTTGGGCTAGATGATCTCCAGAGGTCCCTTCCAACCCTAACCATTCTGTGATTCTGTGATCCATGGGAGAGGAAGACTGGCTTTTTAACACGGGCACCAGAGCTGCGTGAGCAAAGGTGGGCAGAAGAGATACTGTCCTCTTCCCATGAAGGTTTTTTTGGCTTTGTTTTTCCCTCCAGCAGTTTTCCAGCCATGCTCCAGAGCTTGTCAGATTTGTGAAAAGCACAACCTGGATCTCCTGAAAACGCACTTCTCAGAGACCCTCGCCTATTGTGCTGCTGCAGCTATGGGTGAGAGAGCGTGGGCACACAACCAGGCTTCTTTGCTGTGTGTTTCCTTTAGCTACTTTTTTTTTTTTTTTTAACAAATCTAATTCAAGTTTTGCAATTCTTGATGTGGGTTTTTCTTCCTGAAAGAATAAAATAGAAAAGTCACTGATGATTTGTTCTTTCACTATATTTCAGTGCCAATGCATCATTTAGCGCTGCAGCAGCCATCAATACCCACTCAGCCACTATCGTGCAGCTTTTCCCTGTCATTCACTGTGTCATTTAGAAAGTGATAAAAATCCCAGCTTAGAGCAGTATATTCGCTTTTGTGGTCCCCTACTTCCAGCAACCTTTTAAAGCACTGAACAAAATTAGCAACAAATTACTTTATGAATACCGAGCCCTTTTGTTACAGCGTTCTAAGAGTTTGCAATACTGTCAGATTTCAATTAAATTTAAGAAAAATTAAGCTGCTCTGTGTGGCTGCTTGCTTAGACAGTGAGGTAATTATATATAATAAGGAGATCTGTTTAACAATTGCTTCTAGTCATGGCAACGTTGCACCGTTATTGTGCTTAACATGAAGACAGACTGTTACATTGTTTTTGGAATGTGGGAAACCGGCAATAGCGGAGGCACATCATGAGCTTAACGCATAGAGGAGGGTTTTTAACATTACCAGCTGCAGTGAATTAATTGTTACGATTTTTTTGTTCTTTCAGGGAGTCTGGTTTTGCACATAGGTTAAAAAAAAAAGAGTGTAAGATCCCCAGTAACTTGTACGTTGTGCCTCCAGTAGTAGGCATGCTGCAGAAGTACCATTAAGTCTAAGTTTTTGTTGATCAAAACAAAAACAGCTCTATGTGTGCTGCTTTTTTCTTTTCTTTTTTTTTTTTTTTTTTTAAGAAAAGGAGGCCACAGCATACAATAGTCATTGTCCTATCTGTATGTCCCAATGCGATGTGATGGCAGGTAGTAACAGCAAACATGCTGGAAGAGACCTCTTCACCACTGAGTCCAGGCCCAGCGGTGCCCCAGTGCCTTCCTTTCAGCCATCGTGCCATGGGGTAAGATAACTAGACTGTACGCTGCCGTGACTTTACAGTGCAAGTGATTCTGTGTATTTGGGAAGACTAATGGACATGGAGAGTTCACACACAATCTTTCACAGGTGGGCACAAAGACTTTTGCTCCCTCTGCCCGAGCAGCCCTGAGGGCACACCACACTGTTTGCCTGGAAGCGTAGCCCTTCACTGAGCAGAGGGGTTTGCAGAGCATTTTACCCTGGAGGATGGAAAGAGGAATTTTACAAATAGTGTGGGTTTTTTCCTGTGTTGGTGAAGCGTCTTGTTCAGGGTTAGAAGAAAGCAGCTCTATTCTGGGACTTTTCTTCATGGTAGCGTAGCATTTTGAACTCAGAGAAGCAGCTGGAAAAGAAAATGTCAAAGTTCAGTTCTGTTAAAGACTGAGTTTTGAATCTTGGCTAAGCTTAACTAACCAATCAAGGAATGTAAGTCGGCTTTCTGATTTGTGCCATGAAAAGGAAACAGCTCAGGCCTAAGCAAATACAAAACACACAGCCACGTTTTTTTGAAGGAGACAATACAGAAGTCTGTCAAAGAATCTTCTTACCAGTGCAGGAGGAGACCTGGGAGGGAGGAAGCAGCCAGGAGGCACACAAAAGAACTCACTTGGTACTGAGGGGTTTTAAGAAACATTTGAGAATCATTTCAAAACTAAGAGTGAAAACAGAGTGGAAACTTCTTGTAGGGCAGTAGTAGCCAAGTTGAGCTCCCAAACAGTTCAAGTGCAGCTCCCACGCTGGGACTATGACACAAGCCAGCAGCACAACTATTTGGCACAGGCAGCGTCTCAGAAATCCAAAGGTCCATCTGTGGGAGAAAGTTATTGGGTGAGTAGGTGATAAGGTAGCCAGGAAAAGCACACAAACACCAAGAAAAGCAAAGAGCTGCGGTCGGGCATGGAGTCACTAATTATCACTCAGGAAAGAGCTTGGCGTCACTGCGGATAGTGCCATAGGAACATCAGGCCTGTGCTTCATGATGATCGAAAAGGCAAATAGGACACTGGGAACCATGAGGGAAGGAAAAGCGAGCAGAAGAGAAAGGAGAAACGCATGCTGTGCCTGTGTCTGCTTCAAGTCCCTGCTGTTCCTCTCAAAAATGACACAAAGAATATAGAAATGATAGGGCAACACCCACAATCAGAGTTACAGAGCAGCATCTGTGTGGGGAACAGAGGGGTATCCTGGGACTCTCCAGCCTGGACAAGAGGGAACTTGGTCTTCAAAGTGCTGGTGGCTGCAGCGAAGGGCAGGAGGGAAAGATTTGTGGCTGCTTCTCAGCATCTAAGACCTAAGGACACGAAATGAATTATCTTGCAACACAAGTGGAATGAACGGAGGAAGCACTTTTCCACGTGGCACATAATTAAGTACAGATAACTCTGGAAGCCAAAGGTATAAATTGGTTAAAAACATAATTTGAGATATTCATGGAGGAAAATCTATCACAGGCTGCTGAACACAAAGCCACAAGTCTCCAGCTCAGAAAGTCCCTGAGCAACAGGGGAAGGGAAGGTTTCAGACACATTAGACCCCTTCCTGCACTCCTTTTTTAAACTTCCACAGGAGGCAGAAAGCGTCATCTCGTCTGACACCATACTGCTATCACAGTGTTCCTAAATTGGCCTGCCCAGGCTGCCGTTGCCAGACTGTCCAAAGACCCAGCTGTATGGCTGGCTGTACCCTGCGGGACCTGTTGGGGAAAACCTCGTATCTCCTATTTGCAACTCACTCCCAGAACTACGTCTCCCCATTGCTCTTTAGGGTATGCTGTGTGTCTTTTATATCTCAGCAATACATAGATTTTTGTAAGTATTTCATGAGGAAGGTCCTCACACTGTTATAGGGAATAGCAAACAAGAAATTACTGTGAGAAAAGAGGTGCTTTGCAATAAAAACAAATTAAAATCCCCATTGAAAACTCTGACTCATGGTCTGAAGTAACACAAGGGAAAACACAGGAAAAATCATGTCTATCAAGCCCGAGAAAGTAGTCACATGAAGTTCAAGATTAAAGGCTACCGGGAATGTGTCTGTCAGAGTAAAGGAATTGGGGAGATTGATCAAACAATGCTGAGTGAGCTGTACTTCTCAGGACGTAAATCCAAAGAAAAGGCATAAGAGCAGGGCTGAGGGTTACGTAGTCTGAATACACCCAAGAAAATTCCAGTGTTTTTATATGTCTTCAGAAACAAATCGTAGTTGTTCTGATATTATCCAAATCAATTGTTTCATTTCTGTGTGTTAAGCTGACCTGTAACGTGTCGTTCTGAGGCAGATCGGGGTGTTCAGTACTTACCTTCTTTGGCACAGCATCTCTATGAGACTCGGTCAGGAGCCCAGTGCCTCCGTTTTCCTCATCGGGTTTACCTGCTTGTCATGCACCAGCTGGCTTGGTCCCAGGAAAGTATTCATTACATTGTGAGAGATGTTGTCCTCTAGGGAGCCTTGCTCATAGAAGAGAAGAGAGCATGAACGTCTCAATAAAACAATGGGATGAAAGAGAAATGTAGTTTCGTGGTTTATTGTAGGATGAAAAATTAAATATTCTTTGTAAGTGTAGTAAAGTGTTATGCATTAACTATTCGTTTGGATCAAATCAGCTAAAGTAATATTTTGGGTTTTTTCCAATGTCTTTTGCAATATTAATATTTTCCTATTTTTTTCAAGGTTGTGTTTTGCATCAGGAAATAGTTTTTCAGAAAATTTGCAATAAATTTTAATAATCAGTTAATTTTTAATTCAATAATCTGAATAAATAGATTTTTGCTATAGATATCCAAAAGGCTTTAGAAAATAATAATAATTGTGCCCACTCTGAAGAAATCTAGCACAGATCCTGATAGCTCAGAGGAAGAATAAGATGTATTAAAAAGCATAGTAACCAAAGAGGAGGGGCTACACATTTGCTGTTGTGTCATGAACAGATCTACTATGAATATTGTGACACTGATCAAAAAGCCACTGAGATGGCTGTAGTCAAACTCACAGAGGGAGTGGACTTAACAAAAGAAGCGTACATGACAACAGCAACCAGTTAACACCTGGCACAAGCTACTACAGAAAGACATCAGACCATTGTATTTCTGGTTGTGTTTGTGTATAACTTCCAACCACAATGGCTGAGATGCAAAATAATAATTGGGAAGGGACCTTGCTGTGCGGTTTGCTATACATACATAAGCTCAACCCGCCCTGGAGGCTTCCAGTTAAAAGACATGGGGATGGTAGGTAAAAAATGGGAATAAGCCACATAAGCAAATGAATACAGTGGAGTATTAGCCCAGCACAGTCCTCTGACATGCTGTTCAAGCCACTGCAGGACACAAACCATTATTAGATTATATGTGGAGTAAAATAAAAGATTAGTTTGAAAAGCACGTTCAGAGTCACATCCTAAATTAGGTAGAAAGGAAAATGCCTGTCTAAATGTTGCAGAAGTTTGGGGGTGGCAGCCAGTCCTCCTCAGGTTTTAGTCCTGTTTTCTCATACAGCATGTTGAGCCCATCATCTCATTGAACAAGCTTTAGCAGTGAGCAACTGTGAAAAACCTAGCTGCAGAAAAGTCTGCATGGAAACGAGGAAAAACGCAGTGTTCTCCTCCAGAGAGAAGAGCGATCCACTCAAAAAGCAAAAGTAACCTCATCTCTTAAAAAAAAAAAAAAGAAAAGAAAACACCAACAAAACACCAACAAAACAAACAGAAAAACCTCCTCCTTTCTTTGATTGTAACAATCTTTAAAAATATACCATCACCTTTGGATGCAGAGCTGGCATGGAAAATTCCAGTCCAATCAGTGAATGTTTGAGAAAGTTAGAGACATTTGAAAGAAAAGGGTTATAGATGAAACCAAGTTTTCAACCCTATCTCAGGCAGTTGCAACCAGTCTTCTCATTCAAGGGTGCCAAACTCTTTTTCTCTGGTGGACAAGCCATATTCAGTGGAGGCTAACGAGAGGTGGACATACTGTACAGTAAATGAATATTTCCCTTGCTGAGTTTGCTGCTTACCGATCTCTCTTACATTTGACGAGTCTTGCTGGAACCAGGCGAGGTCAGCACAATGTTAGTAACGCAGCACACAACACACCGTGCCCAAGCCGAAAAGCCCCGGTTCTTGGGCGCAGCCCTCAGCGTACACAAGCACCCTCTTTCTGAAACGCGCTGCTATGCCCACCCGGCTCTCCACGCGTATTCACGTCTTGAGCAATCGCAGCGTCCTGGACACAGGCGTAGTCAACATTTCAGATTGATTAAACTGCAAACATCCTCTGATTTGTAGCTCCTCCCTTCTGTGCCCATCTGAAAATACTGATGGCTGCTCTTAAACTGCCCAGAGACCTTAGGGAGCATCTGGCAGAGTTTTAGAATTAATTTATATTACTGTTTCAAACGTTTCTGCTCTTCTAGGAAAGGCTCAACAGTCTTAAAGGCAGCAGAAGCACTGTTTCTAAAAATACAACTAATCGATAACAGCGGTCACCACAGGCTGCCTGTTGGGTCTTCTCTGATGAAGGAAGGAACTGAACGGTATTATGGTCACCTGTGAAGACCTCGCTATAGAACAGCAACCTCTTCAGATGCTTTTCCTGGGTAAAAGAAGAAATGGTATCTACATGCTCATGTTATAGTGAGGACAAAGCACAAACTGGGTAATGTACATGAGTTTCATATGTGTAATGCTTCCAGATGTTGATGTCGTCTTGCTGTTTGCACTTTTTTCCTTATACGTTTCTTCAGTATCTATTAATTCTCTTTTGCTTTTTAATTTTTTTAAATTTATGTGCATTAGGCATTGCTTATGGGACACAAATTAAGCAGGAAATATTGTGAGGTATCTTTTTGTCTATTTATGTAAAATATAGCTTGAAAAGGAGAGCTTGTGTCCTCTTCAGATATAGGAGTTACTTGTTAAAAAACTCCAAGACCTGGAGAATTCTGGGTACAAACTTCATTTGATCAAAGGAATTAAAAATTCTCAGTCAATATTTTATTGAACCTGGATACAAGCCAGGAAAAGTACTTCCAGAACTTCCAGACAGGACGTAAAATATCTACCAAAAAAAAGCGTAAAAAAATAACCAACGTTAAGTTGTAAAGATTTTATAGACATTAATCATCTTATTTGCATAACATCCATACTATACATACTATAATACACATACATAAAATATGTGTATACTACTTTTTCCAAACATCTGTATCTTTTTCCACATATGTACCGCACGTGAACATTGTAGCAAAATCTTTTCCACCTTTGTCTTTTTATAATTTCTACTAAAAGTATACTTCTCTTCTGTAAAACAATCAAAGAAATAGCACTGTGTATTCATAAACTGTGCTAAATTGTCAGTAAGCTCATGCATACCGCTACCAGCCCTAAAGATGTTATCTTCAACACAAAGGACCGAGAATTTAGGCACCTATCTCAACCCGAATCAAAATCTAACCACTGCTCCTGTCCTATCAGTGTTCTTTACTGTCCGAGTGCTATAAGCAAAGCATCTTCCTCACGTATCTCTAGCGTTAAAGGTTCTTCAAGCAAAATTAGGTCCTCTATTAAAAATGTGCTTTGTGGAATCTGTGTGGGAGAAATAAAATAGAGTTTAGTAAAATTCTCTTCCTGATGCAAAAGAGCATCTAGGTCAGTCATTGCTACTATTTCTCTGCAGCGTTAATGAGAGAAAAAGAAATAAATTTTTGTCACTCGCAATATGACTCAGAATAAGAGACAGACGATCTACTGATTAAGAAAGGGAAGTTTTGTTCATTTAATTAAGTAGTTACTTAATGAAGTAAAATGGCACTTTAAGTATCCAAGCCTGCAAAGAGTTTAGGAACACTGTAAGTGTTTGTATTTCAAAAGTAGCCTGGGTTAAGATTATTTCTCCTTAAGAGGTGACATCTCAGTTTTACAGATGGAGAAAGGACTTTGAGTTCTAGAGAGATTAGTCATTGCCAGTAACATCACCACTGTACAGTAAGGAAAGTATATTTTTGGGTATAATGTTACTTCCTGCTACACAGGGACTGCAGTTGCATAGATGCAGCAAAAACCTTAAATTTTTTTCTTGAAAAATGTTGACAGGGAAGACAATCTTGTTCCAACATTTTTTCTTCAATTTTATTTTGTCCAAAATCTCAAACAATAAAGGTTTGGGCATGTACACCAAAGCTGAAAATAGCATGTGTAATTTTTTAGCCAAATACTTCACCGGCTTGGATACTTAATGGCTATTATTAAAAAGTTTTGAAGTTCAGCTGTACTTTGGAAAGAAATTGCTTTTTTTTGAAAAAAGCACTTTCTTAAGAAAATATTTTTTGTTGAGAAAACCAAAACAGTATCAGATTTAAAGTCTTTGTGCGTGATACAGAATTGAAAACAGACATTTCCCCTAGGAATGTCCATTTCATCAAATTTTCCATTTTGACCAGGCGGTTGTTTTTCTACACGCGAGGTGGGGGAGGAGTTTTACGACCATTTTTCTGTTAGCTCTATTACCATTTACTTACTCTTTATATTATGCCCACCTTGGGCTGGGGCTACAGAGCTCCTGGCTACCCCCAGCCCCGTTGACTTTAGGCACCTGTCTGCTAGTGGCTGGGAACAAACAGGCTTCGCTTGAAGCTTATTTATGACTCACTGGTTTTAAAGTTTAAAGGTTTCCACTGCAGCTCGATAAAAGCGATTGCTTCCTTCACACATTTATTAGCGAGCAGATGCCTTCAGCTCCTCTGCACAAGCGAAATCTTTGCTGAGTTCTTAACTCGACTCGGTGATTTAAAATGTTTACTCCAGAACGGCAGGTACTGGACTGCCTCTCCTCTTCTCACTGTGCTTTTCCCGCACTAGTGGGGCCTTATGTGGAAAGTCGAGAGGCTTAACCTGATTTTCTCCAGCCATCCCTTGCAATGTCATGTAGCGGTAGAAGAAGAGGCAACTGGGGCTTCTTGGGCACTGACTGCTTTGGGGGAACTGGGGGGTGGCCACCTGCCCGTGCCAGTTGTGCGGGGATGGGTTCGGATTCGGATGCCACCATCCTGCGCGGACTGAACAATGGGGTTATTCGCTTGCGAACGGGCAGATATTCAGCCACGCTGCAGCGGGGACAGGAAGAAGAGAGAGAAAGAGAAAAGACAAGGGGACAGAGAGGTTGAAATAAAGAACTTATACGCAAGCCAGAAACTGCAGGAAAAGGCAGGATTGTGCCTGACGGTCTATTTTTAAATTGGCTGACAAGAATCTGATGTGTTGTTTGGGTAAAGACACTGTGCTGGCTTGTGAGTGGAGCCAGTCGTGGGAGGGGGAGAACTGCAAATCCCTGTGTTTTGCTCCTACTCATCTATTCTGCTCAGATTCCCAACCAGCAATGCTGGTCTCCAGCTGCCACAAGGAGACCGGAGCGCTGGGCCTGAAATGACAGGTACTGGAACTTCAGCTGGTATAAAGCCTGGCCAATCTCCAAGGATTTCCCTGCTGCTCGGTGGCTCAACACAAGCTGAAGACCTGGCCCTTCGTTATAAAAGTTATTGTGCTCTGTTAGTTCTAAGGGTAAGGAAGACATCCAAATAGGAAGGGGGCTGCGAGGGGACGTCAGGAGAGCCAGGCTGCCTAATGTCATCTGGAGTCTTGTCACAGGCTCCCCATTGCGCCAGAATTTGACTTTTAATTGGTACTCCTTCGTGAAGTGAGCTTTGGCAAACCACCTACCCTTCGTGCCTTGCTTTACCCATACATGAACTGCAAAATGATAAACATTATCTAACCCCCAGCTCCAGGGAAGCCTATAGCCCATAGCCCATCCCTATTGATTTAGAAGACTTCAATTTGTTCCTTTGACATGTACACGTATATTTAGGTAGGTGAGGTACTTTGAGATGTCAATGGCACTTCAGTATTTCTGTATGCTGACGTGACAGGCGTGCAGCGGACCAGCCATAGCCATACACCTGGGCAGACGGACTGAGAGACGGCATTAGCTTGATTCTAGCTATAGCTATGTACTATGCAAACAGAGGCTTTACTTGGAATATTTAGGTATTTTACAAAATAAGCCTCAGTAATTCCCAGGAATATTGTCAACTTAGATAAACAAGTATCTCCATTCCTTTCCACGGGACTTTAACTGAAAACGAGATCCCTCTTCCTGACCTGAGCAACGTGGGGTGAATCGCAATGGGAATTTCTGCCACGGACATCTTCGGCCCACAGTTCACTACCTGTGTTCTACTCAGAAGTTACCATCTATTTTTGAAGCCTGTAAAAATGAAAGACCTTCAACCTTTTTGGACCATTTCCACCAGTTCCATCCAGACCAGCTTCATTTTGTTGTGCCCAAAATGGAGATGCACTGTAGAAGAGCTGACAGATGGACAGAAAAGGAGCATAATGCACAACTTGTGGCTCTCACCACACAAGCACCTCCCCAGAAGCCCAAGGGTTGCAGCTTCGCTTACATAAACATACCCGATGGTCAGGCTCACTGCAGATCTCTTCCCTGCTTTCATGAATTAAATTTAGCTGCAAAGGAAAATACTAGCACTTTCTTATATTTTTCTTCATCTATGACATTTTTTCCATCAGGTTTGGGGTTTTTTTCTTTTTGTTGGTGCCTTCGTCTTTCATTTCTTTACTGTCATTCCTTCCATTCACAACCCTATTTCAAACTCCACTTCCCAGCCATCCTATTTCTTATCTCTTCTTTCCTCTTCTCCTCCACTCCAGCCATCGGCAACTTGGAAAAGTTATTCTTAGACAAATCATTGTCTTATTGCCCAGCTACCCATCAGGGCAAAGGTCCGCAACAGGCCAGGCTCCACCTTCTTGCCCCACTCAGCTGGGTAGCGGTGTTTATGTCTTGCCCCTCTGCAGCATTTGATATTTCGGTGGCCGAAAAGCTGCTGCAGCACAGCAGCCACTGTCGAGCCTGACCACCCAACCTGCCCAAAAGCGTTGCCCCGTTCCTGTCCCCCACACTGTGCCCTTCCTGCATGTTGGCTCCCCACAGCCACGCCATAAGCTGGGTCAAGAAAATGCCCTGTCTGAAGGTGACTCTGGGCTTCTCCAACCCTGCCTCCTTCTTCAGGCACCTGGCTGCACACTTGGGGCTCCACCAAGACTGGGGCAGTGGGGGTCCCCTTTTTTCTCTGCAAAGAGCTTTATGCTGATGGGCTCCCGTTGGTGGGGAAACGGTGAGCGGCGCAGCTCTAGCCTTTGCTACACGTTCATACGTCTGCTAGGAGATTTGGAAGAACTTCCCCACTCTTATTGCTGTGCTTTCTTGAAATGCCTCCAATTTTGCAACACTTGGTCTGTAGTACTATTAGCTAGTACTACACTAGTACTATGTGAGGGTCTAGCTCCAGCATCTTAAACCATGACTCTCCCAAGACCAAGAACTGTACAAAGACAGCTTGCATAGCTAAAACTAACAAAAAAAAAAAAAAAGCCCTTTAAAATATTTTTTTTTCCATTTAGAAAGTGATAAATTCACTTTAATAGGTGGAGCAATGATTCTATCATTGCTATTAAAACAGTTACTGCTTATTATTCACAGAGTGGACATTAAATGGATCCAGAATGCACACTTACCTTGCAGAAAACTCAGAGCTATGGAGAGGAGTTGAAATGGTTTCCAAATCAGAGCAAAATTTTGTGACTTCAAAATCAGCAAGGGATTAAAAATTGCCTCCAAGTTGATTTAAAACAACCAACATATTTCCAATAATTCATTTGGATAATGTTTATCCATCTCATTTGAGCTTCTCTAATGTTAAATGTGGTGTGTTAGCTGGTATATTTAATATGAAGCATGTTAAAGATATTTTAATATAGAAAGAAAACAAAATGAAAACACGATGAAGTCAAAACAATTTTATCTTATATCAAAACAAAATGTTTTGATATTATTAAAATAAATCAAGAAAGTAAAAATGAAATGTTTTGACTTTTTCTCGTTAGAAATATTTGTCAGAATTGACACATTCTCGCAAAACATTTGGATTTTGACAAACAGAATTCTTTTTTACAGAAGAATTGTTTCACTGAGCTGCAATTAAAAACTGGCTAACTCACAGATCTCAAAAAATAGTTGTCAGTGGTGAATTATTACTGCGCATCAGAGACATGGTGAAAGGGATCAGTTCACGGCCCAGCGCTATTTAATATTACCATCTGAGATCCTGAAGTGAATATGAAAACACTTTTGACAAATTTTCAGGTAAGGAGGAGTTTGGCAGAGTGGCCAGGGCCATCATAGTGTGACAGGGATCACCTTGGGAGACCAGTGACTCAAATGTCAAGCGTTTCCAAAATCTAGACCTTGCCCCCATGAACAAAGATGCCGACTCTGCTGCCTGACAGCAACTCTGCCTTGGCAGGAAGGGATGGATGAGTTTTAATTGATAAATAACTAAGCAGTAAATGAAAGCAGGGGAGAAACATGTAGGATACTGAGAGGGGACCAATAGTGGAATGTGGTGTTCCGCTCTGGTATCAGCAGCGTAAAACTGTAAGCATGGAAAAGCGCGATAAGGGCTTATAAGTACTTATAAGCTGAACCAGTGTGCTTCATTCTATTTTGCCTATCAGAAAGCAGATGAGGGGGAAAATGAGGTAAAAATGAGGTAAAAAGGTGACTTTTTTTTTTTTTAAGCAGAGTTACAAAAAGGAATTTAAGGCAGACAAATTCAGAGGAAACCTGAAGTAACTGTTTTTACTGGTGAGTCTGACTGACCATGGAAACACAGTACCTGTCAAAGCACTGAACTCACCATTTCAGGCTCTCTTTAAATCAAGATTGGCTGGTGTGCTGAAGGCACAAGTTATTTAGTTCAGCCTAGCGGTAGGAGGGAAAAAAATTATATGACCTGAATTACAGAAAAGATGAGAGTAAGTATTCTATTAATACCCACTACATTTAAAATCCATGTGAATTTACACATTAATTATTTGCACATGGTGGATAATCTGAAGATAGCCAGGAAGATGTCAGTGAATCTTAAATTATGCTGACAATCATGAATTTATCATCAACATTGTCAACAGTTGAAGGTGGACATTTGGATGTAAAATACTGTCCTAGACATCATTTCACAAAAGTAATTTAAACTTCCAAAATTTTGGTACCAACTCTAATGAGATTGAGTTTTTAACCTTCATTTTAGGTGGAGGAAGAAGAGAGCCGATCTAGAATCACTGCCTTGATGGCAGGGAGACTTACACAAATGCAAGAGAGATACCTACTTTCCTTCACAATTCAAAGCTTCATCGGTGCCTCACACGTTGCCCAAGATCTCAGGAAATCTTCAGCAAACAGAACACAATTATAGAAACATTTCAGTCTCAGCAAGCAGTTTTCTCAGGAAAAAAAAAAAACGTATTTGAAAAGATTGATCAATTTAACATCTTTATTTAATTCCTGTTCATGCTACAAAACTCATTGTGTGAAGCTAGGTTTCTAATTTATATTTCTATTATGGTCTTCTCTACTTATAAAATGAGAATATGACCTTATTCTACCTTTATTTCTATTGTAAGGTCTTTGGGCAGAAGACTGTCTCTTTCCTTGCGTGTGTATATTTACACACAAAGTAAAAAGCAAAACAGCTTTGGGTGTCTGAGCTCATTTGTAACAGAGATAATGTTTGTTCTTCTACTGCTCTATTTAAAAAAAAATAGTCAACAGTTAGAAAGTGCAACTCAGAGATATTATCTGCCATCCAGGACTTGAATATTATATATTTAAATAAAATATTGAATTATTTGAAGGAATGGAATTATTTTATGCCATGTGTTTCTTTGCAGAACAATACGACAGTAAGATAACATTTTGCAATTTCAGATCATTTCCCATGGCAAGGAAATTATATTTGCCAGTTAGCTGGTTTTTTTGCTCCATTTAATGTACACGTGATAGATACTGGTCAGGACTGATGTTTTAGTAGAACACTGTTCACAACTAAGTCAAATAACTGATACAATCATAGAAAATGATGTATCAGCTTCTGGTATTTTCAGCTCTCAAAATCTAATCATGCTTTCAGTTTTAGAAGTCTTTGTTTTGCTTCTAGAGTAGGATGGCTTTTAATGAATTTATTCAATTATGTGCTATCGTAATACACATACAATATATAGAATGTAATGCATAGCAGCAGTTTAGCATACAGAATATGTATTCTATTATATATATTCATAGGTTTAATAATATTTAATGTATTTATAGCTATATTAAGTTTACACTGGTTGCATTAATTCTGTTATACAGAATTATATATAAAGAAAGGGATTTGCTTATTTTAATTGACAATAGCAGCAGTTTGTATCTCTGACACAGGGGACTCCTGCCATTGTTTGTCAGTATCTGGGACAAATCTCAGACTTTGACAATCTAAACATGCAAAATACAGCAAGAAAAGAGAAACAGAGAAAACAAGATTGACCCAAACCAGGTTAGTTAGCAGAGCAAGGTATTAAACTGAAGCAGTCGCTCAGACAGATAACACGTTTCTGCTAGTGAACCCTGCTGTTAATATGTATATTTGCTCACAGCCCAAAGGAAGTTTTGAAGCAGCAGTAATACCCTATTTGGTCCAGAGTTACGAAACATAACATAGCAACAATAACATTACTCAGTGGTAAAGTTTAAAATATCCCTTATTCTTGCCACTCAAAGTAATTCTCCAGCTGCAACATCCTAACACAAGCATGTACTTCTCAAGTGAAGCAGTTATGAATCCGGATACCGAATGACACTGCTTATAAAACCTTGGCACAAAGAAGCGATCTCAGTAGCCTCCATCTCACCAATTCATTGATGCAATCCATATATTATTTCTTATAAGCTGAATTTCTCAGCCATCTCCCCCTGCCAGATTTCTCTGTCTTTTGTTGCTGAGGACCAGGTTATACAAAGTAAGAGGTAATATTTACAGGTCTCTCCCCACGCACACGTGCCCACTGCCCCCCCGGAATAGGTATTAACCTGCAATTTGTTAAAATCTCAGTCTTTCTGATTGACAATGCATAAAGCCATCTGCAGCAGGTTTTGGTAATCTTAGCTATAGAAAACAGGCTAGGAGGAGTTCTGCAATGCTACCCTGCACACCTGAAGCCAAAGCCAGCTAAACGTTGAGAAAAAAACCTTTTATTCCAAATATTCCTATTTTCTTCCAGGTGGCCCATGAGGTTACTTTTTGCCTTTCTATTTCCTTCTCAAACTTTTGCATAATCAGCTGGGATAGGTGAAGGTTGGGTACAGATCTTCAGATTCACGTTAGCACAACATAAATAGCAGCAGTTGAGTTTTATTCTAAGAGTAGTTCTGGGACTAAATGTGCACTCATACGGGAGAATTATGTCCCGCATGCATTTCTATGTTTTCCCTCTCACTTTTTTGGCCTGTAGAATCTGAAGTGGTTGAAATGAACCCTACTTCAAATGAATAAATACACTTCCAAAACATGAAGCTCAGAACTTGCAAGTAGACCTGGTTTTGGGGACAAAGTAGCAAGCTGCCCTGACCACTGCTGGATCTGCAACTAGACATTCAAATTAATATATCCCAAATCACTAGTGCTTTTGATAATATGTGCCAGAGAAACAATGAATTAACTATGACACCTTCATAAGGAGATCTCAATTTTTTTCTCAGCTGCTAACTGATTATTTGCAACAAACTTCTGATTTGTTCTCGCCATTCTATTCAGTATCTTCTCCTCCTCATCTTAATTTCATGTCCCCATGTTTTAGCCCTCCACTGTCCTCTATATCAGTACACCTTTTCGTTAATCACTCTTTTTCCATTCTATTTTCCCATAATCCTTTCCTCATCTTTCTCCTCCATGGTCCTAGCTCCTCCTTCTCCTCCTCTCATCGGAGACACGCTCTTCTTTCTCATCCCTGCAAATGAAGATCTCTTCTTTTACTCTTCCCCCTATATACCACCGCCTTAGACAACTCCTCCTTTTTAACCACAAACATTAGTATGCACATAGATTAAGATGAGGGTAAAACATTTTCTTGGTCTAGCGCATAAGATACAGAAAATACTTTTTCATTGTTGAGCAGTATTATTAGACACAATTTGATCAGCTTCGTTTGTTTTAACCTGCTTCTGAAATCTTGGCACTAATCAGCATCTGCAGTGAGAGACTACGCTGTTTGGGCCAGAGTTAGTTGCGAGTAGTCACGCATCTCTCGTACACACAACAGGAAAAAGCTTTTGTTTCTCTCTACCAGTCTGACACCTGCATGACAACTTAATTCACCCACGTTTGCATGTTACTCAGCTCCACTTTTACACAGAGGAAGTACAAACGAGCTGCAAGACAGTCTGGTGCGGATAAAACATCACCACTGACTAGTTACCGGAATTGCTAAATCCGGACAAGCGCACCGGGACAGTCAGGAACCTGACACTCCTTCTCTAGCTTTTAGACACATCCAGTTGCCCAGTCCATAGGAGAAAAGACTAACCAGTAGATCACTGGTCATCATTTTTCCAAGCCTGAAAAGAAGTTTTCCTTTAAAACTTTAACTGAATTTTGTAACAGAGGCCAGAGAAAGCCCAGTGAGTCTGTCTTAAGAGGCCAGATCAACACTGTAGCTTGGAGCAGCTCAGGTTTGGTAGGTGACATCCGGTACAGTCCCTGCCAACTCTCACAGTATTACCACAGCCCAGAGAAGAGTGGGTCAGCAGCTGCTTGCAAGCCGAAGCTGCAGGCCAACATTCAGAGAGCATCTTAAGTATTTAAAAGGTCAAATAAATGAGGATTTTTGGTCTCACTCCCTCCTTGGTCTTTTCTTGTTGCTATTTTACTGATAAAATCTGGGGAAAATATGCTGCTGTTTTTATAGTGCAACACGATTGGCAAACCCCCACTTTCAAGAAGTGTAGGTTGTAGCATGCATGACTAACGATTAATGATGCTCATTAAAAAATGAAGTTCTGATGAAATTCATTAATGCTTGGCTTGAGTCTTGCTAACAGTTACGCAACATTAAGAGCAAGGCAATTACAGATCTTGGCTGCAACTCATTGAGAGATAAAAGAATACCCTTTTTCCTGTTTAACTCAATGCATGATATGCTGTACCACAAAAATAAGCTGTCTTGAAAAAGCTTCTTCAACGAGACTCAGTCTGCAGCTCCATTGCCACCTGCGGGTAAGCGCTGGTGTTTGTCATCCTACTCTGTTTCCTTGGGCGCAGAGAAATGAAGGTATCAACAGAAATTAACTGCAATTAAAAGCCGTGCTTCTGACTTGCCCCAGTCAGTTATAATGTTCTTTTAAGTAGACATTAACTTTGGCCTCTCAGGTGACTGCTACCAATTTGAACAATTCTGTGTATTGCTTCTTTCACATTCCTAAAAATTTTTAAAATAGACAAGCGGCTTTATTCTAAACAGCATGGCAAGAGGCCAGGATGAGGATGATCTCCAGATTAATTGTAGGGAATATTAACAGGACGGGAAGGAACCAACTCATGGTCAGCAGCTGAAGTCTGGAGTCACAAGGAAGGCTTCCAGAAGAGCGTGCAACAAGAGGTTCACACTCCTGTCTCAAAGCCAGTTCTTGATGAAAGAAGTGATTTTGCTGCTACATGTCAGCAATAAAGCACATTGCAGGGCTTTCAAAAAAAAAAAAAAAAAAAAAAAAGCCTTCTCTACCTGTTCAGTAGCACGTGCTGATTCTGAAAGGGGACTGTTGGCAGTGCACGCCCGTGGATGCACCTAAGAGATTCCGGTGTCCTCTCACACTGCTTGGCTCTGCAGTGCTAGTGGGAATAAAGCCTTCTATTTAATATCTCTATTAACCTATAAACCTATATATATAAAACAAATCAGCTTACTATTGTTATTAAGGGTAAATGTGCTATTTTGAATTCATTCAGAGAAACTTCCAGGAATGCACATTTCATATAGTTGACATTTAAATACATTACATATTGGAGTCCACTACACGTGCCATTGTTTTCCCTCCTATTTTATGTCTGCAGTTGGCTCTTTATCTTGAGGAAAATAAATAACATATTCAGGACCATATTTTCTGGGGTGGCCTCAAAAAAGTTCTTTGTTACTTCCCACGGGCAACTTCTGGCTCAGTAAGAGCTTGCTCTGCATTTTCTGGCCAAGCTGTGAATGAAGGATTTTTTACCTGGGGAAGAAGAGAAAGGTATCACATTAGGACGGATTAGTTCATCAGCACCAGGAGACTCCTTTTGACTGTAATTATGACAGCGAACAAAGACTAGCCTTAACTTCACCCTGTGGAAAGTTTTGAGGATTTGGGCAGTAGACGCCAGAGAAACACCAACTCTTGGCTCTAAGAAGCAATTCGGTAAGGATGAGTAACCCCAGATACCCAGTCATAGCCTGAGTATTTTCCATTAAATTGAAAACCAATTCTTCGACTCATCCATTCTGTAGCAGTAGTACTTCAGCAGCAAAAAGCCCAATGGAAATAGGCCGCAAGTTTAGGTCAACAAGAAGCAGCGATGCTCGGAGTGTTTGAGAACCTCGGGCTGCATAAGTTGTGCATATGGAGCATTGCTCTGATTGTTACACCTCCAGAAAACAATCAAGAGTTAAAAGGTGGAGGCCTTGCAAATTGAGAAGGAATTATTTTATACAAAAACCTACCTAAGCAGAGACACATGGGGCTCCAGTCTCCTACAGTGCTGGGTCAATGCTTTTTCATAGCCCAAGGGTTACTCTACTTTTGCTCTCAACAGGACTTTTTTAAGGTTTTCCTTTATTTGCTTGTTCTGTCCCTTGCTACATATACGCAAACTCCGATAAAGCCTTAATCAAGCCTCCAAGGGTTACTCTACTTTTGCACTCAACAGGATTATTTTTTTTTTTTAAAAGGTTTTCCTTTCTTTGCTTGTTCTGTCCCTTACTACATATACACAAACTCCGATAAAGCCTTAATCAAGCCCGCTACAAACAAGACCAAAATTTTGTATCCAGTGTATGGAGGAAATGCCCATTTTCAGTGACAAGAACGGCAAGTACATAACAGAGCGCAAACTTTGGCCCAAGGAATGTTTTCCTCAATAAATTCACTGCGGGCAAATGCACAGGGTAAATCAAGCCCAAGCAAAATCTGTACTTTGATGAAATCATTCTCTTTAGGGTGCACAACCAAGATGGAGGAAGCAGAGTTTTGTTGATGTACATCAAAACATCCCAGTTAATCTCCAAGCAAGTCTCTAACATTGTCCCACTAGCACTGGGTGCAGAGCCTTTCTTAAGCATCACAGATCAGCCTATAAAATGGGTCCCACATGGTTAACATAGCCCTTATCGTGCATAAATTAAACCTCAAAGCAGCCCAAACTTTGCACGTTTTCCTCTAGTCCCTCAATGGCAGCAATTCCTACTGACAGCCATGCTCCATCTAATTCCTGCCTCCCAGATGTGACATTTTACTGGTGAAACACCAAGCCTCTTTAATAGGCAAAACTGTTAAAAGAGTAAACTTTGTGCAAGCTAAATACTGGCTCAAAGTATTTATTTTTAGGTGAGTGGTAATCCCAGAAAGAGGTATACACTTGAATGCAAGTCAGAAACCTTTAAGAGCTCCAAAAGTATTCCATATCAAACCTGGGGAAAGCAAAATCATCACAATATATGCTAACGGTGCAGTTAGAAACAAAACTTTATTGTTGCAGTTTGAAGTTATTTACACAATATAAATCTCTTGGAAAGGTACATTACTTCATTTAATCAGTGGTAGAAGGCCTTATAATAGCTTTAATAACATTTAGTTCAAAAGAAATACAAATCACTCCAATGGATAAATGATGCATTTAAACTTCACAACATACAGGAGGGGTCATGGGGACTTTTGCGGGGATGACAGTGCCAGAAGATGACAAAAGCTTATTTGTAAAATTGAGTGTATTTTATTCACAGGAGAAATGGACTCGTGTTTAAAAGAACACTAGAAAATATGCAATTTAAAAAAAGGACACAAAATGGAATATATCCCTAATATGCTACAGCCCTGTTTCTGCAAGTATTTAAAGGGATTGAGATAGCTAGATTAAGAAGCTCAAGACAGAACCAGTGAATTTAACTTGAAGTCATATTTAAGAAAGATTGGATACATTCTCGGTGCTGAGACTATTCCAAGCACTTGTGTACAAAGCAGCATTATTAACTACCATAGACTGCATCTGAGATACAAAGTGTTAAAAGGAACATTTCTGTGGAAAAAAAAAATTAAAATAAATTCTTTCACAGACTGAAGACTCGACACCTCCCATTTTTTGATAACACTTAGGAATTACTACCACCAAAAGCTTCGAAACATACACCTTTTTCTGGTTTATGCTGCATTTTATGGCATTGTATACATCATTTTTCATGTTTCTCTTCCATGATCTCTTTCACCTTCTGTTTTGCATGGATCTCTATGCAGAAAAAAAAAAACCCACTTAACATAGGAAAAAAAAATAGGCTGGTGCAGTACCTAAGTTATTTCAGCATTTATTTTTGAAGTCCATTAGATTTCAAGTAACACGTTTGCTTTCTGAATGTTTACACAACTTTTCATTTCCACCAAGTTTTCCCTACGTCATCTCAATATAAGCATCAAATCAAACATACTTGGGAACTCCGTGAATTAGAGTTCCACACCATAGGGAACCTGAGACAGCAGCTCAACAATTCGAGAAGGCTACAGAAATACCTAACACAAAGTCTTGAACCAGAAGTTTAGTAATCTGGTGAAGTCTGCCTACCTGTTCCAAGATCATAATGGGCCCACGCCAGTCAGTTTTCTGACATTTCACAACAAAAAAACCACCCCTTTATTAAAGAAACTGGTGCAGAACACCACCTATACTATTAGATACACAGAAAAGCCCAACACACACTTAAGCGTTGCAAATTAATCAACTGCCTAGGTTTTTTTAAAATAACCTTTTAGATTTCTTCCAATTTTTTTATTTTTAAATTATCTTTTGGATTTCTTCCCTCTCCCCCCAAGTTGACTGGTTTCCTAGTCACAGGAGCTTAATCTCTATGGATCAGACCAACTGAAAAAGTCACGTAAAAAAAAAAAAAAAAAAAAAAAAAAAAAAAAAAAAAAAAAAAAAAAAAAATCAAACAATGCTTTCTCCAGTCTCACCGTATCACTTAGGTGGAGCACCTCCATACAACTGGCACGTGCACACATTTTGCATTTTTCCTTTCCGCCCCAGAGGTCTGTAACCCACAAAGTCTGTGTTTCTTCTGACATGTCCCACCTGGATTCATGTGGCTTGTCACTGCTGAGACCCCCTCTCCTAAAAGTTGTGCAGTTGGCCAACAGAACACCTACCTTGCACCAGAACAAAGGTCGTGGCTTTTCGTATCTTTCCCAACTACTGAAAACAATCAGCATGTGACCCACAGTAATTAAAAGGGGAGAAAAGAATCAGCTGCAAGACAGCTCAACATCGGTGTTGCATCACCTGAAGGTTTGATCAAACGCTTTCTGTTCTTCTACTATAATTACGGCTTGCCTGGTGTGGAAGAGGTGGTGGGAGACAGCAGCTAATTCCAGTAGTTTAGTAATCTAACACACCACAGAAGGCATCCAAGAACACAGTAAACAATGCAAAAATATTAAAACAAATCAAGAGTAGACAGTCACCTCAAACGCAGACAGATGTGGTTGGTCAACCTCCTCTGCAAAGTACAGGAAGGACTACCCCAAGAAAGAGATTATATTCCACTGGGTTTTGTTTAGTCAAAAAGTTATTCAAATTTGTTTTAAGATTTCTTTTGGTAGGAGTAACAAAAGAGTATTTTCTAAGCTTTTGTTAGCTACCAAAGGTTTTAAAAGAAATCTGAGCTTCATTTTTGGGAAAAAAAAACCCACAACCCAAAACAAACAACTGTCCCCTTTACATATTTCTCATCCTTAAACCATGCAAGTAAATAAGCATATCCAATACCGCACTACATTCAAAAGCTGAAGCTTGAGTTTCCATGTGAATTGTTTCCTTTTACTTGTATTTACTGAGCCCATCCCTCCTCTTGACTAATACTTCTTTGATAAACTCACTTCCCAGGACCCTGGTAATTTCAAGTGTCAACATTGATAAGCATGTGTACCTTTCATCCAGTGCAGGTAAAGCTGACAGGATGTACGAAGTGTATCAAGATCAATTTGTCAGATGGACAATGAGATTTGCACACCAGTATTTTCCAGCAGCGTTAATAAACACAGCAGTGACAAGAATGAACTAACAGCCTGAAGGACACTATGGAGTTCAAAACAGACAGTGAAAGGCAACAGTAAGGAAATAATAGTTGGGCGTTTGGGGAAAACTACACTTCAGTATGTTCATGCTTCCAAGATTAAAGACCTCCGCAGAAAGGGGCTTTCTACACAAAAAAAAAAAAAAAAAAAAAATTGATGAGAAGTCAGGTACTGACAAAATAAAACCCAATTTTCAGCAGAAGAGAAATGATGATGACTAAGTATGGAAAGGAAGCTTTTTATATTCTTACTTCCTCTAATGAAGTAGGGCTGTGGGCACAGGGAGGAGGAGGAGGGAACAGCACACAGGGAAAATACCTCAAGTAAGTTTCAAGTAGTCTAAAAGGGCTACCAATAGCTCTAGTGTTGGGGAAAATGACTGGCAGAACTATTTTAGTGATTTGGGTGTTTTTAAAAAGCATTTACAAGTTAGCAACTAATCCTATTATCAGGCTATATCCACTAAAAACACTTAAGCTGGGGGGGACTTCTACCACAACTAACTTAATTGCTGTCACGACATGAGCTCACACTGTAAGAGTACTAAACATAAGCATGTTGAACTGAAGAAGTCACCAGCATTCAAGAACGTATAGGAACTTCTTGGAAGTTTAAGTAACCAATTTTAACAGCCTTCCCTATACCACAGGTACTACATGTACCTCTGACACATAGTTTGCCCTCCTATTAGAATAGACTTTCTCTTCACCTTAGTACTGTATAAATTCCTTTATTCCCAGAATCATTCCCAAGAGCAAGATGTCAAAAAAGCTAACGGGAAAAAAAGACACTGGATGCCCAAGGCTATAAATGGATACCTTAACATAAAACTGTTAGCTCTGTTACATGTCAAGTTAACAAAAGAAGTCCGCACACAGAGTTAGATTTCTTCTTTACATCAAAATTTCTACAAAATAGGAGAGAATACAATGCAATACACAAGTCCATAAATGCAAGATACAGTACAATTCACACTAATTTACAAATGGTTATTTACACTGTTGTATATACATATGCAGTCAGACCTGGTTAACGCAAATTTGGTAAGTCCTTTTAAAATGCAAATCAGGAAGCGTAAACGAAGGAATTTAAAGTTACGTGAAAAAAGACTAGTTATCATTCAGAAATCTTTAATGCTTAGGTAACCTAAGAAATTAGGCATGGATTAGCCAGATCTGACCGCAGAAATGAGAAGAAAAAAATTCACACTATTCTGCTTTACAAAAGCAACGAGGCCACTATGGTCTATTGACTTGATGCTATTTATGCAAGAATGCCGTTACTAATAATCCTCTTTATATTTACAATATAGGTTTAACTACAGTAAGAATTATTAATTTTGGCATTCACGCCCTTAGCTTAACATAAAGGCAACAGAGTATCTTCTTGGCAAGTCACAGTCAAAACTACTACAGGATGTTTCTAGAGCTCAGTCATTTTTTTGTCCTCCTTCAAATATCTTAAAATTGCTACTAAAGAGACTGAGATAAATTAATTGAAACAAGTACGTGTTCTCCAGTTTGGTGCTCTAGTACCTAATTTACATTCAGAATGTCCTGTATTCACAGTTTCAAGCTGCTTTATAATCTGCAATACTATTGCAAACTACTGCTTCAAACTTAACACATCTGTGGATACTCCTTCGCAAGTGAGAATATCCGCGTGCTACTGGCTCAAATGGATGTGGAACAAGGCTCAAGGTAACTGGCATTTCATTTCAGAAAGTGTTTCACAGTATTTCCTCAGAACTTACCAGGAATTGTTTTAATCTGCACTTGTCTTGAAAGAAAGCTGATGCAAAGCAGCATTTAAGTGTGTAAAATAGATTTCGACATGCAAAACGAAAGCCTCTACCAGTACTTAAAACTCAACCACTGTAACCTGTGATAATCCTTGTGCTTCTTCGAAGTGGCTCAGGAAAAGCTTGCAGTATTTACTATCTACTTCAAAGTGCTTTTATGGGATTCAGCGGAGCTTCACTCCACAAGAATGAGATTGAGCTGCACTCATGAAGAGCTTTGGTTCTGCAGAAGCAAGCTTCCACTCCTACAGTTATTGCTACTTGAGCTATACAGACAAAAATACTACTGAAAAAAAATGACACTAACTCCAAACTTAAATAGTACTGGTACCTGAAAAGGGAATGTGTTTTGCCAACTGTTGGGAAAGTCAGGATCTGTCAAGTATTGGATTTCCTAAGACCAAGTGGAACTTCATAGCCGTTTTCAAATATTTCACAAATACAAAGCAACACTGCCAGAAATAAAGCCACTACTTGAAGAAAATATTAATCAAAAATCTTACTTCCAAGCAGATCTTGCTGAACTTAAAGGGACTATCAAGACAGCAGGGTATTATTCAACATATGTCAATAAAATCAACAGGGAGAAAGTACGGAAAATTAAAGTCTTCAGTGCTTTCATGAGCTCTAGCAACATCCTTGAAAACCGCTAAAGGAAAATATAAATGCCTATTTTAGCTATGTTTCTATTTAACTACCAAGAAAGTTTGTCCAGTATAGTAGCCTCCAGCTAACAAATGCTAAATGAAAATGGTTACCTAATTTCAAGTTACAAAAAAATCCCAGTTCTCCCATTTGTATTAGGAATTTTAAGGTATTGACGGAAGGAAATAAAAAAAAGGAAACACTCAGAAATTAAACAAGAGGAAAAAAATCCCAAACCTTGCTTTTGTAAAATAACAGAATGCCATTCAAAATGGTCTCCTAAGGTGAAAGTTTTTCATTCACATCAATTTTCTTTGTCCTGAATCAATCCACGCTTCTGTAAAGCACATATGTATATGTGTGTGTGTGTACACATACACATACACACACAACAGTGTGCCATAAAGCAATTTTGAATAAATATCTTCACTGGAGTCTGTACAACAGACTCCCCATAATATTTACTCTTCAGGTAAGTTTGTGTTTGCATGTGTATATGCACACACACAGACTTTGTACATGTGGGCACTTATGTGACCAAAGTGCAAAGTTTTTCAGAGTATAATCAGAGTTGAGTACATGCCTGCCCAACCCCACACTGCATTTTTGGATTTTATTTTTCTGTTATGGGTTTCTTCCCCTCCTGCCCCCCTTACCCCTTTTCAGATTTAAAGCCTCTTTTCCACTCAGACTTAAACATTGTTTTGTTAAGTAAACATTTTCTTTTCAATTCACATTTTGTAATATAATAGCCTTAACAAACAAGAAAATGTGTGTGATGATCAAAGCCCCACTGTTCAAGTCATAGACTTTTCCATATTATCCTTCAAACTGGAGACTTTGAAAAGTAATTTGCTGCCGCAGGGGAAAAAAAAAAGAAAACACACCACAAAACACACACAGACATACCAGAATCTGCAACTACAAGACCAAGCATTTAAGACTAGAATCCAAGGTTAGAAGATGTCAAAGCAGAAAGATGTCAACAATACATAAACTGTAAACCTAAGTGTCTTGCTCCCCAGTGCAACAGGATCTCTGTTCACTAATCTTCAGTTCAATAGTCCAGTCTCCTAGATACTGCTGAAGCACATCAAATACAGAGACCAGAATAGTGTTCAAATTGAGAATCAAGATTCAAAAAGGAACATAGACTTGGAATAGTGGTCTTTTGCTTTAAAAGTACACTTAATAAACAAGCAGCTTTCCCACAGAAGTTAGAGATGGTACATTGTCCATCCAATACTATGATGGTACATGTCCTCAAAGAATCTGGTGTCCACAAGACTTTCACATTTCTACAGGTTAACGCATCAAGAAGGAAAAATTAAAACGTTATCATCATTTCAGCAAGCTGGTTGACTCTTATACAAAATAAAAGTACCACCATATAGAAAGCTACTTTTTTCCTTTAAAAAAAAAAAAAATCCTAACCTTTTTCCCTAGTTACAGCACACTGGTGATCTCACGAGCCTTATTGCTCATATTTTGCTTGTATACATGTAAAATATTTTCTGACCATGTTTTCTTTAATATAAATTAATGCAACTTCAATAAAATAAGTTGTTAAACAAATCCTTTGGAACAACTTCACTGTCTGCACCCAACTTTTACAAAGACTGATGAAAGCAGCAATGGAATCATGTTAAACTTATAATAAATAATTCACATACAACATATGTTAAATTACAAAGAAGGATTAAATTGCCATTTCTACAACTTTTTATAGATTTAGCAAGTTTCTAATCCATTTTATATCAACAGCAGTACGTATGCTCTTCATATTAAATTTAACATTGAAGGACTGTTTAGAGGCATTATTTATAAAGCAAGAACCACCAAGTGAGCATCACAGAACTTCAACAAATGTTTAGCTTTTTTCCAGTATCTGTTCTCAGAAAAGATTCCGGGGTTGTCTATCCACTTGGTAAGTTTCTTTCTCATCGTTACTCAGGAAGAGTTAACGTCATGACCTCCAACTTCATTTTGAAATACTGGTTAAACCGAACAATTGCATACCTA
>NW_009647222.1:6805769-6826809 GCF_000708025.1 Charadrius vociferus
AGGTAACTCCTTACATAAAGACACCCATGCTAGGTAGACCAGTCAAGAGTCTACCTACCCCAGTACCCTGTTTCCAACGCTAACCATTAGCAGCTGCCAAAGGAAGAAATTAAGAACAGAGTAACCGTATCATGGTACTTCCTCACCACCACCACTCCTAGCTTGCTAAGGTTTACAAAACAGATGCTGTTCCAGGACTATCAAAGGTGGTGTTCTCATGCTTAATAGCTTTTAACAGACTGTCCAACAACTGACAACTACAATTCCAAAGAAATCTGATCTTGATCATTGCAAAAAAAGACATTTTATTCAAAACTGACACACATTTTTGTGTTTTGCCACCCACTTGTGCTGTAAGTTGGCTTTTTGTGCCATCTAGCGGTTACTAACAAGTACTTCTAGTTGAGAAGTCACATGAAGAAATTCACATTTGCCTCATATACAAAATGACACAGCTAACCTAGTAAACTGGCTTAGTCAGTGCCAAAAAAATCTAAAGCAGGATCTTTTACCAAGCAAAATGATTAATTTTATCACCTCACCCAGTCTCCAATGGAGAGATTAATTCCTCTGCTTGTTGCCATGAAAGACCATTTTAAAAAATGCCAAAGACACGTATCTACCTGAAACACAACACTATTGGCCAGTGTCTCAGGAAAATAGTTCTTAACATTCCTTGGCATTAAGACGACTCTTTAAAAAAGATCAGGAATTTCAAAGAAATTCCATGCAATAAAAAGTAAACAAGCTCTTCTGCACAAAAGCCCTGTTTCTTGACTCTCACACAGCTGGAAATTTAGGTCTTGTGTCAGTACATGCAGTACACCACACTGACCAAACCAACTTGGCTTTTATACCTTTGTCTCTCCGACAAAAAAATCCAACTCAGTGGCCCAAAACATTTACTCCTCTAGTTGTGTTCCTTGCCTTGTTATACCATGTGTTTTAGCCCTGGGGCACATAAGAATTTAGAGAACTTTCAGCAACAAAAAGCAGACAGACAGATAGCTTTTACTGTCTTGTTATCTCTTAAAAATTACAAGTTCAGTATGATCACATAGATCAGGTCTGTTGCTCAGACATCATAGTTCCTGATAGCTGGGATGTTGGACCAGATGGCCCTACAGGTCCCTTCCAGCTTCAAGTATTCTACAAATATATGTAAAAAACAAACTTACCCTAGAAAATCGAAGTCAATGGTGGAATATTTGGCTTGAATTAGAGCCCACAATCCCCAAAAGAAGTGGGAAGCCTGAAAGAAAAGAAATATTAGCAAAATGTTATTATATAAAATCCAACATGTAAACATATTCTCACAAACAAGACAAAGTTATCTACAAGAGGACTCTCAAAATCCAATCTTTTTGTAAAGTTATTTGATGTCTCTTTAGCAAAGAGACTGGTAAACAAGTATTATAGAATTAATTACTGGCAATCAGAGGAGTAGATCCATTGGCCTCCTGGCTCTCCATGTGTTGTTTTCAAGAAAAATAAGATTGCATTTATGAAATAGGACATGCATTAAGTAGACTGTTGTACAACTATATACACCATGTTAAAAAATGCACAGAAATATGACCATCTCATTTCCACTGTTACAAATTAAATCTCTTATTCTACATGTATTCAACTCTAGTGTAAATATGAAATTCCTTTTTAATCTGATTACAACCCTTAGGCCATTATAACTACAACTCACTTTCACTACTGACTTGGACAAAGAGATATGATCTGTATGTAGCTATGCAAGAGAATCTCTAACACATGAGCATTTACACAAATTTCTCATCTGTTCCAAACTTACTTCCATTACAAGTCCAGATAAGTAGTCTGGAGACCTATGTTCAAGCTTCAGATTGAAACTATGGATTACATTATGATACAATTGTTAGTATACTTCAAATGAACAAATATATGAGGTTGATAGGATCCTTGTGGAAGACATTTCTGGACCACCCAGGTTACAAGCCATATACTTCAGACTTCTGTTTGGTAAATAACTACTTTCAGTAATTACCTAAATGGCTTCCTGAAGCTTGCATGTAACGCTTTACCAGAAGCATAGAAGTCACATGCATGAACACACTCCTGAAAACAGCTTAAAATGAAAACTACTGTATGTACATGTGAATCTTTCTTGTACCTCTAGTTTAGGCAACTTTGCCTGATAGAGAACAGTTTGGCTTTTTACACCAGCATCCATTAACTTTAGTTTGTATTTGCTCTTAACAAAGCTTCCCACATTAACTGACACAAGGGCGTTTGACGGTATTTGTGCATCATGTGTGGTCTATAGGCAGGTCTTGAGCTGTTCTCTAAACAGAACTCTACCCTCTTAAACATTAGTATGACCACAGTTTAAAACTGACAAAACAATGCTATGTGTTTAAAAACAGACCATCAGTCTATTTAATTGCAGATCTAACTTTCCTAAATGAATGGGACAGCTGAACTTAACAATAACAGTTGATAACACAGATTTAAAAGAATAACAGCAAACAAGCTGGTATTTTCTAAGGGCTTGTTTAATAATCACCTTCCCAGAACACAAGCTGCTTTTCCTCACTGCAACCATTAGTTTTTTGGCAGAAAACTGAAGGTATTACTTTAACAGAGGTGTGCTTGGATTATTCAGAAAGAGGACTGAAATAAGGCTAAACCGGCTTCTTAGCCTCAGTCCTCCTATGACTAGTTTGGCATGTTATTCCTCAGGAGAAAGCAAAATAAACTTATCTAGCTGTTGGGTAAAAGGCACTTTTGCTGTAACATTTCCTGTTACATCCTCTAGGCAAAACAAGACCAGGGTTAGTGACAAAATGTAACAAAAATAATGTGAACCTGTCAAGTATCTTCTGAAATCACAAGAGAGAAAGCTGGAAGGCGAAGGAAGACATTAATCTTTAAACTGCTTCTCAAAGTATACATAATTGGGGCATTCAAGGACTCAATACTATTTGACTTTTTATTCTACCTCCACGAATTACACTTGATGTGTTTTTTTCTCTGAAAGACAAGGCACCAAAGCCAGGTGGAATTTTCTGAAGGCAGATCAAAATTGAACATGCTCCACCATTTTAAAGGGGAAGAACAAGGGTGTGAAGCTTTTATATAAGCTCTAGCAAACTCAGGAACTTGAAGACCAATAAACAGCCAATAGAAATACTCGCTAAAAGCTCATCTCATTTTCTGAATGTTCACTGCCTCTTTCACTAGAAATATTCTACAGAGAATTTGTACCACACAATGTAAGAGAAAATTTCCATAGAACAGGCTAAGGAAGTTTTTTTTCACATACCACAGCACTCACGAGTAAGACACTAGCAATTACATTTGTCCACAGAGTAGAAGGCTTCTCTACAGCATTTAATGTATTCGAATCAACAGTTTGTTATTTACCAGTGCAAACTGATTGACTTGAACGTATAGAACTTCAACTTCTTTTTCACTGACTTCTGTGCCAAATCCTTTATATTCTTTGTAGGCCTCAAGGTAAGATCTCAGCCATTGTTCCTGCAATTTTCTGTTAGGATAAAGGCTGTAGTCTACCTCATTTACTCCTAGAAAAGAAAAAAAAATACCTATTAGAACCTTAAAGTGTCTAAAAAAAAAAAAACAAACCCACATTAGAATCACATTACTGGACTACTTCCCCCCCTCCTTACCCCCTACACAAATGCACAAATTGGTGTGGACAAACATCAGTGTTTTACTTTGACCTGATTTTATCAGTCACATATCAGCAAGAATTTCTCACACGCGAACCAGAGCATACAGGATAAAACTTTCTGCTCTGTTGAATATGTTTTCAGCCACATACATATTCTACTTGCATTTTGAAATTCAACAAGTTTGGCTTAGAGAGAAGCCTCAATAGAAAGCAAATGCAAATGCATTATGAAACAAAAGCCCTCCCACACATATCAAACATTACGCACTTCGTAGGAAAAGGGACTTGTATGCAACAATATTCAAAGCTGAATCCAGAGATACATACATTTTCACCAACTAACCTCATATTTCTGAGATCAGAAATTTATTAGAAGTCTACTGCTCTCCTCTACAGGGTATTGGTAGAATTAGAAGTTTTATCTCCATAACCACTCTTTTTTGTCCTGTTTTTCTTCCTATCCTGGAGGTGCTTAGTCACAGGACATAGCGAGTCTGCCAGGAGTCCCAAACCTGGATCACAGTTCACTCCCACTAGCTATCATTCACAGAGTATTTGGGAATTCACCTTAAGTGTTATTTTATGCACGATTATTTATAATAAGTCTCATTAATTGCAATCCCCTAACTAAACTCTTTTCTGTGTTACATCCACTCAAATTTAGCTTTAAAAAAAAAAAAATTAGATTTTTACTGGATGGATGGAGACTAGCAGAGGTGAAGCACAACTGTTCTCCATAGGCCAAAAAAACCCCCACACGTATTTGTGTGATTAGTCATCTTATTGTACTTAGCTCCTTAAAGATATAGTCAGACTCTCAGAAGTCAGAGATGAAAATTCAAAAACTCTCAAATACATTTTGTAAAGAATTTAACTTGCTGTCCCAGTTTCGCCTGGGATAAAGCTAACTTCCTTACTAGCAGCTGGTGTAGTGTTATGTTTTGGATTAAGGATGAAAATAATGTGGATAACACACCAATATTTTTAGGCGCTGCTAAGCAGCCTTTTTCTGCTCCTCATACTGGCCTGCCAGCAAGTAGGCTGGAAGTGCAGAAGTTGGGAGGGGATACAGTTGGGACAGCTGACCCTAAATGACCAAAGAGATATTCCATACCATATGATGTCATGCTCAGCATATAAAGCTGGGGGAAGGAAAAAGGGGGATATCATTTGGAGTTATGGCAGTTTGCCTTTCCAGTAACCACAACGCATGATGGAGCCCTACGTTCCTGGAGATGGCTGAACACCTGCATGTAGATGGGAGGTAGCGAATGAATTCCTTGTTTTGCTTCACTTGCGTGCACAGCTTTTGCTTTACTTCAACTCTCTTTATCCCAATCTACAAGTTTTCCTTATTTTTTCTGACTGGTTGCTGGTTGGGGTTAAACCACCATTTATTTTCCAAATACTTAAATTACCAAGGAATTACCAAATATATACTCCAAATTTTTATAAGTTATCTAAATGTTAGTATTATTATTATCATCACTGTCTAAACAATCAGTTTGTGAAACTATTGGTAGATTAAGGCTCCTAATTTCACCAAACTGCACTTTATATCAATACTAATCATTATGCAGGTTTTTCCTGTTGCCCCATCTTCTGAAAAAACACAGCACACACTCAAGGTTATTTCTCTCTTATAGAGTAAATGGAATGAGCATTCACTGAAAAAAAATTGAACGAGTAAATTTACCTACCAACACCTTTTTCCTAAAATCCCACCTTTTTCCTACTACACAGTCTCAGCCTTTACTTCTCATTTTAAGAAGTGACTCAAGGGGAAGTACTTAGCACACACATACAAAGCCATCAAAAATCCACATATACCTGCCATTTGGTACTGTGAAACCACAAAGCGTATTTTCAATATATACCTATGCCACAAAAGATACATTCACAGTATTTCATTACAGTGGGTCAAGTCTCTGCTGTGTCATTTCACAGAAGGATACTGTGAAAGCTGCGAGTTCTGTATTTATCTAACTCTGCCAAAACTTAAGGCATGAAGTTCCCATTTCTGGGTTAGCAGAGCTGCAAAGGAAGGGCATAACTGGCCTGCTAGACAAGACATTATTAACACATTTTGATACCACAAGATGAAGAGCTATATACTTTTAGGTAGATATACAGACAGAGAAAAAGAGAATATGCAAGAATGAGTTTTTACAAAACCAGTTCACCTTTACCTCACAAATCCAATTTTTACCTGCAAATTCATTGAAGTGGTTTCCAATGTCATAAGCCAGGTAGTTGTATCCAGAATATTCATAGTCTATGAACTGCACATCACCTGTGTAAGACACAACAGCAGCAACATCAGAGTTCATATCAAATGAAGTCACGGCCCTAATCCTTTGGTGTCCTTTGATGTTGGGCGGGGGGGACACAACAAAACATAACCACACACCCATCTTACTTGTGCCTTGTTGCGTGCACTCAGACATTCCAGAGTAAGGCTGTAATTTTTATGATACGAGACTGCCTTGAATACACATTCAAGAAAGCTCTTAAATAATTACTTAAAACTTACAGTTCTCAATTTTTAAACTCAATATAGCAGAATTTCAATTTTAACTTCTACCACATGAGGGCATCCCTTACCTTCAAAATAAGAAACGTGCTAGAGGATCCTTTATTTTAACTTTATGTAGAAATAACAGATCAAGTTTTCCTCAACTTCAGAACGAGCAGCCCTGTTTATTCTCACTCAAACGTGCAACCACAGTGGACTAACACATTGCAACACGTTGATATTTCCTGCTTCCTCCAACTGCACTTACAAAGCAAGACTCTTAACTGTTGCTTTTTATAGCTGGCTTAAACTAGTCTCAAGAAACCATCAGACAATCCCCAAGTCCTCAAAACTATGAAACTATGTAGTGTTATGTAAACAAGGACTGATAAAGCAGCAAAACAGCCCCAAACGTTTCCAAATTACATTTACCTACTACTGAAGCTGGGGCTAACGCTTCACTCAAGGTAATATACAGCATTGAACCTGCTCAAGAATGTCTACACTACATCAAACAGTCAAGACATTAACAAGATGGATTAGGTAAAACTAGAGCTCTTGTCTTTTAAGGGAAACCTGCAAAAATACTAAAAATATCAGAAAATTAAACAATGGGTTAACTTCAGAGCTATTCGCACTAGACATTAAAATCTAAGACTTTACACTTCCTACTGCTATGCTGAAACAGGTAATTTTCACAGTTGGATCCTCCTCCCTGTCTACACCCATTCTTTTGACAGCTAGCTGCACATTTACTCAATAAAAACATATTCCTTCTATTACAATGAACAAACTTCTTGGCATGGCTTACATCATCTCAGATTCTAAAGCTAACTATCAGAACTCCAGGTCAAAAAAAAAACCAAAACTAAAAAAAAACCAAAACCACCCACAAAACGGTAAATCAAGAATAAAGTTATGTTTATGTATTTCCTAGACTAAGGATTTCAACTGTCTAATATACTGCATCAAGATTTATGGATAGATATTGCACATATCAAATACAACAGCTTTGCCGGATACACGTCCTGACCAAGTTATCACGGAACAACTTTGTTAGAAGTGTTCCTTGTACCTATGCAGTTCATCTTTACCATATTTGAAATACTAACACATTAATGTTTTCCAGATAGATAAATCTCCTTGTCTAAGCACTTCTAAAGGAAGTTAAACGCCACAACACAAACAAAATCACTTTGTCACAATCCTCCAAGTCAGAGTGTACTTTTACTTCCACAGAAAGAGAGGACTGCTTACCAAGGTTAGTTATGAGGTTAAACCTTTTAGGCTCTGACAAACCAACATGAAAATGGCCTGCAGAGTGGCAAGCTCCTCCCAGGAAAATCTTGTTGGCAACGGAAAATTGAGGTTCTCTAGAACTCTGAAGGGACAAGAAATTTTACAGCAGCTGCAACCAAGATCTTATAATATTGTCACAGATTCGCTTCTGCCACTGCTTGACTGGCAGATTCATATACTTGTACACGCTTGCATTTCTCACTGGTTCTTTAGCACTACTTTTAAAAAGAAACACCTCTAAGTTACAAGCCAGTCAAAATGCACAGGCCGACCTGGTTAATATTCTGTTATGCAACTGACCTCCTGAACTTGCCCCCCCCACATCCTCCACCCCCTCAAACATTTGATACTGCTTGTATTCAGAGGGTTTTCCTTCCTCCACCAGGTAATATACAGACATGGCAGGGAAAAGTTTACTTGCAAAATATTAACATAAGAAATACTTTAAATTTCTTTCATGCGCAAATTTCATCTAGAATATACGTATGTGCTATTAAGCATTTTTAAGTACAGCTAACATTTAAAAATTATTTCCAGATGCAAGTAATTACATACGGTAAGAAACTGAATCTAACAAGATACAAATCAGGCTGTTACCCGGTGCTCTCCCATGGTGAAATGCCTGTGAACAAGTGATGTGATAAACCTCCAGTCAGCACACAAGTAGCACAGTGCGTGCCACCACAAGGTAGCAACAATGGCATACCTAATCTGTAGCAGATGAAGAAAATTTGGCAAACTCACATTCAATAAGACAAAGTTTAAAGTGAAAAGGCATTTTTACTGATGTCTTTCAGACTTATGCCACTGTGGAACTCAACCTTAAGTTCAATTTTTGCAGGAAAGGCTCAAAATAAAGATGCACCATTCTTTCTGTGAAACTGAAAGAAAGCAAAAACCTTAAGTTTGCCACTTCATAAATGCATGTCTCGGCTACCTTGCTTTAGAAGCAGAATAAACTTTTAATTGCTTGAATTTCCACAGTATCAGAAGTAAATTTTAAGATTCACTGCAGTTCATACAGGAAAGTCATTTCTAAAAGATACAGCTTACACTAGTAGTTAAGCAGCTAGCTTTTATTTTGAGGTTTTTAGTGAGTACAGAGAATCTGTACATCTCACTGATTTCACTGGAAGCAGACAGACCAACAGGAGACACTAGTGCATTTGTATTTTACTCAATTTAAGACTATGCTCTATCATCTTTCTGGAGAAGTTACTGTTATCAACAAGAGTAGAGACCTCAAAAGCATTGAACATTTCAAGTTGAAACACACGCCTTTCATCACAGGGTCTACTAGTGTAGACAACATGCGATGTAATCTATGAAAACTACACAAAGACACGAGAAGGGATACATGTTGTGTTCTGTACACCAGAAAAATCAATTTTTAAATAGATTAGTAGTCAAGAGGACATCTGTTAGATCTCCTCAGGGAACTGAAAGGCAGGAGGGTGATGACACTTCTCTTTCTAGCTGCTCTTCACTTTTAATGGTTTAGTAACGTAAGCACTTCCAACGTGCAAGCCCCTAGCTGTAGTTACCACAGCAGAACGATGTATCCCGAGTTCCGTCCCATCCTGCTCATCAGGTGAGCCACTGAGGCCCTAGAAAACAGCTTCAGTAAAGACAATGATCTATGCTATGAACATACTTGAAAATTCACAAATGGGTCATATACCCAAAGAATAATTTTAGCTATAAATACGCAATATACCTTTGCCAAAAAAAAAAAAGAGGAGGTTTTTACATCAAAACCAGAAGCCTTAAACATACCTCAGTCTTCAGAAGCACTGAGCACCCACAGACTCCTACCAAAGATCATAGAAAACATTGGGTAGGCAGAGGGAATAAACAGAACAAAACTACCCATTTACCCACACACTAAACTTCCTGGCAGGTGATTTTAATACATTCAAAAAGAGCACATACAGATATAGACAAAATAATACTGATACTTGGTCTTATTGAATAGCAAGTATTTGAATACTCTTAAAACAGGGTATTTTTGGAAACTCCAGGTCACGTTGAAAAAAAAAAAAAAAGACAACGCCAAACTTTAAGAGTATCAGAACACAAAGTCTATAAATAAGCAGTAGCAAGCTTCAAGCATATTTTGACTATCCTGATGCCCAATTTGTAATTAAGAGCAACGAGAAGCTGAGTTATATCCTTCAAAAAGTAGTTCGCCCCGATAATTATGTAAAGTAACACTTGCAAATTTTCATATCCTGAGTGACTACAAACGGACATTAACAAAACAGCAAGAGGCAGAGTTCTCTCAGCCACAGCATGAACAAATTCAAATAAAGCGAGGGACACTCCATTAAATGAAGCTAACACTCAACATGCTATTTCAGTCTTGTAAATAAAATTTAAGGACATGAGACTGATTCTTCTTAAAAACAGTATGTGGCACAACTATGATTTTGCTTTCAATTCTGAATATTTAACATAAATTTAATGCAGAGGACAAGTCTAAAGCAAAGCACTGGGACAAGCCACAGCCATTCTAACTGCACTGGACAGGAGTCCTAGTATCTGTTGAGAGTCTGTAGCTTAAAAACCACAGACACACCCATTCCGTGCCTAGTAAATGTGCAAATTAAGCAGTCACAAACAAAATAAATACAGTGTTGCTAAAACCAGTAAGCGACTTATTTTGTTTGTGTCAGCTTCTGAAAAGCCAGATAAACATTAGCAGCTTTGCTCAAATTTCACTGAGGAGAGAAAAATAATCGTAGTTAATCTGGAAGACTGATTCTCTCTCTTTAGTTCCAGCTTAGAGTGACCAAGGTCTTTTTGATACACGGGAGCCTTTCTAGATGAAAGAGTAAATTTAGCAAGAGTACAGCATCAAAGCTGTTGTTAACTACCCTCCCACAGTTTGATGTCATTCTTAATGAAGTACATATTTAAAGATTCTATTTTGTGCTCTTGCAAAATTATTTGTCTACCAATAAAAACTTTTGCTCTGCTAAATAGAATTACAGCAATACATGTTTATTTACAGTTAAAAGCAGAGCTTCCGCTTCTAAAATCATTCCTCATCTTAAGGTTGTACTAACGGACAGATATTTTTTTTTCCTCTGTAAAACTACACTGCATGAAACACCTTTCAAAAATACAAATATTCTACAGATGGCATTGAGGTTTGGTTACTATGAAAATGGTACCCATTGTACCCAGATTGCAGAAGTTTAACAACACAGTACATGTGAAACATTCAAATATAGGTTTAGTAAATATATTTCATATTTCCAAGTCTTTCCCCACCCCAGATATTTACAGCTAGCTTGAAACCAAAGTGCTTTATGTACCTCCCTCCTCCCCACCCTGTCCCCAAACACTAAGCACTCACACACTCGTTATTGTAGGATTGCTCATAAGTGATGCACTGGTGGCATTGTTTTTTCCTCCATTCTGTTTACAAAAAGAAAAGCATATAGCATTTGTTTTAAAAGTAGGAACTTCAAGCCTATTGACCGTGAGTGAGCCTTTTAAAGGAATACCTCTGGGTTTTTTTGCAGCATGGTTCTACTATGAAAAGTGACCATAAATTCCTTTTATCTCAATGGTTTTGTTATGGAATGCTGAAACTCAAGGTAGTTTCACCACTGAAAAAATCCACACGATAACAATACATTCATTTTTGGTACTAGAGTATCACAACTCCAATGTGTCTAAGACCACAAGGTGACTTTTTTTGCATACCTTCCATGCTTCCCCCCCAGTGTTTAAGCAGAACTATATAACCTACCATTGAAACTAAGTAAAACCACCGAAGTTTCAAGCTGAATTCTTAGAATATAAAACTGCTGTTAATAGCATTGTACAGGTATATATATATATGCATATATATGCATGTACCTACAGAACTAGAAGTACTAGCAATTCCCTTCAAAATGGTATTACTCAGAGGGAAACCTGTATACAGACCGCCAACAAAATACTTTATTTTCTAAATTCAAATGCTTTCAGTGCCTATCTGATACAGAATTTGGCTATACATAGACAGCCAGTTTTCATACTAGAACCAACTCCAGCATGTTTTTGTTAGTTTTTATTTAGAAATTAAGGCACATAAGCTTAAACAATCAAAGACCAATGACAACTGACAGAGAATACTTCGGTTCCATTCACAGTCATTTACTTCACACACTTGTGGCTTAACAAGAGTCTTGCAATCAAACTGTCACAAGCAAATATGAAACTAATAGAAGGAACATGTCATCCTCACTTCAAAAGAAAAATCTTGATCTGATGGATTTGTTGCACTCAGCTGAGCTTGAGTATTTCAAATGGGAGGAAAGTTGTGCACTTTTAGTGGCCGTTTTAGTGTCGCAAGTTTGCCTTCTTTGTTTGTTTTAATATCCTCTTTAATTGATTGGTTTAGTAACCGAACCTCAAACCACTAAAAATTCAGAAATAAAAGAAACTGTGGGTTTTTACAGAAGCTTTATAGATTTTAGTTAAGGGACTCTTCAATAACATGAATTATGAGTTAAATTTATTATAATAAAAACAAAAATGCAATTCACCTTTGTGAGGATGTGTACTGCCTACAAATATTTAAATAAAGTATGTATTTACAAAAGAAATCTTTAAAATGCTTATGTACCTCACGCAGAAAATAGGCTGAGTCACAGAATGTAGTATTAAGTATCACTAAGATACTTCATCACAAAGGTGTCTTTCCCACAGTCACAAACCAGAACAATACACATGTTATATGAGATAATGTCTTCAGGTTATTTTCTATGCTTATATGATTTTTATTTTTTTTTTTAACTCCGAAAAGCTTTATATGACTAGAATAGAATTAACATAAATAATTACATACTTTGAAGCCTAGTCATACAGGCAAGGCTAGGGATTAACAAATTCATTAAAGTAAAGCAAGGAACACCAACATTCTTCCTCTGTAGAGTAACATAGAGATGAGAATTAGCTAATTAAGCAACTTATTATTTGCACAGATATCACTACATTGGGTCTTAAAAGCTCAAATTGAGTTCACTCGTTAAAGTCAGTAAAATGACATTACTGGCATAGCAAATGCAATTACACGATAAACAAACTAAGCCACTACTTACTGTTTAGTTCAATACCTACCTCGTTTCTTGTTGTAAATAATATTCTTACACAACAGGTCATTGTGACAGAGTACCACTGGTGATCCTAAATTTGACAGTCTTTCCTTCATCCAGGCCATCTCTTCCTGAAGAACTTGAGGACTTGGAATGTCACTTAAAAACCTTTTCAGGTATAGGAAGTTTGAGTGTTAATATTTAGTATTGTATGTTCCATACCAAGCATTTTTGGTTAAATAACTTAAGGCATTTCCCTCTATATTCTAATTTCAAATAATTCAATTGATCTCCTCCCAAACTAGAGCACTTTTTCCCCTGGCACCACCATGGCAGTCAAATTAAGACAATTATTTCCCTCTGTCCTTCTCAAAAAGAATTCTCTAAAGATTGCCTGCACTGTAAAAATGACAGTAGTCCAAAAAATCGGGAGTAGAACTTGAAGACAATCCTGCATATTTTTTAAAGAATTAGATATCTAAAGTGTTATAGCATTAATTTCATTCAATTTTTGCTCACATTTACATTACTTCCTTCAGGTAGAATACTAAGTACTAAATGTACCTATACAGAGGAAATTAGGATTTTAGTACTAGTCACAGTAAAAATGCTTGAGTAGGCATTTTCTCTTTTAGACTTCCAATTAACTACTTAAATTTTCCTCAGTTTTCTTAAGACTGTTACGTTGCAGAAGAAAAAAAAAATTCAAACAACTTTGCCAGATCATTCCTTAATTACAAATGCAGCAAGAAGGGCAGTTGGCATCAGCAATTTCAAAGAAATTCCATGAAGAATGTTTTTAAGCTAGAATTTGCTTTTGATATTGTACAAACACTTCCAAATTACAGTTTTAGCTTAGAAGTTTGATCTCCAATCCCTGAGCTACGCTGTCTTCAACTCAAGCTTCAGATTACAGCACAGAAATTTTATTTAGGTTAACATAAATGTAAAACATTGCTCCTAGTTTTGCCATTCCTCTCATCCCAATCTGCCAGTGACTGACACTAGAACCCTCAGAAGTATTTTCTTATTTTGTTAAGGTCCTAAGAAAAGACAGTTTCATTTACAAGTCCAAAGCTATATTGGGATGCTAAAAATAAAACATAATTAAACCTTTAAACCCAGGTGAAACTCCATGATAGTGCAAGTCTAGAATAACTGCGCAGATACCCTTTCCTCCTCTGGAAAACACTTTGAGAGCGCATCCCACTGCCCCAAACAGGCTTTGATTAACTTTACTTTTATACCACCCAATTTTGGACAAATTTATAAACTGGACAAATACAGGACAACTAAGAGGGTGCAGGTTAGTACGAACAGCAAGCAGTACTCCCGCAACACCAGGAAATATGCTTTCATTATTCACCCCAGAACACAGGTCTCAGTTTGGGGGACTAATGAAGCTCTTAAAAGCTGTTTAGAGACAACTACCTGAAGTAGTACTTCACTTGACCTTGGTTCTTTAAAGAGTAAAGAAAACTACCATCATTTAAGTGACCAAACCAACCAAGAACTGTATACAGACACACACACAATATAACAAATGAATTAAGTCTTTCCTTATCATATTTGACATTTATATAGCTATTTCAGTATACAAGAGTATGACAAACCTCAAAATTTTACAAGATTCAGTATTACATGGTACCCAAACCTATCTTTTTAAACATTCTTCTACCCCTCAACCAGGTAGAAATCTGGGAAGCACATAATGAAATACCTACCTTTTATTTACTTCTTCATCTGTAAATTCTGTGGGTATGAGAGAGAAATATTTCCCCATCTTCAACCACAGATTAGATTTAGGGATCCATCCGTTGTGTGCATGAATAGTATGGATTTTAGCAAGCTGTCTGGCAATGAGTCTAAAAAACACAAAGTTTAAATTAATGTTATATTTGTAATAGATCTGACAGTCGTCTTCATATTTTTCCTAGCAACAAGAGAAGACAACTACAATATGTTTAACAGAAAAAGTGTAAAAAAATGCAGCAAGGGAATCCAAAGAGGGTTTAAACAAGAGCAACACACCTACAGGGTAGCATCTTTAAAGACTCAACTCAAAAGGTCGTTGGCAGCACTACTTAGGGGAGGTGAGGTGGGAGGGATTGGAGTTCAGTTACAGCATGGATACTTCACCTGTATTTACAGTCTACTCTTCAACTTGCTTATAAGAGTTGACTCAAATTAGCTGCCCTTGTTAAGCAAATACATTGCAGTACATACGTGAAAAGCTAAAATCTTAAGACATCAGCACCTTCTGTTTGCTGCTAATAGTTTAAAAAAATATGTCTCAATGGAAGACTGTCTTGAACCTATTCACAAAAGAAACCTATTGGAAACAAAGCTAGGAGTACTTGCTTTAATCAAGTCCAGCTCCCTTCAACTCCACCCTGATAAATGATCTCCCTAATGGGAATGTGCACGTGTTAAATACTCTCAATAAGCAGACCTCTAACGAGTATATAGTCTTCAGGGGAGGCAGCAAGGATCATTTGTTCAGCACTGAAATACCATGATAACTAATATAGTGGACAGTGAGCTGTCAAGAGGTGAACATCAACTTAGTGCAGGCTTATAGAAGTATTTATATTCTGCCTGCTCATAAACTAAGCTTGAGATCCCTTGGGCCTGACAGAACACCGTAAATGCATCATAGAACTGGAATAATGAAATAGCAATAACAAAAAAATAAAAAGCTTACCTGAAAATATCTGGATTGCATACATGCTCTGGATCCAGTGCTTCTCCCTGCATGAACTCGTAGCACAGGCCGTTATTGAAAGTACAGTATAGTTGAGGTGCGCAGCCATGAGCCTGCAACACGCGGAAACTCTTCACTTCCTCATCTCGATCTACTAAGAGTTCGGTCTTATTTCCATAGATCCTAACTAGAACCACATCGTCTGTTATGTCACCCACATAGCAGCCAATTAGTTTATTGGTGATACCATCGGTGAACAGCTGAAAAGTAAAAGTAATACATAAGTAACTAAGATCTGTATCTGCCTTTTCAATGTGCAGGAAAAGAATGCAGCATTATTCTTTAGTTCACAAAACACAAATGTTTACTAGATTGAGCATTAACAAAAGAAATCTTTTAAGATATAGGAAAAGAGTGGAGAAAGTTGCAAGTATTTTACCAGTACCACAAGAAAAGAGGAAAATGTGAAAACATGCTACAGTGAACTACAGAAATACTATACATAAAAGGAAGTAACTGAAAGCTCAATATTGTAAAATGAGTTTCCACACAACCACTCAAACTGATGGAATAAAATGGCTGAAAAATCAAAGCCCCAACAAGGCAGCAATCCCAAATCAGTAAGAAAACAGTCATGAATACAGGCAGCATGAAAACAAAAACAATTTTGATGCACTTCAGAATTTCAGTATTTGCTGTGCACAGCTAGTAAAAGATACTCCTGGAGTTCTAAGCTACCTTTAAAAAGCAAAATTCAGGTCAGAAACAGTTCAAGTTTGGTGGCTATCATCTTCCCACTAGCCTTATGGGCTAGTTGAGAACAATTCCTAAAGTCACTTTGGCTCCTCTACAAATTCAAGACAGTACTTAAAATTCAAGACCCCAGTCTTCAGCCTCAAGTGCCATTCCAAACTTAAAAGCTTCTGACAAGACCCACTATCCTCCCATTTTACTTCATAATTCACACACGCCATTTGAAAGATTAAAAAAGCATTTCAAGTCCTTATTAAGATGTATATAAACACCATTTACTAGACTTTGACCAGTCTAGTCACCAATGCCTGACCATACTGAAGATGAAGCACTTAACTTTCCACAAAAATAAGTAAGAGCATTTTGTTTACATCTAATGACAAACTACTCCCTGCCTTTCAGATAACAATCAAGATACGGATACTACAAGTTCCTAGCTATGGAAAGGTTGAAGACAAAACAAAAAGACCCCGATCCTCAACTGCTGCTTCTCCTTTCACATTTGATAGTCATTATACAGGCTGAACTCTTGCAGATGCTACCTGACAATCAGACCAGATCCCGAGTTACTGGGCTGCATGTATCCAGTTGCATGTAGTCAAGCATTTGAAATCCCACTCAATGCCCGCAAGAGCAACACAGCAGCTCTTCATCTCTTCCTACAATCTGGGACAGTTTTACAGCTCAGAAAACAGATGTTCGGTGCTTTCAGACTCTTTGTCAACTCAGACTGAATGCTTAAGAACTTGCTACATGAGCACTACCCATATTAACTCTAGCTGTTAGGTAAGTGACTGAACATTCTCGGGTGACAAGCAGCATCACAAGCAAGAATGCCAATGTTTTTCATAACTACTGAACAGCCTCCTGCAGTCTTAAGCACAACGTACTAAACAAGTGAAAGTCAAGGTTCTCACAGCAACTGTAATTTATAATCAAGTATAATTGGTTTTTTTTTTTTTAGTGGTTATAGCTCTCCCACTCTGTTGCCCCCAAAACCCTAATTAAAACTCAATTAAAAAATAAACTCTCACACAAAGCACAAAACCTCTTTCTGGACTTGCACTAAAACAAGCGAACAGCAGGAAGTAGCTTCAAGTTGGATAACACAAAATTTTCCCTTGGGTGGACATCTTGCAAGTTTAATCTGACCCCCTTCTTTAGGAAATGCTTTATCATTAATTCTCATATAGTTAACTTCTGGTATATGCACAAGACACAGTGGAGATACAGTCTGATCACCTCTATTAGAACTTTTTCAAAACTATGTAGGTCTTTGAATCTGCAAGCAGCTTTTATTTAAAAGCAACCTAAAGACTCTGGATAGAATTTTTTAAATTCAGGTTTGTAATAGAAGTCAGAAAAATCCGCTGACAATTCAAATCTGTTTATCAGAATTAGAATACTAAGTGTTCAATGACAACAGTTTGAATTCCTTAGTCACACATCATCCCGCATTTCTCCTCCCTCAAACCCTAAGTCAGACCCAGAAAGAAAATACTGACAAATGGAAAGGGCTGTTGCATTTCACACATTATATTAAACATTAATGCTTAAAGAAAAAGTACTTTTCTTTTTCTTTTATTAAAACACATGTCAACAACAGGCAACTTCTCTACACGCTCTATCATTCCTTAGAACCCTGGACAGTTTTGGTTTCGTTTCTTTTTTGGAAGCCAAGTTCAGAAACTTTGACTTCCCCCACCCTTCCCACAGGTACCCTTTATTTCAAAAAGTAAAGTAGCATTCTTCAAACACAAGTGGCAGCTTATTTCCAAATCTCAGGGATTTGGAGAAATCAAGCATCAGGAACATTTTTTTTAATTCCTAAAGAAAAAAATACATATGAAGTTGGCTCAAGTCTCCCCATTTAGGAAAAGACAAGACTTTCATAGTGGGAGATGCTGTATTTTAGCTATCATGCCTTGTCCTCCTTAGCACCCCTATGCTATGAGGTGAACAAACTCAACAAGAAATATCTCAAGGTTCCAGAGGAGAGATGCAGAATAGCAGAGGATATGAGGGCACTCAGTTTTCTTAAACAGTTACACACACTTCATCTTGCAGAGGTAGGTTCAGCAAATCTTATACCATTCAGCTACACAGGGCAATGATAAATTCAAATAAACCTGCTTACAAAGCCTCCTTGATTGACTCAAAATTGAGACTTTACAATTTATGGACACATTTTATTACTAGCTATTATTTTAATAACCTGGAATAGGAGACAAGTAATGAAGAATCTTGTCTTAAACACTCTTCGCAGCAACTGTTACAATGTTAATCAGTGCAAATAAGAAAACTATACATTTAGCACCGTAGATACTGGTTTTCACATTAAAATGAACACAACTCTAACACCACCATATTCTTTTCTTGACATGCAGAATTTGTTTAGTTTTCTCTGTGCATATAAGCATATTGTTGCAACAATGCAAATGCTGTATCAGGAGAAGGATGATGTACTTGAGCATTGTCACCTAATTTAAACAGGCAGTACTTAAATGCGTTTCAAGTATGGCTTGTCAATCAAAAGCTACACCTTAATATTATAATGTATTCACTCATAACTCTCCTCCTTTTAAGTGTATTGCCACAGAACTATTTAGATCGGAAGGGACCTCCTGCGATCATCCAGTTCAACCTCCCTGCTCAAGCAGGACCAACTACAGCCAGTTGCCTAGGACTGTGTCCACTGAAATCTCCAGGAAGTCTGGACACCCTACAACCTGTCTGGGCAACCTGTTACAGTGTTTGGCCACCCTCACAGTAAAGAAAGCGTTTTCTTGCGTTCAGATGGGATTTCACATGTGTTTTATTTTGTGCCCATTGCCTCGCCTGTCACTGGGCACTGAGAAGAGTCTGGCTCCCTCTTCTTCATTCCCCCCATCAGGTATTTAACATATTGATAAGAACCCTGCAAGCCCTCTTTTTTTCCAGGCCAAAGAGTCCCAAATCTTGCAGCCTCCCCTCATATGAAAAATGCTCCAGTCCCTCAGTCATCTTCATGGCCCTTTGCTGGACTTGCTCCAGTGAGCCTGTATTGTTCTCGTATCGGGGAGCCAAGAATGGGACACTGCACTTTCATATGGCAAAACAATGCAGAAGTACTCTCATATATTTTACCATTAAAACCAGAATTAACTCATTAAAAAGTTTAAAGAGCACTTTGCAGAAGTAATTTGCGTTGAACCGTCGCTCAAGTTAAAAAGTATCTTACCTGCTATATGTAAATGCAAACTTCTGAAATGTAAGATTAGAAAAAGCTCTCATCCTGTCATTGCAGGACTGAAAGAAAAGTGAAAGTTCTGTTGAACTACAGAGGATCAAAACCAGTATAAAATTCACTATCCCCTCTGAAGAAAGAGAAGTCTATTGTCTTTATCAAATGGCAAAGGTGGCAAACAAAATAGGCAGTAATTTAATAAAAAAGCACCACTTCAAATCACTGGAACTCATGCTACCATTTTCTACTTCTTAGAAAACAACCCTCTAATGAAGCTTGTCCTTCCATTCAAAATTGTACTATAAAAAAACAAGGCTCTAAGGTCATCAGAAATAACTGACACTACCAAAAAAACCCCAGACATTAAGTAGTACTGATGCAAAGAAACAGTAAGAATTTGATTTGCTTATGCTGTAGAAACAGCAACTTCTGGCCATTGCACAGCTTTTGTCATACTGCGCAGGTCTATTACCCCTTAAAACAAGTCTCATTAGTGTTAATAAAAAGCAATCTGCAACGAGGAAATTGGACTCCCCCAACTGATAATTTAGGAACTCTACTTCTTATTAGCATCTATTTGTAACATGCTGCTATAAGTAATTATTTACACCCAGGAACATTTTAGTTATTGCTTCTTAAAAAGGGAGAAGGGTTTGCTTACTTTTCTGATTACATTATCCAGACTAGACAATTTCTATATTCCATCATAAGAAAATATCTAATGATTCCTACCAGTAAAAGAATGTAATACTCACATTATTCTTTTATTCAGAATGCCTTTACTGTAGCACTTAAAGAACCAACTCAGAATGCCTTGCCTGAAACGTAACTTGAGATACAACAGAGCAAAACAGGAATTCTATAACAAAAGCCATTCTATAACTCAAGGCCACATGGAAGATGATGGAAAAATCTACAGAATGTTACAAATAGCAGGTAGAAAATTCTGGAAACAAATCAAGATATACAGAGAGACAAGAGAAGTCAAGAACACAATGCAACAAAAAAAAGCCAAAACCCAGCAGCAAGATTCTGTTACTCTTGTAGTGTAAATAATTTAGATATTACAATTAAATTAAAGTGATTGTGATATGCACTTATCGCACTGCAGTAAGTACTTCCACATGAGGTGACACAAAGCTAAAGCTAAAACTAAATTCTGAAAACATTTCTGGAACCAGTATTTATACTAAACCACAATGCAGTCAGAGACCTAGATTTAAGTCAAAGCTTTGTAGCTCTTAGGAAAAACGATAAACTATTTACTGAATGAAATGCAGAGTGAAGGCCAGAAAGCTACAAATAAGCACGAGTTACCCAAATGCAGTCTCAGAAAGGAGCATGTGGTAGAACCACAACAGGCCAAGCGAGTCCAGGAAAAGCAGAGAAAACTCAACCAAGACATGAAGTATCTTTGAGACAGAGTTTACCCTAAAAGCACTCTTAGAGCAATGATCAGGTTACTAGATTCCCAAAAAGGGCATGTGATGGATATGTTCCTATCACATAAGTGGTGGTTCAAGAAAAGCCTGTATCTAATTCTATTGTTCCAGGTGTTCAAAAGAATGAGAACAAAATTACAGTTACACATAACAAGCACGAACAGGCAGAAATAAAGTGTCGCAGGGGCAAAGTAGAAAGCACTTATCACTCACACGAGATGTAAAACCAAGCAGATTTTTTCCTTCTAGACTATTACAGCCACAGGAGGAGAAACAAAGAAAGCAGTATCGTAGTGCTGTAGAAGCAGAACAGTGATGTGAAGTTCCAGCATAAACAAGTAGGG
>NW_009647222.1:6826823-6829980 GCF_000708025.1 Charadrius vociferus
TGCTGAACCCCATATTCCACATTAAGATCTCCAGAAAGGGGCAGTCTTAATACATGCTTCTTTAATGCTCACAAAACTTTCAAGCTTGTATTTCAAGATGTAACTTCTTTTCTTCTGGAAAAGCATACACAGGCACATCCACAAGTATACATTTCTCAATAATTTAATTTCTTGAAACAAGGCTAGTTATTTCTCCATCTCTATTCCTAAAAGAAGGACAAAGTACAACTAACGGAAATTGCAAGTCTTCTATTCAACAGGGCTTACAAGAAACATAATTTAAAAGGCTCTGGAGCCATATCCTCTACATCATTACACTCAGCAGGTGAAAACCACTGTCTATGTGATTTTGGTGGCCAGACGATCATGAACAAGACCATTTGGTGTTACAAGTACCAAGGCTAGCAAGGAACCAGTAAGTTAAGAGCACCATTATATGGTAAGTTTGGTTACAGGCTGAACTAGCAGTTTTCCACTGAACTCTCAGGGTGCTCATCCATGACAGCAGCATGAAGAAGGCACCACTACCACCACCTATGCTATTTAGTGTCCCTTAAACTGTTTTTTTTGGCTACCAAACCATCAACATTGCAGTTTCAAGGAAGAAGTCGGGGGAGGGGGGGGGAGGAAGAGGTTTTTTGTTATTGTTGTTTTGGGGGTTTTGGGGGGTTTTTTTTTGGGTTTTTAACATTTTAACTGAAGTTTCACATCTCCCATCTCAATATAAAGACCATTTAAATTACCTTCAGTAGAGTATTATAAAATGCTATAGATACAGATATGTCACCCCTTGCAAGGGCTGGTTCCAATCTAAATGCGTGACAAGATGAGAAAGCTTTTTTTCTTTTATGTCAGAAGAAAACTGCAGAGAAGTTACAAATTTTTTACCTTGTTTCTGAAGAATATTCTACTGAAAACAGTCAGCATCAGGTAACTAGTTAAGACTTCTAAAGTGGTGAATTGTTTTAGATCTTTCTACAGATTTTGTGATAATGATGAAAACAGTTACAGATAAATCCAAAAAATTACACTAACAGAAAAGGGGTGTAAGATTTCATTCTAACTCAAAGCATTAATTTTCTGTTCCTCCCACTGGAAGATTTTTACATAAAATGGCCACGTAACAATAGGGGGGAAAAAACAGGAACTAACACACCTTAGCTAGCTATCTTCCTTCCCAATCTTACAAGTCTACAGCATAAATTATATGCCATTACATAGCCAGATCCAAGCTGTGCCAAAGCAAACATCAATTCTCTGTGGTTATAACCAGTCATCAATACAAACACACCTATAGCATGCACAACTGGATTACATCACGCACTATGATGTGGCACATCCATTACATAAAACATCACCACATGCACGATTGCTGCCCCACCGATACCACAAAAAAACCTTTACACGACAAGGGATTGAGATTACCAAACTTCATCAGAATCTTAATAAGAATGGAGACCCAACCTAGCCTCAAGCGACATCTAATACTGCCTACATTTCCCACTTACCGTGACATTGTGTTCAAGGCACACCTCAAATTACAATTTTTCCACAACACATCAGCAGTGCAGCCCATTCCACAACTCTAGCTTTTCTTATTCTTTCTTTCACTCATCACTCCTCTATTTAGAGATACTAGCACTTCAGGATGTTAATCTGTGAACTCAGTCCTTCCTCTAAGTGTAACTACTTTCACAACTGCTGAAGAGCATGATGTCCTAAAAACAGCTAAGCAATAAAAATACTCTTGAAAAATGTAACCATACAAAATAAGTTAGTTTGCTTTGTTTCCCACAAACTAACATTTTCTGTTTCCATTCAATTATTTCAATGCTTTAAGTCCCACATGCTGTCTCTTTAAATAAATTGTGAAATATTTTAACTAACTCAGAAATCTGAACCTAATCATAGTTTGTTGTAAAGAAAATACCAAGATCAATACAAGCAAAGAAATTAGAGCAGCAGTCAGAAAATACTGACAGAAGATATTGAGCACAAATCAGGAAGAAGCAGCAAAGAGACACAGTGAGAAGCTAACCTCCTATTAAGAAAAAAAAAAAAAAGGGGGGTGTGTGCATTGTTTTCATTGTGAAAGTACAAATCCTTGTAAGCATCGCTCTATCTTATGTGTTCATACTTCAATAGGTACAGGAACAAATTTTTGTAGAGAATTATAAAATGCTGAAGTAGTAAAGTCATACAAAGTGTTGATAAATGTTGAGAAATGTACATCTTGGTAACAAAGACATAGTACCAAAAAACAAGTAAGGTCCAATTATTTCAGAGAAAAACAAACAAACACGCACACACCCTTATTGACACTTATTTGGAGATGATCTGGAACTAAGTTCCACACAGGAGCTTGGAGGGGGACGACCAGGGGCAGGGGGACAACTGGGGGGAGGGAGTAAAAAAGGTCAAGAGTCTTATTGAAGAATTTGATCCCCTTTGCAAAACTGATCTTTACCCCCTCCTCAGGTTTGGAAGCATATCATTTTTATAACTCTAGATTTCTGAATGATTTTGCAGCTGATGGGTTTTTTCCGCACCTAAGATATTGTGCTGGTCTATCCAAATAACAAAGGTGTAAATTAGCACTATCGCTAATAAGGCTCTTCACCAGTAAAACGGCAGCCTTTATTATCAATGTTGAAGATTACTTCAGAATGGAAAGAAATAAAATTGTTTTTCCTGTACCATAACATTACACTGCATTACATTAACCTATTGAATCCTTCAATACCACCAAACCTACAAGATGTATCATAGGTCATGGAATAAAAAAATCCTGAATCTGCACTGAAATGGTACCTAACCATCCCATACTGTAACCAAATCCTCCTTCAAATACTAGCACAGAGGAAAAAATAAAAAAATTCTTAGTACGGGCAACAGATCCCGAACTGTCATTGTATTTTTACATTAGCAAGGGTGATACAACTTCTTTAAGACAGTAAAGAGTTAAAACAATCAAGTTTTTTTCTTTCATTTATAAAGAATGGCTTAAGATACAAAAAATAGAATGTCCACTGTCACAATTTAAGCTGTTCACTATTTCAAAACAGGGTTTCAATTTTGAAGAGCACTTTTGTTTATGAAATCCCGAAAAAAGTGTGACTCATGTTCACTGCAATCAATTTCTGAATTTAGCAAGCAG
>NW_009647222.1:6830032-6832968 GCF_000708025.1 Charadrius vociferus
CAAACTACTCTACGATTACATTACTAAAATCAGCTGTTACAGATCAAAAATAACTACTGCAAAAAGCACTGATTTGTTTTAATGACATTGCTTTGTATTACTGTAAAGCAGAGAAAGCAAACATCAAGAATTTAAGAGTTCAAAAATATAACACCCAGTTTGTCCTGGTTTGAGGTAAAACGGAACCAATTTTGTTCAGTAACTTCGCTTCTTAGCTGGGCCTCTCTAACTACTGAAATTAACAGCATATTGTGCAGACAATGTTCACTCTCTCAGAGTGATAAGACCTATGTTTATAGCTGATGCCCAGGCGTGGTATGCAGAGAGGCTCTTGCTTATACTTACTGCTATAACAAAGTTGGTTGGCCTTGGGTGTTATTTGCTCCGTTGGAGGGTTGGAAGCGGAAAAGCATAGTGGGGTCCCACCTGCAGGGAGGAGCGGACAGGACAGGTGACCCAAAACTGACCAACGAGGGTATTCCACCCCATCTGCCTCATGCTCAGCATAAAGACTGAGGATCAAAGGGTCAGCTCTCTTCCTGCAATAGCCGACGTCTGAGGAGGACTCTGTTCGTCTGCCTGCAGATCCGGAATCCAGTTCCCATCCGTCACGGAGTCCAGCCTGGGACTGCCCCAGTGCCAGCCGGTGCCGTGATTGTCACCTCGGGAGCTTGATAGGGTTTTGTATATATTTCATTATTTCTTTTTTTATTTTATTATTAATATTTCATTGAAGTAGTTTAGTTCCTTCTAAACTCGTAAGTCTCTTTTTCCTCCTCTGCCCCTCTCTTCGAAGGGGCGTAAAGGGGAGCATCTGTCGGTCCCATCTGGGGTCCCCCAGGTCCCCAGTAGCCAATTTGGCCTAAACCACGACACAGTTCTACACAGCTCTTAGTACATCCTCAGATGACAATTCACAAAGTATCTACACGAAGATCAGTGTTTAGACAGGAAAATTTTGTTTCTCATTACCAGTGTAAAAGAACTTGAGTATCTGTACTGTTTTGTAGTTATAATATTCACATATAACTTGAGAGAGAGGAGATATATAGCAGTAGAACTGCTTGTGATTCAGCAGATAATTTGCAATGCTTATGGATTCTATAGACTTTCGATAAATAATGCAGTAAAAGAATTTAAGCACACTGAAGATTTAAATTATTTTCATTCTCTGTCCTACAGTTATGTTTTATGCTATGAGAAAAGAAGTTAAAAATGCTAAAATAATTCAAGATATTAGATACTTACAAATCTTAACAGAAAGCTAGGATTAAGCATTTTAATTTTTAAACTACACCATTTCAAAATGGCTTGGCTGACTAAACAATTTGACACACAACAGTAAACTTTTTCAAGAGAAGTTAATTAACTTTTTAAAGTCAAACTCTGAACTCTTCAACTTCTTACTAATTGTTTTGATCCAAGAAGTACTAGCAGCAAAGGTAGCTAACAACAGAGTTTAATGGAGGAAGTTGTAGTTCGCTCCACCCATCAATGTTCTTTGTCTCCTTGGCTATGATGCTGCTGTTTCAGATTAGTCAAGCATATATTCCATGCAATACATGACTCATTTTCATCTCCCTCCTAAATATATGCCCCTCTAATGAGGGGACTCCCAAGGCAGACCCTCTGTTCACTCCATCCTCTTAACAAAAACAGTCATCTTTTATTTCAACATGTCTAACATGCACACGTAACAGACTGCAGCAGCAGTGGTGGTAATACAACTAGTTTCAAACCACATGCGTTCTTGCTTGTTACGTACACACAGCAATCCAAACGCTGCCTAAAGCGTGAAAAATAAAAAGCCACTGAAGAGCTTTAATAATAGGATGCTGTTCTGCTCTTCAAAAGGAGCAAAAGGAAAAAAAGTGAGTTGAAAAGTTTTGTTTTTAAAGTAACTTGGTTGAAACAAAACTCAGATAGTTTTTAGACAGAAACCTCTAACCACAGAGAGTAGTCTACTACTTTACTATTGCATATCCAGTCATATGAGTCCCTGTTCTGCACCAATGGTACCAGTGGTTTTTCTTCTGTTAAGCACATGTTCTGAAGAGGGTGACTGAGGAAGGAAGCAGATTTTTTTTTTTTCTTTAAACCTACTAGAACTTTCCAAAAAGGTTAAGAGTCATCCCTCCTTAATAAGAAAATGCTTTGGTTTCATTTATTAGCATTTCTGCATGAAAGAAAGAAAAGCATTCTGGTGAGAAGTACCCTCATTAGAGAGCTAAAAGAATAAACACGTGTTTAACTTTAGGTAGTCTTGCAAGGGGCAGGAAGTTGGACTCGATGATCCTTATGGGTCCCTTCCAACTCGAGATATTCTATGAACTCCAACAACTCTGTTTAATATGACATGTTACAAAGCTATTTTCATTGCACCTCAAGATGCCGGGACTGTGCTTAACTTATGGCTACAGCCCTCAAAGGAATTACTTGGAAAAACCTCATTAGCTTTATTTTCATACAAACTGGACAGGAATATGTCAAGTTTCTTTTCCTATCAAGAAACTTCTGAAAATATCAGTCAATTTATGTGCTACTACCTCAATGTGCTCAGGTTTTCCGTACAAATTAGTTCCAGCAGCTCTCTTCGGAGGAACTTCACTAGAACAAGACACTTCCACACGTTAATACCTGCTGAATAACGCAATTTAAGAGCGCATAATAGAACGCTCAACTAAACACAGGCTGCAACTGAACTGCTACTTTAGGCAGGTAAACTGACTGAAGACTCGTACGGGGCCAGGTTAAGTATGTTCTAGAAGCACAAAGGCAGCCAATCCTCAAGCAGATGACTCGTCAGAAATACGAGCGATCGCTCACCTAGAGGATACCAGCGACTAAGCGGCGGTACTTCTGCGTACGGTCGAGACGAACAGATGCACCCAAGGACGTTAACGGGGCCAAAACTTACCGAGGCACCCGCCAGCCTA
>NW_009647222.1:6834248-6857961 GCF_000708025.1 Charadrius vociferus
CGCTCAGGCCATCGCAGGGCCAAAAGGACTGGTTTTAATCAGGCTTGCGAGTTATCCTCTGCCGTTAATTTTTGTCTTTTTTAGTTTCAGTGCCAGCCGCCGCAGCGCCCTCGCCTCTTTTGTGTCGTGTCCCCCCCACCCCCGCGGGCTGTATACCTGCTCTCCCGCCTCGGCTGGTTGGGGTTTGGTACCAAATCCCGGTCCCTGAGGGCACGAGGAAGGGGTTTGGTACCAGTCAGTTACGTTCTTTCCCCCCTTCCCTATTTTATGCTGAGAGCCTTAACTTGAAGTTATTTTCAGCCAAAAAAAAAAAAAAAACCAAAAAAAAGCCCAGCCTAGGCATTTTACCAATCAAGAAAACAAAGAAGGAACAAATGATCCCATTTTTTTTAGAAATATTTTGATGCTACCCCTAATGTTCCTGCAAGTACCTGCCTCCTGCTTCATTCTCTGATCTTCCCCTGGAGGAAACATTGAAGACTCAAGAAGTTCCTCTGTTACAAAGCAGGTTTATTAGGTTAGCCAAAGACACAAGAACTGTGCAAACAGAATAATGGCCAGTCTTCCCTGAAGCGCTGTTACTCTAAAGAGACCCAAGTCAGGGGAAAGGGGCATAACTTACACTCAAAATGAACAATGTCAGGAGGGAAACAGCTAGTTCTATCGGTTTAGGTCTCCTTAATTTCATGTGTTCCTCTCCAAAAGTGCAGTGCATTAATAACCCTTCCAAAGTGTCATCTACCACCATCTACTTCTGAATGTGTCTTGTCTTTTGCCAAGAATTGCTGTCATCACCGAAGGGTTTTGCACAACCTCATTATGTAGGTGCATCATCACTTCTATTATTTCTGTTGAACACCTCACCTTATCCCAATATTTATTCTTCATTCACTCACCTCTATGCCTTTCCCCTCAGACAGCATCAAACATTTAGAATATTCTGTCAACAATTTTCCTAGTAATTTCCTTCCTAAATCTTTCTTCTGTCATTCCTCATAATCATTAATCTTAGTATTCTCTTCCATCTAAACTTTGGTTCAGACCAAGTGTTTAAAATCTTTAGAGCCAGGAATCTATCTTTGTAAGAGTTCTGTAAACAAAATTTCCTTCTGTTGTATTTTAAATGAAAATGTAATGTTTATGGGTTGGTGTTACTACTGCAAACATGTTATTCTATGTTAATAGCCTTTTTCTAGCAAGGATTAAAAAGGTAAGAATATGGGGGTCTGAACCAAATTTCAAATGTTGTAAAATTTCCAGATCTAAGTGTTATAGCTTGAGTACTTTTCTAGTGGCAATATGCTTTTGGCTTGCCTTTGTTTAAATCTGTTCACTAGCAGAAACTGTTTAAAGTTTTATAACCCTTCTCGTCTGTCTTTTATATACACAGACTCCCCACTTTCTTAAAATATTTCTCAAAATCCTTGTCTGTCTCACCTAGTTGGACCTACCCATTTCTTCCATTAGCCCATTCCACTTTTCCTTCTTTAAATGTAAGGACATTTTGAATGTTAAACCCTTTTTTTATTTGAAAAAAAGATTTCTTTAAACACACTCACCTTTATACATTGTTCAGTCCTATAAGTTAGTATTACCACAGTAGCATGATATCACTCTGTCTGATCAAGCATGTGATAGGTGGTGCCCTCTGCTTCTGCTCCAGCAGTTTGGTAGATGATAAACTAAGATTTATTTAAGTATTAAGGGCAAAGTGACATTTTTGTTGAAATAAAATGTCAAAGGTTGAATGCTCCAGCTCCTGTCTGTTAAATTCAACAAGACCTGGTCTAGAGAGTCAATCTTACTAATGCTGAACGTACTACTGCTCCCAGAAGCTTTCAGTTGTTAACTCTGAGAAGCCTTGTTAACTTACACAAGTCTTACTAAATTTCCAGAAGTTGGCTGTGAGTACATTTTAAAGAGGGGAAAGTCGAAGCAGTCATCGTGCTTAGATTGTTTGGGAATCAAGGAAACTGAATTTCTGCCTACTAAATATTTATCAAATAGATGAAAGAACCAAGAACACTTATGCAGTAGCACCTTCATCTTTCTGGTCATGGTATAAAGACGTATCCTTTTTACTTATCCTCATGGTCCATTTGGAATTCTTAATTCCTCTTTTAAAATAGTTTGCCAAAACTTATAGCTAGCTACTCACCCTGTTTCTTTTCCTTTTAACCTTTTGTTTCCTGCAAATATTTGCTGTGTTCAAGTCAAACCCCAGAAAGCATCTTCTGAAGACTGGGACTGTGTCTCAATTTTCCGAGAATAATGTTTTTTTCCTTTTTGAAAAATTCATTTTCCTTTTTCTTTCCTCCGCCTTTCCACCTGTACTCCACAAACTGCAAAATTCATTAATAAGAACTCTAGACCACGAGCTACAAAGTGTTCGGGTCACTTTGTTGTTAGACTTGTTGTTAGAAAGACCTGGTATTACATGACGTAAGGGCTCGGGAAGAAAGAGAATGCGTTCTCTCTTAATGCCTGGTATTTTTGTAGGTACACCATACTAAATTAAAGTCATCCTAAGGCTGACCATACATGTCCACAATACGGAATTGAAGAAAACAGGGTGATTTAGTTCTCGCCCAGGCCTGTGCTCTACCAGGAGGTCTGGGTACTGCCTACATACAGCCTCTGACCTGCTTATCCTCACTGTTCTGCCATTCTCTTTTCCTTCTTCTGCTAATCAGAAACCAGGTAGTGCCTTTTCATTTGTTCTTGCATTTTTCACCTTGCCTTTAGGCCAGTGCTGGATGCTTTAAGCTCTTTTTTTTTTTAAAAAAAAAAAGCGCAAAGGAAAGAGCAACATCAGGTTCAGAACCAGTTTTAACTTCCTAGGTGCAGTTCTCCTGGCTGCTTTCCAAACCCGGTAATTCAGTAATTGCTTCAGAAGAACTCAGTGCATAAATATGACTATAAACAGGAAATGTACCCCTTCTAGCCATAATTATTTTTAATAACAGTTTGCATAGCAGAAAGTCTCAAAATACTTTCTATTGTCCTAATCTCACAAATACAAAAATTGAGTCATCAGAAGGTTAAACCTGCCATTAGACCGGCCAGTCAGTGAGCCTGGAAATAATTCTTGACTTCCAGTCCTTTGATCGCAGGCTTTCTTCAGTGCTTCAAAGAATGTTATTTCTGTTGATTGTCCAGCATGTATTATTTGTGTCAACATGAATCACATCCCTGTACATACAGTGTTAAACTGTAATTCAGCTCTCATATTTACTTATTTATTATATCGATTTTTAAAAGTGCGTGGTGCCCTAGCATCCATATAGATTTACCAGCAACAACTCTCAACACACAATGTTGATAGTTCTGTCATGTTTATTGTTCTCTACAAACAGATTTCATTTTAATCTTGGTGAAGGCTACCTTGCAATAGATTATTTTATAAAAATCTTGACAGTTTATGAATTTCCTTAAGATGGATACTGCTTGGTATGTTGTTGGGATGGTAAAAACCCTTCTCTTGTGCAAGTTGCTTGACAAAATAACAGGTTATAGCTTTTTCAAATATATTTTGAAAGCTACATATGATAGCAGAGTAAAAGCCTCAGTGCTCACTGGAGTTTTATGGATTAATTTTCTAGTAAGCTGCCAGTTAGTGACGCTCATTTGACACATTCCATGTGATAACCTAGTCCCTGACTGTCTAACCCCTATTTTTTCCAACATGGGAGCGGTGCGGTGCATAATGTAATGTGATAACGTGTGAAATAGCTTAGCGGTTTCCAGCTCTTTCAGCTTTTCTGGGTTTCACCTGGAAACTTCAGAAGTTTCTAGTGGAAGTCTGGCCGTCTGTGACAATGGGCTTCGTTGCCTCCAAGGCCCCTTCAGATGTACAGGTGTCTTCCCTGTGTGCTGTCCCTGGCTCGGAGTCCATGAACAGGGCTGAACTGCCCTGAGTAGTTACCCAGTCACGCGTCCTGCGGGAGATCTAAGCAAACTGAGTAAAACACATAAACATGCAGGTTAATTCGTCTGTTCAGTAAAGAGACAAAACCTGACAAAACCTGCTTAAGTCAGGCTTACACTTAAGCAGGTGCTAAATCAAAATGTGCAGCTTAGCAAGGAATCCTGCAATGTCTCCATGCTGAAGGGCCGAACTGTGCATTTGTTTAGGGCTATTTATAAAACGTTATAGCAACTGGGTAAAAAGAAAGAAGAGAAAAATCTTTGTACTCATTAAACTACTCAAAAATGCAGGTTAAATAAAGCAGTACAAAATCATAATTAAGGCCAGTGACTGCATGTGTTTTAATAGACGCATCTGTGTCTTAAAATATGAAGAGTAATTACAAGTTGACTGATCCTCAACTAAGCTTGAACGGTACACGTGTCCAGCGATTTACCATATCCTGGTGTTCTTCTCAAGGGCAACAAATCCACATACTGTATAAGTAACCGAAAAGAGTATACTTAAGCAGATTTAGGATGCCTTGCATGCAAGAATAAATTCACCTGCAGCAGTATAAAAGAAGGATTTTAAAAGCTTTTATATCTTCTAGAAATTTAAGCCTCTCTAACATTTTATTGACTAATCAAACATCCTCCTATGAAGAAAAGTTCTAAACCTCAGCAATGTGACACATTCTCTGTGAACAAAGACAATATCAAATGTGCATTTAAATGTTATGTAAGCTTGTAAAAGAAGCCTAGAATACTTTTTCCTATTTTCAAGGTACTATCAGAATGTCATTCTGTATTCTCCCGTGAAATCTCTAATCAATTTTACAGCATAAAAAGCAGGGGGGGAGTTAGCTGAACTAAATTAAAACAATTAAAAAATGTGTACAGAATTATCTTGAGAGACTGAGAGTACGGTTATCACATATAAATGACTGCCAATTCACATTCAACCTGAATCAATAACAAAGGAGCAGGAAAGGCAGAGAAGGGTCGCAAAGAGGGGAGATGGGAGGGAGCAGGGGAAGGGGAAGGAAAGAACAGGAAATCGTCGTTCTGTGTCAACGAGAGAGGAAATTACCAAACTGGTGTAATTCCACCTCACAAAAACCCCATTCCCAGCAACTTTCTTGGTAGTTTCAAGAAGTCGAGGACTGAAAAATCCATGGAAATTATGCAGAAATTATGATGCTTTCTCATGCTTATATCTAATTCCTTTACATCAAGTTGACAGATAATCGGGACGACCCTGGTCCTTGCATCCTTTCCCTAAGTATTGGAGCTTGCGTACCGAGGCCTGTGCGCCCAGTAGACTCCAAGCTGGATGTTTTCTTTCAGTGCCCTGGTGTGCATCTTTTCTCTAAGCCTTTACTTCCATCCTTGTTTATAGTATATTTCTTACAGAACTAAGGTTAATGTGACCAGACTTTATGTCTGTCCTCCCTTAAGAACTTCAGGAGGAGCGACTTTAGAATTTCACTGGGACTTTTAATCCCGAAGATAGTTTTAAATCCTGTAGCTGGGAATTGCCGGACAAATGGAAAGCATCGCTATCATTTCTCACTGAAAGAAAGGATAGTCGAGCTAAGCTTTTATCCCTTTTCTTGCTGCCCATGAAGTAACTTGTGTGGTTTATGTCTCTATACTTGCCACTTCTCAGCTGGGTAGAAGGGCGAGGTCCCTTCGCTTTTGAAAGGTGCGTAATCCCAGTTTCTCTGGATTCAAATCGACTAGCATTACCTAGTTTAGTATCCCCTGCTCAGACTTTGCCTCTGTTTTTATTTCGATCCCCCTGCCTTGTTTCTCATGCAGTGCTCTCATGCTTTGCTCCTTTCCTGCTGGTAGAGTGGAAGTACGTAGCTCCTTAATGAGGGACTTCCACTGTGTCCAAAGAACAAGCAACGGCACCCCAAATTAGTCCATGGCTCTTCAGTCATTTTCCTTTTCCAGAGCTCTTCTTTTTGTTCTATAATAGACACGCTTCTTTTTGCTTGGGTTGGTTGTTGTTTTTTTTTTTTTCCACTGTCTTTTGGGATTTTTCGCTTTTAGCTGATTCCTGTTTCCTTGTGGTCATCTTCTTTTGTTGTATATCAGCCTGGTTAAAATCAGTTACGCCAGAGGAGCAGACCTTTGAGCAGCCCGTTCACCTTCCATTGCCGTCACCAGGAAAACCACCGTTTACTTCATTAGGAGCCAAATGAAGTGAAACAGGCTACGTACATCTGTACGGTCACATGAGCTTGGATCAAAGTTCAGAGCAGAACGCTGCTGCCTTGCTGCCGTCACCCCGCACGTACCCAGCGAGGAGGGGGCAGGTTCCACCCACCCCTCGGGGTGCAGCCTGGCCAGAGGTGCCCTGGGGGCCAGGGGCTATGGGGGCTCCCCCCAGGGTGGCAGGGCAGGGCCCATCCCACCACCCCAGCAAAGGAGCAGGTCAGGCTGGGCTGAAACGGGGTCCTGGGGAGGCTGGGCAGGGCCATTACAGCCCGTGAGTGCCCCAGGGCCTGGCAGCAGCCCCCTTGGTTCCACCCTGGAGTAAAATAACCTGCCCTCGAGGGAGTAGGAGAAAAGCAAATCTGCCTTTCTGAGGGGCAGGCTCATGTTTCCATTCTGAACCTACCAGCTATAGGTCACCATCTCAGGCTGCTTTTGAGAGTCCTGCAGATTTTATCGTGTTCAATATTGTTTATTTCATTATTTATCCTACAGGTTTTATTTACTCCCGAGGCATTGAATCTTAGGGTCTTGCCAAAGAAGTACAGTGGGCATAAGAGAAGAACAGCTCAGAACAGCCTGATATTTAATCATAGGCTGTAAATATCTTTTACAGACTCCTCTGTTTGCAACTGTTGCTAAGCATGGGAAATTACTGAATTAGTCAGCTTCATTTGTATTTTTGTTAAGGGAGAGCTTGGAACATTAATTAAATTACATTTCAAGTTTAGGAATAATAAAGCTATGTATTCCCATTGGAAAAGTAAAATGATAATACGATAAGAAATAAATACATTATAATAAACCAAGGCTGAAGGGCCAAAACTTTGCTAAAGTCTTTGTCTTCCCTTCCATAGGGCTGTAGAGCTCAACAAGCAGAGAAGCGGAGAGGACTGCAGGGGAGGAGAATTGCTTCCCTGGCTCCTGCCAGCTGGGACAACAAGCAGGAGGGTAATCAAGGAGAAAGATTGCAAAAGTTGCTACTACAAGAACATCGCGTCTTACTAGGAGCTCCCAGCGCAAGTGGAATTCAGAGTTTAAGTTTTATCAGAACACCTTGAAAGAGAACTGGAAGCCTCACTGCAGTCAAAAGGAACACATATTCTTAATCATTACCAGCTTTCCTAAATGCTGTTTCTTTCTCATCTTCCCTTAAAATATTTTGGTCTGTGCAGCAGATTCAACTCTGCAGTCTTTACACTTGAAGACGTGACAAGGTTTCTGTTTTTTTTTTGAATCCGCAAAGCTTTTAACATGCAAAAGGGAAAGAATATTCATTCTGGCTTCACCCCCTCTCACCAAAGCACCAGAGGTGCAGAGTGATGCCTCTGGCTCTTTCTCACACACTGGAATTTTGCATTTCCATGTCAGCTGGGCCTCCCTGCCCGCAATCCCCAAAGGCTGAGCTTCACCCCCACTACAGCCAAAAACCTTTTGCGAGCAGGTCGCAAATGCAGCATTTTGTTTCGGGTGATCCGGCTATCTTCTGCCTCAGTGTTACGCTCAGATTTACATTTTTATGTTGACTTTAAGTTTCTAAGTGAACAGCATTTTCTTTTTTTTTTTTTTTTGAAGATACTGTTTTCTCTGGTATTCATTACAATTGGCTGTGCTTCGAGTATGTCAGGAGCTTAGTCAGCTGTTAGTGCAACTGAGACTTGTTTTTCTTCTTTTTATCCCTTTCATCCAGTGGAAAAAGTTTCCTGTTGCTCTCCCTACTGATATTTGATATCCTGTCTCCAACTGATGTACGTATTTAACTTTTAAAGAACAGCATGTCAACTACCTCTGTTAATTATCACTCATTTTGGCTTTGGTGGTTTGTGGTGGGGTTTTTTGGGTGGTTTTTTTTTTGTTTGTTTTGGGGTTTTTTGCATTGCAAGATTATTTTAGAGTTGTTACTTCTCAGGGGAATGACTTTTTCTAATCCAACTCCCTTTTCTGTAACAATAATAAAATCACTTTCTGATGCTTTGCAACAATGTATTTATTTAAGCTACAGAATTAAAGGAATGCTTAGAGCAAGCAAAGCAGCCAGTCAGCAGCTTTTCTGAATGTCTGTTAAGAGTAATATTGTAATGCAAAAAAGCAGGCAACTTGAGAAATATTTTGAGTTTCTCTTGAAGTGGTTTACATTCTAATAGGTTTTCCTGATAACCATCTCTTCTCCTCTTTTTTTACCAGAAATAATTGTTCTGGCACCAACAGCAACTACCTACATTGGAAAGAAACGGTGGGAAGCCATTACTATGCAGTTATTGATCATGTAATCAAATGTATCACTAAGAGCCACGCTAAAAACTGTCCACTAGTCTTTTTACAATGAGTAAATGACAAAAACATTTCCAAAACCTTATTCATTGAACACTGAATTCCGTGCTTACCTTTACAAGTATTTTTTTCCCACTGTCTTTGGGAACAGGAAGCTTTAAGTGATAGAAAAACCACAAGTATGGAGAGGCAGAAATACTGAAGGAATGTTTGAAAGGTACATCAACCAATCCTACAATCACATGGATTAATTGCCCAGAATTATGTATTTATAAAAACACCTGCAATACCATTCATAGATCCTTAGCGGTGGACGAGTGGAAGTCATGAGATAGCTCTTCTGTGACGGTCACTTCTAGTTCAATAAATCATTGTCTTACTTTGCTTTGCTAAGTGGCATAAAGTCATTGGCTCAAGGTCAACTTCTCTGTGATCCCTAAAGCGTCCCCAAACCAGCTCTGCCACAGCCTCAACCAGATCCTGTCTTACAAGCAAATACCATGCTTCATCTGTGATGAAGAAAGTAGAATAAACATAGATGTTTAAACCTTCAGAACCTGTAAAAAACAAACAAACAAACAAACAACCCTTTGATGAATTTAAGGTCACACCTTTTTTGTAGTTCACATTCTGCCAGTCAGGGATTTACTTTTCTTCCACCAAGGAAGAAACTGTTTCCACCAAGAAAAATTCTCCTTAATCATGTGTGTACATGAACGTTGATGCCAGAAACCAAACATCTGGCAGAAAATTTTTTTTCCTACAATAACATCTCCCTTGCTTACTCTTCTATAAAGCAAACTCTTTAATTGCTTCCAGAAATATTTTGGGTTTCTGCTCTTCTCTGTTGTAGTTCAACTTTCCCTTTTTTATCTTTGTGTTTTTCAGCATTCTTTCCTCAGCTAGCAGTTCAAATCTGATCATCATAATTCACTAGATATTTCCATAAAAAACAGTGATGCTTCTCTTAGAAAGTAAAGCTCACAAATAAGAGGTTTTACCTGGCCAAAAGTCTCCAGCAAAATCTGAATTTCACATGGGAAGGATCACAGAGCAGAACACAAATACAAGAACAAAGCACACTTTTGATACAGTTGCTGAAAGCGTAAACAAGATTGGAAAATGGTTAGAAAATGAAATGTAATTAATACCGGGTTTGGTTTTTTGAATACTGTATCAGGAAATACAATCTTGATTTTAGGGGGAAAAAAAAAAAATAGAAAAACTGCATGATAGAGAAGCTTAGGCTTAAAGTTCAAGAAGCAGCTGAAAGAGGCCCAGAAGTACCTGTGGAGATGCACTTCTTATGTCTTTGGCCCAATTTTACAAAACCCTGAAGTTAATTCCAGGTTTACGTGAGCAAAAGAAGTTTCTGTATGGACACAAGGTGAGTGAAAGCAGTACAGGCATTACAAAAATAAGATAAGCTGTTTCCACAGACATAGCCTATAGAAATCTTTTTCAAAAACTAATCACTACTTCTATGTCCCTTATCAGCAAAACATGGAATTCACTCAAATGGAATTCAATTAAACTTATGTCCAATGAATTTAGAATAAATTAAAGAAAAGCATTTTTAACTGAGATAGGCGCATGGAAAATAGTGCTTTGGGCAGTTTAGGTAAATTTTGTGGCTGAATAATTTTATGGTTGATAATAATACCTGCAGTTACTGCACGTACCAAGTTAAGGCTAATTAAGATAAGGGTAATTAAATCTTATACTTTTAGGGTATAAACTAAATTGGCAAAAGTCAGGAGGGACTTTTTTTTTCTTCCAAACTTCATTTATTATTGCACTGCGTATATTTTTAGGGAATATTAGAATATGTTCACCTATTTTTGGAAGCCTCTAGTTCTTGGATACTGCTGATAATAGACAAGTAGATCACTGATATCATCTGTCATCAGATTATTTTTGGCATCTTCGGTGGAAACCTACAAGGCCTGCAAACACACAAGCAGAAATTCATAGTGAGAACAATGTATTGCGTTGTGTATATATTCAAAAGTACGTTAAAACAGTCATGTAACCCTCTTCAGTACATTTCCAATTTCTTAGCTTGGTGCTCCGTAAGAATTGGAACCTATTTCTACATGAGCATTCAGAACACATGCAGCTGCACGTCAGCACTGAGATCTGAAAGAAAGGAGTTGTGCCCCCACCGAGCCTTTCTGCCCTTAACGAGCTCCCCGGCCCTTCAGGGACTGCTGCGGAAATCCAGGTCCTCAGAAGGCTCTGCATAATTCTCGGTGGTTTTTTCGTACAGAAGCCCAGCTGCGTATCAACTGGTGCTGCACGTGTAGAACGCACATATCTTAGCTTTTAGTTTCTATACCTCTTTTTTTTTTATAGTTTTATAGCACCCTGATAGGGCACTATTCTGTTTTTATAGACTTGCCTGTGGTACAAATACGATACGCTTGTCAAAAGGGGAAAAGGAATCCTAGGATGTGACAGGGAAGATAGTCCCAGCAGGGACTACCTACAAATATGGAGGTACATGGGATACAGATGTAGGGGGATTATAGTACAAAGCACTTTTCAGGCCTCGTCTGAAGTACCATCTACAATTCTGGTACTGCATATTAAAAAAGGAAAGAGGTATGGCTAAAGGATAGTAACATGATGAGGTAAATGGAGATGCCCGTTCTCTTGCAAGAGAAGTCTGGAGCTTGGCTAATTCCATCTAGTACAAGAAAAGCTGTGTGTGGACAGAACCACCCATCACAAAAGTTTCTGGACAGATGCATCCTAAAGCAAAAAGATCCATTTAGGCTAAAAAACAATATTGGTGTGCACAAAATAGGCATAAACTGGTACGGGAGTTCTAGTTGGAAATCGCTAATCATGCATGAAGGTTCTGTAACAGCCTTCACATATGAGTTAACAGGGACAAGAAATGTCTTTTAATTTCCAAAAAAAAAATCCCATAACAAGCATAGTTAAACACAAGAAACTTGATAATTCTGTCCTCTTTGAAACTGACTAGAAAATAATGGGCTTCTTGATGTAGGGTAGTATATTATCGGTAAGAAATACCAGACATTCCTGTGTGTTTATGCTCATCAGAGAGGGAAGTGGAGACCAGTTAGCTGTACTTTAAATTCAGCCTCCCAGTGTTTTCAATTGTGGTCATTTGGAATGAGAAGGGTTACACCCAGAAGCATAACCCCATCTACATCTAGCCAACCCCTAGTTAAGGGTTTTGTTACTTCTCCGTATCTGACCATGTGGTTATCTGATGTGGCTAAAACGGAATTATTCTTTTTCCATATTATTTTTCAGCTGCATTAACTTCAACTGCCTGATTTCATTCATCACAATTTAGGTAGCACCAGTTAACAAAGCTGCGAACGAGGACTGGATTTTACCACACACCAAAGCACTTTTCAGTGGCTGCGTGAAAAAGCTGCATACAGCCACCGAGAACAGCAAATGAAACCATGAGGCATATCTGGTTGATGAGCTGAAGATTCCTTTTCCTCTGGGAGCCATTGAATATCACAGATGGATTTGAAATATGACTTCTGTAACAGCATGCTCTGATAACGAAGCCGCAGTTTGAGACTGGAAAAAAAATCACAGCTGCAAAGGTTACATCTGAAAGACCGAGATGTTACTTCTTTGCTGCACGCAGATAACAAAAAGTGTCTATGGGCACAATTTTGTATGCTTATCTAACAATCACCTATGAGCAAAACAACCTTGCAAGATGTGAATTACACAGGACAGGCCAATGTCTAAAATTACAGGGGGAATCATTATCCTTTCCATGCTTTTCTATTAGTTCCCCTAGCTTGGTAGCATCACTCCCAAAGAGGTTTTGCCTCAGCCTTTTAACTCTCACCCACGCTCTGGTCTGTCTAAGGCACCAAGCTAAGAATTCCTGGCTCAGAGGAATATCAAGAGCACATGATGATCAAACAGATAACACGTGCACATCTCAAACACTTAATAACACACGTGTTAGAATTATTGCCCACGGAGAATAAGCAGTACACTTCTAACAGCATTTCCACCTAGGCCACCAACTCTGCTTTTAGACTATGAGTAGTCCGACCACACCAACTACCAACCCCACATCAGCAGCTATAGGTTAGTTGGAATAGATGACCTGCAGTATAGCTCATCTACCGTGATAGTTCATGCCTCATCTTATCTCAGTGACACCCAAAAAACCAAAACCAAGCGCTACGTGCGTGTTTGGATAATGCAAGATCTTACACAGTGGATACCACAAGAGAAATGTTTCAAATGTTTCAAATGTTATCTGAGACAGTTTATGCTTTTTTAAACTTGAAGATCAATGCTATCAAGCTCTTTCTCCGCACATGCAAACAATAACAAGGTTAAAATAATATTAGGTCTGTCTTTATTTCAAAACAATCCTCCAAAATGAAGTGAAGGTTGATGAAGTGATTAATCTATTGACTTAAAGCACTAAAACTTACATAGTGCATTGAGATAATCTCCGGCATAAGTGGAAAATCACCGGAAAGGAAGGCCACGGATAAAATATGGTACTACAGGTGATAGCAGTTAACTCTTTGGGTTCAAAAGCTGTGTGCGAATTAGGCCTTCAAAAATTCAAGGCCTTGTCTTCACACAGATCACAGCCATGCTTTGCAGCAAATTCTTGAATTAGTTGACCTTTGCAAAAATTGCATGGAGGCTTGTCTTTGCAAACCGATTATATCAATCTTGCTTGCCTTTTTTCACTGGAGGGTTCGGGAGTCACAGCTATAAAAATCAGGAAAACCAGTAGGTTTTTGTACTATTGAAAGTAATTTGTGAGACATCGCAAGACTAGTCATGTGAAATTACGACAAAATCAGTGATTATATCTCAAAATGAGGATGGAAGTACTAGAATATTCTTATTTCTCCTTGCCTCTTTCAGACCATTAAAATCAAGCTGAGTCAGGTCTGTTCTTAGTCCTTACATTTAGCAATAGCAAGATAGCAGAGATCTTTCTTACTCCAAGAGCCTAAACTGTAGAATATAGCTCTCGTGGGATGGCAATCACATACTTCTGTACACAAAAACTCTTCTCAGGTACTGTAGAGAGGAATTTCTTGTTATTCCTTAAAAATACAGTAGTGTCCCCTTGTTTTGTATTAAACATGAATTTATATTTAATTTTAGCAGAATTTTCCCAGCTCTAGATGCTTTGGTGCCAGCTAGCAGCCTGCTTACCTTAACTTCCAACTTCCAACTGAATACACCAACACAATTAAATCAGCTCCAATTGCTCTCACCAGCCCACATCCACCTCCCTCCATAATTCTCCTCTGCCATCCCTTCCACCTCTCTCCTCAGTTTTTAGCTGTCAGCATCCAAGACGAGCGCTAATATGCCACAGCTACATAGCTTTTGTGAAAACACATAAGTGGTGAGAAAATTCTCACCCATGGCTTCCGCAGCTTTTATCCCCCAGCCCTGGAGAAGGAGGTGGGCGATAGGCTCAGGTCCCTGCCCTTGCTCCTTCCTTCATCCTTGCCCAAGAGCTCTGGTGGGTTGGCTGCATCTGGCCTTGGAGATCACCATCTTACCTTCCTGCCTTTGCCTTGACTTTCAACCTGCCTCATTACTATAGACCTGATTGCTAATTACTGGGCCATTACTGGACTCCTAACGTAACTGATCAGTGTTACCATCACTGGACCCACTCAGCTTTTGTTTGGATGCTGTGGGACAGCACCGTGGTAAGCAATGTCATTGCCCCTACCTGATGTCACCTTTAGCTCTTGGCTTGCCTAATTAAGGTCTGTATTTAACTTTCATGCACTGGAAGATGCTCAGTCATTTTACAGAATTATTATGTACAATTAAGCAATGTATTTAGCATATATTTCTCAAGTTGTGCTGTTCATAATAATCTTTGCTAATAAAATCAAAGCAGTACCTCCCTCAGCTGCTATCAAGACAGTCCAAGGTGATGATCGTAATTCTCTTGTACATAAAAGCACAGAAAGACAGAACAAGCCTGATGAATGAGAATTTTTGTACTTTGAAGGCAGTTTGAAGGCACTGTCCTCATATTTCAAAAGCCCTATAAATTGCCGTTAACAGGGTCAAATGCAGCATTGAACACAACCCTGTCAAGAATGAATTAAGATAGTACTCAAAGAACAAGCACAGATGATAGGATTCTACTTTAGTTCGCCAGGTTTTACTCTACAAGAGGTTTTAGTTAAGAAGTAAGGTGGTAAGTAGTGAATATGAAGAGTTTGTTTCAATGGCTCGTAATCAAGTGAGTGAACCGGATTAATTCCAGTTGGATAATAAAGAATTGGTCAGTACCGAGACCATCCATCTTCTTTCCACTGAACATAATTCAGTTATATGAATTCACGGCTATATATAAATCAGGATTTTTTTTTAAAGTGTGCTTTGTGGGGCTTCAGTTATACTGCAGGTCTTGAACTTTTGTGCTTTCTCTGAATGAATACCTCCTTCTGGCCTCAGATGGGATTCAGGAATGTGTTCAAGAATCACGATAGGACTAAAAAATTTTGCTTTGTTAGAAGTAGTCATCTTGATTGCTCCAATAACCCATTAGCTGTGGATAAGAAGACTCTTTTCTGCTTTAGACTTCTGTGTAGCTTCTTATACAGCATAAGATTTTATCACTAAAACTCCCTAGTGCAGAGCCTCAAATCCTGCAGCGGCACCATTCTCTTGCCATGCCACACAATGCACATTCTCAGTCGAAAACTCAAAATTAACTTGGGACTTCTAGTTGGGCCTCCCTGCCCACCCCCTTTCCCCGAGAGCTCTGGATAAGAAGATGACAGTTTCCTCTATTTGTGCACCAGGAGGGAGAGTTTCTCTAATCTAGCTTGTGAAGTGCTTCATCTCATAGCAATCACGGTTCCCCAAACTTTATTCTCAATGATGGGCCACGACCACTTTGCCAAGCTGAGCTGGACCAACATTTCCTTCAGCAGCAGAACATACTTTTCACAACAAATTGAATGGTGATGGAAATTGAATTATCAGGACATTGCTTTTGCTTCTAACTTTAACAGCCTGAGTTAGGAGCACGGTTTTTCTGCTTCCTATGTACTTGGGGAGGAGACAGAATTCAGATCACGAGCCTCTTCTGTCTCCTATAGCTTCCCGTAAGTTAAACTCTTGAAATAAACAATGTGAACCCCTCTGTATCAGCTGTTTTGACAGCAAACAAGTATCGCTGTGTAGATACAAGCCTGCATTCCACTTGTGGAAGAAGCTGAACGTAAGGCATTACATGCTGCTGAAAAACAAAACTCAGCGGTTTGCTTCATTAATGTGTTTTTATTGTCTATACATTAAAAGCTTTAACATTTAATAACTGGCATCATCATGTCTATTGCAAATGGAACACAAGAAGCAAAAGCATCACATGGTTATTAAGAACTGCATTCACTCCATGTTTTAGAACACAAAGATTTATTGTTTTGATAGTAATCCAATTTAATCTCTTTAATGCACCAGGAAATAACTTGCATATCTTGTGAAGGATCTTGAAGACTACTCTATAGATAGTTTATGCAGTTACTATACTTAAAATAGTCTCCTTCGAGACACAGACTGACTTGCTGAGCAGTATGTATGTACTGCCTGAGCCATAGCTGTTGATGAGACAAACTATGAGGACCATAGCTTTAATTAGCATTAACCTACTTCAAAATTTCAGGATCATTATCTTTAATCCTGACAGCAATTTCAATATATAAATATACACATTCATTAATATTTCCATGTTTTGGGATGGGACCTGAATAAATGATTTATTTATTACATTTATACAGGAAAAAGGAAGAGAAAATATCAACAATGTTAAGCAGAATAAAAAACCAACAAATATAGCCATTTTAATAGCAGTGTAAGTCTAATACATATTACAATCACAGTTAAATATTTCGTTTCTTTGTCACAACCCTTAAAAGGAGGAAGGGCAGAAATGTTGAAAGTGTCACTGAAGGACTAATCTGCTAATGACATAAATACTTCTGCTGACAATTACATTTAATTATTTTATTAACTAGGTGTTGACTAATTAAGAAGGGCTTTGTAAGCATGAAGCACTCTGAATAGCTATTATTATTGTACTACTTGTAACTAAATATCTTTGCTAGAGCATGGGTACACGGGATTCTGCTGCAATCTCTGTGAACTGATATCCCAATTATGCCATTGCCACTCACTGCTCGTAAAACGCACAAAGTCATATGCAATGTTATTTCCCTCACAGAACTGTAAGAAAGATAAATGATATCCAATTACCAGCTGAGTACATGACATCAGATCAAGTTGTTTGATTCCCCAGTAGGTAATTGCGTACGTTCCTGTGCTAGCAAACATTTATTTTCTCCAATTTCTTTTAAGTCTATATGGAAATTGAGACCTTCATACAGCAATAATAGCATGAAATGGAATATTTTGATGGTGCTTTGTTCTTACAAACTGCTTGATATGGACCAAATCCCAAACTGCTGAAGTCAACAGAAGATTGACTTGAGTAGACTGTTGAAAAGATGTCACATTCAAAAGAATACAAAGCGTTGAGATCTTGTTTCCAAAGGAAATACTCTCATTTGATATCCAGGAAACAAGTGTACATAAACAATACAGAAATACAATTTTAGGACTAAGACATATTTGGCCTTATTTTTACCCTCTCAGTGTACGCCTTGAGAATAATTCTTGGCTTCTGTTTTTCCTCAAAGGACAACCAGGTTTTATTCAATTGACTAGATCTGCATGGGAATAATATTTTTTAATATAATTGGAATTAGAGAGTTTTCATTGGATAAGCTTTTTTTTTTTTTTTTCTCCAAACGTATTAGCACATTTATCTGGATCTGACTATCTGTTGTATCACCAGTACAGTATTTGAATTTCCTGACTATGTTTAACTTCAAAAATTAATTCCAAGATGCTGTCTCCAAGTAAGTTCTGTATTCAGTTCCTATATAACATAAAAGAATAGACTATATTATCATCTATCACCAGTGTCAGCTCAACTCAGTTCCACTAGCCTGGGAACGACTGAACAGATTCAGGACAAAAGTAAACTACCCAGGTATACCATTACTCATACCACGTACTTCAATTCCATAAGGGAAACCACTTATTACAATCATCTGATTTTTACCTAATAGTTACAGCATCAAGATTACAAAGCATTCTTGAGAGATGCAGCTTTAGGCAAAGTAGGATAAAGTCATTAAAACTGAGCCCGTAAGATCCTCCCCAAGTAACTGACAGTCAAAATGAATCTTCATTGACCACCTTCATGGCCTCTTTCTGCAGCTGCATCCAGGCTCACTCTCCACCCGTTCTGCACGGGTGACCAGGGAGGGAGGCAGGGAGCTGCCCTAGCAGGAGGTGACAATCATGGAGGACTGCAGCCTGCCCACAGCCACCTTACTGCTTCATGTAGTGCACATCTTCGCAAGGCCATGGGCCTTTTCTTTTTTTGTTCGCAATTGTAGGTCAGCAAAAAATGCAGTCTCAGTGATGGAACTACAGATTCTAAGTGCTCCCAATGACTTATGATTACAGGCAATTAAAAAAACACCTATCTTTGATAACTTGCTCCATGATAACTCACATTTCCATTAGTCACGTCTACATATTTTGAGTTTTACTTTGTCCTGCTCAGACTTCCATCCTTTCCTTATCATGCCTGCTATATTAGAGACCCTTATGGTAGGAGGAATTTGTTCATGTAGATAGTAATAGGCATTAATACTGCTCTTAATCTTCTGTTTAAGCAGGCTAACCACGGCGAGCTCCAGTGTAAATCAGAAACCTCAGTAATGAAGCCTTGTTCCCCTCAGGCGTTCATAATAAACCCCATCTCTTCATTTCAGTGAGAGAGTTTCGCCTTACTGATTTTATTGAGACAGGATTTCACTCAGTACCTTTTAATCTAACGAGAGAGATTAGGGGTTGCAATGCTACATCAAATACATACAGGGAATAATAAATAGTAGCAATCAGGATTTTGCCCCTGTCTAAATCCTTGTAATAGGCAGACAGCATAGCACATGTACTCAGAGCAGGAGTAAGTTGGGTTTTTTTCTGGGATGCAGGGGTCCTTTACTAAGGACATATACATATATATATCACTCTAGATATAGGATACCTTTGAGCATTATTAAAAATATTTTTGGGTTGGTGTCCTGTAGATTTCAGCCAGACTGCTTTGAAACGCATAGTTTTACAAAGAAATACTGGAAATTTTTCCAGAAACCAAAAACTCCCACTGCAGAGTTTTCTTTGTTGATAACGGTTGACAAAGACTCCTAAGACTACTTATCACAGTAATTGCAGTAGAAATGGAGCCAGTATCTTCTGTGAATGCTAATAAACAAAAGCAGATATGAAGTGCCTTTGGTGTGTTTCAAACTCCAAAACTTTTTCATTCATTTTTGTTCAAGTTAGCTCAATGCAATATAATTAAACAAGCACTTTTCCCCATAGTTAAGACACAGCCCACCACACCTCAGGTCCTGTTGTAACCTGAGGAATGGCTAGACCACCACCTTCTAAGCTGTATCTTGCAGGCAGCTAGTAAGCTAATATAATTGAAACCAACCCTGAAGTGATGGGTCACAAACTGAAGTTATGGGGAAAACCTTTTATTTGGAGTATCAGTTTCTAAACCAAGGGTTCAACACACATGTCTATCACAAAGGAAATCTCTGTTGGAAATCCAAGCATACACTGAGATAGCAGTTAAGCAGGAAACAAAACACCAAAGAAAATCCTATCATACTTACAACAACTGGAAAAGAAGGGATACATAGATCTTTACATTTAGATGGTAAAATCTCCCAGCTTCCCCACACAAAACTCTCCTATTTTTATTACACACATTGTTCCACACAAGATGTCTTTAATACTGTAATTAGCAATATTCTTGGTTTGTATAGTTGGGTTACAATACCATTTAATACATGACAATACCTGCTCAAATAAGGTAACGCTGTTCTTCAAGCATATCATACTTGTTATTTTGCTGAAACACAACTTCTATTGTCACAGCCTGCTAAAACATCACTTCTAAGCAGAAAGGAAAAAACTGGGGAAGAAGCAAAGTGGATACTAAACTGTAAAGTCAGATGCAACTTTTTTTTTTTTTTGTTTGATTTCTTTATGATGAAAATATACCTCTATATTGTCTGTGGACTTCTGGAATGCATATTACTGAGAAAGTACATACTGTAGCTTTATTTCAAGTATATCCATTATATTGAAAATATATAATGAACAAATATAAACAGAGGGAAATCTAAAGCTATTTTAGATGCCTCAGTTTATATATTCTACTGCTTTGACTAAACTTTCAGCTGAGTCCCTTCTACCTTTCACCTTCCATAAATCCCTGCTGGCCCTAGACAACTGGAATACTATCAGCATGAAATGTGTTAAGTAACACGCTAATTTATGGAAAGATAGGTCTTGTTCTGCCAGCATAGAACTTCCTCAGCCCTAAGACAGATATAATACATCAAGCAGGTTTCTTAATGCAGTATATCATACCTAATTGATTCTTCCAAGTGTCTAAGAAACAGATTTGAACTGGTTCTCCAAAACAGGTGTTTTTCTCGTTTCTAGTCCTTTGACTACTAAAATCTTCCATTGAAAAGCTGGATCTTAGATGGCAATTTTTGAGAAAAAAAAAAAAAATATATTGCATTAATCCCTGTATTTCATAATCCCACAGAGAGGGAGGTGTTCACTAGGCAACACTAGTAAAGCTTCCCTGGAACTTTATTTCTTGTTTGAGATACAACACTTTAAGAAAAAACATGGTCTGCTCAGAGAATCTTCAGGGGATATTAAAAAGAATGTTCAGAGGTATGAAAAAAGGCCTACGAAGGAAGAATGGAAAAATTAAAGTTACTTATTTCAAACAATTAAAAAAAAAAGAAGTTCGCTGGTAAATCCATTAAAAACAAACAAACAAAAAATTTTTCATGAATAAAGGGAACAATTTTTCCTTCTCTCTCATAATGTAAGAGAGAGGAGTCCACAAATGAAATCGATTTGTAGGTTCAAAATAAAAAGGAGATAAATTTTCAAAGCAGGCAGTTAACCTGTGGATCCTATTGGCCCAGATGCTATACATTAAACAAAAATATTACCTAAAGGAATATGTACCAGTTATTACCAGTCTAATCCAGTAAGACACTTCTAATATTTCTGAAGGGATAATCTGTTCTCTAGGTTCAGTGGATAAGACAAGAACAGATTTGTATTTCATCACAAATCCCCTCCTCCCCCCGAGTTTTAACTTTAGAAAAAAATCTTTTTTTTAAAAAAAGTTTGAGAATAAGAAGCATTGAGGTGGACTGTCTGGGAAGATTAGAGAGGACTTTAAGAGTCAGGACTGCTGCCTGGAACCTCCCTAGAAGAGCATACCGTGTTAGATGTTCTCTTAAAAATCAGCAAGCATCTGGTACAATAATGCTTGAATTGTTTAGGGACTGTCCCAAATTGCAGCTATTGCATGTACATTTAGACAGGTAGTTACTGTATTAACTGGTCATTAGCCAGGCAAATTGTCATATCTTCGGTGAACAATAAGGAGCTCCAGAGTTTCATCCAGTGCGTTCAGTGACTAAAGAGGGCTTTAGGAAGACCCTGGCATCACAAACATATTTGGTAGAGCCACCTACACATCTCTAAAGAGACAGAGCTAAACTACATTTGTATCCTTTTGCTTAGAATGTACAAGGCAGTTTTAATCTTTTGTTCAATGGGCTAGAAATTCCTCTTCCAAATTAAAGAATTTTTTTTCAAGGACTCATGTCCTTATAATCTGAAAAAAAAGTCTACATATCACAAAACATAATGTAAAATTGCAGTAACCACACGGTCTTTTCTAATAATTGTTTCATTGTAATTGAGCCAGCAAAAGAAGCAAAGAAAGGGCTGTTTTGTCGTTATGTTCTTTTTTGCTGGCAAACATTACATTGCTTTTACTCGTTTGTAGTCAAGAACTTATTTTACACTTCCTCAATCTTAGGCTATAAAACAGTCTTGTAGTTAGAATCTTAGCCATTTTTGTTAGCATTAAAGTTAGTTAGGCCTATTAACTATTGGCATCAGCTGAACTTCTGATACAGGGTCTAGCGCATGACCATTTTGTTATGTACTTGCCCAGATGGTCGGCCTTGGGAATGTTTCTTCGCAAGTATCTGGGCTAATTAGTAGAGGACCTTCTTGAGCCATTCTCATGGATAATGAGGATTCTATCCTTGAGTCCTATGAGGAAGAACACCTAATCAAGGAAAGCAATTATTGCTGTCGTTCTTTAAGGTGAAACATCCTGGAGCATACGAACCTTGAAGATGGTACTAATTTACCATGTTTTGAAAAGTCTAGCCAACTTGGCAGAAAAGTGAAAATTCTGGGTGTCCTAAGCTGAACTACCTTCATTATAATACTAAAAATCACACCCATAGGTCAAGACGACCCTTGCCCAGGTGGAGACCCTTCTCTTGCACAGGCGCAATGACTGAGGAGAATGACACAGCAAATATTATAATCACATGTAAATTACTAACCAATCACTGGAACTGGGAGTGTATTATCTTGTAACTTTCATGTATAAATATGACGAGGAAACTGGCACAGGGTGTGCATGATTTGTGGAAATATTCCACTGTGCACCCTGGCCAGAATAAAGCAATGTCTCCACTCTAAACACGGTCTCCGTTTCGGCAGAATCGGGACTTGGACCTCTTTTTCAGGTGACAGCAGTACACCACCAATTAACAAAGGCCAAACAATACTACTGTATCTAACATGGGCAACAGAGAATGGTTTTTTTGCAGTCCCATCTTCTGCTGGTAGTTTTCTACTCTTAATAGGGAAGTTAAGACACAGGAATGGCTATGTTAACAAGCAATGTAGTGGACCAGTAGCCCATCTTTAGGGTGAAACAGTGCTGAGGACCTAGCACCCACACCACATGCAATTCAGGGGCTTATTTCATGCTAGCTTTAATTTGTTGCTACAGCCCAAATGCCCTTAAACAGCTAGAATGTATTTGGTGTATTGTTAGCTTCTGCTTTTCAGTTCAGTCTTATCCAAATGAAATATTCTGTTCATATTCTCTGTAACTGCTCCATTATGTGAGCCAAAACAACATTTAAGCAGGAAGGACCAGGAGATTCCATTCAAAAAGCACGTTTCTGATCTAAACTAAAACCCTAACATTAGTAGCATGTTTTCTGGTTTTGATTCCCTTCCTGGGTCTTTTGCTCTTTACTGCTTTCCTGCCTTGGGAACAGTCTTATGCTGGTACTCCACTCAAACAAAGATGGATGAGGAAGAAACATGCATCTAGCCTGTTTATCATGTACTCAGATATGATGAATACTAGCAACAGCATGAACTCTTCCAAAGATAACTTCAAAACAAGCTAAAGAAAGAAAGGATGTACTATACTACTGAGACTAAATGCAGCTAGCTGGAGGATAGATAGCCGAAGTTCTTCTATACATTAATTTGCTATGCCACACACTACTGCATTTCATGTTTTGTTCATATGGGCTTTTTTTGTTCATATGGTTTGTGTTTGCAGTATCACATTCCAGCCAATAACATTATTTAGTCTTTTTGTAAGATTAGAAAGAAGGGAAAATAATCCAACCAGATCTACTATTTGGCTTAACATCTGGGGACTGCTTAATCAAAAGACAAGGGTTCTTTTCTATTCCTGTTCACAGCCATGCCAGCAGTACAACCCATGACCCACAGGTTCTCGCACAACCTGGTTTCATACTCCCGCAGGCAGACACCTGACGTAACTCCTGCCCAGCCCCGCTCCTTTGGTTTGCCCCAAGCTTCCACAGCACCATTTCCTAAACAAAGAGCTTTTCAGGAATCAGAAAGTCAAAACCTGGCTACAAGAACCGTATCAAATCCTATTTCTGATAACTAAATTCCATTTAATCTATCCATAATCCCTCAAATACTGCAAATATTTGTCTTTCATTAAGGAAAAAACCCCAAACAAACCCATGGGGTTTGGTTTAAATCCTTTAAAGGACTCCCCCACCCTGTGCCTGTAGATGCACACGTGTTTCACACTTCCCCTGCAACGGGCCCTCCAGCCCGGGGCTCCATCAACTCCCTCCTCGGGGAAGGCTGGAGGCAGAGCAGGCCCGAGCCATCACAGCGCTTCAAGGCCTCCGCGCCGGCCCGGGACGTGGAGCAGCCCAGCCCGACACTAGCCTCCGAGCCCCGGAGACACAAGGCCGGACGGGGGATGAGGCGCGGCGCGGTCCCGACCCGGCCA